>NC_084795.1:165119213-165752427 GCF_963169125.1 Humulus lupulus
GCTGCAGCAGTAGTAGCAGTAGTAGTTGCAGCAGTAGTAGCAGCTGTAGCAGTAGCAGTAGCTGTTGTAGTGGTAGTAGTAGTAGTAGTAGTAGTAGTAATAGTGGTAGCAGTATAAGTAGTAGTTGCAGTAGTAGTAGTACGAGTAGTAGTAGTAGCAGCAGTAGTAGTAGCAGCAGTAGTAGCAGTAGCAGAAGCATTTGATGTTGTAGTAGCAGTAGTAATAGCAGTAGCAGTAGCATTAGCAGTAGTAGCATTAGCAGCAGCAGTAACAGTAGCAGTTGTAGTAGCAGTAGCAGTAGCAGTAGTAGCAGTAGTAGTAGTAGCAGCAGCTATCCCTATTTAGGTCAACTTTCTCTTCGACGTTAAGTCCAACCCTCAACAATACGGGATGGACTTCTTCCACCTTTGTCACCAGGAATCTAACCGGACTTTCGTAAGTGACACTACTCACATTTCCAACGTGGGGCAGTACAATAGAAAGTTCTTCCTCACGCCTGATATGACTACGAACAACTTTGCCTTCGCTCGAGGAGGTAAATGCTTCTTTCGCTGGTCGCTACTTTTCCTTAATAAATTCTCCCGCACTTCTCTAAAGTATATCATGCCTTTCAGGACCATGGTTACGCCCGAACCCATCACCAGACATGGTGTTGAGGTCCAACGCACTGGCCAGGATGGCAGACGCTGAAAAAAGCGTAAAGTCCCTGGTCACTGATGAAAATCTTAGGTTATCTAGCCTCCTAGCTCCTCGCCATGAAACAAGAGGACCTGTGGTAGCAGATGCCACGGCCGAGGGGGATCCCGTGTAGCAACCCCCAACGTCCCCTCCCATAGGAGGCCAACGGGGGTTACAATCAGGGAACCCACTGGTGCCCCTTCAGAAGAGAGGCCTTCTGCGCCCCAAGGCAAGGGGAAACAAATGGCAACAGAGTCTGTCATAGACCTGGATGAATCCTCAGAGCGAAAATGGTATTGTTATCTTGCTTTTAAATAGCTTCCAATTCCCTGACATTTGTTTGACGGGGACGGCAATTTTACGTATACTCCAAATCTAGGGCCAGACTTCTTCGTGCCAGATAGTGAGTGTATGACTAATAGAGTCAGTAGTATAGCGACCAGTAGTTGTAGCTCGGGTATTAAACTTTGTGACCTCTTTTTTGTTTTGCCATGAATTTTCATCCGCCTTTATCTTACTATCTGCATATTTTTCTTTATACGTAGAGATGGCTACTCCCAATGTTTTCGATCTGTATCAGGCTCAGGAGGAAGAAGAAGTTCCCATGGTTACAATCAGGGAACCCACTGGTGCCCCTTCAGCAGAGAGGCCTTCTACGCCCCAAGGCAAGGGGAAACAAAAGGCAACAGAGTCTGTCATAGATCCGGATGAATCTTCAGACGAAAACGGTATTGTTATCTTGCTTTTAAATAGCTTGCCAATTCCCTGACATTTGTTTGACGGGAACGGCAATTTTACGTATACTCCAAATCTAGGGCCAGACTTCTTCATGCCAGATAGTGAGTGTATGACTAATAGAGTCAGTAGTATAGCGACCAGTAGTTGTAGCTCGGGTATTAAACTTTATGACCTATTTTCTGTTTTGCCATGAATTTTCATCCGCCTTTATCTTACTATCTGCATATTTTTCTTTATACGCAGAGATGGCTACTCCCAACGTTTTCGATCTGTATCAGGCTCAGGAGGAAGAAGAAGTTCCCCTGGTTCGACGGAAAACATCCAGGAGGCACAATGGCGAATCAAGCTAAGCACCCCCGGCCAAGAAGGGTCAAACAGATGATCCTTCCAAGGACATGCCTACTGGACAAGCTTCTGCCCAGCCTTCTGCTCTTGCTGAGAAGGAGGCTGCCCCTGCTGCCAACCCTCCGCTTGCGGCCCGGAGGGAGCACACCCCTCAAGTAGAGCTTCCTGGGACCAAGCTCTCGAACCGCTCCCTGCGATCAGCTAAAGATCGCCTTGCTCATATCTTAAAGCACGACCGTTGCAGGGAGGCAATGGCTGAAGCTGAGAGTATGGGGGTTGACCAGATCCTCAACAGGGCTCTTAACGAAGTGGCCAGTGTAAGTATTTTTCCTCTTGGATTTTTCTTCTCCTTTTTGTAGTATAATCTAACTTTTATTTCCTTGACTGCAGGCCATGCTGACAATAACTGCCGCTCGCACCCGTGCCTTGGCTACCATCGAACAGGCTCGAGCAAAGGCCGTCGAGGAGTTCCAGGTGAAAGCCGTCGAGGAGCTTCATGCTGCAGAGACCAGGCACGCTGGGGAGTTGGAGGTGGTCACCCAGCAGAAGGATGTTGTAGTTGCAAAGCTGGCGAAGGCTGAAGCTTCTCAGGCAGCTTTGAAGAAGCAGAAGGACGACTTCCAGGAGTCCAGTCGGATCCAATATCGTGAAGTCAAGAGGCTTAAGGAGGAGCTCCTTGCTAAGGACAAGACCATAGCTGTTTTTGAGGGCCAGGTGGAGCAGCTGAAGCTTACCAATGCCAAAGATCTGGAGAGGTACAAGAATGTGACACTTCGGTGTTTCTATGACTTTTGGAAATACAACCTGGGTGCCAACTTTAACTACCTTCCAGAGGATGCCAGGAACGCTGAGCTGGCCCGCTGCACTGCTCGATTGGCTACAGAAGAAGAAAGAGTAAGGGTCCCTGCTTCCCCAAGCATCCAGCCGGCCGCTGGCACAGAGGAAGGAAGAGTTGTTGAGGATGCGGCCAACCAGACTGCTGAGCAAGACCCTCCTGCTCCTACTGCTCCTTAAACTTATTCTATTTTTATTTTTCTTCAATTACACGACCCACGGCTCGTGATGTAAAGACTGAATTTTTATTTTTTAAATTTGCTGCACGGGCAGAAAACTTTTCCTTTTACTTTAAACAATTACATCCAAGCAGTGATGCTTGCGGTGTAAAAGAATGCCTTATGATATTATAATATTTCTTTTTATTATAACATCTGTTCGCATGACCGAACTTAGCATAGTACTTTGGCTTGATTTAACAAAATATAAATTTTGAAAAATACTCTAAGTACCGTAGCATGCTTTCACTCATTTTGTTCATGTGATTACATACCTTTTGGTATGCTTTGCTATCGATGTACCTTATATGCCCCCTAAGTGATCGAGGAGCTTTAGGTCCTTGGTCACTTGCCTTGACCACGACCTGTGCAAACATTACTGCTCGGTAGGAGACGTAACTCTTATAATACAGCAAAACAACACACGTAATGAACAAATACTTGTAAAAATAAATTTACAAAGGTTGGCAAGAATGACTGGCTGCGCACAGTCCCTTATAATCTCGTATTAAAAATGGACTAATCATGTCTTTACGAGTGATCTTAGAAAGATCTTACACTTATAAGCGATTAGCCATACAACGTGGCTATCCCTTTTTCGAAACTTGTAAAAAGTAAAAATTAATACAAGCCAGTTCTTTAAAAAGGACTGTTTATTGGTAGTACTTACGCAGGTGTTCACCGCTCCAATAGCGTGGAATGAGATCTCCATTTAAGCGTGCAAGCTTGTAGGTGCCTGGATGAAGGACTTCTTCAATCTGGTATGGTCCTTCCCAGTTTGGTCCGAGCACTCCAGCAGTGGGGTCGCGGGTATTTAAGAAAACTCGTCGTAGCACTAGGTCACCGACGTTGAATTTCCTTTCTTTCACTTTTGAGTTAAAATACCGGGTGACCTTTTGCTGGTGCGCAGCAACTCGGAGTTGGGCTCTTTCTCGTATCTCCTCAATTGAGTCTAGGGACTCCATCATTAATTGGCTATTCTGGTCCTGGTTGTATGTAATGCGTCGATGTGAGGGGGGATCTAACTCGACAGGTAACATAGCATCATACCTGTATGCTAAGGAAAACGGGGTATGACTTGTCGCTGTTCGATGAGAAGTTCTATACAACCAGAGTACTTCAGGCAGCTGTTCTAGCCATGCTCCTTTAGCGTCTTCGAGTCTTTTCTTCAGGGTGTCCTTAAGCGTTTTATTCACTGCTTCAACTTGCCCATTTGCTTGTGGATGTGCAACTGAAGAAAAGCTTTTGACAATTCCATGTCTTTCGCAGAAGTCTGTGAATAAGTCACTGTCAAACTGGGTGCCGTTGTCTGAGACAATTTTTTGAGGCAAACCATATCGGCAAACAATGTTCTTGATGACAAAGTCAAGAACTTTCTTGGTCGTTATGGTAGCGAGTGGCTCAGCTTCGATCCATTTGGTGAAGTAGTCGACTGCTACGACTGCGTACTTCACTCCGTCTTTTCTTGTTGGCAGGGATCCAATCAAGTCTATACCCCATACTGCGAAAGGCCAAGGAATCTACATCTATTTTAACTCGTTGGGAGCTGCGCACGGGATCTTGGAAAATCTCTGACACTTGTTGTATTTTCGCACAAACTCCATTGAGTCTTCGTTCATAGTCGGCCAGAAATAGCCCTGTCTCATAATCTTTTTTGCCAAACTTTGCCCCCAGCGTGATCTCCGCAGAAGCCTTCATGTACTTCCCTCATCAGCTCCTTAGCTTTCTCTGGTGTAATACATCTGAGCAGTGGCATGGAATATCCTCTTCGGTATAGAACACCATCGACCAGTATATACCTAGCAACCTGCCTTTGAAGAGTTTTGGCTTTGTTTTTATCTGCCGGTAGTACACCATTTGTAAGATATTCCAAGTAAGGCGCCATCCACGTGTCCCCCATCCGGATTTCCATACTGGTTTCATCTGCTCGTATGCTTGGCTCGCACAATCTTTCTACTGGCACAATATTCAAAGTGTCAGCATCTTTCGCACTTGCAAGTTTGGCTAAGGCATCTGCGTTCGAATTCTGATCCCGAGGTATTTCCTGGAGGGTATACTTCTTGAACTGAGCCAACAGATCTCTAGTTTTGTTCAAGTAGGCCACCATTTTGAGGCCTTGTGCTTGATATTTCCCTAGAACTTGATTCACTACCAGCTGTGAATCACTGTAAATATCCAGCACCTTTATACTCATGTCTTTTGCCAGTCTTAATCCAGCGAGGAGTGCTTCGTATTTGGCTTCATTGTTTGACGCTGTGAAGTCGAACCTAATGGTGCAGTGAAATCGATGCCCTTCTGGCGTTATCAAAATCACTCCCGCTCCTGCGTGAGATTCGTTGGACGATTCATCCGTGAATAACTTCCACGAAGGAGCTTCATCTTGGGGCTCAAGCGCACTAGACTCTTCGCACTGCTCGTTGTCTGGAAGCTCAGTGAACTCTACAATAAGATCAGCCAAGACTTGTCCCTTTACTGCTGCTTGGGTGAATATGTAATATCGAACTGCCCTAGTTCGAATGCCCATTTTAATAAACGCCCAGCCGCTTCTCGTTTTTGGAGGACTTGCCGAAGGGGCTGGTCAGTTAAGACTGTAATGGGATGGGCTTGGAAGTAAGGACGTAGCTTTCTTTAGGCCAAGATTAAACAATAAGCTAACCTCTTGATGGGAGGATATCTCAGCTTTGCTCTGATTAGCCTCTTGCTTACATAGTAAACCGCCTTTTGTATGCTTTCTTCCTCTCGTACTAGTACTGCACTAGCAGCAACTTCGGTGATCGTCAGGTAGATGAACAAAGTTTCTCATTCGATAGGCTTTGATAAAATAGGAGGTTGTGCCATATGGGCCTTTAAGGATTGGAAAGCCTGCTCGCAGTCTCCTGTCCATTCGAACTTCTTGTTTCCTCTAAGTAGATTGATGAAAGGGACGCATTTATTCGTCGACTTGGAAATGAATCTACTTAGGGCGGTGATTCTTCCAGTTAAACTTTGTACATCCTTGATCTTCTCTGGCAATTTCATGTCAATCAGGGCTTTTATCATGTCGGGGTTGGCCTCGATTCCTCTTGAATTAACGATGAACCCCAAAAATTTCCCTGATCCAACTCCGAAAGAACATTTGAGAGGATTTAGTTTCATCTGGTACTTGTTCAATACATCGAAACACTCTTGTAAATCCTTCACATGTCCTTCTGCTTTTTTCGACTTTACCAGCATGTCGTCCACGTACACCTCCATGTTTACTCCGATCAACTCCTTAAACATGTGGTTAACCAATCGTTGGTAAGTCGCACCTGCATTTTTCAGTCCGAAGGGCATCACTTTATAACAGTATAATCCCGTATCGGTCTGAAAGCTGGTGTGATCCTTGTCACGGGGATGCATACTAATCTGATTGTAACCTGAGTATGCATCCATGAAGGAGAGGATCTCATGTCCTGCAGTTGCATCGACCAGCTGGTCGATCCTTGGGAGTGGGAAGCAATCCTTTGGGCAGGCTTTATTGAGGTCTGTGAAATCCACACAGGTTCGCCATTTGCCATTAGGCTTGGGAACCAGTACTGGATTAGAGACCCACGATGGATAAAACGCCACCCTGATAAACCCATTCTCCTTCAATCTTGCAACTTCTTCTTTTAAGGCTTTTGATCTATCCCTATCGAGCAGCCTTCTTTTCTGTTGCACGGGTGGAAAACTTTTGTCAATGTTCAGGACATGGCTGATAACTGTGGGATCTATCCCAGCCATGTCTTTGTGTGACCAGGCAAAAACTTCCTGGTTTTTTCATAGAAATTCCACCAGTGCATGCTTCGTGGTTGGTTCTAAGCTTTTCCCGACCTTCACAACTCTGGTCGGGTCTTTTTCGTCAAGTTGGACCTCCTCTAGGTCCTCGACGGGCCCAACATTTTCCTCAAAATCCCCAAAGCGAGGATCTAAATCCCTATCCTCACTTTGGGCAACACCCTATTTGGTGACTCCATCACCGGATTGGGCTTGTGTATCAAAAGCCATCTGCAACCTATCTAGGGGACTGCTCTTTGACGTTCCCTTCTTCGCCTTTGTGACTGAGGCGTTGTAGCACTCCCTGGCTTCCCTCTGATTTCCCAGCACGCGTCCTACCCCTGCGTCTGTCGGGAATTTCATAGCCAAGTGCCATATGGAGGTGACGGCCCGCAGGTCAATCAATATAGGCCTTCCAATGACAGCATTGTACGCCAAAGGACAATCGACTACTATAAAAGTAGCGAGTAATGTCCTAGTAGTAGGTGTTGTACCTGCCGTGACTGGAAGTCTGATTGACCCTGCCGGGGCGAGTCCCTCGCCTAAGAAGCCGTAGATTGTTTGGTTGCATGGCTCCAAGTCCTTAACGGACAACTTCATGCGTTCCAGCGAAGATTTATACAGGACGTTCACTGAACTTCCTGTATCAACTAGCACTCTTTTCACCATCATGTTGGCCATTTGGATATCCACGACCAGCAGATCGGAATATGGGAACCGGACATGCTGAGCATCGCTATTAGAGAAGGTTATTTCACCTTCTTCTGCCCGAGCCTTTTTTCGCGCGCAGTCCTTCACAGTCATCATCTTGATGTCCTGGTCGTGGCGCATAGTTCGAGCATATCGTTCCCTGGCCTTTCCACTGTTTCCCGTGAGGTGCGGGCCTCCACAGATGGTTAATAATGTGCCAGTTACGGGATCAGGCTGGAAAGGTGGCGAGCGTTGGCATGTGGGCACTTGCTCGTTGCCACCTGGAACTTCTCGTTGGGAATTTCCCGAGGCCCGTATATACCTTCTCAAGTGTCCTTGTCTAATAAGGAACTCGATCTCATCTTTCAGCTGGTTGTATTCATTGGTATCATGTCCGTAGTTGTTATGATAACGACAGAACTTAGTACTGTCTCTTCTCGAAATATCCTTTCGAATGGGGGCAGGTTTCTTATAAGGCACACTGGAACTCGTGGCCTGATAAACCTCTCCTCGAGACTCAATAAGGGCAGTATAGTTAGTGAATCGAGGTTCATAATGATTACCCTTGGCTAGTTTATTGTCAGAGGTGGAAGGCTCATTGTGCGGCTGTTTCCCCCCATTCTTGCCATAGCCATTGCCATTCCCGTTGCCTTTGCCATTGCCGTTGGGCTTCGACCCATTGGCGGCTTTGGCGGGCTCGGCTGTCCCATTTTCTTTGCCTGGGGGCTTTCCTTCATTGGCGATGGCATCCTCGAGCTCGATATATCGATTAGCTCGATCCAAAAATTCCTGGGTAGTTCTGACCCCATGCTTTCTGAGGCTGTCCCAGAGAGGCGTGCGGCGCTTGACCCCTACAGTTATGGCCATCATCTTGCCTTCGTCTCCCACTGTTTTCGCCCCAGCAGCTGCTCGCACAAAACGCTTGGGTGGCTCTCTGTCTTGCTAGCGTATTTCGACCAGCTGATTTGCCTCAGTCGAGTGCACACGACCCGCATAGAACTGTCCGTAAAATTCCTTCATGAACATTTCCCAGGAAACTATACTTGCAGGAGGGAATTTAAAACACCACTCCTGTGTGGCATCAAAAAGTGTTGCAGGGAAGATCCTACACTGAGCGTCTTCGGACACTTTCTGAATGTCCATCTATATCTCAAACTTGTTGACGTGAGATACCGGGTCACCATACCCGTCAAAGTTCGGAAGCGTAGGCATCTTAAACTTGTTAGGAGTTTCTGCCATAGCTATCCTCTGGACGAAAGGAGTGCCCTTTCTCCTATCGTGGTCGATATAAGATGTTCTTCCCCCGACCAGCTGCTGCACTGCCTGGTTGAGGGCATCTATCTGGGCCTGCACGGCGCCAGGAATCGCCGGGGCCTCTGGTGCTAGGGGAACGTACTCGTCGTGCCGTTCTCGACGATCGTTGAGTACGTCTCTTAAATCCTCGTCTCTCCTCCGCTGCTCGCTAGCTTCGAGCTGGTTAAAGACGTTATTTTGTCAGGGATACCCCCCAGCGTCTCGTCTTTCGGGTTGGTCATCTCTAGGTGGTAGGCTTCTGCCCCCACCTCTTTCTTCATTCCTCCGACTGGCATTTCCTCTGCCTGAGTCAGCCTCGTTATAATCATGGCCATCTTTGAATCTTGATTGGCTATGATGGGATCGACTGTTCCCTCGGTTGCCTTCCCGGGCTGGAACCTCCTGAGCGTTAGAGGGTGGCCTGCGTTGGTCGGTAGGTCCCCATGCATTATCATGCCGTGGGGGGCCTCGGACCACAAAGCCTGACTCTGAGTTCCTTCTGTTACCAGGAGGACGCTGTCCTCTGCTCGGAGGGTTTGGCCCGTCGCCCCTATGGTGTCTAGGACTGCGAGGCGGCTGCCCGGCCTTATTCTGCCTTTGTTGCGGGGGATTGCCGCGACCAGCTTGGGATGGAGGCTGTGCCTCAGGGTGCCTCAGGGTCCCTTAGCGGGACATCGTCTTGAGGCACCGGTGGCTGCGCGGGCCTTTGGGGGCTCGAGGGTTGGATAGGCGGGCTAGGATTAGGACCCCTTTGGGGTGGCCCATTTGTAGGTTGATCAGGCTGCAATGCAGGCGCAGCTTGACTCCTAGCCAGCTGTAGGGCTGCTTCGAGGGCTGCCATGGCCTCCCTCTGCCGGTTGTCCATCTCTACCTGCCTCTCACTCAGTTCCAGGCTCTGTCGTTCAATCTCTTGTTGCTGCCGCGCCATAACCTCGGCAGGACTTTCCTGGCTGGCCCTCAAATTGGCCAGTTCATCTTGCAATACCCCCAGGGTAATCCTCAGCGTCTCAGAATCCATTTCTTCCTCATCGAATTCCAAATGTGGCTCATCCTCAGTTACGTTTGGAGGAGGAGGAGGCGGGTGAGATGGTGCAGCACTAGCCGCCTGTCCAGTTTTCATGGTAGTTTTCTTGGTAGTTTTCGCCATTGATATTTCAATGATACTGTATCAAGCTCTCAATGAAAGCACCAGAATGTTGACCCTGATTTTGGCCAACTGACACGGAGTCAAATATGCTTGATGTGGACAAATACATTGAAATGAATGTGATGACAAAAATAATAAAACACACAGGAATTTATAGTGGTTCGGCCCCAGAATCCGGTAATGACCTACGTCCACTTGATCTTTTATTGATATAGGATTCAAAGGAGTGATCAAAGAACTAGGGTTCAATGAGTATCACAAACCTCTGAAGAACAAAAGAATATATTGAAATATGATAACTCTAATCTCAGATAATTCGAAAGCCCAAAGTCCCTTCCTTGAGCTATCTTTCTCTATTTATAGGCTCAATGGGGATTACATTAATTTTTTACAGATATTTTTTCCTAAATAATCGGATACTCAGGAAATCATGGGAGACAATCTTGGGATTGACTAAGATCTTTATAAAATTATCATGAGACACGCGGAATGTGCGACCATACTGGTCGCAGGTAAACCTCAACCGCCTTTTGCTTGCAATATCTTCACTGGTCAATACCCTAGCAGAATTCTGCCAGGTGTCAGCCATGTGTCCAGAAATCACTTGCCACGTCATCTGTGCCTGTTTTTTGGTTAACAACGTCGACTTCACACGAACGAAACCACGAAGGCTCGGGATATAGGGACAGGCGATATATCGCCTATAGGGGCGATATATTGGCTGCCTTTGTGTATTTTTGAAACTTTGTGGAACCGAATTAGAAACAACCCTTAACAACCTAGATTTGCTCCTGAACGTTTTTGACCGAGTTTTGGGCATCTATTGTACAAAAAATTCAAATTCATTCAATTATTATTCATTTATTTATTCTTTTTAAAAGGGGTTAGTTTCACTTCTTGAACTTTATAAATATGACATTTCACTCAGCCATTTCATTCATTATTCAAGCATTCTTCAGAGCCTCCAAGCTGCTAAGTTTATTCTAGAGAAAAAACACTAGGGTTTGGGATTTAAAAGCTCTCCAATCCAAGCTTTTCTAAACACTTGGGAAGTAAGATAGACTGACATTTCAGTATTGAGGTGTATAATGAAGTTCTAGTCTATCAAAGTTATTCTTATCGTCAGGTTTAATTTATTATAGTTTTTTATTTTCTTCCAGATCCTAACTTGTTATTATGGCTTTTGGTAAGTGTTTAAGTTTCTTGAAACATAAGGTTTTTCGGTAAGTTTATATCTTGATTGTTTAGATCTCCTTTTCATCTCCATTTCTTTAGAAACTTATGATTCTTACTGTTGGTTTTAGGAGTTTTCCAATCCCGTTCTTGTCTCCAATATCCCGATTTTTGGTAAGGAAAATAGGTTAGATTGTATATGCTATGATATGTTTATATGCTATGTTATGTTTATGTATATATGTTTGTACATGTTTATGTTGTAGTCACTTGGGAAATATAGTTTCTTAGATAGCAAATGAATCCCAAGAGTTTTTTTTTATCATTATCGTAGATTAGAGTTATGATTAAACCTACCTCAATTAGCAGACAGAGGACCTAGATTGTTTATCATATACTATTTTGTGATCTAACCTACCTCGATTAGTAGATAGGGGACCTAGATGGTTTTATCACATACTACGGTAATGAGTTAATGGCCATTAATATTGTAGTCCTATGTTTATTTGATATATGTTTTTACATTATATGTTTTCTAGTATATGTTTTTAGTCTTATGATTTATGTTATATTTAATAGATTTTCCTTGCTGGGCATTAGGCTCATTTCTTTTATTTTAGATGTTGCTCGAAAATAAACTTGGAAGGTGGGATGGATTCATGGCAGCTTTGGCATGTGTATTGGGGATGGACTGAATGGATGGATTGCTGGAAGATCGAGGATGAAGTTTATATTTTTGAGTCTTTTCAATTTATGTACTTAGTTTCCGCATTTAGTATTTGAACAAATAATTAAAGGTTATGTTTTATTTATGTTTTTATGTAATAACAACGGGATCCCGTATTTTGGATTTTTATAATAAAGTTCTATTATTTTATGCATGTCTTCCAAAATAGTAGCTATGTCTTAGTAGTGTTTAATGGTCTGAGGTCTTAGAATTAGTCGGGCCATTACAATAGCCGCCTGAGATTGGGAACAGGTGGGAATCGCTTTATGAAAGATTTAGGAAGCAAAATCCTACAACTTTTGAGGGAGGACCAGATCCACTTAAGACTGAATAGTGGATGAGTTTGATCACCTCCATTGATAACTCTATGATATAGAGTTATTTTTATTAACTTTAAACTTGAATTTTTAGTGAAAAGAGTAATGAATGTGATGTTATTTGTAAGTTTGATTAGTTTTTATCTTTCTTTTCTAGTTAGTGCACTAATTTAGGAGTCTTTTAAGTTGTTAGTATTAAATGTAATTAATTAATTAATTATGTGTGCTTTGTGGTTTAGGAAAGGAATTTTTGAATCGCTAAGGGAAAGAAAGGAATCCGAGGCAAAAAGGGAACACTAAGCTCGAAATGTTGCTCAAATGCTGGAGAACGAAATGCTATAGCATTTCTGGGTAATGGGGAATGACGTGGATAAAATACCAGCTGGCCTTTCTTCATTTAACTCAGCACTTATGTGGCAGTCACTTAAAAGTTAGGTCAGCTGGCTGATGTGGAGTGGACTAGTGGACCAAGGAGAAGAAAATGGGCTTTCTAATTAGGGTAAAGAGGGGAGAATGGTACCCTAGAGAGGGGAGGGAAGTACAGCCGTAACACACCCAGAAAAAGAAAAACCAGTACAGTCCTTATTTCAGCAAGCAAGAAAGAGGAGAAAAGTTGCAGAAAAAAGAGAGCATGAAGAAGAAGAAGAAAAAGAAGGAAACACAAGGAATTGAATGAGGAAGATAAGGACAAGAAGATCCAACCTACAACACCATCAATCTAGGCTTTGTTCTCATTTCTTCCTTTCTTCTCTATTTTGTATTTTCTTATTTTGCATAGCTATTCTAGCACTCATGGATATTAATTTTCTATTTTGGTTTATGTTTGCTACTTTAGTTATGAGCTAAACTTTTGAGACTTGAATGGTTAAAAACCCCTTTTGTCATGTATTTTAAATTTGAATGCATTACTTAAGCTAAATTGTCATTGTTCATTCAAGTGAGCTTCATTTTTATTTACTGTTGTTGTTTGGAAATCAATGGCAGGTTATTAAGCTAGATTTGATTCTGGAAAGGTTAAATCTAGTGGATATAACTTGGATGATGCAAGAGAATTTCCATGTTAGGTTGTTCTTAGTAAGTAAGACAGGAATATTTTGCTACCTTGCATAACTTGAGAATTGGTGTTTAATTGCTGTTTTGCAACCTGATTAAATATAGGAATATATTAAATTAAGTTGTAGAATTAAATCAGTGAGTTTTGGAAAAACCTCACAAGCATATCTAGAATTCTGTTAACTCTGTGCGTTTTGCTGAAGCAATGCTGTAGCAACTGGGCAGTTTTAGACATAGGGGGATTTAGCTATTCAAGTCTGTTTGTCCTTTTATTACTTTTTCTTGCAGTTAATTTTCCAGCGTTTGTAGCAATATTTTAATCTTGATTCTAGTTTAATCATTTTATTTTAGTTCACAACATCCAATCTATTTATTTTCTTAAAATTCCAAATTATTAAATAATTGGTTTTACATTAAATTTGACTTGCAATCCCTGTGGAGACGATCTTACTTATCACTTTATTACTTGTTTAACGATTGCGTATACTTGCGTATATTCATTTTCACAACATCCATCCTGGACTTCATGAGGGTGAAAGGTAATGACAGGGTGGCATGTGCCACCTATATGCTTAGAGATGATGGCCCCATTTGGTGGGAGGTGACATCCAAGACTCAAGATGTTTCTACCCTAAGTTGGGATGAGTTCAAAGATTTGTTATACCAGAAATACTACAGTATTTCTGTCAGGGTGGCAAAGGTGAATGAGTTCATTGGGCTGGTACTAGGTAGCGTGACAGTTACTGAGTATGCCCTGAAGTTTGTTAGACTAGCGAAATTTTCACCTGATCTAGTGCTTACAGATGCAGCCAGGCAGGATAGGTTTGTTTGAGGGCTTAATGCTATGATAGCTTGAAATGTGCAGATCTCATCAGTACCTGGGGAGATAACTTATGCCCACATGGTTGAGAAGGCCCTCACTTCTGAGGAGGCAGAGAACAAGATATGGAGGGAGAGGGATACAAGACGAGATGTTCGCAGGGCAATGCCTCCACTTACAGGGTCTGGTAAGGATGGAGGCCCCAGTGATCAGAAGAGGAAGACCACTTTCACCTCGACCACTATTGGTCCTGATAGGAGGGGCCAAGGTGTCCAGGGTGGCCGGTAAGGTAATGGTGAGACATGGAGAAGCTACCCGGAATGTACTAGATGCAGAAAAGCGCCATCTGGGTGATTGTCGGGCGAAATCCTATTACTTGTGGGGTGGTTGGGCACCTTAAGAAAGATTGCTCGACTTTGAAGAAAGAGGAACCAGGGAAGGTGGACAACTTGACTCCATCTCCAGTGTTCGCCTTGACACAGGCAGAGGCTGAGGCTAGTCCCTCAGTATTGACATGACAACTTTCTAGCGCTGGCTCATCATATACTGTATTGATTGACTCTGGTGCTACACATTCATTTGTATCTAGTAAAGTGATTGATATATTGTGTAGGTCCACTAATTATTATACTGCGGGGTTTGGGACTATACTATCTACAGGGGAATTGGTATTTTCTAGGAGATGGATTAGAGCACTGCCAGTGATGGTGGACAATAGGGAACTATCAGTAGATTTAACTAAGTTGGGTATGGATGATTTCGATATGATCTTGGGGATGGATTGGTTAGTCAGATATGGGGCCACTATAGACTATAGGAAAAAGATGGTGACCTTTGAGCTTGAGGGTGAGGACCCCTTTACTTTTGTGGTTACTGTGCATGGACCTTGTATTTGCATGTGTTATCCCTAAAATCAGAAGTGAGTGACATGGCAGGCATTAATTACACCTGGCTGACACCTGGCTGAATCTGTGTTCGACTATCGACCAAGAAGACATCCAGTATCATGCGATCGGTTTCTTCATACGACCAGACTGGTCGTACGCACATTATACGCGGAGGAAATCTTAGGCAATTATGATGGAATCCGAAATTATCTCCCATGATTTCCTGAGTATCCAATTATTTAGGAAAGAATATCTGTAACAAATCAATGTAAATCTTCCCTGAGCTTATAAATAGAGGAAGAGGGCTCAGGGAAGCAGATCCTGGTCTTTTGAGCAAAAAAGATCATTTGAGATTAGAGAGAGATTACACGAGAATAATCGTATTTTCTTCTTCAGAGGTTAGTAAAACTCATTGAACCCCAGTTCTTTGATCACCCCTTTGAATCTTATTTCAATAACAATTCAAGTGGACGTAGGTTATTGCCAGATCCTGGGGCTGAACCACTATAAAGTCTTGTGTTCTTATTATTTTCGTCATCACATTCTTTTCAACGTATTCATCCACCTCAACGTAGGCTGGTCGCGGCAATCCCCCGCAACAGAGGCAGAATAGGACCGGGCAGCAGCCTCGTAGTCCTAGACGCCATAGGGGCGATGAGTCAAACCTTCCCAACAGAGGACAGCATCCTCCTGGTAACAGGAGGAACTCAGAGTTAGGTTCTGCGGTCCGAGGCCCCCCATAGCATAATAATGCACAGGGACCTAACGACCAACGCAGACCACCCTCTAACGCTCGGGAGGTTCCAGCCCGAGAGGGCAATCGAGGGAACAGTCGATCCTACCATAGCCAATCAAGATTCAGAGATGGCCATGGTTATAATGAGGCTGACTAAGGCAGAGGGAATGCCGGTCAGAGAAATGAAGAAAGAGGTGGAGGCAGGAGCTAGCTACCTCAGGATGACCAACCCGACAGACGGGACGCTGGGGGGCAACCTAGACAAAATAACGTCTTCAACCGGCTCGGAGCTAGCGAGCAGCGGAGACGAGAAGAGGACTTGAGAGATGTACTCAACGATCGCCGTTAGCGGCATGGCGAGTATGTCCCCCCAACGGCAGAGGCCCCGGCGATTCCTAGCGCCATGCAGGCCCAGATAGATGCCCTCAACCAGGCAGTGCAGCAGCTGGTCGGCGGAAGAACATCTTATATCAACCATGATAAGAGAAAAGGTACTCCTTTCATCCAGAGGATAGCCATGGCGGAAACTCCTAAAAAGTTTAAGATGCCTACGCTTCCAAACTTTGACGGGTATGGTGACCCGATATCTCATGTCAACAAGTTTGAGATACAAATGGACATTCAGAAAGTGTTCGAAGACGCATGGTGCAGGATCTTCCCTGCAACACTTTCTGACGCTGCACAGGAGTGGTTTTTCAAATTCCCTCCTGCAAGTATAATTTCCTGGGAAATGTTCGTGAAAGATTTTTACGGACAGTTCTATGCTGGTCGCGTGCACCCTACCGAGGCAAATCAGCTGGTCGAGATACGCCAGCAAAATGGAGAATCTCTAAAAGACTACGTTCTGCGTTTTATGCGAGCAGCCGCCGGAGCAAAAACGGTGGGTGATGAAGGTAAAATGATGGCCATAACGGCAGGAGTTAAGCGCCGTACCCCTCTCTGGGAGAGCCTTAGAAAGCATGGGGTTAGAACTACCCAGGAATTCTTAGATCGAGCTGATCGCTACATCAAGCTCGAAGACGCAATCGCCAATGAAGGAAAGCCCCCAGGCAAAGATAAGGAGACAATCGAGCCCGCCAAAGCCGCCAATGGGTCCAACCCCAACAGCAACGGCAAAGGCAACGGGAACGGCAACGGCAATGGCAAGAATGGTGGAAACGGCCACACAGCGAGCCTTCCACCTCTGACAACAAAAGGACCAAGGGTAATCGTTATGAACCTCGGTTCACTAACTATACTGCCCTTATTGAGTCTCGGGGAGAGGTATATTAGGCCAGGAGTTCCAGTGTGCCTTACAAGAAGCCTGCCCCCATTCGAAAGGATATTTCGAGGAGAGACACTACCAAGTTCTGTCGTTATCACAATGACTACGGACATGACACCAATGAATGCAACCAGTTGAAGGATGAGATCGAGTTCCTTATCAGACAAGGACACTTGAGAAGATATGTACGGGCCTCGGGAAATTCCCAATGAGAAGCTCCAGGTGGCAACGAGCAAGCGCCCACACGCCAACGCTCGCCACCTTTGCAGCCTGATCCCGTAGCCGGCACCCTATTAACCATCTGCGAAGGCCCGTACCTCGCGGGAAACAGTGGCAAGGCCAGGGAACGATATGCTCGGACCCTGCGCCACGACTAGGACATCGAGATGATGGATGTGGAGGACCGCGCGCCAAAAAAGGCTCGATCAGAAGAGGGAAAGATAACCTTCTCTAATAGCGATGCCCAGCATGTCCGGTTCCCACACTCTGATCCGCTGGTCATGGACATCCAAATGGCCAATATGATGGTGAAGAGAGTGCTAGATGATACAGGATGTTCAGTGAACATCCTGTACAAATCTTCTCTGGAACGCATGAAGTTGTCCGTTAAGGACTTGGAGCCTTGCAACCAAAAAATATACGGCTTCTCTGGCGAGGGGCTCACCCCCGCAGGGTCAATCAGACTTCCAGTGACAGCAGGTACAGCGCCTACTACCAGGACATTACTCACTACTTTCATAGTGGTCGATTGTCCCTCGGCATACAATGCCGTCATTGGAAGACCCATACTGGTTGACCTACGAGCCGTCACCTCCATATGGCACTTAGCCATGAAATTCCCGACAGACGCAGGGGTAGGACGCGTGTTAGGAAACCGGAGGGAAGCCAGGGAATGCTACAATGCCTCAATCACAAAGGCGAAGAAGGGAACGTCAAAAAGCACTCCCTCTGAGAGGTTGCAGATGGAAATTAATACACAAGCCCAATCCGGTGAAGGAGTCACCAAATAGGGTGTTGCCCAAAGTGAGGATAGAGATTTAGATCCTCGCTTTGGGGATTTTGAGGAAAATTTTAGACCTGTCGAGGACCTGGAAGAGGTCCAACTTGACGAGAAGGACCAGACCAGAGTCGTGAAGGTCGGGAAAAACTTAGAGCCCACTACGAAACATGCACTGGTGGAATTTTTGCGGAAGAACCAGGAAGTCTTTGCCTGGTTGCACAAAGACATGGCTGGGATAGATCATGCAGTCATAAGCCATGTCCTTAATATAGACAAGAGTTTTCCGCCCGTGCAACAGAGAAGAAGGCTTCTCGATAAGGATCAGTCGAGAGCCTTAAAAGAAGAAGTTGAGAGATTAAAGGAGAATGGGTTCATCAGGGTGGCGTTTTAGCCATCGTGGGTCTCCAATCCAATACTGGTTCCCAAGCCTAACGGAAAGTGGCGAACCTATGTGGATTTTAGAGACCTCAATAAAGCCTGCCCGAAGGATTGTTTCCCACTCCCAAGGATCGACCAGTTGGTTGATGCTACTGCAGGACACGAGATCCTCGCTTTCATGGATGCATATTCGGGCTACAATCAGATCAGCATGCATCCCTGTGACGAGGATCACACCAGCTTTCAGACCGATACGGGATTATACTGTTATAAAGTAATGCCCTTCGGACTGTAAAACGCAGGTACGACTTACCAGCGACTAGTTAACCACATGTTTAAAGAGTTGATTGGCGTAAACATGGAGGTATACGTGGACAACATGCTGGTAAAGTCAAAAAAGGAGGAAGGAAATGTGAAGGATTTGTAAGAGTGTTTCGATGTATTGAACAAGTACCAGATGAAACTAAATCCTCTCAAATGTTCCTTCAGAGTTGGATCAGGGAAGTTTTTGGGGTTTATTGTTAATTCAAGAGGAATTGAGGCCAACCCCGACAAGATAAAAGCCCTGATCGATATGAAATCGCTAGAAAAGATCAAGGATGTACAAAGTTTGACTGGGAGAATTGCAGCCCTAAGTATATTTATTTCCAAATCAACGGACAAGTGTGTCCCTTTCTTCAATCTACTTAGGGGCAACAAGAAATTTGAATGGACAGGAGACTGCGACCAAGCTTTTCAGGCCTTGAAAGCCCATATGGCATAACCTCCTATTTTATCGAAACCTATCGAAGGAGAAACTTTGTTCATTTACTTGGCGATCACTAAAGTTGCTGCTAGTGCGGTCCTAGTACGAGAAGAAGAAGGCGTGCAAAAGGCAATTTACTATGTAAGAAAGAGGCTAATCGGAGCAGAACTGAGGTATCCTCCCATCAAGTGGTTAGCATATTGTTTAATCCTGGCCTCAAGGAAGGTACGTCCTTACTTCCAAGCCCATCCTATCACAGTTTTAACCGACTAGCCCCTTCGGCAAGTCCTCCAGAAACCAGAAGCGGCTGGGCGTCTATTAAAATGGGTAGTCGAACTAGGGCAGTTCGATATTACGTATTCACCGCGAGCAGTAGTAAAGGGACAAGTCTTGCCCGATCTCATTGCAGAGTTTACCGAACTCTCAGACGACGAGCAATGCGAAAAATCTAATGCGCCTGAGCCTCATGATCAAGCTCCCTCATGGAAGTTGTTTACGCATGGGTCGTCAAACGAATCTCACGCGGGAGCAGGAGTGATATTGATAACGCCAGAAGGGCATCGATTTCACTGCGCCATTAGGTTTGACTTCGTAGCCTCGAACAATGAAGCAAAATACGAGGCCCTCCTCGCTGGATTACGATTGGCAAAAGACATGGATATAAAAGTGCTCGATATTTACAGCGATTCATAGCTGGTGGTGAATCAAGTTCTTGGGAAATATCAAGCATGGGGTCTCAAATGGGGAGCCTACCTAAATAAAACTAGAGATCTATTGGCACAGTTCCAGAAGTATACCCTCCAGCAGATACCTCGAGACCAGAATTCCAATGCAGATGCCTTAGCCAAACTCGCAAGCGCGAAAGATGCTGACACTTTGAGCATTGTGCCAGTAGAAAGACTGAGTGAGCCGAGCATCCGAACAGATGTGACTAGGATAGAAATCCGGATGGAAGATACATGGATGGCGCCATACTTGGAGTATCTGACCAGCGGTACACTGCCGACAGATAGGAACAAAGCCATAACTCTTCAAAGGCAGGCTGCGAGATATATACTGGTCGATGGTGTTTTATACCGAAGGGGATATTCCATGCCACTGTTGAGATGTATTACGCCCGAGAAAGCTAAGGAACTGATGAAGGAAGTACATGAAGGCTTTTGCGGAGATCATGCTGGGGGGCAAAGTTTGGCGAAAAAGATCCTGAGGCAGGGTTATTTCTGGCCGACTATGAACGAAGACTCTGCGGAGTACGTGCGGAAGTGCGATAAGTGTCAAAGATTTTCCAAAATCCCACGAGCAGCTCCAAATGAATTAAAATAGATGCAGAGTCCTTGGCCTTTTGCAGTATGGGGAATAGACTTGATTGGATCCCTGCCAACAAGAAAAGGTGGAGTGAAGTATGCAGTCGTAGCAGTTGACTACTTCACCAAATGGGTCGAAGCTGAACCACTCGCTACCATAACAACCAAGAAATTTCTTGATTTTGTCATCAAGAACATTGTTTGCCGATATGGTTTGCCTCGAAAAATCGTCTCAGACAACGGCACCCAATTTGACAGTGATCTGTTCACCGACTTCTGCGAAAGACACGAGATTATCAAAAGCTTTTCTTCAGTTTCTCATCCACAAGCGAACGGGCAGGTCGAAGATGTGAATAAAATGCTTAAGGACACCCTGAAGTAAAGACTTGAAGACGCTAAAGGAGCGTGGCCAGAATAGCTACCTGAAGTCCTATGGTCGTATAGAACTTCTCACCGACCAGCGACAGGTCATACTCCGTTTTCCTTAACATACAGATATGAAGTCATGTTGCCAGTCAAGTTAGATCCGTCCTTGCATTGACGAATTACATACGACCAGGATCAGAACAACCAATTGATGATGGAGTCCCTAGACTCAATAGAAGAAAAACGAGAAAAAGCCCAACTTCGAGTAGCTGCGTACCAGCAAAAATTCGCCCGGTACTTTAATTCAAAAGTAAAAGAAAGAAAATTCAACGTCGGAGATCTAGTGCTACGACGAGTTTTCTTGAATACTCGCGACCCCACTGCTGGAGTACTCGGACCAAACTGGGAAGGACCGTACCAGATCGAAGAAGTCCTTCACCCGGGCACCTATAAACTTGCACGCTTAAATGGAGATCTCGTTCCACGCTACTGGAATGGAGAACACCTGCGCAAGTACTACCAATGAACAGTCCTTCTTAAAGGACTGGCTTGTATTAATTCTTACTTTTTACAAGTTTCAAAAAAAGAGTTAGCCACGTTGTATGGCTAATCGTTTATAAGTGTAAGATCTTTTTTAAGATCCCTCGTACATACATGTTTAGTTCATTTTAATACGAGATTATAAGGGACTTTGCATAGCCAGTCATTCCTGCCAACCTTTGTAAATTTATTTTTACAAGTATTTGTTCATTACGTGTGTTGTTTTGCTGTATTACAAGTGTTGAATTCTGTAACGAGCAGTAATGTTCGAACAGGTCGTGGTGAGGGCAAGTGACCAAGGACCTAAAGCTCCTCGATCACTTAGGGGGCATATAAGGTACATCGATAGCAAAGCGTACCATAAGGTATGTAAACACATGAACAAAATGAGTGAAAGCATGCTATGGTACTTAGAGCATTTTTCAAAATTTATGTTTTTTAAAATCAAACCAAAGTATTATGCTAAGTTCGGTCATGCGAACAAGTATTATAATAAAAGAAACATTATAATATCAGTAAGGCAATCGTTTACACCGCGAGCATTAGTACTCGGATGTAAATATGTAATTAAAAGGAAAAACCTTTTACACCGCAAGCAGTACTGCTCGGATGTAATCGTTCAAGTATAAGTAAAAAGCTGCCCTAGCAGCAATAAAAAGTAAATTGTCTTTACAAATAGACCCGTGGGTCATAAAAAATGTGAGATAAAAAGAGAATTACTGGGGAGCAGGAGGGTCTTCTAGATGAGGAGCGCTCTTATCAGCCGGAGGATCAGCCTTGGCATTGGTAGCGGGGGTCTTGGCCTTAGCTCTCTCCTCTGCCTCCAACCGAGCAGTGCACTGTGCCATCAGTGTCCTTTGCAACTTCTCGGAGAGGTAGTTAATTTTGGCCCCCCGGTTGTGTTTCCAGAAATCGTAGAAACTGAGGAAGGTGGCTTCCTTGTACTTCTTCAGATTTCTGGCCCCGTTCTCCTCGAGCTCCTGAATGCGCCCTTCAAGCTCCTGAACGCACCCCTCAAGTTCCTGCACCCGTCCCTCAAGCCTCTTTGTCTCCTCCCTGCTGCCAGTCATATCAAGTTTGTCCAGCTTACATTCTTGGGTGACGAGTACAGCACTCTCCCTCCATGTCTTACGCTCCTCGTTGGCCTTCTTCAATGCCTCTTGGGACTCCTGAAGCTCCTGGGTGAGAGTGGCTTGGACCTCGCACAGTTGCTCGTTCAGCTTGGATGGCTCCTTGTTCTCCACAAGCAGCTTATTGTTATCCTCGAGCAGCTTAGTGTTATCAGCTCAAACGCTTGCTTGGCCTGGGCCAGCTTGGAGTCGTAGTTCTTTTCTCGGGAGACCAGCGCCCCAGCGCGGCGCCAGCTAGCAGTCAAAGACAGCAGCCCCTGAAGAAAAAATGAGAAGGTTAGGGAAAGAAGTATAATATAAACCATGAAGTAGCAAAAGATGACTTACACTGGCTATCTCATTCAACCCTCTGTTGATGATTTGGTCGACGTCCATAGTAGCAGTGTCATTGATGGCGGTCTGGCTGCGTCTATGCTTTGAGAGCCGATATATTCTCTCCCTGGCCATGCCAACTATGTGGTTGGACAAGGAGCCTTCGGACAAGTGGTCCAAAGTCTCTTTTTCTGCGGCCTTTGAGGAAGGCTGAGGATTTGCGAGCGCGAGAGTCATCTGCTCGGGGGCAAGTGGATGTGGTAAGTCCTCCTTGGAAGGGGCGTCGATGGGAGCATCTTCTGTCTGGGCCTTCTTCGAAGGGGTCTTGCTACTTTCCCCTCGAGCCCTTTTACTGTCCTTCTTCGGGACAGAAGAGTCAGCGGCAGCTTGGTAATGGTCAAAGAAGTCCTCGGAATCCATACCTGCAAAAAGAGAAACAATTCAAACGATGAGATAAAAGGGTCGCGGGAAAACAGAGATTAGAGTAGAAGGATAACAAAAGTAAGGTACCCGAGCTACACCTACTGGTCGTAACCTTATCTACTGAACTACCTAGTTCCTGGAAGAAATATGAATTTAAAGAAGGGGCGTTCCTAAAGTTGCCATCCCCATCAAATAGATGAGAAGGAATTGGCAGATTATTAAAAAACGAGAATGATGTATCGTTTACATCCGATGAATCGTCAGATGGTTCGATAGGCTCAGTAGCCTTTTGTTTCCCCTTGCCCTTAGGGACCGATGATTCCGCTGCTCGGTGGGGAACAGCAGGTTCCCTGATTGTAACCCCAGTTGGCCTCCTCCGAGGAGGGGGTGCCTGAGGTTGCTGCTCGGGTCCCCGCTCAGGTTCCACATCAGCATGGACACCACCCACCGCGGGTTCGTTAGTCACAGGTTGGGAGCCCCAAAGGCCAGCCAACCTAAGGTTAGCCTCATTATTTAAGTTCTTTACACTCTTAGCAGCATTTGACATACTAGCTAAGAGTGCTGCCCTCGACTCCATTCCTAGAGTGGGGGTCGGGCGTAACCATGGACCTGGAACACAATGGAACAGTGAAGTATTACGACAAGAAAGAATTAAAGTACAGAAACTACTGGTTCAAGGATTATTATTTTCTTTACCTCCTCGAGTGAAGGCCAGATTATCCGCGGCAATGTTGGGAGTAAGGAAGTACTCTTGATGGTACTTCCCCACGTTGGAGATATGAGTGGTGTCGGACAGAAAGGTGCGTCCGGTCTCCTGGTGGCAGAAATGAAAGAACCCCGTACCATTCTAGTTGGGGTTGGACTTGAGGTCGAACAGAAAATTGACCTCATGAGGAGAAGGAGCTGGCCATTTCTTGAGCTTGTAGAGGATATAGAGCGCGGTCAGCATCCTATACCCATTTTGGGTGATTTGAAAAGGGGCCACCCCAAAGTAGTTTGCCACCCCTTGAAAGAACGAATGAAGAGGCAGGGTGGAACCCGCCTCGATATGGTACCTCGACCAGGCACTATAAGCCCCCCTCCCTGGCAGGTTGGTTCGCTGGTCGATGGAAGGTCTGACCAAGGTCACCCCCGTCAGATTGTATTTGTTTAAATAGTTGGTGATCATGCGAAGTGTCACCGAACTTGGGGAAACGACGTGCCACTCGACAGCCGGCTGGTCAGCATGACGAGGATGGGCATGCCTCTGAACTTCGGTTTCAGGGGGGAATTCACCTCGACCACTGGTCGAGGGGGCATCAGCAGAAGGCTGACTTGGAGAGTTAAGGTTGCGTCTTTTTCTAGCTTTGGTTTTTGTTCTGGCCATTTTCTGATTGGGAATTGGTGGAGGATTTGGGTTAGGACGTGCAAAGGGGATTTCTGGAATCAGTGTGTAGGGATTCTCTTCGCCTTCGAGCAGTTGGGCCAAGAGTTCGTCTTCAACAGGTCTTTCTCCCCCCCAAGGGTCTTGCATATGAACTGCAAATAGACAATGGAGATAAGACACAATCCACGAAGTAGTGTGGAAGATTGGGATAATGTTGCTCGTGCCTAAATAACTAGCAGCATCCTAATCCTACGCTAACTTCAACGTGGGTAGTTTGAAAGACGGATAAAAACAAAAAGGAAAGTAAACTGTTTTCTGAAAAGAGAACTTTTTCGACTCCTGAAGGGTGGGAAAAAAATTCGATTTTTTCACCTTGCTTAAAGGTTGAATCTTTCGTTAACCTAACATCCCAAACCAGAGATCCTAACTATCAAACTATAGTCTTAACCTATACAAAGCATGAAAATGCACTTTTACCAAGCAATAGGCGGTTTATACCAAACAACCCTTAAAACCCTACTCAAGAACACAGAAGTCGCAGAGCATAAAAACGACATGCATGGCATAATAGAGAGCTTAAATAATGGAGTTCTTACCTGGGCGAAGATGGAGATTCAGAAGAAGATGAAAACTCGAACCGGAAGACCTTCGGCTATACGTCAGACTGGTTTTCGAAGCTCTGAACTCTGGTGCAAGTTCTTGAAAATATTGGCAAAGATGGTGACTAAAAATTTCTTAAAGAGGAAGAAAAGCCTACTTATAGGGATCGAAGGGATAGCCAAAAGGCAGTAATCATCACTTCCCACTTTCGAAACGTGGGGAAGTGTATAAGCCGTCAAATTGCCTTTTTGGAAACTGAAAAGGCTTGATTAGACATAATTATGTCATAGTTTTCGAAAATGCACGGGGATTCTGACAGACATCATGGGGATGTGAACGGTTGTTCCTTTAAGTTTCTTTATTGCAGGTCACACTAAACAAACTTGGGGGCAAATGTTATCCCTAAAATCAGAAGTGAGTGACATGGCAGGCATTAATTACACGTGGTTGACACCTAGCAGAATCTGTGTTCGACTATCGACCAGGAAGACATCCAGTATCATGCGATCGGTTTCTTCATACGACCAGACTGGTCGTACGCACATTATACACGGAGGAAATCTTAGGCAGTTATGATGGAATCCGAAATTATCTCCCATGATTTCCTGAGTATCCGATTATTTAGGAAAGAATATCTGTAACAAATCAATGTAAATCTTCCCTGAGCTTATAAATAGAGGAAGAGGGCTCAGGGAAGCGGATCCTGGTCTTTTGAGCAAAAAAGATCATTTGAGATTAGAGAGAGATTACATGAGAATAATCGTATTTTCTTCTTCAGAGGTTAGTGAAACTCATTGAACCCCAGTTCTTTGATCACCCCTTTGAATCTTATTTCAATAACAATTCAAGTGGACGTAGGTTATTACCAGATCCTGGGGCCGAACCACTATAAAGTATTGTGTTCTTATTATTTTCGTCATCACATTCTTTTCAATGTATTCATCCACGTCAAGCGTATTTTGACTCCGTGTCAGTTGGCCAAAATCTGGGTCAATAGCATGATATCAACGTTGAGGGCTAGAAACCTATTACAAGGAGGTTCTGTAGGTTTTCTAGCCAGTGTGGTGGATACCAATAGGGTCTTGCCAGTGGGGCCAGGGGAGACTAGACTGGTATGTGTGTTCTTGGATGTTTTTCTTGAGGACTTACCGGGACTACCTCCGCACAGGGAGATCTAGTTTGTCATTGAGTTAGCGTCGGGTACAGAACCAGTGTTGAGGGAACCATACAGAATGGCACCAGCAGAGCTAAAATAGTTGAAGATACAGTTACAGGAGCTACTAGATTTGGGTTTATCAGACCTAGCTTTTCACCACTGGGTGCTCTAATTTTGTTTTTAAAGAATAAGGATGGGACCCTGAGGATGTGAGACTACAGGGATTTGAACAAGTTGAATATCAAGAACAAGTACCCACTACCGAGGATAGACGACCTATTCGATCAGTTGTAGGGTAAGATGGTATTCTCAAAGATTGACCTTCGATCTGGTTATCACCAGCTGAGGATCAAGGATGAAGATATTCTGATGACTGCCTTCCGCATGAGGCATGGACATTATGAGTTCTTGGTCAAGTCGTTTGGATTGACCAATGCCCCAGCAGCATTTATGGATCTGATGAACAAGGTGTTCAAGGATTTCTTTGATCAGTTTGTTATTGTCTTCTTCGATGACATCCTAGTTTACGTTTGTTCAAAGACAAAGCATGAGCAACATCTCCGACTGCTATTGCAGAGTTTGAGGGAGCATCGGTTGTATGGAGGTAACATTCCTTGGATATATTGTCAGTAGAGGATTAAGGTGGATCTGACCAAGGTAGAAGCAGTTAGAGATTGGCTGAGGCCAAGGAATACCTCGGAGGCTAGGAGTTTCCTTGGATTAGCTGGATATTATAGACGGTTTGTGGAAGGGTTTTTGAAGATTGCCACACCATTGACTAAGTTGACACGGAAGAATCTATAGTTCACATGGTCAGACAAATGTGAAGGTAGTTTTCGAGAATTGAAGCAACGATTGATTATTGCTCCGGTGCTGAGTCTCCCTTCAGATGGGAACAAGTTTGTAGTATACTGCGACGCATCGAGACTGGGATTAGGATGTGTGTTGATGCAGAGTGGAAAGGTTATTGCCTACACGTCATGACAGCTAAATGAATATGAGCAGCGGTACCCAACCCATGATTTAGAACTAGTGGTTGTGGTGTTCACACTGAAGGTATGGCGACATTATTTTTATGGGGAGAAGTGTGAGATATACGCTGATCATAAGAGTTTGAAGTATTTTTCACCTAGAAGGACCTAAATATGAGACAGAGGTATTGGCTGGATTTTGTGAAGGACTATGACTGTGATAGCCTATATCACCTAGGAAAAGCCAATGTAGTGGCAGATGCTTTAAGCTCAAAAGGCCAGGACAGTTGTTTAGCTCGAAACATATATCGAAAGAAATAGCAGAGGAAATGTCCAAAGAGAGGATAGAGTTGGTAGTGGGCCAGTTGGCCAATATTACTTTACAGTCTACCCTCTTGGAGAGGGCAAAAGAGGGCCAGATGGGTGATACATTGTTTCAGGAGGTTAGACGGGATGTCCTAGCTGGAGTGGCTAAGGATTATTCTATTTTAGAGACAGGTTTGCTGAGGTATTAGGATCGAATTTGTGTTCTGAAGGAAATGGGTATTAGATGGGAGATTCTCGATGAATCTCATACTACACCATACTCACTCCATCCAGGAACCACATTGATGTATTAGGATCTACAAACTTTATATTGGTGGCCTAGGATGAAGAAGGAAGTGGTTTAGTGCATAGCAAAGTCTTTAACCTGTCAGCATGTAAAGGTTGAACACTAGCGACCAGCGGAGTTGTTACAGCCTTTAGGTATTCCCGAGTTGAAGTGGGAAGATATTACCATGGGCATTGTAGGGGGTTTGCCCATGATGGTGGGGCAACATGACTCGATGTGGGTGATAGTGGACAGGTACACCAAGTTAGCTCACTTTCTGCCAGTAAGGACAACCTATACTATGGATCAGTATGCAGAGCTGTATGTGAGGGAAATTGTACATCTTCATGGGGTTCCAAAATCTGTAGTATCAGACCAGGATCCCATATTTACCTCCAAGTTTTGGGGTAGTTTGCATAAGTCTATGGGGACTCAGTTAAAGTTAAATACAACCTTTCATTCTCAGATAGACAGGCAGCCTGAGAGGACAATTCAGATATTGGAGGATATGCTTAGAGCATGTGTGTTGGACTTTAAGGGGTCTTGGAGTAAGTAACTTCCATTGATTGAGTTCTTGTACAACAATAGTTATGAGTCAACAATGGAGTAGCCCCATATGAGATGTTGTATGGAAGAAAGTGTAGGTCTCCCATTCATTGGGATGAGATGGGGGAAAAGAAGTATTTGGGACCAGAGATGGTTTAGAAGACTAATGAAGCTATTGAGAAGATCTGAGCTCGAATGCTCGCTTCGTAAAGTAGACAGAAAAGCTACGCTGATCCTAAGCGTAGGGACGTGGAATTCTAGGTAGGGGACCACGTATTTATGCAAGTTTCGCCGTTGTGAGGGATAAGAAGATTTGGGAAAAAGGGAAATCTGAGCCGTACATTCATAAGACCTTTTGAGATCTTGGAGAGGATCAAGCAGGTAGCCTACAGATTGGCTCTGCCCCCCTCGTTATCAGGAGTTCATGATGTGTTCCACGTCTCAATGCTTCGAAAATATGTCTAAGATACGACCCATGTATTGGTTTATGAGGATCTGGAGCAATAGACAGATTTATCGTATGAGGAGTGACCAGTTCAGATCCTAGACAGAAAGGACAAGGTTCTAAGGAACAAAACGGTTCCTCTAGTAAAATTCTTATGGAGGAATAACAAGGTCGAGGAAGCAACCTGTGAGCTAGAGTTGGCTATGCAGGATGAATATCCGGAGTTATTCAGGTAAATTTTGAGGATGAAATTTTCAGTAGGAGGGAATAGCTGTAACGTCCCAAAAATGCTAATAAGGTTTAGTGCATTGATTAGCGTGACGGGATGGCATAACTGTATATGTGTGTGATTAATTGATCAAATGTGTGACTACATGGAATGCATGATTTATATGACAATATGATTATAAATGCATGTTTATGAGTATTAAATATGCATGTGGGCCCATTCTTGTTAATAAGAGCATGTTTGTAATTTTTGTTCGTTGAGGGCATAAATGTGATTATATGTGTTAAATGATTGGAACCACATTACTATGTGGATTTATTTGCAGTATTCAACTCAAGGCGATCTTGGTGAGCGAATTAGCGGAATAATCGCAACGGGGTTTAATACCCAGTTCGGGGTAAGCCTAGGGATATTTTGGGAATTTAACGTATATTTTGGATTTATTGATTAGTGGATAAGTATTTGGCAATTATTTAGGCATGTAAGGATTAATTGAGAATTTGTAGGATGACTCGAGGAATTATTGCTAAATGGGGCAAATGACCGTTTTACCCTTAAGGGTAATTAAGGGGCTGAGTTAATACTAGGGGTACATTGGCCTTTTGTAGGGGGGATAAGCTTGAAAGACCTTGAGAAATGACCAGAACTTAACAGAAATCTCTCAGCTCTCTCTCATACACACTCTCACGTTCTCTCTCTCCCTTTCTTTGAGGGCTTGGAACTTGTTGAGATTTGAGGACTTGAGGCTAAGAAACCAAGTGTTATACCCAAAAATTGGAGAATGCATTCTAGGAGAGCTAAGGGGAGTGGTCCTAGGAGACCCCAAGGAGGATGTGGTCTTAGGAGACCCCAAGGTGTGTAGGAGGCAAGCCTCCCAAGGTTTCCTAAGTGTTGGCTCAAACGTGTCCAAGGTAAGTAGCTAAGGAGGAGGAGTCTCATGCAAGAGGATGGAGACTTAGATTTTGATAAGGAAAGTCTATACAATGTTCGATCGGACATGTTTGGGAGATGCTAAAGGAGGTTGCCTCAATGTTGTCCAAGGTGAGGTTGCCTCAATGTTGTCCAAGGGGAGGTTGCCTCAATGTTGTCCAAGGTGAGGTTGCCTCAATGTTGTCCAAGGGGAGGTTGCCTCAATGTTGTCCAAGGTGAGGTTGCCTCAATGTTGTCCAAGGAGAGGTGCCAAGGAGGTTGCCTCGGACCACCTTGGTCCGAGGAGAAGCCAAGGAGGTTGGTTCAAGGAGAAACATGGCATGCTAGAGGAGAGTGTCATGTTAGAGGAGAGAAGTGCATGTCCTACCACCATGCACGTTCAACCCACCAAAAACATGTCCTACCACCATGCATATCCTACCACCATGCATGTTCAACCAGCACTTGCATGGGTAGTGAGTAGGAGGTGGATCAACTAGCTAGAGGGGACTAAGTCAGACACAACTCCAACAACATATGCGGGAATCTCTCATTTCTTCCCACAAATGGGGGGTTTGTTACATTTCGAATTTTGAATGTTTAAATGTAATAAATGTAATAAATATAATAAAATATCCCTATTATAAGGGGATATCAGTTGAGGATCCCATCTCTATAAATAGAGAGCTTATGGGATGAGAGAGGGGCTTCTTCTGCTTCTTCTTTCTAGAGAGAGAAAATTGGGTCTGTCTATTCTAGAGAGAGAAAGTGCTGAAATTAGAGAGAATTCTTGTATTTTCACAATCTATACTGAAGAAACTCAGTTGGCTCAGTCCATCTGATTTTGAGTATAGGTCTATAAATTACAACTTTAAGTGGATTAGGCTATTACCGACAATCGGGGCTGAACCACTATAAAAATCTCTTGTGTGTTCTTTATTTTATTTATTATACCGTCTGTGTCGTTTACATTCTCTTGAAGGCTTGTCGTAATTGACGTTCTCACGTCGTTGGCTAAAAACGCAGTCAACACCAAGGGTGAAGGCTTTCCGTGTTTGGAATCAGCTTAGGGAGTGGAGATATTATAGAGGTAAGGATTTTAAGCTGTTAAATCTGCTGAATTCTATTTGAACTTTAAGCTTGCATGGAAGTAGATTTTAAGTTTGGTTTTGAGTATTTGGTGAGGGTATGTAATTATTTCTGAACTACTGTGATGTTTAGGTTATGTGAATGAGGATTCTAGGCTTAATTCTAAGTTTGGATGGTGTTTGAGAGTGAATTATTGAGTTAGGCTCGGGTAAAATGCAATAGAAAACTTGATTTCTGGGTTTCAGGGGCTCGCGCCGCGGGCCTGTTCATCAGGTGTCGCGGCACGCTTGAATTTCGAGGCTTAGGATCCTCAGGTTTTTGTCCAAGCGCCGCAGCGCAGGGTTTAGCACACCATAGCCTATGTCCTTCAGCAGAGAGGGCTATGCCCTCTAACTTGAGCGTGTCGCAGCCCTTAGGGGGCTGGGTTGCGGCTTAAATGTGAAATATTGGTTGTTTGAGGGTATTAAGCTTGGGAATCCAAATCTTAGTGCTCGGGAAGAATCCTACTACCATGTTTAGTAGAATTTGATATCCCGAAGGCTAGTATATTATTCGTAAAGCATTTAATTGGATTAGATTTTAATGGTTATCCATTGTCACCTGTGACTAGGGTTACCGCTAAGGCTCGGGATTACAAATCGTTCTCGGGACCGCTCTACATCCTTCGCTCGGGACTCGAGGTAAGAAAACTGCACACGAGTTGTGATTGGTGCTGAGATCCCCTGTAAATGACTATATGTGAGATTATAAATGTATTTATGATTGGAGATATCTTTATAGGCATGTTTGTTCATGCTGCTTTCGATTGCGTGTTTTGCAACCTGTTTATCTATATTGTTTGATGTGAAAGTCCGGCCTAAGGGAGTCAGGGCTGTTGTTAAGCATGCAGAATGCAACTTGGCCTAAGCGAGCTAGTATCAGCTAAATAACTAGAGTGCTTGGCCTAAGGGCGTTGACACCTAACTTATTGTATGGGGATTGAATTTTATGTTTGGATTAAATCGTTTACTGTTGTCTAGCTTATTGCTTGTATTATGTTATTTATTGAACTGGTTGATCTAAGCTTACTATGCATATACTGTCGTGTGTTGAGTTTAGTTTCTTGTTGGGCCTTGGCTCACGGGTGCTACGTGGTACAGGTGAAGGCAAGGGAAAGCTAGACTAGCTGTGAGTTGGGGGCAATGTGTACATCGGTAGCTGCTTGATCGCCACGACCAAGGGATTTACAGGCACTAGAGCCAAAATTGTATTTTTCCATTTAGGCTAGCTTCAGTTGTAATTGGCTTTTGAGGGTTGTAACCGCCTTGTAAACATTACTTTTGGGATCCCATGTGCCAAACTCTTATTTTAATGAAAATCAACTATTTTATGGTCAAACTCTTTTAACCCTAACTCGTCATTTGACTTTAGAAACCTGTTTATGTCCAAATGACTTGATGAGCAAGTCTTTCACTATTTATAATACACTGTGTAACGGTCTTGGTTACCCAGGGCGTTACAAAACTCTTGGCACTTTCTCAGACTAATTATATAGATAAGGTGCTTGAAAGATTCTCTATGGAGAATTCCAAGAAAGGCCAGTTACTGACAAGAGATGGAATTGCTCTTTCCAAGGAACAATGTCCTAAGACACCTCAGGAGGAAGAGGACATAAGAAAGTATCCCTATGCTTCAGCGGTTGGGAGTCTGATGTATGTTATGTTGTGTACTAGGCCCGACATATGTTATGCATTTGGGATTGTAAGACGTTATCAATCAAATCCTGGTTTGGAACACTAGATTGCAATAAAGCATATTCTCAAGTATATTAGGAGATTATATGCTTGTATATTCGGGGGTGAGATGAATGCCACTGGATACAATGATTCTGATTTCCAATCAGACAAAGACAGTCGAAAGTCGACATCTGGGTCAGTGTTCACTCTTGGTGGAAGAGTTGTTCTCTAGAGATGCATTAAACAATCCAACATAGTTGATTCAACCATAGAAGTCGAATACATAGCGTCTTGTGAAGCAGCTAAGGAGGCGGTTTGGTTGAGGAAGTACTACACTGAAATGGAAGAAGTTGCAGATATATATAAGCCACTAATCATGTACTGTGACAACAATGGAGCAGTAGCTAATTCCAAAGAACCGAGAAGCCACAAGAGAGGAAAGCATATAGAAAGGAAATACCATCTGGTAAGAGAGATTGTACACCGAGGTGATGTGACTGTTATAAAGATAGTGCCAAAACAGAATCTGTCTGACCCATTTACCAAGACACTTCCTGCAAAGTTCTTCATGGGTCATGTGTGCAATATGTGATTAAAGGAGATGCCTCACTTGCTTTGAGGGCAAGTGGGAGATTGATAGGATTAATTCCTGAAAAGCATGTAAAGACATTTTATAGGTTTTAAATAAAAGTGCAATTTTATTATATTTGAATGTTATAATTATTGTTTGAATTAATTATATAATAATATATAGAAAATTCCTTATTTATTCATGAGAATATGATCTTGTATTAGTACGAGAGAATTAAGATCATATATACTGAATAAAATTGTCAATAACATATTAAAGTATGGAATCTTTAATAAATGGTTACTAGTAAAGTTTGCTAAGCATGCGAGATGCGAGTAATCTAGATTCAGATTACTGATGTGGATAGACATCTTAGTAAAGGTGTTGTATATAATAGAGATTATATATGACAGGACCGATGACAATTAATTATCTTTATAAACTTGTCGTTTGACATAAAGATTTAATTCTTATCATAATAGATGATCATTTGTAGATCAGTCTAAATCCTGAGTATTCATGAACTCCTTTTTGTGTTTATTGGAACTTTATATTCACTCGTGAATGTCTCTTAGAATAATGAGACTAATGACTTTTGTTTTGGAGATTCAATATCATGAATGGCTGGGAACATGAATTAAAATATTGGAATACATGCTTTCTTAACAGATCGAATATTGGTTCTCTTAAGGGTTAATTCTGGAACTGAATAGTTATCAAGCTCAAATCTATAATTAGATTATATATTAATTATTCGCTAATGAATTAATAATACTTAAGAATCAAGAGGTAATTAGAAGGGTAAAACGGTAATTTTGACCAGCTCTAATTAATGAACCAATAATGGAGGACAGAACTGTAACGTCCTGCGTTTTCAGGTACCTTTAAACGACTCGGGTTGGGATTTTTCCCTAAGTTAAGAATATTATTTTAAATAATATTATATTTGTTTGGAAATTATTCCATGAGTTATTGCTAGCCAAATTATGAATTTTTTTATTTAAAAGTAAATATAAGACTTTTGGTCCTGGACCGACACAAAAACCTTGATCGGGTAAAAATCTCGGAAAATAAAAATAAAAAGCTATAGCAAATATATTTTGGGCATAAAATACATTCATAAAAATTAAATTTTGGTCCAAAATAATAAACCTAAGGGAAAATGACAATTTTAGGACATTATGTGTTAAATGCTTAATTTTACCGAAATGGTGAATTTTATTCCATGAATGGACCTTAGATTAAATTTTATAGTGTGATTATTTAAATTAAATGTGAGAGATATTTAATTTAATTATTTAATGTTAAATTTTGTGATTAAAACTTAATAAGAATGAAAAAGGTGTAGAAAGTCAAATTGGGTTTTTCTTCTTATGAAATAATTATTCACCATTATAAATATATATATATATAAATGGATATATATAGGATAAGGTGGCCGACCGTGTGAAGAATTAAATGGGGATGACAAGATTTTGATTAAGTTTAATCCCATTTATTTAAAATTAGGGATAATGTCAAGTGGGCAAGTGGGTAGTAAAACACTAAAGTGTTTTTAGGAATTTTAGAGTTTGATAAACTCTTCTAACCCTCCCCAACCGACCACACCTCTCTCCCATTTCACTATTATCTTTTTTCTGAAAACTCTCTCAAAGTTTTCTCTCCACCTTCAACCTTAGGAACACTAAGGAGACTTGGAAGCTATGCATGGTCTAGGAAGGGTTTTCCCTACGGTAAAGTTTTAATAATCTAGACCTTTGTAAAGTTTTATTCATAGAGTTTCAAATAGCTAATTATCTATGTTGTTGGGGGGAGTTGATTAGGGTTTTCTAAATGTTTTGAAGGAGCCAAAGCTAGTTGGAAGATCCACACCTTAAGCAAGAGCACCAAAGAGGTAAAACGTTTACTTTTATGGTTGTTATTGTATGATGTAGGGTCCAAGAACTTTACTTAGCTAGTTAGATAGTAGTAGTAATAGTAATAGCTAGTAGTAGTTGTAGTATGTTTATGACTGTGGATTTTGGTTCAAGCCGGGACTTAGTTGGACACTCGTAGTAACACTTGTAGATTTTATAAGCTTAACCTATAGTTTAAGAATATTAATTATAACATAATGTTTGATTAATATTGCTGGTTAGTAATATGACAATTATTATAACCTAAGGTTTAGATAGAGTCAATAAGAATATGACACTTGTCATGAGCATGGTTATTCCTAATGTTTAGATAGAGCCAATAGGATTATGACATTTGTCATATGCATGATTATTAATGAATTATTATTTTAATGATAAAATAAGGGAAATATAAGACTTAGTCTTCACCAAAATCTGTTAGAAGCATGACATTTGTCACAATTTTATTTATTTGTGGATTAGGTTGTAAATAAATTTTTCGTAACTTTAGAAAATTGTAACTTCTGACCTATTTTTTACCCAGTTATGTTATGAATTTCGAAAAATAGTATTTCTAGAAAGTTGTATATAATTGAATTAGCTTTCTAACGGTATAAATAGAGTTTAAATCGGAGTCCTACAGCTTCAGATATGTTGATTTTACTGCAGGTGAGTTTAGAGTTACGAGATTTAGGGAGTTAGAAGTTAAGATTCTATTTGTTTTTATTATTTTTGTTTTAAAAATCAAGCTCTGACTCCTTAAACCTCTCTCTGAACAATTTGACCAAGTCCTAAGCCTTTGGCTGAAGAATATTCAAATATTTTCAATTAAATTCATTATTTTTATTCAAAGCCAAAAAGAAGATTTTTATTCCTAGAACTCTATAAATAGGACCTAGCACCAAGCCTTTTCATTCATTCTTCAAGAATTAATCAGAGCCTTCCAGGTGCTAGTGAGACTATAGAGTGATAAACACTTGGGTTGGGGTTATAAACTTAATAAACACCTGGGAAGTAAGGTTATGGTGTATTTCGGTTTCAAGGTATAGTTCGGTCATAGAAGCATTCAAGGTATTCCTAATTCTAGTTTCTTTCTGTATTGATTCTTATAGTTCTTCTCTACTCAAATCCTAACCCAGTCTTTTCTATTCTTGGTTAGGCATCTAAGTTCTTGAACTTGAGGTTCTTGTTGGTAAGTATCTTTTCGATGGTGTAGTTCATTCTTTTCATCTCTTTTCCTTAGTATACTCACCTCTCTATTATGGTTTTTAGGAGTGTTCCAAAGTCCCGATCTTGTTCTCACATCCCAGTTTTTGGTAAGGAGGATAGGGTAGATTTGTATGCTTTTATGTTGTAAGTATGATATGTTTTTAGTTGTTGGATTGTTTAGATAACAATCACATAATTTGTTTAGATAACAAATAAATAACTTGTTTAGATAACAAGTCCCAGTAGTAGATTCCTTGGGCATATGATTGTTTAGATAACGAGCCCCATGAATTTATGTGACATGTTTAGATAACTAGCCCCATAAATTTATGGGCATATGATTGCTTAGCTAGCAAGTCCCAAGAAGTATGATGGCCATTGTAATAGATGTTGTATTTATATAGTCATATGATTATAGTTTACAGTTTATAGTTTATAGTTTATGTGTCTGTGTATGTATATGTTTCATGCTTGTAGTAGATTTTCCTTGCTGGGCATTAGGCTCATTCCTTTATGTTTTATATGTGCAGGAAAATAGTTTTGGCGGCGGGAAGGTTCTTGGCAGCTTGGGGATGTGTATTGAGGCAGGATGGAATCGGTGGACTGCGCGTACGATTTGAGGATGAAGTTTTTTTTAGTTTTTTGTTATGATTTCTATGTATTATTTTTCCGCACTTAATTTTGTAACCAATTTATTTAAGTTATGTTTTGTTTTATTTTCAAAACAATGGGATCCTAAATCCTAAATGAATTTTTATGTATTTAACCTTTACTTTACAGTTTTTAAATAAAGATATGGTCATTTTATATGTACGTTTTCTTAAGATTAATATAGTAGTTATTAATGTTCCAAAGTCTAGAATAGTTGGGTCGTTACATATGATTTTTAGTTTTAAGTATTATTTTGTATAGTTAATGCTTAAAGTTTCTTATTGGTGATGTAATAAGGTTATGGTAGTTGTTTTATAATTTTTATGATGCTTGTGTATTGATTTTTGAAAATAGAGACCAAAACCCCCAAGAGTTTTGTTAGAAACCTTAAAACAAAATACATGTTTTGAGCTGTGACTTCCAAGGGGTCAAGCAGCCACTGTATATTGATTTTATAAAATTTAATTCTACTGTGATTTGTTTGAGATTGAGTACATAAAGTTGAGCTTTTGAAACACTAAAAAATGTTTAAAAATGAGTGAGTTATGCTATTTCAAAGTTTAGGTAAAAAACTATTTTTTTCGTATTCTTATTTTTGGAACCAAGTTTGGACAGCCACTGTATAGGGCAAATGAACCCAGTTTTTTTAAACATTTGGTGGGCATATTATTGGCATAACCTAGTATTCCACTGTAAAATTTTGTAAGAAAGTACTAAACGGTTTGAAAGTTATTAAGAGTTAAAGTTTCGAAAAAATAAGGACTTGAAAATAAGGTCATTTTTACCTCATTGTTGGAAAATGATTTCACCAATAAAAAATGCTCATTTTAACCTAAGATTTTACAAAGACCTAAATGACATACCAAAAATAGAATTGGGAAATTTTGGTAACGATTGGGTAAGTAAATTTAAAGTAATGAACTAACAAAGTATGTAGTTAAAAATGTGAAAAAAATATGCTTTTCACACTTAGTGTAAAAAATGAGATTTTTGAGCTTAAGGTAAAAAGTAAAATTTTGCTTATTGCAAGTTAAAAACTTGGTAAGTCTTGAAAACATATTTTGACTAAAATTACCACTTTGAGTTGAGTGTGAATTATTTTTATTAAATAATTTTTATTCTTTTTAAAAATAAAAGATTTAATTTATTAATAGTTAATAAATTAAAAAAAGTTTAAAACCCTATATTTTGATAAAATGATTAAGTGAATTATTTTTCTAGTAAGTAAAGTTGATTAATTGATTTTGAAAAATTAACTAGTCAAGATGGGAAATTTTTAACAGTTTTCCTAATTAAGACAAATTAGGCTATTTTCTTAAAACGGTTTTTATAGATTAAAACCTTAAGAAAAATAAAAGAAAAATTAAGAGTTTATTTTCTTGAAAAATAATTAAGGAATTTAATTAGTATTTTCTGGATATGATACCAGCTAAAATCTTCTATATATTTTAAACGACTTGTTGAAAGTTCGGATCAAAAGCGATGCGTTTAAAGAATAAGATTTTTAGCAAATTGTGGGAAAATACTATTGTGATACCTGAGCCTAGGTATCGAGACCATAGGATAGGTCTCCCCGAGACTTAGGGTTTAATCTCAAATATTTTGTATGAATTTCCTTAATGGGTTTAAAACCAAATAAGGATCATAAATCCTTACAAATGATATTTATTAAAATGACCAAACAGCCCAAAATAATAATAATAAATTATGAGTGCCATAATTAATCCGAGTATACTGTATGGATAACTACAGTATTGGCTAAGCGTAACTAGACTGAACGTTGGAGGGTGAAATCCTGTCGAGTGCTAAGGACTCCAAGTAAGTCAACTTATATTGTGTGGCTGCAACATGAAATAACTATTGTATTGTATGTTAGTATAGGGACACATGCACATATATACACTATCGTATAAAGTTGCTTAGAGACGTTAGTCTATGTTAGAGAATATATATTAATACTCAATGGAAATATGGAAAAACCAAATACAACTCAATGCAAAAATACAATGGAAAAGATAATTGATTAAAGAATTACAACTCAATTGCTCAAAATACAAGTAAATAGAAAGATGTGGAGTAAGAAGATTACAAACTCAATACTATAATAATACAAGTAAATAGAAGAACAAAATCAAAAGAATGAAAATAAAACAAACTCTCACACAACCAAAGTGTAGAGTAGTGGGGATCACCAACTTGAACAAGGTTCAAGACCTTTGTCCAAAAACTTATTTCCCCCTATTCTCTAAGCACTAAGGGATCTCTCTAGGAAATAACTCTCTGGAATTATCAAGTCTTTTTGGTGTATTTTCCAGCCAAGTGCTTTGTGGATGGAAAATGGTGTATCATACAAGTGAGCATTAGACTCCTATTTATAGAGTTTGAGATACCCTTTGGATTTCAAATTCCATCAGCCCCCATGGCTGTTACCAATGTTTAATTGGATTAATATGGAATTAAAATTGAGATTTGAGAGTTGTTTGGGTTTTTAGAACCGTTCAACACATTTGGTAAAACTGAAAAATTGGCTTGAAATGCACTTGTGGTCGCGGTCAGGGACATCAATGGCCGCGACCACTGCTCTCTGTCCCCCATGCCACGGCCAGGGAAAGACAGTGGCCGCGGCCGTAGCCACAGCCTTTTTCCAGCCAAAAAATATCATTTTTCTAAATCGTTCCAAAACGTCCCAAATCCTTTCCCACATGATTTTGTAATCTCCAAACACCTATTGGGAGTTAAAAGCATGTCTCCAACAGCCATATTTTATTATGGCTTTATGAAATCCAATCTCAAATGTGTAACATATAATATACACATTATTGGGTAATATTTGGGAGTTACAAATTTGTAACTAATTTTGTAACTCCAAAATATGTCACATTTGGGCACACACATGTATCCAATTTTGTGACTCTCAATAATATGTTGCAAGGTGTGACAAATCACATTTTGTCACATTATTTTATCTAATATTATATTATATGAAATAATATAACCTTCCCCCACTAGATTAAATAATCACTTTTGTAACACTTATTTAATCAATCAAACATTATATTAAAATATAATATTCCCCCACTTGATTAAATAATCACTCTCTATAGAAACCTTTGCATTGGTGCATAAAGTAAAATGTCTTTCGACTTGAATTTTACCTTAGTGTAATTATCACAATGTTGTTGAAATTTTGGTTACCGAAGCATTGACCCACTATCCCTTGATAACAAACCAGTGATAACACACACACCTTTGCTGTGTTCACTTGAGACCTCAATGTCTCGCTTTTGCACCGTTAATGGCCATGTGCACATTCCATTCATAGACTTTTCTTGAGAATGACTCCCAATTCTCATGAGGGGTGGCACCACCCCTAGGTCTATATAGGTAGAACTCTTACAGTATTTTGTTCCCCTAAAATACTTGTCTTTTCAAGACTGAGTTCTATTAAAAAACCTTTCGGTTTTAACCCTCATTTTGGTAACACACTAGTACTCATATCTCAGATGGGACAAAATTTGAGTACTACTATCTATTAACTTGATTGACTTGTTATTACCTATTGAACCTAATACTAGTTTGGTTACTAGTATTAAGATAGGTTACCTTCAACCGTGAATCTGTTTAGGGAGTCTAAGTCCCATCCCTTGATATGTAGAAATGATTCCATTTGAATCATTTCTTTTCTCATGTATGCATACTTTAAACACTCTCATTATTTTATTCAAACTTTGTTGCTAGCCATAGTTTGATTAAAATAGTTGCCTCTTAAAATAGTGATTTTGACCATAGTCAACACCCCCACTATTTTATAGTTTAATATCCCATATAAACATTTTTCTTGAATATTAATTCTAGAAACCTCTTTGTTTCTAAAATTCTCCTTTATGTTTTAAATTGATTCCTTCTTGAATCAAAATATTACAAACAATGACTTTAGACACCAAACATGTCTAGATTTATCCATTCTATACACATATAGCCAATGTGATTTAAAATGTGGAATTCCAAATCACCTATTTTATAGGATGACCAAATTAATCAATTGATTAACAAAAAAATAAATTGATTAACTTTGAAGCATCATCCCCACATTGCTCACATAGTGATAATAAAATATCACTTTAAAATAGAAATCTCTTCATTTCTAATAAGTCATTTATCCTCCAAGATAAATCTAGACCTATGATTCTCAAAGTTCATCATGGGTCCTTAAGCTTCATGATAAACACTCAATAGATCAAAATAAAAAACCTCAATGTTTATCTTGATTCATTTACTTGCTAAAGCAAGGCACACTTATTTGAAAGAAACTTTCACTTGGTTGCTTTCTTTTATATATTTCACAAAATAAAATGTGAACACAAGTGTAATGTGAGAATTTCTCAAATAAATAAACACATTATGAAATAATAGGTCTACACACTTACCTATTATTTTAACAAGTTCATTTTGAAACTTTGTTAATGTCTCACACAAATGTCTCATAGCAAAATAAAAAATTATCATAGAATAATACTTTAATTTTATTGATAGCTTTCAAGAGTACAAGCTTTATTACAAATTAACAATTTTTCCCAACAAGGCACATAAACATGGTAATCATGCTAGGATCTCTTCTTCCTTTTCTATAGCATTTACCTCATTCTCATGTGGGTCCTTTCGGTACCTACATACTCTAGCATAGTGTCCGGGTTTTCCACAAACAAAACAATGACCTCTCACGTCTTTGAATTGTCCATGACCTTTCTTTGGACCTAAAGGGTTCCCACTACCCTTTTTGTTGTTGTTGTTGCCCTTTGGATGCTTGTGTGAAATCGCATTGGCCTTGGAAGTCTCATCTTTAGACTCATTCACACCCTTGTCTTTTATCCTCGATTCCTCTTCAATGCTAATGTGTTTTTGGATCTCTTCCAAAGTTTAATCCTCATTCTTATGGAGGATTCTTTTCCTATAGCTCCTCCAAGTTGGTGGTAATTTTGCCACTATTGCACCAACTTGGAAGGCCTCGGGAAGTTCAATCTTGAGAACTTTCAACTTGTTCACAATCGCTTGTAACTCATGAATTTGAGGTAAGAGAGTTTTCACATTAATGAAAGAAAATTCAAAATATTGAGAAATTAAGAAATTTCTTGTACCTTCTTCCTTAGCCTTGTACTTACTCTCCAAGGCATCCCAAATCTCCTTCGCGGATTTGGTATTGGTATAAAGGTCATATAGCCTACTGGATAGGGCATTAAGGATATGACCCCTACAAAGAAGGTTGTCCTCTTCTCTCTTCCTTCTTTTCTCCACCTCCTCGGGAGTGTCTTTGTCGGATGGCTCGGCTAAAGGTGCCAAGGATGACTCAAGGATGTATGCTCTCTTGAGTGTTGTCAAAAGGAATTTCACCTTGTCTTGCCACCTAGTGAAATTGGATCCATCAAACCTATCCAACCTCACTAGGTCTTGGTTCATGATCTTGATGGTCTCACCTTCCATTGAAAAATGAAAGATAGGCTTTGATTGTTAGAGAACATATATTAATATTCAATGGAAATATGGAAAAACCAAATACAACTCAATGCAAAAATACAATGGACAAGATAATTGATTAAAGAAATATTACAACTCAATTGCTCAAAATACAAGTAAATTGAAAGATGTGGAAGAAGAAGATTACAAACTCAATACTATAATAATACAAGTAAATAGAAGAACAAAATCAAAAGAATGAAAATAAAACAAACTCTCACACAACCAAAGTGTAGAGTAGTGGGGATCACCAACTTGAACAAGGTTCAAGACCTTTGTCCAAAAGCTTATTTCCCCCTATTCTCTAAGCACTAAGGGATCTCTCTAGGAAATAGCTCTCAGGAATTATCAAGCATTTTTGGTGTATTTTCCAGCCAAGTGCTTTGTGGATGGAAAACGGTGTATCATACAAGTGAGCATTAGACTCCTATTTATAGAGTTTGAGATACCATTTGGATTTCAAATTTCATCAACCCCCATGGCTGTTACCAATGTTTAATTGGATTAATATGGAATTAAAATTGAGATTTGTGAGTTATTTGGGTTTTTAGAACAATTCAACACATTTGGAAAAAACTGAAAAATTGGCCTGAAATGCACCTGTGGCCGCGACCACTGCTCTCTGTCCCCCAGGCTGCGGCTAGGGAAAGACAGTGGCCGCGGCCACAGCCTTTTTCTAGGCAAAAAATATCATTTTTCCAAATCGTTCCAAAACGTCCCAAATTCTTTCCCACATGATTTTGTAACCTCCAAACACCTATTGGGAGTTAAAAACATGTCTCCAATAGCCATATTTCATTATGGCTTTATGAAATCCAATCTCAAATGTGTAACATATAATATACACATTATTGGGTAATATTTGGGAGTTACAAATTTATAACCGATTTTGTAACTCCAAAATATGTCACATTTGGGCACACACATGTATCCAATTTTGTGACTCTCAATAATATGTTACAAGGTGTGACAAATCACATTTTGTCACACTATTTAATCTAATATTATATTATATGAAATAATATAATAGTCTAGTGGGTGTTGAGATAGAAAATATGAACGGTAGATATACGTCATATTCTAGACAATTGATCCCCATCACACTGCTTGATTTTATTATGTCCAGTTCATTACCGCGACAAGTGGCCAAGAGGTGGGGATTGCTGTTTAAACCTAGGGGCACCAAAATGAATGGGACCTAGGGGCCCTCATGCATACTTAATTAGTGAACGGTTAGAACTCGAGCAAGTGCTCTGATAAGCTATCCACGTATAGCAGCCGTGAATATTGACCATTCAGTGAGAGTGCCTAGAGATACTAGGGGTTGCCAAGTTTTAGTGAGACTGAACACCCTAGGGGCAACTGCTCACCAGCACCACTGATTAACAAAGAAGTCTCTGTAAAACCCTGTAAATTTCATTACACTCATGGATAAGTAGCGATGCCCTAGGTAACATGATAGTTACCCTTGATGGGGATATTTATTGGCTAGATCTTAGTGTTGAGACTCGGTTATCTCTTACAGTTTAGCAATTATATTGGAGGGCGTGTTTTGCCTAAATTGTTGGAAATTTTCAAGTGTTGGTCTTGAATTATATTGTGATATGATATGTCTGCTTGTTCTGGGATTTTCTGAGTGCAGGGATATAATTGTTGATAAGATACAGTTGTGATATATTATTGCTTGCTCTGGGATTTTCTGAGTGCGGGAATTTATCTATTTATAGGAAATAATTTATCATTGGTTATCAGGCATGACCATAAGTTTGCCAGGACGCTTTTGCGTTCTTGAAATTTATTGTGTAGGGTCCGGATGGATCCGGAACTCTAATTCTCTGCATGCTTTTGTTTTATGGTTGAACTTGCTACACGTTTTCGCTTACCTAGTTGTCTCATATTGTAGGTAAGAGCAAGGGCAAGGCAGAGCAGTAAGCACTGGAGTCTACCTTGCAAATGTACATGTGGACCGACCTTTTGGGAAGCCGTTTTATTTTTGGAAATGTTGTGTAATTTTCCTAAACTAGGCTCACTCTACTCTTTATAAAATATGTTGCAACTAAATGTTAAATATGGCCATACGACTTTTTAAAAAGTTTCTTTCTATATGGATTTTTGAGAAATTTTGTTACATGAAAACATTTATATTTTCACATTATCGAGTCTTGAAAATCCAGGTCGTTACAAGAACTACATTTATTTATTATATCAATGGACTACAAGAGAAAACTCTGTAAATATAATTCTATAAATACTAAGAGTGTAATTCCATATTTATAGTAGAGTAATCATGGAATTAATAAATAAGATTATTAGATTAAAGAGTTTGATTAAAAATATGGTTTATTGGAGCTTCGTATTATAGGTCCATGGTCTCAAATCACCTCTGTCCTACACTGTCAAGGGTAAGGTGTCAAAAGAAAGATTTGTAGAGAGAATGACTAAATTGCAAAGGAATTAATTTTCTAAGGCAAGGAAATAATTTTGTAATATTTATGGGTAATTGATTAATTGTGAATTAATTAATTATTTAACTATATAGTTTTAATTTTGAAAAACTATAGGTGAAAATTAATATTAATCTTGTTTGGATTAATATAAAGACATAGAAAAATAAATATCTTATTTAGAATATGATATTTATTTATTTAATTTAAAATTGATATTTTAAGATAAAGTTAATTTTAAATTAACTGATATTTATGCCGAGATAAATATATTGTCTTAAAAGTTGATTAAACAAACAAATGAGAAGATTAGGTAAACCTTAATAGGGTTGGGCGACACACACTGTACAGCACAGTGTGTGGCGCCTAACTCAGGGATTTTTATCCCTGTGATTTGAATTTTGAATTTCAAATAAATTTGTTTGATTAGTTATTTAATTATTCTTTTTAGATATGATTTATATAAATAATTAAATATAAATATCAGATCAATTTTAATTTGAAATTTATTCTTAATAAAATAAACATTATTTAATCAGAGTAAATAATTTTATATAAGTTTGATAGTACGTGACTTTCAGAAGAGACGTTCATTATTTTTATGAAATTAAAAATATAAACTCTCTCTCAAAAGCAATAGTTTTCTCTAAACTTTAAAATTATTCTAAACCTCTTCTCTCAGTCAAACCTCTCTGTAACGCCCTACTACCTTAGAGTCGTTACTAAGTGAGTTTAAAACCGAAATTGTGCATTTAATTGACTCAAAGTGGTTTCTAAAACCAAAAGTGTGATTAAACCAGAGTTTAAGGCTATATTCTTTTAAAATGGTCAACTTCATTGAAAACGTTAAATATAAAACATCTGGGATCCCAAAATAAGGTTTACAAAATGTTTACAACACAAAAATAGATTTACACTTGATCAGCTATCAAAAGAATGGTTAAATACAGCCATATACAAAATGCCCCCGACCAAAGCAGTCGGGCAGGCCGAACATGTACGCGCCGCCCCCACGCTCTCCATACTCATGGCCGGTTGACTGACTCCTTGCTTTTACCTGCCACAGGAGCACCCGTGAGCCAAAGCCCAGCAAGAAAACCCAAATAGCACATAACATATGCAAATCAAATAGCTGGCATAATTCTCTGACACATAGGAAAAAAACCATCATAATAAACAAGTACGGCCATGCCGCCCCCAAGGCCTTACCAAAGCCTGGAGTTTCGATTCTCACCGCGAGGATAACTCATGTATCCCTTGGGTCCCACCCTGAATATAAGCATCCCATGTGCTGTGTGTTACTTTCGGCCCCACGGCCGCCCCGGCCTACGCTGCACTCGGCCCTTGCCGTTCATTTCATCATAATCACACATATAGTACATTCGAAATAATCATTCACACACATCATGATTCATTTAAGGTTAAACATTTGCACATAGTACAATCTGGGGCCATGCCCTACAATCACACAGTGGGGCCATGCCCTAATCTCGGGTGTTACGGTTTTCTTACCTGTATCTCGAGCTCTCCGATGCACCACGGTCACGAGCACGGTCCTCTAGCACGAGCCTCTCCGAAATCCTAGTCACAACACACATAAAACACTTTTAATACTAACCAAACCCAAAACCACTTCCCGGGACCAATCCCGCACTCTCGGGACTCCCAAATTCCTAAAACAATTCATCAGAAACATCCCCCGAGCCCCTGGAACAAATGCCCAAAAATGCAAAATTTCCCATCCTGAAAAAGGCGTAGCGCCGCGGCGCTACCCGCAAGGGCCGCGGCGCCCAGCGAAGTCAGAAAGCTCCCCTGACTGAAAACAGCCTCGCGCCGCGGCGCCCAAGAACAGGGCCGCGGCGCTCCTTCGCGAACCCAGAAAAACTGGGTTTTTCCTCTGCATTTCATCATCCAAAACACTCCCAAATCATCCCCAAACTCACACCTAAGCCCCAAAATCAATTCAAAACCCCACATGGACCATTTAACAACTCAGAAACACAATCAAAGAAACCCAAACACACAATCAAATCCCCAAAATCCACATCTTTGATTTTCAACTTCAGAAAATATAAAACCCAAAACCAAACTTAAACCATGCTTAAACTCCTCAAACCATAATAGAAACAAGCCTTAAATTTACTTAGAATCCTTACCTTGAATGAAGAATCCAACCCTATGCATCCTTGATTCATCTCCTAAGTCTCAAGTTTCAGCTCCTTCACTCCTCTTCTTCTCCTTCTTCTTCTTCTTGCCCTAGGTCTCCTTTTAGCTTTCTTCTTCTAAATTTTTAAACAAAACCTCCAAAATGGATAAATGCCAAATTGTTCACCCCATATAACCCAGCTGACATTTGTCTATTACCCTTGCCAAATGACCACATTACCCCTCCTTGCCTATCCTTTCCTAACTAAACCTCAAGGGCTTACTTGTCATTTCCTATCCATTACAATTCTACCATTTTACCATCAAAACCTGTTACTCTCTATGGTTACTAACAGCTACACAAGTTACCAAAATCTCTCAAGAACTATGTTACAAAATCCCCGAATTACCCCTAGGCTCCTCCCGAGCCGGGTATAGAAATCCCGTTGTGACTTTTAAGTTAATTTGCTCTCTAGGACCGTCTCGGCACGTGCATCACAATAAAAACACCACACACACGTGATACGATTCACATAATACAATTATCTCATATCAATGCAGTTATGCCCAACATGGCCAAGATTACAGTTATGCCCTTCTAACACGATCCGGGCCTACATGCATACTAATATACATAGTCATGCATCTCAGATAAACAAATAGTCATATAACATGCTTTAAATCATGATCATGCATTTAACTCATCAAAGTCACGCATAAATCCCATCATGCCCTCCTGGCACGCTAATCAAGGCCCTTAAGCCTTGTTAGCTAATTTGGGTCGTTACAACTATCCCCTCCTCATAAAAATTTCGTCCTCGAAATTTATCCAACACATCAGTCAGTAAACCCGCAACCCTGACCATAATTTCCAAGGCCCACCGCCTCTACTTTACTTTTCCATGACACTCTCACAAGAGTAACAATCTTGCCCCTCAAGATTTTGTCTAATAGCCATGCTCTCGATAGCTTCTTGCTTACACCGCAACCCTGCTGAAGCCTCAGGGTCTGCCTAGATTATAATGACCAATTCATTGTCTTATTCCTGATTCCAGAGATACTCAAAAGCCATCACCTCCACTAGGTGGGATCAGCTTGTAGGCCCCACTAGCCTAACCCTTAGTAAAACTTCAGAATTTTATGTTGAATTAAGAGTCAGAACTCTTCCTTCTTTTTCTGAACACGTTACAGATCCTCGTCTGTTATAACGCAGAGATGCAACTCTCTCCTTCCAGAACTTTATTTCCTCATAACTTAGCAATTTACCAGCTCTTTATTCTTTCAAATAGGCAGACACTCCTGCCTTAAGAAGTTTCAACGACCTCCTTGGCTTTCTCTCTAAACTAAAGCCAACCTGTAGTATTCACTATCCTCCACCTCTTATCAAGCCCTAGGTCGCGTTACGTTAACAAGACACCAGCAACTGCCACCACGACTAACTTACCAGGGATTACACTTCCCTTAATACCTCAAGTATTCACCCACTCAGCGCTCAATTCTTCAAGATATCCGAAAAACTTTCAGACTGCCACTCCACTTGCAATCAACTGATAGTTCCAGGTTCCCACTCTGTTCTTTTCGTTCTCTAATCCATTCCATCAATTTAAAATACTATAGGGCCTCAATTCAGTATCATCGACGTTCTATCCTGAAACCAGATCACTTGACCCAACAACATTAACTCCCTCAACTGAGTTAAAACTTTTCATGTCCAAACACTTTACTCAAGGTCTAAAGTGGTCTATTCCCATGATACACCACCACATCACCTCACCCCTCAGGGTCCAAAGGAAAACACTCGATTCTGTCACCCGCTCGACCCTCCCGGTACGACGTACCCTAGGAGGTAGAATGATGTCCATTCAGAATTCTCATTCTTAAACTGAATCTAATTGGATCCTTCATCCATTCCTGGTATCCTAACTTGTACCACCTTAGCAGGGTCCTTCCCTGCTTCAACCAAAGCCGACACTTCGGATTCCATAGCTCAATGACACTCACCAGCTAATCATACCTACTAGCGTTACGCCAATCTCAGTCGTTGCCTTGTCCACTCTATAACAGTCTATGGCGCTATTCCTTGACTGACACACGCCTCTCAGTTAGGAGTTCCGCCTCCAATTATATCTCCCCTCGCTCAATCGAGGATTTCAGACACCGATCATCCGTCTGTTACTTTTTACCACATCTGTGTCTCACGTTAACCTTTCTTACTAATATCCAAGACTTAAGTACCTTATGCCATGCACAACAGTCGGCTTAACGTTCCAAGTGTATCAACCATGATCCATTCAGTCGCCTCCCGCAAGGTTCAATCCACCCTCGCTCCAATTGCGCCTGGGCGTGCACAATCCGTGATGCACTCCCACAATTCCATACCCTCATCATATATCAAGTCCTTTATCTAATCACTCTTTACTTAACCATAACACACACATTCCATCATCATCCGTAACCAATCAAATCTTACCTTGTCTTCTGAATTTCTTTCTGCTTTGACGCCACTCAGTCCGTCTAACCTCAAGTTTTACTGTTCTCCTCATCTCTGATGTAGTTATCTCCGGAGGTGCTTATGCAGTAGATGACGCGCTTACCAATCCTGAGATGCTTTCTGTTCTTCAAACGTTCTTCATTAGCTTCTTTGTTACTTCAGATCAAATCTTCTCATACCTGTCCTTTCTTCTTGTAGCTCTAACCTGAGTACTCTTGACGACACCCAAACTAACACTCCATAACCTTACCTGAGACTCCGCCTTCTGGATACAAACGTCTTCCGCATAATCATTGCTCACCATTTCCATCTGGGAGTAATCCGCATGCACTGCTCGTGAGCTTGAAGGGGACTTGTCCATACCGTTCACGCATTCTCAGCTTAAAGAACTTACCTGTGCTGTTGTAGCTTGAACCATTCTAGAATCTTTGTTACCAACTCCTCACACCCAACCCAGTGTAGACTAGACAATTCACGAAATGTCTCTGTCCTTGGTTTCCAACCGGTAATAACCAGGTCATAGATCAACTCTTGGAGACATCGTCCTATCTTGTATCCAACATTGTACTTTTCATTCTAACCCGACGATGCTAACAATCCCCGCAGTATAACACTCTGGCTAATCCAAGGTCAAATTCCTTCGATTGCTTCAATAGATTTTCTGTCAGCCATAACCGTCTTTTACATCGTTCCTTATACCAATCCTATCTGTAGTCCGACTTTGAAGTACCCCCTAATCTTTCTTTACATACTCATATAATTTTCCCACTGGTCAACTCAGTTTCCATTCATTCTCACTAACATTCTCCAGATGATATCCTTTACAATCCATGGTTATTCCTTAACTGATTAACTTTCTCACTATGAGTTCAAAATCACTTGCTTCCCAATTCATCTGCCAAAAGTTTCTAATTCATTCTCAATAAGTATTACCATCCTCAGCCTCTCATATGGCACCCTTGAGGAAACCCTCTATGTCTAACTCCCTCTCTGAACATTCTCAACACCGAGTTCTTCCAGTTCGTTACATGACCAAAGCATAAACCATTCAGTTAAATACTCATTCTTGAGGACTCAGCCTCGAACTTTGAATGTATTGACGCATTCCAGTTCTCCGTTCCCTCACCATGGGAAATCCATCCTAACATATCGAGTCATTCTATGCAGAAGTCATGCCCTCACCTGACCTCCTCTCAGGTGGCATCCTTTCCCTCATGTATACTAAATAACCTCCCTGGTTCCTGTCACCATCTTGATAACTACCTTTCAATCAGACTTCTTTCCAATCTCAATCTAGGTGCCCAAGCACTGTCTGGGGTCTTTCTACCTCAACAATTAAGAATCTGTCCTTGCTGCGTTCTACCAATAAAAGTACCACCTTATCAATCAGACTTTCCCCCCCTTTCTGGCAAACCAGAAGCCATAGAACTATCCGGGGTTCCTTTAACTCGATTATCACAAATCTATCTTTACTAATTTCCATCAAAGGAAGCACCACCATATGCGGCTCCAGCACTCATGCTCTAAACATCAACCATTAGTTCCTCGAACAATATGGCCCTCTCCGCCATCCACATACAGACGATAAGTCCTTACATCAGAGCGGCCTAAATACCTTAGACTATTCCAGATCTCATATCCTTAAATGGGTCGCCATCAATTCCGGATACATCCATCAGTATAACTTCCCAAAATGAATTACCTGATTCACCAAACCCATTAATTTACACTGTTGTCACCCTATCAGTCCAAACCAAACTTATAAGGCCTCCACTTTCCACAGTTCAGATCATGCCTTTATAACCTCTTCTAACCATCCATCATCTAGGTTCTTGCCAACCCATTAAGCCAGTACCTCAGCCCGAGTACCATTTCCAGGCATCTCCCTGCCTCAACATTTGACACAACCCTCTAATCAGGATATCCCATCCTCTTAGCCAAGGGTGGAATTAACTCTGCCCGTCTATTGATCAACTCCTTGTCAGTCCGAACTCTCCTCAAAACCCGAGGATAACACCCTTTAAGCCTTTCATATAATACCCTTATCTGTCCATACCTCACAGTAAACCAACACTGGTAACCTTACTGTTGAAACATCTAAATCAGCTATTTCCGCAGAGAAATCCGTTGTTCTTCTATCCCATCTCAACTAACAAACTCCACAGCTTACTCACACACTAGTGACTTTCTGCTGCTGCTTTCAGGGATAACTGGAGATCTCAACTCCAACTTATATCTAGAATCTCCCTCTCAACACAATATCAGGTCCCCAAACCCTTCTAGGAACAGACAACTTGAGTTCACCTGTCAAAACCGACCCAACTCCTGAACTCTGAGGTTCATACCCTGAACCAACCCACAACTAGATCCAAATATCCACAGGTATAATGCACACACAAGCCTATACTCGGTCAAATCCACAATGTCATACATTTAGCTACCAGATTTTATCATCACCAAGCATACCCAGATCTCAACATGCTTCATACAAGTAAATATACGGATATAACATACGAATTCAATTCAGCCAATCAACCACATAAACTCAATATGCGAACCATTATGCCAATATTCATTCATATGCATAATAATGTTATTCAGCACGCATCAATCTCAACATGCAATAGTCAAGGGCCCAGCCCAACAGTATCTCCTACATATGTCAACTCATTTCTCATGCTCCATATAGATAAGCAGGCAAACAGGGCAATCAAACATATATTCAAGCATATTAATCATTCATACCAACCAACCCTGAGTCGAGCTTGTCACTGACAGCGAGCGTACATGTTCGGTCGATCTCCAGAACCAATAAACCTTGGCTTGCTCTGATACCAAGTTGTAACGCCCTACTACCTTAGAGTCGTTACTAAGTGAGTTTAAAACCGAAATTGTGCATTTAATTGACTCAAAGTGGTTTCTAAAACCAAAAGTGTGATTAAACCAGAGTTTAAGGCTGTATTCTTTTAAAATGGTCAACTTCATTGAAAACGTTAAATATAAAACATCTGGGATCCCAAAATAAGGTTTACAAAATGTTTACAACACAAAAATAGATTTACACTTGATCAGCTATCAAAAGAATGGTTAAATACAGCCATATACAAAATGCCCCCGACCAAAGCAGTTGGGCAGGCCGAACATGTACGCGCCGCCCCCACGCTCTCCATACTCATGGCCGGTTGACTGACTCCTTGCTTTTACCTGCCACAGGAGCACCCGTGAGCCAAAGCCCAGCAAGAAAACCCAAATAGCACATAACATATGCAAATCAAATAGCTGGCATAATTCTCTGACACATAGGAAAAAAACCATCATAATAAACAAGTACGGCCATGCCGCCCCCAAGGCCTTACCAAAGCCTGGAGTTTCGATTCTCACCGCGAGGATAACTCATGTATCCCTTGGGTCCCACCCTGAATATAAGCATCCCATGTGCTGTGTGTTACTTTCGGCCCCACGGCCGCCCCGGCCTACGCTGCACTCGGCCCTTGCCGTTCATTTCATCATAATCACACATATAGTACATTCGAAATAATCATTCACACACATCATGATTCATTTAAGGTTAAACATTTGCACATAGTACAATCTGGGGCCATGCCCTACAATCACACAGTGGGGCCATGCCCTAATCTCGGGTGTTACGGTTTTCTTACCTGTATCCCGAGCTCTCCGATGCACCACGGTCACGAGCACGGTCCTCTAGCACGAGCCTCTCCGAAATCCTAGTCACAACACACATAAAACACTTTTAATACTAACCAAACCCAAAACCACTTCCCGGGACCAATCCCGCACTCTCGGGACTCCCAAATTCCTAAAACAATTCATCAGAAACATCCCCCGAGCCCCTGGAACAAATGCCCAAAAATGCAAAATTTCCCATCCTGAAAAAGGCGTAGCGCCGCGGCGCTACCCGCAAGGGCCGCGGCGCCCAGCGAAGTCAGAAAGCTCCCCTGACTGAAAACAGCCTCGCGCCGCGGTGCCCAAGAACAGGGCCGCGGCGCTCCTTCGCGAACCCAGAAAAACTGGGTTTTTCCTCTGCATTTCATCATCCAAAACACTCCCAAATCATCCCCAAACTCACACCTAAGCCCCAAAATCAATTCAAAACCCCACATGGACCATTTAACAACTCAGAAACACAATCAAAGAAACCCAAACACACAATCAAATCCCGAAAATCCACATCTTTGATTTTCAACTTCAGAAAATATAAAACCCAAAACCAAACTTAAGCCATGCTTAAACTCCTCAAACCATAACAGAAACAAGCCTTAAATTTACTTAGAATCCTTACCTTGAATGAAGAATCCAACCCTATGCATCCTTGATTCATCTCCTAAGTCTCAAGTTTCAGCTCCTTCACTCCTCTTCTTCTCCTTCTTCTTCTTCTTGCCCTAGGTCTCCTTCTAGCTTTCTTCTTCTAAATTTTTAAACAAAACCTCCAAAATGGATAAATGCCAAACCGTTCACCCCATATAACCCAGCTGAAATTTGTCTATTACCCTTGCCAAATGACCACATTACCCCTCCTTGCCTATCCTTTCCTAACTAAACCTCAAGGGCTTACTTGTCATTTCCTATCCATTACAATTCTACCATTTTACCATCAAAACCTGTTACTCTCTATGGTTACTAACAGCTACACAAGTTACCAAAATCTCTCAAGAACTATGTTACAAAATCCCCGAATTACCCCTAGGCTCCTCCCGAGCCGGGTATAGAAATCTCGTTGTGACTTTTAAGTTAATTTGCTCTCTAGGACCGTCTTGGCACGTGCATCACAATAAAAACACCACACACACGTGGTACGATTCACATAATACAATTATCTCATATCAATGCAGTTATGCCCAACATGGCCAAGATTACAGTTATGCCCTTCTAACACGATCCAGGCCTACATGCATACTAATATACATAGTCATGCATCTCAGATAAACAAATAGTCATATAACATGCTTTAAATCATGATCATGCATTTAACTCATCAAAGTCACGCATAAATCCCATCATGCCCTCCTGGCACGCTAATCAAGGCCCTTAAGCCTTGTTAGCTAATTTGGGTCGTTACACTCTCTAGATCTCATGTGTTGAGTACTGCTAGAGAGTCACATAAATTAACCTTTTGAATCCTACGTGTCCACACACATCCTTGTGTGTTTGAGGACTGGTCTGGAAGATCAAGATGTGAGCTTTCAGATTACTTGATAGGAAGATCATTGATTTTATATGAAAAGATTCAAGGACACTTGATATGATACAAGAGGTAGTCTCTGATCTATTTTGTATGTGATTTAATGTTTATATATGTATATGATCTTGTCTAGTATTAATACTTATTAAAATGGATCCATATATTCCGTTGTGCACCTTTAATTTTAATCATTTAATACTGACAAAGTAACTCATCATTGATTTATCCATGTCTAACAATGTCATGTTCCTTCTTTCAAAAACACCATTCTGATGCGGTGTTCCTAGTGCAGTGCGTTGGGATTGAATTCATAATCTAGGTACTCTCCTCCTCAATCAGATCGAAGAACTTTCAGTGATTTACCTAATTTCTTTTCAGCTTCAGCTTGGAATTCTCTAAACTTTCCAAAAGTCTTAGATTTCTTTTGCATCAAATATAGGTAACCATATCTTGAATAATCATCAATGAAGGTGACAAAATATTCAAACCCTTCTCTTGCTTGCACATTAAGTGGTCCACACACATCAGTGTGTACAAGTTGGAGTGGTTCTATAGATTTTGAACATTTTGCACAGAAAGGTCTCTAAGTCATCTTGCCTTCCAAACAGGATTCACAAACTGGAAGAAAACCAACAGTTAATTCTCTTAATGTTCCATCATTTTCTAATCTGCTAATTCTATCCAAACCAATATGTACCAATCTTAAATGCCATAAATACGTTTCACTGTCGAAATCAGTCTTTTGACGTTTTATAGACCTTGGGCTTGCAACTTTAAACATTTTAGAGTTGTATACATATCACTCTTTTGCTTTAAGTTTATACAGCTCATCGTCGGATTTTGCATGATAAATTCAATACTAGATCTTGAGATAATAATCGAATTATTATTGAAAGAAATATCAAAACCTTGTTCATGCAACATAGAAACTGAAATTAAGTTTCTAGTAAATCCAGGAATAAAATAAACATTGTCCGAAATAATAAATTTATTTTTATCAAATTCCAAATGAGATGTTCCAACTGCTTAGGCAGATACGACCTGACCACTGCCAACCCTAATAGTCACCTCCTCATAAGCAAGCTCCCTCGAAGAACTAAGAATCTGTAAAGAAAAGCAAACATGGTTAGTTCCACCAAAATCAACAATCCAGGATGATGTATCATCTTCCACTAAGTAGGCTTCTAAAACAAGTAAATCATATTTACCTTTCTTCTTCTCTTTTAGGTTTGAGCGATACTTAGGACAATTTCTCTTCCATTGACCCTCATCTTCACAAAGAAAGCATGTCCTTTTGGGTTGCTTTTTCTTGGAAGTTTTGTTATCCTTATTCTCTTTGTTCTCCTTGCCTTTGGATGACTTTTTAGGCTTCTTTTCGTGTTTGTCATTCTCCTTTTCATTCGATTTCTTTCTCTTCTTATTTTCCCTTTTGAAGAGGAAGGTTTAGAATCAGCAACATTTGATTCTTCTACTTTCACATTACTCATATTGAGTGATTCAAAAGTCTACAACTCATTCAATAGCTGAGTAATATTATACTCCAACTTGTTCATAACATAGTTGGTAGTAAATGTGGAAAAAGTTGGTGTGAGTGATTAAAGTATCTGACTAACTTGAGTCCTCTCATCAATGGTTGTTGCATGAACTTCTGCATCATGCATTGTATTGATCCTGTTTAGAACATGTTCTCTGATAGAAACTCATTTCTTCATTCTCATGCTCATATAGGCTCTAGTAGCCTTATGTCTGCATTGATCGGACTGCTGTCCACACATGGCTTGAAGAGACTCTCATATTTCATATGTAGTCTCCATGTCTTCATGCTTCTTTCTGAGTACATCACTCATACTAGCGAGCATGTAGCTTTTAGCCTTGTTGTTGGATAAAATCCAAGCATCATACTTCTCTCATAAAGTTTTGGGAGCAATGGCAGGAGGGACCTCAAGACATTCCTTAGTAAAGACAAATTTGTGGTTCTCACAAATCAACACAATGTTCATGTTTGATTTCCATTTCATAAAATTATTACCAGTGAGTTTTTCATTTGCAAGTAAAGCAGTAACAGGGTTTGAGTTATTCATCATTGCTAAAATAAATAAATAAATGAAATAGGAAACGAATTCAACATATATTATGAATATCTATAAGTTTTTGGAATAGTAAATATGATGCATGAATGCAACAAATTTAAATAACACATATAAATAATTATTACTGATTCTGCGATAAATTAATTTAAAAATTAATGGACCAGCCTTAGGGTAGGTCAGACTAATCTCAAATTAATTTTGAGACAATTCTCAAATCCATAAGTGAAAACTTAAAATCAATTATTTTCTCTTTTGACTTACGAACAACCACTAATTTGGCCAAGATTAACTAGTCCGCTTGAAAGCCTGGTTAAGCTTTGTGAGTGTAACCCATTATTTAAGATTAATGACTTAACTCAATAGTGTGCCTTAGGGTCAGTCAAACTTGAAATACATCATAAATCCTATTCTTTATAGAAGTTAATCTTGAATAATAACATAATCAGAAACATTCCTTAGGGGGACGCAAATAAAGGGGCCTCGAGACTCATTCCATGAAACAACGGTGTTAACTAATAATGAAGATTATGGGAGTTATTGTTATGACTCAAGCTCCCACTCACTATTTTAGAATATGTGTTTTCTCAAAACATCGTATGCTTTTTAATTAATTAAATTAATCAAATTAATTTACCAAATGATATTCTAATAATTACTAATCTCATTAAACATTTAGTAATTAAACAAGATTTAATCATATCACTAAATGGGTCCTTAAATATCTAGTCAATAAATGCTCTAATTATTAAAAATATCATTTGCCTGTCGAATAAAATTAATTATCAAATAGGTCCTGAAATTAACACTTAAAATCAATTTACCACTTTGTTCTAGATTAATTATATGATTCATTTAATGCATATTATCAAAGAGGATGTTCCTAATTCAAACATGTCTCTACTCAATATGAGATGTATGCTTAAACTAGATATATTGTGTGGGTAATATGAATGACATGTTATAATGCATGAAAATATTATTAAAAGCTTTTAATACATTCAAACATTTAAATAAATAAATAAAAACAATAAATAAGTTAATAAATGTGAGCCGGGTATTTTTGGTATTTCTAGAAAAATTACAATACTTGAATTAATTTACAAAATAAATAAAAATAAAACTAAGGCATCATGTAGAATCTCCATCTCCATCTCCATCTTTTAGGCCTTCTATTATTTTTATGTCATCTAGCCCAAATTTGAATTATAAATGACTTCAATATTTTTAAACAATCTTTTAATATATTGAACATCACTAAGAAAAGTATAATTAGTCATTTAGGTCCATTTGAACTTGGGCCATTTAATTCAAAATTTAATTAGAATTTTAAAATTTAACAATTTTTGGGCCAAACCCACAAATTCAAGGAAGCCAATAATCACTCTAGGGCTAGGGTCAGGAGCCAAGTGAGTTAGGGTTTGCAATTTGGGGCTTGGATTGGTGGGGCGGCTCAAAGAGCCACCAAACCACCAACACGCTAGGCATCTAGGCGTGGCTGGGCAAGCAAGTCAGCAGAGTCGGCTAGCGACAGACACACTCATGGGCGTGTATGCGAGGGTCCGCACGAGGTGCGACAGGGGCATGGATGGGTGCGCTAAAGGGACGTGAATGGGTGCGATAGGGCGCGCCTGAAGGACGCGCATGGGCGTGGTGCAGGGTAGCCACGAGGCTTGGGCTAGGGTTTCCGAGAGGCTCTCGACACCCTAGGGGCTTGGGGATGGGGATTTTACACTTTTGCAATTAATCATACTATTGCAGAAAATTAAATTACAAAAAATCCTATGGCCCATATGGCTTACAGTTTTGTAGATCTAGAAAAATAAAAATAATTCCTAAACCTAAAACACCATATAATTAACGATTCTTAAGAACAAACATTCGTCAAAATAAACATCCATCCATTCATCACATATTACAATAATATAAGAATGAATTTTATACCCACACAGTAATTGATGCATGCTGAGATTAATAACCGCTCTGGTACCAATTGTTGGTAACTGGTTTACTATATGCGCAGTGGAAAGCACAGAGTGTTAGGCCCACATATTTCAAAAAAAATTACTTAAACAAACTTTAAATAACCAGATCCATTAACATGCAAAACATTAATCATAAAAGAAATAAAAAGATAAGGATTTACCAGTTGAAGAACTACCAAGAATTATCGCTATCTTTTTGTATCTCCAACGAACATCCTATCCAAAGAAATATTTAAAATACTCAGATCAAGATCTTCCAAAATGTATCTCTACACCTCAAGACATGTGTGGGCACGAAGAGTAATGGTAGGAAAATATTTTTGATTCACAAGATATTCTCAACACATGAGATCTTGGAATATTATAAGAATTTTCTCTCTGTAGAATATTCTATGTATCACATATATTTTGTAAAACTATATTTCTAAAATATTTATAAAATAATTACTTAAATTCAAAATTTGAACTATAAATCTATTATCAAATAAATAAATAAAAGAAAAAATATCAAGATCTAATCTTGATCTTGTTATTGTTGTACACGCCAACTAGAGTCCCTGGACTATGGTTATTGTGTAGCATCCCTACTTTTTGGGATGTTATTCAACTAATTTTCTTTTGATATTATTTAATAATCTATTTATTCAAAAATATATAAACCTGATAACTTATCTTATCAGATTAATTAAAGAATAAGTTATAATTCAAATTCAAAACTAATTTAAATTATTAGAAATATATGTTGACAATATTGAAATAATAAATGTAATTAATTCAAAATTAATTATTTAAATGCTATTTTAGAAAATGCCATTATATTTAAAAAATAAATTTGAAAAATTACCTTAATTTAAAACGCCAATTTTGAAAATTTCCACATTAATTAAATAATTTGTCTCAATTACATATTTTACCTTGCAGAACAAATTTCTTCCAAATATGTCATTTTCTTGATTTTTCCCAATTTCAACCCTTACCTTGAATAGTGTTGATAGAACCATCTCGGGGACCTATGGACTTATAAATTCAAGCTCTAATAAATTTAGATTATTAATTAAAATTCTTAAGTATAATATCCTTAAGTTATTAATCTCAATATTATTCCACTAAAAATATGAGACTGCACTCTTGTAATTATAGACATTTATATATTGAGTACTTTTCAATATATAAAAAGTTTACATCGTTTAATCACTACATACAATTCAATCATCTATTAATGGTTCATAATTAAAGTATGAATTATGTAACGCCCTGGATAGCAAAGACTGTTACACTGTGTACTTTTTAATAGTGTTAGACTCCCTAATAACGTCATTTGGTCATAAACGTGTAACTGTTAAAATTTTTTGTCAAGAGAAGTATTTATTTCTTTAAAAGTTTAAGTCCATACATGGATCCCAAAATAAACATTAAAATGTCATTTACAATTCAAAAGAATACAATAGGCCGACCTAAGCAGCAAAATTAGGGTTCGAACCTAGTTCCTCTATGAACCCCCGACCGTGAGGTTAGAGCAAGAAGCATATGTGGACGCCACCACTGAAGCTCTCCAACTCATGGCTCGTCTAGCTTCCTTTTTCCCTTACTTGCACCACATAGCACCAGTGAGCCAAGGCTCAGCAAGAAAATTTAAACATGCTCATAAGTAGTTAATAACATATTACAAAATCATAAATAGCATGCCTAGCAGTAATAACCCTACTCGTGCATGCATTCAATCCAAATAAGTGACCATAGAGTCACACCAGGGCATGTTTCCCTAGATAAGTGACTGTAGAGTCACCCCGGAGCCTGTTGCCCTATTATCTGTAAAATCAGCCTTAGAGCTGGCCAAGCGTACTTGGCACTTTATTTTCCAAGCGACCATAGGGTCGGTCAATCGTATACCATGCTCCTGGATATGCCTAACCATATCAGCTAGTGCTCAGCGCGCTATTGCCACCCTTGACTTATAAGTTAAGCCTTTCGGCTTGCACTCAGCGCACTACTGCCGCCCTTGACTTATAAGTCAAGCATTTCAATAAGATAATATAAACAAGCATAATCATTTATCAATTATCCAGATACAGAGCATTCAAAAATGCTTAATCAAATAATCACATGCATAATCATAATCATGCTCATTTACAAGGGCCTGAACCCTAATCATAACTCAGGGTGCATTTTTCTTACCTCTGGTCCAAGCATTAGATAAATATAAATGACCCTCGAGCACAATCCGCTTTTCGAGCCCTAGCAATACCCTAGTCACAACCATAGTAAGGGATATCTATTATTATCGAGTAAATAAAGGCTTCTAGATCGAGTCCTAGCCTTCGGGACCTTGAATTCTACTAAATCGAGGAGTAGAATACTTCTTGAGCCCTTTGGCTTGAGTCCCCACAACTCAAAAGCTGTAACGCCCCACGTCACTATGGTTAGGTGTTTTTCTTTTTCTTCAAATCCTTAACTTTTTATAATGACTTTTGGTTAGGTGTTTGATTTTCCTTGAAACTTAAGGTTTTTGATAAGTTCTTATCTTAATATTGTAGATCTTCTTTTCATCTTCTTTTCTTTAGGAAACTTTTGGTTAAACTGTTTGTTTTAGGAGTTTCCAATCTCGGACTTGTCTCCAATACCCCAATTTTTTGTAAGGAAAATAAGTTAGATTTTAAGTGTTATGATTATGTATGTATGTATGTATGTATCTATGTATGTATGTATGCATGTATGCATGTATGCATGTATGTATGCATGTATGTATGTATGTATCTATGTATGTATGTATGTATGTTGTTTTTATGTTTGTAGTCGCTTGGGAAATATGGTTGCTTATATAGTAAATAAGAAAATCCTAAGATTTTTTTATCATTATCGTAGACTATAGTTGTGTTTAAACCTGCCTCTAAATAGTAGCAAGAGGGCCTAGATGGTTTCTATCACATACTACGGTAATTAGTTAATGGTCATTAATTTGTAGTCTTATGTCGTATGATTTATGTTTTTACGTCTTATGTTTTATGTTATGCTTTAGTAGTTTTCCTTACTGGGCATTAGGCTCATTCCTTTTTATTTAGATGGTGTAGGTAATTGAAAATGGAAGGCGGGACATAATCTAGGTGGCTTTGGCATGTGTATTGGGAGAAGACTAAAGGAATGGACCGATGGGATCGATCGAGAATGACGTTGACATTTGAGTCTTTTATTTATGTATTTATGATTTCCGCATTTAGTATTTCAGCAATTAAAATAATGGTTTTGTTTTCTTTATGATTTTATGTAATAACAACGAGATCGTGTATTTTGGATTTTCTATAATAAAGTTCTATTATTTTATGTATATATATCCAAAAGATAGTGATATGTCTTAGTAGATTTTAAAGGTCCGAGTCCTTTTTGTTAGTCGGGTCTTTATAGTTGGTACCAAAGCCACGGTTCATATGCATGAATTTCTCCTTGATACACACGCAAAATCTCTAGATCTAACTGCCAATTTAAGTGTTTATGTTATGAATATTATGTTTATATCTAACGTTCTAGTCATTATGTTTTCAGGCAAAATGAATGGAGTCATGACTTATCAAGATATCCGAGCCATTAAGGCATTGAAAAGGATTAGATAGCCAAGGGATACAATAGGAGTGCTAGAAAGAATCACTCAGAGATTGGTCAAATTTCACAAGGAGATAGTTCATCTTCAAATCACTAGGCAAATTATGATGAGAGCCATGGAACAATATGTCATAGTATGGGAAACTATAGATAATGAATATGATTTACAGATAACCATGAGATATTATTTTCTCATCATTAGGTTTACCTATAGGTTTGAGATCCAATTCACCAATGAACAAAAGAATAATATCCTAATGAATATTCCCAATGGTAGTTTCGAGGCTTATGATATTGATGATTATGAGGAAATAACTGATGATATGCTAGATGAAGGGTCAGATGTAGAATATTATGATTTTTAGAAAATTTACCCTAGTTATTATTAGTATTGTTTCTTTATTTTGAATTATTATTGTAATAAGTGAAAATCTTTTTCCAAATGAATAAAGTTGTTATTTTTGAATGGCATGTATGAATTTTGTTTTGAATTTATTTTATTGAATCATAATTAACTTGGAATAAATTCAATAAATAATGACTGAGTTTGATGAGGGTGGATACAAATCAATGAACCAGGTTTTGTATTGAGAGTTTAGGGGGCCATAGTAGTGGGAACGATTTTATTGATCCCAACCTTCCCTCAATATGGTTAACTTCGGAAAAATGACAAGTTTCGAGCCTCAGAATTAAGTCATATAGGGTGGTTAGAAATAGACTTAGAAAATAATAAAGATGGCTTAATAGTCTAAGTATAGAAACACACCCTAATTTATAAAGATGAATTACATAAATTTTCATAAGAAATCATAACTGATAGGTCCGAGTTATGTTTGCTTAGACTAAATTTTTCTTTAGAAACTATTAGGACAAGTTTTAACGTGTTTTTCTCGACTGTTAAAACTTTGCTGAAGATGTCACTACGAAGGTCTGCATGCACGAACGACAATGCCCCCAGCACCGCCAACGAGACTCACGAGGCCTCTCCAGTCCGAAGAAAGGGAACGCGTGCTACCACTGCTGCTGCTAATAGAAATGCACCACCTCCAGTTGACAACAACTCTGAAATTATCTAGTTATGGCAACAAGTAGAATAACTACCTGTAGCAACAGCGACAACCTCAGCCACAGCCTCAGCCAACGGCTCAAGCACCCCAGCAAGAGCAGAATGTAGGATATCCGTATGGGGGATGGCCAATGGAAAATTATGCACCTTATCCGGCTCAGTACATAGAGACAATCTACGAGCGTTTCCGTAAGCAATACACTCCAAATGTTGAAGGGAGAACCAACCCTTTGAGGCTGAAGAATAGCTCAGGAATGTAGAGCCGTATCTGGCACACATGAACCTCGGCAACGCGGATCACATATCTTGCGTTTCTTCTCTAATGAAAAAAGATGCCACAATCTAGTGAGATTTGGTACAGCAGACTCACGATATCACCACCATGACTTGGGTCGGATTTGTGGAGCTGTTTCACAAAAATTACTACAACTCGGCAATCATTACTACGAGGGTGAAAGAGTTTGCCAATCTGAAACAGGGCAATTGGACGGAAGTCGAGTACGCTCGAAAATTTGATCGGCTAGCCAAGTTCGCACCAGAGTTGGTCCTGAACAACTACTTACGGGTAACCAAGTTCACTAGGGGACTCAAACCCAAGATTGAATTAGGGGTCAAGCTTGCAAACCCTGGAACCACTTCTTACTCTGATGTCCTAGAAATGGCTATAGAGGTCGAAAGGCTCCAAGAAAATGTTAGCATGGAGGAGGCAAGCAAGTCAGAACCCAAGCAATAGAATCAGACTCATAATGGTCGAAACCACAACAACAACCAGCATAGTAATAATGGGCAGAAAAGAAAGCATCTCGATAATAAGTAGACCAACGCTGATAAAAGAGCACAGACTAGAAATGGTAATAACAAGCTGGGTTATGTGGAATACCCTCAGTGCTCCAAGTCCCAGAAATGTCATATTGGGGAGTGTTGTGCAAATAGCAAGGGTTGTTACAATTGTGGCCAGAAAGGTCATCGAAAAAGGGATTGTTCGCAACTCAAAGCAGAAGAAAAGAAGGACAACAAGATGGTTCCAGCCAGAGTCTTCGCCTTGACCCAGGGAGAAGCCGAAACTAGTAACAAGGTGGTCACATGTCAGCTTCCTATCCTCGATAATATATGTTCAGTATTGTTTGATTCGGGAGAAACACACTCGTATATCTCGATAGGAATGATAGAGAAATTAGGCAAACCTTGTGAAAGATTTAGAAATAGGTTTGTCACAAAACTACCTTCGGTCGAAGTCATTCTATCATCATGAATAGTACGAGGAGTACCGATCAAAGTCGAGGGCACGGAGCTAGTAGGAGACCTGATAGAGCTAGAGATCATGGACTTCGACATAATATTGGGCATGGACTAGTTAGTAAGACATGGTGCAACCATCGACTTTAGACGCAAGCAAGTGACATTTGAAACCCCTGGGGGTCTGAAACTATGTTTTATGGGAAAGGTTTCAGGACTACGGACACCATTTATCTCATCTTTCAAAGATGAAAGGATGATAGAGAAAGGATGTCACGCATTCTTAGCAAGCGTCATGGATATGGCACAGGAAACACCATTAAAGGTTGGAGACATCCGCATTATAAAGGAATTGCAAGAAATATTTCCTGATGACTTACCAGGGTTACCCCCTACTCGGGAAATTGACTTCACAATCGAACTAGAAATGGGAACCAAGCCTATCTCAAAGGTACCATACCGGATGGCACCTACCAAACTTAGGGAGTTGAAAATGCAGTTACAAGAGCTCTTAGACTTGGGATTCATCAGACCGAATCATTTTCCCACTACAACAATTATTCCCATATATTACATTAAAATATCACATATTTTAAAAAGTGTTATTGTCGCATGCTAATAGAAAAAGACACAGACATTTTACTAAAATGAAATGAAAATAGGCGATAAATGAAATACACTTAGATGCCAAATGAGAGACAAAAGGGAAAGAAAAAATTACTATCCCTAATCTCTAAGGTTGAATCCTTAATAACCCTTCACGCCTCCTCTGTTTCTCTCTCACACTCCGTAACTCTCTCTCTCTCTCTATCTCTCTCTCTGAGCTACTCTCTCATTCAATCTTTCTTTCTTTCTCTTTGTTTGTTGCAGGTGTGTAACAAGGTGATGGGGGCCCGCGGCTTGGGTCGTGTGATAGGGAGGTTTGACTCATGGGTCTACCACTTGGCTTGCTCGTGGGTGCGACGGTGGGTCTACGGCATGGCTCGATTCATGGGTCTACCACAGTCTTGTACCAGGTTAGTTCCAAGTTAATGGTCTATCTTCCATCAGGTCTCAGTCTTCCATCTCTGTATTTTTTTTCCTTTTGTTTCTCAAGAAGATTCTTGGGGAAATTGGTTGTTTTGCAAGTTTGTACATTATTTTTTAATTATTTACAGGGAGTTACAATACTTTCTGACCTTAAATTCAACCTAATTGTTTCTAGATTTTAATCTACATGTTCCTTTCATTATTTACCCCTTTTCATGTGTTTTGCAGAAGGAGAAATTGATTACGTGAGGGTTCTGAATGGAGCCCTTCTAAATGATATGCGAGTTTTAGGTTGGTGTTCTGTTCCAATTGATTTCAGTGCAAGGTTTTCCCACTATAAATTTTAGAGGTTTTTGAGTAGTAAAATTGTGGAGAAAATATATTTGCTCTCATATTGCTTCTTTGAAAGATGAACTTGAGTGTTGCTCTGTCTTGCATTGGTGTTTGGACTTTGTGAATGATGATAAACTGTAATAAACTTTTTTAATGGATAGAAGGTTTCATTAGCAGTAGGAAGTTTTGAGATAGGATAACTTGTAGCTCTTCTGCTGTCATGATGAATTTTTAGAGAATAGTATATGATCACATCACATGTTTTCGAAATTTTCATCAAATTACTCAATAATAAGACGCCAAAAATTTAGTACAAATGGGAAATAAATCTGTTTGCATGTTTTTTTTAATGCTTACTTGATTTGTATGCTTTGATAAATTTATCAGCACATAGCTACATATATATTTCTTTTTTAAAGGGCATTTATTATGTTCATTTGAATGCAGATAGAAACCAAGTTTACTCTGTCAACAAAATTGACTGTTGAAGGACCACTTCGAATGAGAGAGGAATATGCAGAAGGGGTTTTTGAGACACCAAAGGTTATTGAAGAAACGGTGCCAGAACAGCTTAAAGGTGTACTTGGTCAGGCAGTAAACACAATACAGCAACTTCCTGTACATGTTAGGGATGCTTTCACTGGTGGTCTGAGAGTTCCTTTGAGTAAGAAAAATTTATGCTTTATTGACCATTTTTGAAAACTTAAAAATTTATGTTTTAATATGTTGTCAAAAAGTGTTTGGTTAGATATTGCTTGCTCTTTGTCCTGGAAACAACTACTGCATGGGACAGAACCCTGTCCTTTCAGCCTGTTAACTTTTGCATTACCATTCTTGCTTGTATAAGAAAAAAGTAATCAGCATTTGGCGAGTTAGTATCCTGCACTTGACATTTGTAGTTTCCAGGGGTTTTATTATCTTCCAGATTTCCTTTATATAGCTCTTTTATAACACCCAAACGCACTTGACATTTGCAGTTCCCTGGAGTTTTATCTTCAGTTGCTTTTACATAGTTCTTTATAACACAAAAATGACCTGACCTATTAGAGCAGCTAAGATAACAATTAGTAACTGAAAATTTGAAATTTTCCAAAGGATCATTAAGTGTTGACTGCTGAGGATACTTTTTGTACTCACCTTTGAGTACACTTGATCATTATAATATTCCCTAGAAAGATGCAAAAGATCATTAAAATGTGGTACCTATTAGGCCGATTGTTACAGCTCTTAACTGTTTTGGTTAGTTAGTTGTTCACCGTAACTAATTATTGTTATTTTGTAGATTAGTTACTTTATTAGTTTTGGTCTTCTCTGTATATATACTCTTTTTTATCATTACTTCATTAATGAGAATTGATTCTATTCATTCAGTCACTAAGTTTGTCACTAAGTTTCCTTACAGTACCTACCACCAATGAAGAAAAAAAAACATTAAAAATGTGGTAATTAGAAATATAAGGTGCCATATGATTATATTTTAAGAGAGATTTTTAAGATTCAATTTTCAATGAGAATTGAATCATGCTTTCGTTTACTTTTCACTGTTGACTCTCTAGGTTATTACTATAAAATGTGAAAATATCCTAAGCATTTCATCTTATGCACGCAGGTGGAACTTTCCAGAGACTATTCATGATCTCCTATCTTGATGATCAAATACTTGTACGTACACTTTTACCAAAAACTCTTTCCACCAAAGCATAGCTTCAGTTGCATTTACTAAATTGTTATTTTGGTAATTTTAAACAAAATATCTTATTGTGCTCAAGGCCTTGCAATCCTAATTCTATGGAACTTAATGAAGCTATAACAGATGTGATAGGAATTGCATAATAAAATATTCTTAAATATTCTTAAATGATGCTTGGTAAGGAAATTAGTTGCAACTCCTTTCAATTTGTAGAAGAAATGTGAAAATATATATTCATATATAGAAATTTGCATATATTTTAGAATGGATATGATCTTATTCTTAATAGTGCCTACCCTAAAGTGAGAAGCATTTTCACTAACCTCTTTTAAAAACTAACACATCGGTGTAAATAAAATCAGATTATCACCCCCACTTAGTTAGCATGATAATGTTTTCCTGAATTTTAGATCCTTCTCTGGCAAGCAACATGCATTGGGTGTGAAACTAGACCTATTAAATTAAACAATTAACCTGCCTTTACTCATTGCCTTTTTTTTTTTAACGTTATAACTCTTTTTTTTTTCTTTCTTTCTTTCTCTCTTTTTTTTTTTTTTGGCTAAGCTTACTTTTCTGCTGTATTAATACCAAAAAATTAAAATTTGAGTTAGCACCTATAATCAATTGCTATCTTCACTGTAGGGATCTGATTTCTTCTTCTTTCCTGTAGTTAGAAAATATTTCTAGCTTTTTTTTTTTAACTTTCTTTGGTTTTGATGAGTCTTTGATCCGAGTGGTGTGTACATATTAAAGATCATAATAAGGATGCTGAAATGTAAAACATTTGCAACCATATCATCAAACTAAAGGCTTATGCCTGCTTTAGATTTTGAAATATCTGAAATGGTATGTACCAACTCATGTCCCGAACCTTTATATTGTGTTTGCAGATAATAAGGGATACTAGTGGAGTTCCTGAGATTCTTACAAGGTTAAATGCACCCTCATCACCCTTGGTTGAAACCATGAAAGAATATGAGAGCTAGAGATCCTTTTGTCTATGAAATTGTAAATTTTTATTTTCTCTTCAATTACAAATCTGACTCTCATTTTATCTTCCTCTTTCTCTCTCTCTCAAATGAGTTGGCTACTAATTTTCTCGTTTTTTCTTTCCCTTGTATTCTAATACTTTGTTGTGAGAAAGAAAAGAAGAAAATATTAAAATGTTTCATATGTCAGTGAAATTTTTCATGGCTGCAGAATATAAGTCATAAATAAATCTAAAATTTGATTTGTTTGACAATTCTAATTCTCACCTAACTTTGCTATTGTTATCTTTTTTCTTCCTTTCTTCATTTGAGTAGTTTATGAAAAGAATAATTATATGTGCACCAAAAAACTATGTACCAAAACATTACAACAACTGACGTGTCAATATTTTTCAAAACAATGGATTCTAACTAAAATAAATTTGATTGGTTAAATAAAATTGCCACGTCACTTGGTTTAATGTTTTTATGCATATTTTTGGTGTACCAAGCTAGTTGACTAAAGTTTGCACCACTGTCATATCATCATGTTGATTCAACTCTCTATGCATCAAACCTTGCGCCCTTTATCACCACTGTCATTTCTTAAATACATAATCAATAAACCCTGCAGACATAGTCACTTAAAGATAATTGCAAGTTCTCTACTATATTTTCTTTGTTCTACATGTCTTTACGATTACTCAAGGAAAAAACAAGCTTCATTTTTATTTCTCTATGTCGCTTTAATGTTCTTTCATTACATGGTATCACCTCTCTTTTCATTAGATCTTTCCATATTTGACTTATTTAGTGATTTATTTGTTTACTTTTGTGTGTGTCTGTGTCTATTAGTGTTGGATTGATTGTCTTTTGATGGTTGCCTTATCCAAAATATAGGTTTAGCTGTCTGAGCAGGGAGTACAAATATTTATTTTGGGAAGACAATCTAAATCTCAAGGTATATCTTTTAGCTCTTTTTTATTAGCTCAATAAATGATCTGTTTTGTGTGTTGCTTAAGTTTAGAATTAACTTTAGTTAGTTGCCTTATGTTTTTCCAGGCAATGGAAAGCTCTGGTGAGAAATTTATAGGTGAACATGACTTCCGAAATTTCTTTAAGATGGATGCACTAAATGTGCACACCTACATGCGTCGTGACAAGTTATTTGAAATTTCTCCTTGTAATGTGAGGTTAACACTAGTAGATTAATTCTTTCTCGTTCATGTTGAAATTCAGTAGTTAAACCTGACCTTTCTTGCCTAGGTTATAATTATCGTTGTACTTATTGATTTATTCTACTTGTTTTAATTTTCATATGAATTTATGATCATTAGATAATCTTAACCATCTGTCATATGGGAATTAAGCTAAATACAAATTCCAGTAGAAACAAAGATGGCAGTTTGGAGTGGGTTAAAAAAATTGTTCCAACTCATGGCCTTTGTGTTTTATAGTGTGTTTATTTCTTACCATAAAGTGTGATGACTTTCTGGTTGACATGTGCAGTTATGTAGAATCAACTCTTATAGCATAGGGAAAAGAATTGAGAGTCTATGATATATATATATAGAAAGTAAAAAAAATGTTGTGTTGCTCAATTCAAAACTCTTTAAATCTCTGCTCTTTCTCTTTACCCCAAAGCTCATTCTCACAAAAAATCTCTCCCAAAACATTGAACCTTTTTTTCCATGTATAGGCTTGGCTGTTCTTTTTATAGTTTAGTTAGCATGAGAGTTCAAAAATGAGAATATTTATATATGTAATTTTTTGTTGTTGTTATTTGTGGTTTTTCCACATCCTTTTATATTTTATAAATTAATGCAAGGCATTTTGTTTTAAAAAATAATATTTATCACTTTTCTTGAAAAGTTAAACTTTGATGACTTGTATATACAAAAAAAATATTCTTGTAAATGGTTGAATATATATCTGGAGAACTTAATTATGCATCAAAAAGTCTCTGTCCATGTTCATTGGTTGTCTTTACAAATATAAATTCCAATTAAGGCATTGCAAATTATATAAAGGTATGTGTCTGGAACTTTTCAAGAGTAACTACTATGAATTAATTGTAGTGACATTATTATTTGGTTGCCATGACAGTGACTTGTCCATCCTTAGTGACTCTCAATGTTGTATTTTGTGATTTCTACTGTCTTCTCTTTGGAGTCTATTTTTAAAATTTTGAATATCGCATTATTTTTAAGTTTAAAAATTAAAGAATATTATATTTTGTCATCTCTTTCTTCGTAACTATTCTAATATCGGCAAACCCATAACTTATTTCTTGATGGCCTCACCTTCTTCTTCACCTTTTTCTTCATTTTATCCTATTTGAAGCTTATCTCTTAGTGTAAACTCATTGATATAATTTTTTATAGCATCTTCATCTCTAAATATTATTTTTAATATTTATGACTTCTTACCTGTTTAATGGTTATTTGTATATATATATTGTTTTTCATAGAAATTTAGGAATAGAAAGAAACAATCATTTGTTGGTACTCCAAAATAAGAGATAGTGACTGAAAGTGTTGTGGCTGAGTTAGTGTAGGTTGAATTGCAATTTCTTCTTTTAATTTTCATGTGGCTGAATTAGTGGCAAGGTTATGTTCATTCTTTAATTTTTTTTTTTGTTGATATTTTTTTTACATCAGTGATTGAAAGTATTGTTTATTCTCTTCATATAATAATAACTAAGATTCATGTTTAATTTTTAGGTTTGTCTTTACTTTTGTATTTTCTTTTTTCAATTTTGATGATGAATTCATGTTTTGCTATCTTACTTGTAAATATAATACATCTGCTCAGAGTGAGGAGCAATCAAACAATGTTCAATCAAATTCTCATGTTCCTTCCCATGCGGTAATTATGATACTAATTACACGAAAATTATAAAATTTAGAGCTTATATGATTCAATATAAAATCACTTACTTCTTACTGATGGTGAATTTTTTTTATCAATATATTGTTAGTGTCAAGAGTCACACATTTGGCTCCAAATGCAGAATATTAGATTGGATTGGATCTGGTGAAATAATTGCAGAAGGCGATTTTGTTTCAAGTGACCTAAAGGATGAGGTTCACCATGTTCCTCTTGGGCCTAGTGCTATGAAAGTGGGGATAGATCTTGTGAGAAAGAATGATGCATTTCTATGGAGGCCTTCAAGAGTTATGTCTACTATAGAAGATGCTATAGGTAGTATAATTGCATGGCCAGTTGATAAAGTCATAATTAGGTAATTAATTTTTTTTTATGTACTCTTTTAGTTTACTATTAACTTTCAGTTTAAGCATTAATTATTTAAATTCTTATGTAGCTAAGCAAATCAACCCAGAACAAAGACAAGTGCACAATGGATGATGAATTGAAGGATGGAGCAAATTTTAGGGTTTACTTTTTGTGTATCTTGCTATATTTTTGTTTTTCATTTTTGAAGTAAAAGATCTTCAAGATTATAGAACTTTATTATGTATGCTTTCAAACTTAAGTTAGAACTAAGATCTCATGAAGTAGCCACAGTCATGATTTGAATTAGTTCTTGTTTAATGTAATACTTATGGTTTATCAATCTATTTAATATTACATTTTGTGATTAATTTTGATATTTTTTTTATCCAAATACGATAATAAAAACATTTTCATTTTTAAAAAACTTATAATTATCCTTACACAACACAATTAAAAATCTATTATCTAGACTAAAATAACAAAATTTTATTACTAGGCCTTTAATATGGCTGTTTTGGATACATATTATAAGTGTAACAAAACGTTATGATTTATATAATATAACAAACTAAAAATGCTATCAAAATAATCAATTATAACAGTTGAAAAGTGTTATGCAAAAAGTTTAAGATTAAACTTCAAATTTATAACAAATTACTCTAACTAAACTTTATTCTTTTAATATGATAGCAACAAAAAATGTGTTATTGAATACTTTAAGATAACATCGAACATAACATTCAAAAACTGTTATATAGAAAAGACAGGACTTTTAATAACAGGGGCTATGTTAGTGTTTTAGGAAGTGTTATGAATACTTCTGGTTAGCAGTTTTTAAGTGTTATGAATACTGTTATTTCTTGTAGTGGCCATTGGGGGCACCGATTTTATTTGTGAAGAAGAAGGATGGAAGCATGCAGATGTGTATCGATTACTGCGAACTGAACAAGGTGACAATTAAGAACAAGTACACTCTACCCCGAATTGAATACTTATTTGATCAACTTAGAGGAGCGACTGTATTTTCAAAGATTGATCTACGGTCCGGTTATCACCAACTAGAGGTAAGGGAAGAAGATATACCAAAGATGGCTTTTAGGACTCGATACGGAAATTACGAGTTTCTAGTTATGTCTTTTTTTCTTACCAACGCTCCATCCGCATTTATGGACTTAATGAACCGGGTCTTCAAGGATTACTTGGACAAATTCTTCGTGGCGTTCATTGATGATATATTGGTGTACTTCAAGGATGAAGTCAAGCATGAGGAACATTTAAGACTGACCATGCTGCGACTAAAGGAGCATCAACTTTACGCCAAGTTTAAGAAATGCAAATTTTGGCTATCACAATTAGCGTTCCTCGGCCATATAGTATCCAAGGATGGAGTCGCAGTAGACCCAACTAAGGTGGAGGTTCTGAAGGTTTGGCCAAGACCTAAGAATGCGTCAGAAGTTAGAATTTTCTCGGGCTAGCAGGCAATTACCAGATATTTGTAGAAGGCTTTTCTAAGATAGCCACTCCACTTACCAACCTAACCTGGAAACAACAAAAATTTAACTGGACGGATAAATGTCAAGAAAGCTTCCAGTTGCTCAAAGATAAATTATGTTCAGCACTAGTACTTTGTGTAACGACACCCAACGACAAGTTTGTAGTATACTGTGATGCGTCTATACAAGGTTTAGGTTGTGTACTAATGCAAAATGACAAAGTGATAGCCTACACCTCAAGACAGCTAAAGGAATACGAGCAACGATATCCAACACATGATATGGAGTTGACAGCGGTGGTCTTCGCACTGAAAATCTGGCGCCACTATCTTTATGGAGAATAGTGTGAGATTTATACGGACCACAAGAGCTTAAAATATTTCTTCACGCAAAATGAGCTCAATATGAGGCAACGCAAGTGGTTGGAACTAGTAAAGGACTATGACTGCGAAATCCTATACCACCCAGGAAAGGCAAATGTAGTTGCAAATGCATTAAGCCGGAAGAGTTACAGAAATCTGGCAGCATTATTCAGAATTGAAAAGTCGCTTCAGCAAAAGTTGATTAATGTCAGGATAGAAATAGTCATGGGTCTACTGGCTAACTTGTCCATCTAGTCGAGTTTACTAGATGATATACGAATCGGGCAAGGGCATGATGGCACGTTATTATCACATATGGCTACAATCAAAGAAGGCAAGACTATGGATTTATCTATAGCAGGACAGGGGTTCTTGAGATATAAGGGTAGGGTATGTGTGCCGAATGACCATGGAACTAAGATGAAGATTTTAGGAGGCACACACTACCCTATACTCAATTCACCCGGGGTCTACCAAGATGACTCACGACCTTAAGGCACTATATTGGTTGTCAGGAATGAAGAAAGACGTAGCAACATATGTGTCCAAATGCCTAATATGCCAAAAAGTAAAGGCAGAACATCAGCGACCCGCAGGCTTATTGCAAGCACTTAGTATTCCGGAATGGAAGAGGACAGACATAGCAATGGACTTTGTGATAGGATTACCACGAAAAAATATGCAACATGACTCAGCTTGGGTTGTGGTAGATAGTCTCACCAATTCAGCTAACTTCCTGCCTGTCAAGACTACGTACACTGCAGACTAGTACGCAGACATTTATGATCGAGAAATTATATGACTGCATGGAATCCCTAAGACCATAGTATCCGATAGAGGATTGGTGTTCACATCAAGATTTTGGGGAAGCTTACAGCAAGCCATGGGTACCAAGCTAAGTCTCAGTATGACATTTCATCCTCAGACGGACGGACAGTCCGAGCATACCATACATATTTTTGAAGATATGTTGCACGCTTGTGTGCTCGACTTCGAAGGATCGTGGAGTAAGTATTTTCCACTTATGGAATTCTCCTACAATAATATCTGCTAGGAAAATATCGGTATGGCACTCTATGAGCTACTTTATGGAAGGAAATGTCGGTCGCCGTTACATTGGGACGAGGTAGGAGAAAGACGGCTTCTTGGACCTGAGGCTGTTAGAGAGGCTGAGGATGCTATGGAGCTTATTAGAAAGCATATGCTCGCTGCTCAAAGTCGACAAAAGAGTTATACAGATGCCAAGCAACGAGATGTGGAATTCAAAATTTCGGAGATCAAGTCTTTTTAAGAATATCTCCTATGAAGGGAGTAAAGCGGTTTAGGAAGAAAGGAAAACTTAGTCCCCAGTTTATAGGTCTTTTTGAGATATTGGACAAGGTGGGAATAGTAGCATATAGATTAGCCCTACTGCCAGCTCTAGCAGATAGCCACAATGTGTTTCACATCTAGATGTTGCGTAGATATGTGTTAGACCCACCCCACGTTCTCAAGTATGATACGTTAGCACTTCAGAAAGACCTAAGTTTTGAGGAACGACCGGTTAGCATCCTAGAGAAGGGGGTGAAGGAATTACGGTCTAAGAGTATTCCAATAATCAAAGTCTTATGGAGTAACATTACAGAACATGAGGCAATGTGGGAATTGGAGGAAGACATCCGAGCACAGTATCCGAAATTGTTCGGTAAGTAATTTTCAAGGACTAAATTCTTTTAAGTAGGGGAGAACTGTAGCATCTCAGAATTTTACTTAGTTAGATAGTAGTAGCTTGTTCTGTAGTATTTTAGTTTTCGTGGTTATTTGTTCAAGGCGGGATTTATTTGGAAACTCATAGAGGTAGTTATGGATTATATAAGTTTAACCTATAGTTTAGAAATATTAATTTTATCATGAGGTTTGGTTAATATAGCTGGTCCTAGAAATATTATTTATTATAATCTAAGGTTTTAGGAGTTTCCAATCCCGTACTTGTCTCCAATACCTCATTTTTTGGCAAGGAAAATAAGTTAGATTTTATGTTTATATGCTATGTGTATGTATGTATGTATGTATGTATGTTGTTTTTATGTTTATAGTCGCTTGGGAAATATAGTTGCTTAGAAAGCAAATAAGCGAATCCTGATATTTTTTTTATCATTATCGTAGACTATAGTTGTGTTTAAACATACCTCTAAATAATAGCAAGAGGACCTAGATGGTTTCTATTACATACTACGGTAATGAGTTAATGGCCATTAATTTGTAGTCTTATATTTTATGCTTTATGTTTTTACATCTTATGTTTTATGTTATGCTTTAGTAGTTTTTCCTTGCTGGGCATTAGGCTCATTCCTTTTTATTTAGATGGTGTAAGTAAATGAATATGGAAGGCGGGACGGATTCTAGGTGGCTTGGCATTTGTATTGGGAGAGGACTAAAGGAATGGACCGATGGGATCGATCGAGGATGACGTTGACATTTGAGTCTTTTATGTATGTATTTATGATTTCCGCATTTAGTATTTGAACAATTAAAATAAATGTCTTGTTTTCTTTATGATTTTATGTACTAACAATGTGATCCCGTATTTTGGATTTTCTATAATCAAGATATATTATTTTATGTATATATATCCAAAAGATAGTAGCATGTCTTAGTAGTTTTTAAAGGTCTGAGTCCTTTTAGTTAGTCGAGTCTTTACAAGCCATCAATCCACTTAAGCCCCCTTCAACTATGTAGTCCCATACCTACACAATCTTAGAATCATCACACTTGACCTTCCCGGGTGATGTGGGATTGCACAGCTTTTACCTGATATTTCCCCCTACAGATCACGAGTTTTTGGCTATCACAAAACCTTACTTGGCTACTTTCCCTAGTTGGAGCTGCGGCCCGCCCCAAGGCAGAGAACCCTAGTTTTATTTTCACTGGACACGCGCTGCGGCGCAGCCCACTAGGTGTCGTGGCACTAAGGCTGTTTAGAAGAACCCTAATGCCCCTGAGTTCATGCAGGTCACGGCCCTCAATGAACAGCCTCACGGCGCAACCCTGCGAACCCAATTTTCAAACATTTTCCTCTGAGCTGAATCCCTCACAATTCATCCCAAATAACAACCAAACCCGTAATTGAGTTCTAAACTCATAACAACACATCACAGGTAGCATATAAAACCCAAAAACCAAACCTTAAACCTTACAACAACTCAAAATTCAACCTTTGAGTTCAAAACTCAAGAACACTCTAAAAGCTTAAGAAACTCAGAAATTCACTTAAAGAACAGAGAGAATCACTTACCTTTACTAAGAATTATGACCCTAAGTTGCCTTTAATCCAATCCTAGCTCAAAACTCCTTCAATTACAAAGCCATTCTCTCAAAATTTCAAGAACTCACCCAAATGAGAGGGAGGTAAAGGGTAAATGGGAGAGAGAGAAAGGGAGCTGAGTATTTCTGTTTGTTTCTAAAAGGTTCCCCTAGGCTGAGTATACTTACCCTTTACACAAGTAAATGACTAAATTGCCCCTTTCAATTCCCTTAGCTCTTTCTAATGCCCTCAAGGGAAAATTAGTCTTTTTCCACCATTTCCCACTAATCTCAATTAACACCCATATTCACAGTTGATCACCAATAAATTTTCGAGACCCCACAAATCCCGGTAATCTTCTAAATTACCAAAATACCCCTAGGCTCACCCCAAGCTGGGTATTTGACCCTATTGTGACTAAACCGCTAACTTGCTCACTAGGATCGTCTCGTGCCGAGTAACCCAAATATATCCACATAATAATGTATTCTAAATCACAAAATACATATATTTACAAATATACCATCAACGGGTCAAAATCACGAAAGTGCCATTCTAATAAGAAACGGGCCCACATGCATGCTTAATACACATAAACATGAAAACATAGTCATATCATAATATAACTCACTTGATTTACAGAAACACATAATTAATCCAATTATTTCCCTCCTGGCCCCCTAATCAAGACACTAAGCTTTATTAGGGAATTTGGTTAGTGACGGTTATCTCCTCTTTACAGAAATTTCGTCCTCAAAATTTTACCTGAACATCTCAGGATACTGATCACGCATATTTGACTCCAATTCCCTGGTCGCTTCCTCCACCTTGTTGTTCCTCCATAATACCTTAACCAAAGGTATGGTTTTATTCCTTAGGACCTTGTCCTTCCTTTCTAATATCCAGACTGGTTGTTCATCATAGGATAGATTTGCCTGCAGCTCCAGATCTTCATAACTCAATACATGAGCCTCATCTGACACATACTTCTGAAGCATCGAAATATGAAACACATTGTGCACTACTGACAATGCCAGAGGTAAGGCCAACCTATAGGCCACCTGACCAATCCTCTCAAGGATCTCAAAAGGTCCTAGAACTCTAGGGCTCAACTTTTCCTTCTTCCCAAACATCTTCACCCTTTTCAATGGTGAAACTCTAAGGAAGACATAGTCTCCCACTTGGAACTCCACATCTTGCACTTCAGATCGTCATAGCTTTTCTGTCTACTCTGTGATGTGAGCATTCGAGCTCTACTCTTTTTGAAAGCCTCATTGGTCCTCTGAACTGCTTCAGGACCCAAGAATTTCCTTCCACCCATCTTATCCCAATGAATGGGAAACCTACATTTCCTACCATACAACATCTGATAATGAGCCACTCCAATGGTCGACTGACAGCTGTTATTGTAGGAAAATTCTATCGAAGGCAAATACTAACTCTAGGACCCTTCAAAGTCCAAAACACATGCTTGCTGCGTCTTCCAGTATCTAAATTGTCCTCTCAGAATGACAATTTGTCAGAGGATGGTAAGTCGTACTGAATTTCAATTGTGTACCCATAGCTTTCTACAAATTTCCCCAGAACATGGAAGTAAATGTAGGGTCTCGATCTGACACAATCGACTTTGAAGCCCCATGAAGACGCACTATCTCTCTCACATAGAGATCTACATACTAGTCAACTGTATAAGTTGTCCTCACTGGTAGAAAGTGAGCTGAATTGGTGTTTCAATCAATGATAACCCACGCTGAATCATGTTGACCCACTGTCCTGGGTAACCCAACCACGAAATCCATGGTGATGTCTTCTCACTTCCACTCTAGGATATCCAAAGGCTGTAATAGCTTTGCTGGTCTCTGATGTTCAGCCTTGACCAACAAACACGTTAGGCACTTAGCCACATATTCGGTTACATCCCTCTTCATCCCAGACCACAAATATAAAGTCTTCAGATCCTGATACATCTTCGTGGTGGCTGGATGCAAAGAGTAAGGGGTAGTATGAGATTCATCCAAAATCACCCAACTAATAACAACATCCATCGGAACACAGATCCGACCCTTGTATCTTAGTAAACCCAGATCTGACACTGTATAAACCCTAGCCACTCCAACTAGGACATCCCCTCTAATCTTCATCAACTATGGATCATTCAACTGGATTTCCTTTATACTTTCTAGAAGAGTAAACTGCAGGGTGATGTTGGCTAACTATCCCACCACAAACTCTATCCCTACTCTGGTCATATCCTCTGCCAATTCCTTGGATATCTACCACAAACTGCATAATTGTCCAGGACCTTTCCGACTTAAGGCATTTGCCACCACGTTGCCTTTCCCTATATGATACAGGATTTCACAGTCATAATCCTTCACCAGCTCTAATCAATGCCTCTGTCTCATGTTCAAATCCTTCAATGTGAAGAAATACTTCAGGCTCTTTTAGTCATATATCTTACACTTCTCCCCATTAAGGTAATTCCTCCATACCTTTAGTACAAAGACCATCGCTACTAACTCCAGATCATGCGTAGGGTATCTCTGTTCATATTCTTTCAACTGAAATGATGCATAAGCAGTCACCTTTCCCCCTTGCATAAGAACACAACTCAAACATTGTCTCGAGGCATCACAATAAACCACAAACTTCTCCTGATCTGTTGGAAGACTCAGTACTGGAGCCGTAATCAATCGCCGCTTCAACTCCTAGAAGATGTTCTCACACTTATTTGACCACACAATCTTTAGGTTCTTACGTGTCAGCTCCGTCAGTGGTGTCGCAATCTTTGAGAACCTGTAACGACCCAAAATCGCTAATAAGGCTTAAGGGCCTTGCTTAGTGTGCCAGGAGGGCATTAATGGAATGATTGTGATTTAAATGAGTAATTATATGTTTAGTGATGTTTATATGATAAATTGATGATAATATGTGATAAATGTGAGAACCACATTATTATGTGGTAGGTTTGTAGAGCACGACTCAAGACGATCCTAGGGTCAGATAGTAGGGGAAAAGTCACAACGGGGCTTTAGATGAGACTTTGGACAAGTCAAGGGTATTTTTGGGTATCGGGTAGCGATTTGGACTATCGGCTCATGGAAATAAATATATGAAGATATATTTGAGGTTAGGATGTCTAGGCGGGAATATTGGGGGATTTTACTATTTTGGCCTCGGGGATGGTTCCGGCACCCCGAGCCTCGGGATTATAAGGAAGCCTTTAGAAAATATAAACCGACCAAAATTCTACTCAGCTGGTTACTCTTACTCTCACTCTTAAGAAAAACAAAAGGAAACTAACTAGAAGCACTCAAGGGAATTGGGGATTTGAGCTGAAGAATTTCTAGAAGTTTAGAGGGATTCAAGAGTAATCTTGAGGCTTAGCTCAGTGAATTAACCAGGACTGAATCAAGATCAAGGTAAGGGTTTAATTCATTTGTTTTTCCTAAAATTCAACGTAAAGCTTCAGCTGGATTTTTGAGGGTATTACTCAATTGATGATTAGGGTGGAATTGAGCTGGGGAAATCTTTGGAATCAGCTGGGTTTTGGCTGAGGGAAGAGTTCAATCAAGAAGGTAAGCCTTGCTTTATGAATTGATGATCTGAGTTTGAGTTTTGACTGGTTATAACAGGGTGTTTGTGTTCTTAGAGTCTCAAGGATTGGAGGTGAATCTTCTATGGTTTATTGAGCTGAATTTCTGTTGAAATTGTGTAGCATGAGTTGGGGATATGTTGGGTGTTGAAGTAGGAAGCTTAGGGGTGGTTTTGGTTAAGGTTTTGGGCTTTAAGATGATGGGTTTTCTGGGCACGAAGGGGAGGGCCACGGCTCAGTTCTAGAGCGTTGCGGCCCTAGGATGAAAAAAGGCGAAGGAGGCTCGGCCATGGGAGGGCGCCGCGGTGCCCAAAGCAAGGGTCGCGGCGCGTGCCTTGTTCAGGGTAGGCTTGGTTCTGTTTTGAGGCTAGGGCCGCGGCTAAGCTTCAAGGGCCACAGCCCTTGGTAGCCCACATGAGTTTTTGAGGGTTTTAGGCACGGGAAGGTGGTCTAGTGTGCTCGGGATTGGTTCCACCACTGTGCTTGGTGGAATTCGGATTCCCGGGAGTTAGATTTATAACTAGAAACCTATATTCGAGTATTAATGAAACCCTATAATTTGATTATGACTAGGTGATAAAGGCTTAGTCCCGGGAACGGATCGTGCTTGAGGGGCGTTGCTCATAATTCAGTAACTGTACAGACTAAAGGTAAGAAAACTGCACCTGGTTGAATATATGTGACGGAACTAAGGGCTCCCCATTTTAAACGCTTGAAAATATGGTATTATGCCATGCAAGCCATAAGTGAACCAACGACCTAAGGGTGCCAAGGGTTTCGCTAGCACACAGGGCGCAGCTCGGCCACTGGTAGCCGAGGACAGCTTATTATACACTGAGCTCGGTTTAAGCGGGCCGGAGTCAGTGGGTTAAATAGAGGGTGCGGCCTAAGTCGTCGGCCCTGGATATTATGTGATATGAGTGTTATATGTGAAAGATTGTATCTTGAATCTAATTGTATGTGCTGAATATCTGTTGGGGATTATCTGATGGGAATACATGCATAAAGAGTTAATTGTCTGTTATCGTTGATTGAGTTGTTTATGATGTTTTCTTGCTGGGCCTTGGCTCACGGGTGCTACGTGGTGCAGGTAAAGGCAAGGGCAAGTTAGATCAGCCTTGATTGGAGAGCTCAGCGAGCAAAATGTACATAGCCTGGTGCTCGGCTGCCACGGTTGAGGTCTAGGCAAGGACGTGAAACCTGAAGACTGTTTGTTTTGCCTTAGTATGGCTAGTGAATACTCATGTACTTTTGGGAGTCTGTAAGCTTATTCTAACTTTGTTTTCGTATGGGATCCCATGTTTACTACAGTTTAAATATATGAAATGAGTCTTTTGAGACTAAACCCTTTTTAACCTTAGCTCTTACATGTTTCGTGACACGTTTTTAAAATAATTACTTGACTAACGAGTCTTGAACCTTTATAAGTACACAGTGTAATGGTCTTGGCTATCCAGGGCGTTACAGAACCCTTCCACAAAACGTTGGTAATAACCTGCCAATCCAAGGAAACTTCTGATCTCTGACGCATTCCTTGGCCTTGGCCATTCCCTGACTGCCTCAATCTTAGTTGGGTCCACCTTGATTCCATCTCTACTGACAATGTGACCAAGGAAAGTCAGTTGTGGTAACCAGAACTCACATTTCTTGAACTTCGCATACATTCTATGTTCCCTCAACCTCTGTAAAACCAACCTGAGATGCTACTCATGCTCTTCCTCTAACTAAGAATAAACTAGAATATTGATCCAGATAATCCGTGAACATCCTATTCATCATATCATAAAAGCTAATGGGGCATTAGTCAAACCAAATGACATAACCAGAAACTCATAATGTCCATATCTAGTGCAAAAAGCTCTCTTTGGTATATCTTCCACTTTGATCCTCAGCTGGTGATAACCAGATCGAAGATCTATCTTAGAGAATACCTTCTTACCCTGCAACTGATCAAATAGGTCATCTATCCTTGTCAGAGGATACTTATTCTTAATGGTTAGCTTATTCAGTTCCCTGTAATTAATACACATCCTCAAAGTACTGCCTTTCTTTTTTACAAATAGGATTGGCGCGAGAAACTGGTTTTAATAAAACCCAAGTCTAACAACTCCTTTAACTATACCTTTAGTTCTTTCAACTCTATTGGGGCCATTCTATACGGTGCCCTAGACACTAGTTATGCTGTGGTGCCAGTTCAATAACAAAATCTATCTCTCTGTGTGGCGGAAACCTTGGAAAATCCTCTAGAAACACATCCAGAAACTCACAGATTAATCTAGTCTCTTTTCATCCCACTGGCACAACCTGAGAGGTGTCCACCACACTAGCTAAGAATCCTATGCAACCACCTCGCAATAGGTCTCTAACCCTAAACACTGATATCATAGGTACATGAGGTCCATGCATAGTGCCAACAAATACAAAGGGATCCTCACCCTCAGGCCCAAAGGTTTCCATCTTCTTCATGCAATCTATGGTTGCCCCATATTTAATTAACCACTCCATGCCTAAAATCATGTCGAAGTCATTAATAACTAACTCAATCAAATTTACTGACAACTCTCTTCCATCCACTATCACTGGCAGTGATTTGACCCACCTCCTAGAAACTACTAACTCCCTAGTGGGCATTAAAGTTCCAAACCCCACTGTATAGTAATTACAAGGCCCATGTAGTCTATCAATTATCATACTAGAAACAAAGGAATATGTAGCACCAGAATCAATCAAAATAGTATAAGAGGTTCCTGCACTAGAAAGCTAACTTGTCACTACTGAGGGACTAGCCTTTGCCTCTACCTGCGTCAATGCGATCAATCGAGCTAGAGTCAAGTTTTCCACTTTCCTTAATTCCCCTTTCTTCTCTCTTGGGCATTCTTTCTTCAAGTGTCCCACTATCCCGCACAAAAAGCATGCATTTGCCCGACACTCTCCCACATGGCACCTTCTACACCTAGCCCACTCAGGGTAGGCCCTCAAGACCTCATTGCCGCCCTGATGACCTATCTGTATACCATGTGGCCTCTTGTCAAGGCATGAAGCTAAAAAGTATCTAGAGCCTTCATTTTCTGGTCACTAGGGCCTCCGCCTATACCACAACCCATAAATGGAGGTTCCATTCTCCTTGTGTCTTTCCTTGCTACGTTCTCATGCCAGATTTTCTTCTCTGCACCCTCTGCAGTAAGGGTTTTCTATATAATCTTGGCATATGTCGTCACCCAAAGCACGGTGGTAATTCAGACATCTTGGGCTATCATAGGCTGTAGCCCCTGAAGGAACCTTTCCTTCCTTGTCCCATCAGTGGGCACCAAGTTTGCAACAAACTTGGCCAGTTTGTCAAACCTCAGTGCATACATTGCCATTAACATATTTCCCTGTAGCAGTTTACAAAACTCTTCTGCCTTTGTAGCCCTAACTGCATCATGTAGTACTTTTCATTGAATAAAGTTCTAAACTCTTCCCAATGAGGTTTTCACATTCATGGTCTTAGATATCACTTCCCACCAAATTGGAGCATCCTCCTAAAGCATATATGTGGCACATGCTACTCTCTCATAGCCCTCTACCCTCATGAAGTCCAGGATTGCAGTAACCATGCTCATCCATTGCTCGGCCTTTACCAGATCTATACTGTCCTTCAAAACTAGAGGGTGCTGTTTCCTGAATCTCTCATAAAGAGGTTCCCATCTGTTCTCAGCCTTCGTCGGCTATACAACTACCGGTGCCAATGGAGGTGGCACCAATAACTGAACGTTCCCTGCTAGAACTTATTGCTATCTCAATAGGCAGATTTCTTCTTCTTGCCTTTGTAATCTAGCTTGCATATCAGCAAACACTTGCTGCCAACTCTCTAGAGCTAGCGGAGGAATCTGGCCTTGATTATCATTCTCAGCTTGTATTTCTTGGGCGGCTAATGGATTTTATTATTTTGGAAGCATACTTCACAGTTTATGTCTATAGTAATCAATTCGGTCTATTAGGTAGTAATAACAATACCTCTTGCCACCCTACGGTCCAAGATAGAACAAACAAACATTCACACTCAACGGTCATGCTATTAAGCATGTCGATTCATATTCATACTTAAACATGGTGCTAATAAGCACTTCCTGACATTTATAAGCAGATAATGATGCTAATAAGCATATTCTAACATTTATAAGCAGATAGCAATGCTAATAAGCATTTCTTCAACATTTACTAGTATTAACAATGCTAATAAGCATTTCCTGGCCTACATACATGTATAACAGCGCTAATAAGTGTTCCTTTAACATTCACAAGAAATAATAGTGCTAATAAGCACATCTTTAGCATACACACAACAATCAAGGGCTAGGCCCTATAAGAATATCTTATGCTCCCTAATAAGGTAGGCAGATATGGCATTTATATCCTATTTAAGCAGTTAAACACATAACCACATAAATAGTTATCAAACCCTGAGTCAAGCTTGTCTTTAGTTGCGAGTGTACATGCCCAGCCAGTCTTCAGGAACCCTTAAACCTTGGCAGCTTTGATACCAAGTTGTAACGCTCTAGATAGCCAAGACGGTTACACTATGAACTTTTAAATAGTCCTAGACTCCCTAATAAATTCATTAGGTTGTAAACGTGTAACTAAAGGTAATTAACAGGTTAGGGTTAAAAAATTTGGTTAAAGAAGTAATTGTTTCATTAAGAATTTAAGTTCGTACATGAGATCCCAAAATAAACATTAAAAGGTCATTTACAATTCAAAAGAATACAGCGGGCCGAATTAAGCGGCAAAATTAGGGCTCGACCCTAGTTCCTTTGTGAACCTCTGACCGTGGTGGTAAGCTCTCCAACTCATGGTTGGTTCAACTTCCCCTTTCCCTTACCTGCACCACATAGCACTCGTGAGCCAAGGCTTAGCAAGAAATCTTAAACATGCCCATAAGTAGTTAATAACATATTACAGAATCATAAATAGCATGCCTACCAGTAATAACCCTACTCGTGCATACATTCAATCCAAATAAGTGACTATACAGTCACACTGGGGCCCGCTGCCCTAGATAAGTGACTGTAGAGTCACCCTGGGGCCCGTTGCCCTATTCTCTATATAACTAGCCTTAGAGCTGGCCAAGTGTACCTAGCGCTTTATTTTCCAAGCGACCATAGGGTCAGTCAAGCGTATACCATGCTCCTAGATAGGCCTAACCATATCGTCCAGCGTTTAGCACGCTATTTCCACCCTTGACTTATAATTCGACCCTTTTAGCCTGCGCTCAGCGCGCTAGTGCCGCCCTTGACTTATAAGTCAAGCTTTTCGTCCTATGCTTAGCGCGCTACTGCTGCCCGTTACTTATAAGTCAATCCTTTCAATCAGATAATACAGACAATCATAAATCATTTAACAATTATCTAGATACAAAGCATTCAAGCATTCATAATCAAATAATCACAAAAGCAATCATAATCATGCTCATTCACAAGGGCCTGAGCCCTAATCAGAACCCAGGGTATAGTTTTCTTACCTCTGGTCCAAGCACTGGATAAATAAAAACAACTCTTGAGCACGATCTGCTTTCCGAGCCCTAGCTGTACCATAATCACAACTATAGTAAGAGATATCCATTAACATTGCTAAGGTGGTTCAGAAGAACCCCAACACTCGTGAGTTCATACGGGTCGTAACACTCCAAGAACAACGTCGCGGTGCAACTCCGCAAACCCAATTTTCCAACATTTTCCTCCAAGCCAAATCTCTCACAATTCATCCCAAATAACAACCAAACCCATAATTGAGTTCTAAACTTTTTGACACGGTTTTTCGCCAACAAGAAATTAAGAAGTAAAAATGGCAAATTAGTGCCTAGTAGTAAACTGTAATGAAATAACAAGAACTCACTCAAAAGCACCGAACTTTTCGTGGTTCAGTGGTTAAAATCCAACTAGTCCACGCGTCAATATTATTACTTTTTCTCTCTCTATTTTGGCAGAGTTTCGGTAGTACAGAATAATGGTCCCCTTTCCTGTCCAATATTCCCAGTATTTATAGGGGAATTCCATGGATAGGCTTGGGTCACTATGGAAACAAAATGCGTGATTACACATATGGTATATAATTAATACAGATCATTCCAATTTACATTGGGATATGATCAGATAACATAATAAACACGTTCCTGCTATCTTGGGTAATAAATGACATAAATATGATGCAGCCTGGTCATTAATGAACGTATAAAGAATCCCCGAGTCTCTTGGGAACCTTTAGTATGAGTTATATATGGGTTCTCACGAGCTGAATATCTCATACGAGCTCAAGCTTGACCACCATCTGACTTCAGGCTCGTAAGTCCAGGACGCTTAATACTTGATTTGACCATTTTGAGTCTGGAGTTTCTCACATGGTTAATAACCAGATATTCTATTGGGTTACCTTTCCATATATTTACCTACCAGTTGTACCTGAGCTGAGTAAGTGAACTCGTGCTAAAGTTAGGGTACAACAAAACTCATAACAACACATCATAGCTAGCATATAAAACCCAAAATCCTCACCCCAACTCAATATTCAACCCTTGAGTTCAAAACTCAAGAACACTCTAAAAGCTCAATAAACTCAAAATTTTACTTAAAGTGTAATGACCCGGATTTTCAAGACTCGATAATGCGGAAATATAAATGTTTTCATTTAACAAAATGTCTCAGAAACCCGTCTAAAAAAACTTTTTAAAATTCATATGCCCATACTTAACATTTAATTACAAACATATTTTATAAAGAGTAGAGTGAGCCTAGTTTAGGAAAATTGCACAACATTTCCAAAAATAAGTCGGCTTCTCAAAAGGTCGGTCCACATGTACATTTCCAAGGTAGACTCCAGCGCTCACTGCTCTGCCTTGCCCTTGTTCTTACCTACAACAGGAAACAACTAGGTAAGCGAAAACGCTTAGTAAGTTCAACCTTAAAACAAAAGCATGCAGAGAATTAGGGTTCTGGATCCATCCGAACCCTACACAATCAATTTCAAGAACGCCAAAGTGTCCTAGCAAACTTATGGTCATGCCTGATAACCAATGATAAATTATTTCCTATAACCAGATAAATCCCTGCACGCAGAAAATCCCAGAGCAATCAATTATATAATATCACAACTATTTCATAACAACAATCAAATCCCTGCACTCAGAAAATCCCAGAGCAAGCAGATATAATATATCACAATATAATTCGAGACCAACGCTCGACAATTTCCGAAAATTCGGGCATAACACGCCCTCCAGCATAAATGCTAATCTGTAAGAGAGAACCGAGTCTCAACACTAAGATCTAGCCAAAAAATATCCCCACCAAGGGTAACTATCGCATTACCTAGGGCATCACTACTTATCCAAGAGTGTAATCGAATTTACACGAGTTTACAGAGACTTCTACGTAAATCAATGGTGCTAGTGAGCAGTTGCCCCTAGGGTGTTCAACCTCACTCAAACTGGGTAACCCCTAGTATCTCTAGGCACTCTCACTCAATGGCCAATATTCACGACTGCTATCCGGGAATAACTTATCAGAGCACTTGCTCGGGTTCTAAACGTTCATTGATTAAGTAAGCATGAGGGCCCCTAGGTCCAATTCATTTTGGCGCCCCTAGGTTTAACTATCAATCCTCACCTCTTGGCCACTCGTCGCGGTAACGAACCGGACATAATAAAATCAAGCAGTGTGACGGGGATCAACCGTCTAGAATATGACGTATATCTATCGTTCATATTTTCTAACTCAGCACCCACTAGACTAACGTCTCTAAGCAACTTTCTACGACAATGTATATATGTGCATGTGTCCCTATGCTAACATACAATACAATCCAATAGTTATTTCATGTTGCAGCCACACAATATAAGTTGACTTACTTGGAGTCCTTAGCACTTAGCAGGTTTTCACCCTCCAACGTTCTGTCCAATTATGCTTAGCCAATACTGTAGTTATCCATACAATATACTTGGATTAATTATGGCACTCATAGTTCATTATTATTATTTTGGGAAGTTTGATCATTTTCAAAATCATTAGTAAGGATTAAAGATCCTTATTTGGGGTTTAAACTCATTAAAGAAATTCATACAAAAATATTTGAGACTAAACCCTAAGTCTCGGGGAGACCTACCCTATGGTCTCGATGCCTAGGCTTGAGTATCACAATAGTAATTTCTCACAATACACTAAAAATCTTTTTCTTTAAAAGTTCCGCTCTTAACCCGTACTTTCAACAGTAGGTAAAATATATAAAAGATTTTAGCCGGTATTATATATTGAAAATACTAATTAAATTCCTTAATTATTTTTAAAGAAAATAAACTCTTAATTTTCCTTTTATTTTTCTTAAGGTTTTAATCTCTAAAAATTGTTTTAAGAAAATTGCCTAATTTTTCTTAATTAGGAAAACCGTTAAAACTTTCCCATCTTGACTAGTTAATTTTCTAAAGTTCATTAATGAAGTTTACTTACTACAAAAATAATTCACTTTATTATTTTCTCAAAATGTAGGGTTTTAAAGCCTCTTTTAATTTATTAACTTATTCATAAATGAATTCTTTTATTTTTAGAAAGAATAAAAATCTTTAATAAAAATAATTCCCACTAAACTCAAAGTGGTATTTTAGGTCAAAATATGTTTTTAAGACTTCCCAAGCTTTTATCTTGCTATAAGCAAAATTTTACTTTTTACCTTAAGTTCCAAAATCTCATTTTTTGCACTAAGTGTGAAAACCCTATTTTTCACACTTTTAACTACATACTTTGTTGGTTCATAACTTGAAATTTACTTACCCAATTGATACAAAAATTTCTCAATTCTATTTTTGGTATACCGTTTAGGTCTTTGTAAAATATTAGGTCAAAATGAGCATTTTTGATTGGTGAAATTATTTTCCAACAATGAGGTAAAAATGACCTTATTTTCAAGTCCTTATTTTTTCCAAACTTTGACACTTAATAACTTTCAAACCGTTCAGTTTCTTACCAAATTTTACAGTGGAATACTAGATTATGCCGATAATATGTCCACCAATGTTTAGAAAAAACTGGGTTCATTTGCCCTATCATCTGTCACGAAAAAACAATTTTTTACCTAAACTTTGATTTAGCATAACTCACTCATTTTTAAATATTTTTTAGTGTTTCAAAGGCCCAATTTTAAGTACTCAATCTCAACAACATCGCAGCACAATTAAATTTTACAAAATCAATATACAGTGGATGCTTGAATCCTTTAAAGTCACAGCTCAAAACATGTATTTTGTTTTAGGGTTTCCTACAAAACCCTTGGGGGTTTTGGTCCCTATTTTCAAAAATCAACACACAAGCATTATAAAATTATAAAACAACTACCATAACTTTATTACATCACCAATAAGAAACTTTAAGCATTAACTATACAAAATAATTCTTAAAACTAAAAACCATACAATAACAACCATAAAAGTAATCTTTTTACCTTTTGTTGTTCTTGCTTAAGGTTTGGATCTTCCTATTAGCTTTGGCTCCTTCAAAACCCTTTCAAAACCTTAACCAACTCCCCCCAACAACATAGATAATTAGCTAATGAAAAATCTATGGTTAAAACTTTACAAAAGTCTAGTTTATGGAAACTTTACCTTAGGGAAAACCCTTCCTAGACCAAGGCTTAAATGCTTCCAAGCCTCCTTAGTGTTCTTGAGGTTGAAGATGGAGAGAAAACTTGAGAGAGTTTTCAAAAAGATGTTAGTGAAAGAGAGAGAGAGTGGTCGGTTTTAGGGGGGGGGGGGGGGGGGGGGGGTAGAAGAGTTTATACAACTCTAAAATTATCCTAAAAGCACTCAAGTATTTTACTACCCACTTGCCTTAACCCTTATCTTTAAATTGGGATTAAACTAAAAAAAATTGGTCCATATCACATGGCCGGCCACCCATTTGTTTTATTTGTAATCATATTTTTTTTATATATAAAAGTTAATAAATAATTCCTAAGAAGAAAAATCCAATTTGACTTCCTATAACATTTTTCACTCTTATTAAGTTTTAAACACAAAACTTAACACATAATAATTAAATTTAATGTCTCTCAAATTTAATTTAATTAATCACACAAAAAAATTTAACCTAAGGTCCATTCATGGAATAAAACTTTCTATTTCGGTAAAATTAAGCATTTAACACAAAATGCACTAAAATTTCCATTTTCACATAGTTTTATTATTTTTTACCAAAATTTAATTTTTATGAATGTATTTTATGCCCAAAATATATTTTCCATAGTTTTTCATTTTATTTTCTGAGATTTTTACCCGATCAATGTTTTTGTGTCGGTCCAAGACCGAAAGTCTTATATTGACTTTTAAATCACAAAATTCATATTTTGGTTAGCAATAACTCATAGAATAATTTTCAAACAAATATAATATTATTTAAAATAATATTCTTAGCTCGGGGAAAAATCCTAACCCAAGTCGTTTAAAGGTACCCGAAAACGCAGGACGTTACAATACCTACAATTTATAGAGATTTCATCCTCGAAACATAAAACAAATGAGGATACAGCTCCCTCATCTTTTCTTCTGTTTCCCAGGTTTCCTCTTCAATGCCATGGTTACACCACTGCACCTTTACCAACGGCACCGTCTTGTTCCTCAACACTTTTTCCTTTCTGTCTAGAATCATCACTGGTTTTTCCTCATAGATGAGTTGAGGATCAACACTCAGCTGCTCATAGCTGAGTACATGCAAGGGATCGCACATGTATTTTCTTAACAAGGATACATGAAACATATCATGCACCTTAGACAAGGTGGGCGGAAGAGCTAAACGATAAGTTACTTCCCCGATCCTCTCTATGATTTCGAAAGGTCCAACAAACCTTGGGCTAAGCTTTCCTTTCTACCCGAACTGCATAGCCCCTCGTAGCGGAGCTACCTTCAGTAGCTCATTATCGCCAACCTCAAATACGAGGGGTCTTCTGCGTTGGTCAAAATATTTGCGTTGTCGATCAACCAAAGTTTGCAAGTGTTTCCTTATTTGTCGGATGTCCTCGGTAATCTGATCAACCTCATCTGATCCAAGAAACTTCTTTCACCGGTATCGTGCCAATGAATCAGTGATCGACATTTCCTTCCATACAAAGCCTCATACGGAGCCATCTTGATGGAATCATGATAGCTATTATTGTAAGCGAACTCTATCAGTGGAAGACTCTCATTCCATGACCCTTGAAAGTCGAGCACGCAGGCTCTTAGCATATCTTCCAAGGTCTGAATTGTTCGTTCACTTTGACCGTCTGTTTGCGGGTGGAAAGAAACACTGAACTTTAGTTTAGTACCCAACCTCGTTTGGATTTTATTCCAGAATGTCGAGCTAAAACGTTTGTCGCGAGCGAACTCTATCAGTGGAAGCTTCTCATTCCATGACCCTTGAAAGTCGAGCACGTAGGCTCTTAGCATATATTCCGGGGTCTGAATTGTTCATTCACTTTGGCCGTCTATTTGTGGGTGGAAAGAAGTGTTGAACTTCAGTTTAGTACCCAACCTCATTTGGATTCTATTCCAGAATGTCGAGGTAAAACATCCGTTGCGATCTGATAAGATGGAGTTGGGCACACCATGCAATCTCATTATTTTTGCAATGTAAATATCTGCTAACTTATGTACCCCATAAGTTACCTTGATTGACAAGAAATGAGCAGACTTAGTCAGCCTATCTACGATAACCCAAATGGCATCGTGGCCCTTGGGAGTGGTTGGTAGACCTGTGACAAGGTCCATAGTGACCATCTCCCACTTCCACTCTGGAATTTCTAAGGATTGTAACAATCCGGCTAGCCATTGATGCTCAGCCTTTGTCTACTGATAAGTCAAGCAGTGTGCCACATATTCTGTCGTCTCCTTTTTCATCCCAGGCCACCAAAAGTACTTCTTCAAGTCTTGGTACATTTTTGAGGTACCCGGATGCATGGCATAAGGAGAATTATGTCCCTCGAAAAATATCTGCTTCTAGATCTCGTCATCGTCCATAACACGTATTCTGCCCTTAAACCCCAATACTTCATCTTTGGAGATATGGAATCCTAGTCACCCCTCGTTTCTCACTTCGTACATCAATCCTTGAACCCAAGGATCGACTAATTGCTCGCCTTTTATAGCTTCCATAATGGTAGGCTGGATAGAGAGGTTAGCCAATTGACCAACTACTATCTCTAAATCAAAGGTAGCAAGGTCGGCTTGTAATTGAGGCGAAATATCTTTCACTATCATCATGTAAGCACTTGGTTGTCTACTCAATGCATCTGCCACCTTGTTTGCTTTTCCCAGGTGGTATAGAATGTCCCAGTCATAGTCTTTAAACAGTTCCAACCATCAAAGTTGTCTCATATTCAATTCCTTCTGAGTTAAGAAATACTTCATGATTTTGTGATCAGTGTAGATGTCACAATGTATCCCGTACAGGTAATGCCTCCATATTTTTAGTGCAAAAACCACTGCTGCAAGTTCCAGGTCATGAGTGGGATAGTTCTTCTCATAATTCTTTAGCTGTCGAGAAACATAAGAAATTACTTTTCCATGCTGCATCAGCACTACTCCCAACCCTCGGCCTGAGGCATCGCTATAAATAGTATATCCCTCTGTGTCATTAGGGATTGTCAGCACTGAGGCAGACGTCAATCTTGTTTTCAGCTCCTGAAAACTATTCTCACACTTGTCAGTCCATTCATATTTGATGTTTTTGCGGGTGAGGGCAGTCATTGGTGCAGCTATTTTGGAAAATCCTTCCACAAATCGTCGGTAATATCTCGATAACCCAAGAAAACTTCTAACCTCATGAGCATTTTTTGGAGGTTTCCACTGCTTAACAACTTCTATTTTGGCGGGATCTACTAAAATTCCATCTCTCGACACTATGTGCCCCAGAAAACTTACTTTCTCTAGCCAGAATTCGCACTTTGAAAACTTAGCGTAAAGCTTTTCGTCTCGTAGACGCTGGAAGAGCAGTTCCAGATGCGTTGCATGCTCTTCCTGGATTTTTGAGTATAATAGAATATCTTCAATGAACAGGACGACAAACTTATCCAAATACTCACAAAATACGAGATTCGTGAGATCCATGAATGATGCAGGTGCTTTGGTTAGTCCAAAGGACATCACTGAGAACTCGTAGTGACAGTAGCGTGTTCTAAAGGTCGTCTTTGGTATATTCGTCTCCTTAACCTTGAGTTGATGATAGCCTGACCGTAGGTCTATTTTGGAAAATACTGATGCTCCTTGTAGTTGATCAAAAAGATCGTCAATCCTCGGTAATGGATATTAGTTCTTGATCGTCACTTTGTTCAACTCCCAATAGTCAATGCACATTCTCATCGAGCCGTCTTTCTTCTTCACGAATAAGATCAGGGCTCCCCACGAAGAATGGCTTGGCCTTATGAACTTCTTGTCCAGTAACTCTTGCAGTTGCGACTGCAACTCCTTGAGTTCAGCTGGTGCCATTCTGTAAGGAGTCTTTGAGATCGGCGTAGTTCCTAGAATTAACTCTACCTCAAACATGATCTCTCGGTCTGGTGCAATCCCTGGGAGATCTTCACGAAATACTTCAGGAAACTTTCACACAACCGGTACATCAGATGGTTGTTGACTCGTCTCCTTACCCTTATCCACTATGTTTGCCAGAAAACCGATGCATCTGTCACTCATCATTTTTCTCGCCTGTATTGCAGAAATCATGGGGCACTTCTTTTCTCTTGACGTACCCTTGAACTCGAATGGTTCTTCTTCTGCTAGGGTGAAGACCACTTTTCTGCGCTTGCAATTAATAACAGCTCCATATCTGGTTAACCAATCCATTCAAAATATGACATCGTATTCAAGTAAGTCCAAGACTAACATATCCACTGTTAGCTCACGACCTTCAACCCAAACTGGTATGGCTTTAACCCATGTCTGCATCAGCATATCCTCTCCTGAAGGCAAGGATACCCCACAGATAATAGGCATAGGCTATGGACTTCTATTTAATTTTTCCACAAAGGATGCAGATACAAAAGAATGCGATGCACCAGTATCCATTAATGCATATGCCGAGGTTTGGTCGATAGAAATCTGACCTGACACCATATCAGATGGTCTAGCTCCTTTGTCACTTTGCGTAAGCGCATAAACTCGAGGCAGAGCTCAATTTGTTTCTTTTGGCCATTTCCATTGCCCTTGGCTGGCATTCGGCAATCTTTAGCAAAGTGCCCTGGCTTTCCACAGTTAAAATATACCCCACACTCGCCTCGATGGCGTCGGTTACACTTGTTTCACAGTGGCCATTGTTCAAACTCACATCTTGGCTGTTTGTTGGGACTAGCCATTTCCTGATTGGGAGGTCCCCCTTTACTTTCATTATTTCCCCCAAAAATCAGTCTTGCGCCTCTTGGATTGTTTGTTCACCCTAAGTTCTGGCCAAACCTCGGGTTGAACTTTCCCCTTGGGCCATTCTAATTTGGCCTGAAACTGTCCGGGGTTGTTGGGAGTGTACCTCCTATCTTCGTTTTTCTGTGGTTCTGGCTTGTCTGACACGGCCAAAACTCTTGGCGAAGAGCCCGTTCGACAACTTCAGCATACGTCTCCGGGCTAGTTCTACTAGTGTCTACACACTTGGAAATGTCTCTGCGTAGGCCCTTCATAAAACTCAGATCTTATTCTCTTCACTGTTCACCTGGTTCTTCGCGAACCTAGACAGCTAATCAAATTTTTAAACGTAGTCCTGCACACTCGACGTTCCTTGCTTCAGATTAGTGAACTGATTCACTTTGTGCTCAATCACCGCCTTACTAAAGTACTTGCCATTGAACAAGGTCAAGAACTCTAGCCATTCCATCTCGGTAATATTATGCCATTTCTTAGCTGCGTCCCACCAGATGCGGGCATCTTTTTCTTAGCATATAAGTCACACAAACTACCTTCTCTCTCGGTAGTTCCAATGAAGTCGAAGATCCTTTCCAAAATACTAATCCATTCCTCTGCCATTGAAGGGTCACTGCTCCCCTCGAATATAGGTGGATTCTGGTTGCCAAACCTTTCTGATATAGGTTTTGCTCGGGCAGCTCTTGGTGCTTCTACTGGCAGTACAGGTTGCTCTATGATAACCTGCAGGCCAAGGTTCTGTTCTTTATTGTTTTTAGGTGCTACTTCATTGTTTTGGGCATTATTGGGTGGCATGGGGAGTCGTCCCAAAAGAGTGTTAAATCTTTCAACTTGGAGGGCATCAGCATCCTCCTGTCTCTTTTGCCCTCTTTCAATTTGGGCTTCTTGCGTCTCCACTAGCCTTTGAAAATTATTTATCTGCTCGGTTATCTCGCGAACTCTAGCAGCTTGGTTTGGAGCTCTAGCAGCAAGCGCATTCTGAGCTCTATCCGCAGGCACGTTCTGAGCTCTATTTGTAGGCGCATTCTGAGCTCTATCCACAGGCGCGACCTAGCCTCAGCCAACAACACCCCTCCTCTTTGAGCTCCTGTCCTTGCCATTTGTTTGATTTCAAATCAAAAGCTCCTAAGCGCATAAGGGCGAGAAGTTAATATTGACATAGATAGTTAATCAACCTAATTAAGCACGCCAAACATATCAAGCACAACAAGCAATCAACACTTTTTAACAAAAGTTAGCAACTTCATTTCATAACCTATACCATATACAATGACGTTTTAAGTTTGGGTCTACCAGTCTATGGGATTTACAAAATTAGCCCTGAAAAAAAAAATGGACTTATATCCCTGCTAGACTAGTTACTAATTTCCTTAATCATATACAATGTAGGTACATATGTCAAAATTACGTGGGTTTCTAACACCTATGTAGCTCCTAACATCTAGTTGGTGTCGCTGTCAACCGCCATATCAGAACCCTCCTCAGGATCCTCCTTGGGATCTTCCTCAGGGTCCTCCTCGGGATCTTCCTCAGGATCCTCCTCGGGATCTTCCTCATTCTGGTCCATCAACTCTTCATAAGAAATTTCCTCATCGCCGAGTTTGTCATCAGCCACTTCCTCTGCTGGCAGGTTCTCAACTACCACTGGGTTTGCTGCCGCTTGTCGTTATGCTACCTCTATCGTATATGCATGGGCATTCTGTGTAGCAAAGAGCTTGTGGAAGTCTATATGCCACCTTGACCTCCTACCTAGAGGTCCAAAGGTCATCTCTATGGATATTCTAAACGTAGTCCAGTATGGAGTGGCTGACCTCAAGTGCCTCTCTTGGTACCACAGGAAAGCTGAGCCTCTCAGGTATAAACTTGCCAATCCTACACTGAACCTATGGGAGGTACCGAAGTTGGTTGGGAGAGGGAGCTGCTGACACACGCGTTAGGCGCGGAAACGTGGCAGGCGGAGCTGTCAAGTGCTTCAGACGGCTTCAGCTCGCAGGCGGCTCGGCTCGGGCTGGGAAGGAATTGACCTGGAGGGGAATGGGCCTGGGAGGAAACAGACCTTTGTTTCAAGAGAAATGCCATTTTTCTCTTTTCTTTTTCAGATTTAATTGTTTCTTTCTTCTTCATTTCAAAGTGCCAAAATACTACTTTAATTCCTACAAAATAACAATAAATTAAATCATAATCAAATATTTTCATTTATAAAATAAATCATATTAATTCCATGAAAATATTAATTAAAAATTAATTTATTTTGAAAATTAAAATCAACAAATGTGCATTTTTCACCACTAATAAGTTGTCTACAGAACCGACTCAACTCGAGCTTTGATACCAACTGTAACGACCCGGATTTTCAATACTCGATAATGCGAAAGTATAAATGTTTTCATTTAACAAAAAGTCTCAAAAACCCGTATAAAAAAAACTTTTTAAAAGTCGTATGGCCATACATAACATTTAATTACAAACATGTTTTATAAAAGAGTAAAGTGAGCCTAGTTTAGTAAAATTACCCAACATTTAAAAAACAAGAAACAAGCACTAGGTAAGCGAAAACTCATAGTAAGTTCAACCTTAAAACAAAAGCATGTAGAGAATTAGGGTTTCAGATCCATCCGGACCCTACACAATCAATTTCAAGAATGCAAAAGAGTCCTAGAAAACTTATCGTCATGCCTGATAACCAATGATAAATTATTTCCTATAACCAGATAAATCCTTGCACACATAATATCCCATAACAAGCAGTTATATAATATCACAACTATTTCATAACAACAATTAAATCCCTGCACTCAGAAAATCCCAGAGCAAGTAGATATAATATATCACAATATAATTCGAGACCAATGCTCGACAATTTCCAACAATTCAGGCATAACACGCCCTCTAGCATAAATGCTAATTTGTAAGAGAGAACCGAGTCTCAACACTAAGATCTATCCAATAAATATTCCCACCAAGAGTAACTATCGCGTTACCTAGGGCATCACTACTTATCCAAGAGTGTAATTGAATTTACACGAGTTTACAGAGACTTCTATGTTAATCAGTGGTGCTGGTGAGCAGTTGCCCCTAGAGTGTTCAGTCCCACTCAAACTTGGCAACCCCTAATATCTCTAGGCACTCTCACTGAATGGCCAATATTCACGGCTGCTATCCGGGAATAACTTATCAGAGCACTTGCTCGGGTTCTAACCGTTCACTGATTAAGTAAGCATGAGGGCCCCTAGGTCCCATTCATCTTGGCGCCCCTAGGTTTAAGCAGCAATCCTCACCTCTTGACCACTCGTCGCGGTAATGAACTGGACATAATAAAATCAAGCAGTGTGACGGGGATCAACCGTCTAGAATATGATGTATATCTATCGTTCATATTTTCTAACTCAGCACCCACTAGACTAACGTCTCTAAGCAACTTTCTACGAAAATGTATATATATGCATGTGTCCCTATGCTAACATACAATACAATAGTCATTTCATGTTGCAGCCACACAATATAGGTTGACTTACTTGGAGTCCTTAGCACTCAGCAGGTTTTAACCCTCCAACGTTCTGTCCAATTACGCTTAGCCAATACTGTAGTTATCCATACAATATACTTGGATTAATTATGGCACTCATAATTCATTATTATTATTTTGGGCAGTTTGGTCATTTTCAAAATTATTAGTAAGGATTAAAGATCCTTATTTGGGGTTTAAACTCATTAAGGAAATTCATACAAAAATATTTGAGACTAAACCCTAAGTCTCGGGGAGACCTACCCTATGGTCTTGATGCCTAGGCTCGAGTATCACAATAGTATTTTCTCTTAACACACTTAAAATCTTTTTCTTTAAAAGTTCCGCTATAAACACCTACTTTCAACAGTAGGTAAAATATATAAAAGAATTTATCAAGTATTATATCTCAAAAATATTAATTAAATTCCTTAATTATTTATTAAGAAAATAAACTCTTATATTTCCTTTTGTTTTTCTTAAGATTTTAATCTCTAAAAATCGTTTTAAGAAAATTGCCAAATTTGTCTTAATTAGAAAAACTGTTAAAAATTTCCCATCTTGACTAGTTACTTTTCCAAAGTTAATTAATCAAGTTTACTTACTAGAAAAATAATTCACTTTATTGTTTTCTCAAAATGTAGGGTTTAAACCCTCTTTTAATTTATTAACTTATTCATAAATGAATTCTTTTATTTTTAGAAAGAATAAAAAAATTTAATAAAAATAATTCTCACTAAACTCAAAGTGGTATTTTAGGTCATAATATGTTTTCAAGACTTGCCAAGTTTTTATCTTGCAATAATCAAAATTTTACTTTTTACCTTAAGTTCCAAAATCTCATTTTTGCACTAAGTGTGAAAACATTATTTTTCACATTTTTAACTACATACTTTATTAGTTCATAACTTGAAATTTACTTACCCAATTATTACCAAAATTTTCCAATTCCATTTTTGGTATACCTTTTAGGTGTTTGTAAAACCTTAGGTGAAAATGAGCATTTTTTATTGTTGAAATTATTTTCCAACAATGAGGTAAAAATGACCTTATTTTTAAGTCTTTATTTTTTCCAAAATTTGACACTTAATAACTTTCAAACCGTTTAGTATTTTCTTACCAAATTTTACAGTGGAATGCTAGGTTATGCCAATAATATGTCCACCAAATTTTAGAAAAAACTGGGTTCATTTGCTCTATACAGTGGCTGTCCAAACTTAGTCCCGAAATTAAGAATACGAAAAAACAGTTTTTTACCTAAACTTTGAAATAGCATAACTCATAAAAAGTTATATGACAGTCCTTTCTTATGTAATCTATAATGTACTGAAGATAAGCATTAGACTTGGAAGATACCAAGACTACACAATATCCAAAAAGAGAATTCTAAAAGGAAACATAAAACTGTATGACGTACAAACCTCCAGATCCTAGCAAAGTCGTCGCAGCCCCGGACACATATTGTTAGGAAAAATAATATTGCCTCAATGGAAATGGTAAGATAATGTTACAACTCTATAACTAAAAATACAAATAAAACAAAGGAAATGAAGAAGATGATGAAGAAGAAGAGAATAGTAAAATACAACTCAAAACAAAAGTTACAAATAAAATAAAGTGTTTGGACCAAATGAAGAGATTACAACTCTTAAACAAAAATATACAAGTAAATAAAACAAGAGAATAAGAAGAAGAACAATAGAATAAAAGGAAGAACATAAACCACAAACAAACTCTCACTTACACAACCTAAGTGAAGAGGATTGGGGATCACCAACTTGAACAAGGTTTAAAACCTTTGTCCAAAAGCTTATTTCCCCCTAACTCAAGCACTAAGGGATCTCTCAGATTTTTGGAAATGCTTTCTGGAATAATCAAGCCTCAAGGTGTTTCTAGCCAAGTGCTCTAGTGGATATAAAAATGGTGTGCCTTACAAGTGAGCATTAGGCTCCTATTTATAGCGTTTAGAGACACCCTTTGAATTTCAAATTCCACCAACCCCATGGCTGTTACCAATGATTAATTAGGTGTTTTATGGAATTAAAATAGAGAATTGGGAGTTACTTGGCTGTTGGAGTCGTTCAAAATTGGATAAAAACCGAAATTATATGAAGCTGTCAGCCATAAGGGCCGCGGCGCTTGTTCCAGGTGCCGCGACCCTCAGTCAATTTCAGCAACACATTTTTTCAGTTTTTTCCAAAAACGTTCCAATTTATTCCCACTTGATTTTGTAACTTCCATACACAATATGGGAGTTAAAATCACATCTCTATCAGCCATTTCTCATATGGCTTTAAGAAATTCATCTCAATATTGTGTAACAACAAATCTACACAATAATGGGTGATATTTTAGGAGTTACAAATTTGTGATGAATTTGTAACACCAAATATGTTACATGTTTGGATATTTCACATATATCCAAATAATGTAACTCTCTATTATATGTTACAATATGTGACACTCTATGTCACATTTATTTAATCTAAAACATTATATTATAAAATAATATAACATTCCCCCACTAGATTAAACAGTCATCTATTGTAACACTTATTTAATCAATCATTATATTTAAAATATAACATATCCCCCACTTGATTAAATAAGAACTCTCTCTTATAGGAGTCATTGCATTGATGCATAAAGTAAAGTGTTTTTCAACTTGAACTTTACTATAGTGTAATTATCACAAAATTTGTCGAAAATTTGGTTGCACTAGGCATTGAACCATCTTTTCATGATGACAAATCAGTGATAATACCCACACTTTTGCGATGTTCACTTGAGACCTCTATGTCTCGCTTTGCACCGTTAATGGCCATGTGCACTTTCCATTCATGGACGTTCTTGAGAATACTCCCAATTCTCATGAGAGGCGGCACCACCCCTAGGTCCATATAGGTAGAATTCTTACAGTATTTTGTTACCAAAAATACTTGTCTTTACAAGACTGAATTCTATTAAAAACCTTTCGGTTTTAACCCTCCACTTGGTAACACACAAGTACTCAATATCTTAGATGGGAATTGTTTTGAGTACAACTAATATTCACTTGATTGACTTGTTATTACCTATTGAACCTAACACTAGTTGAATAACTAGTGTTAAGATAGGTTGCCGTCAATCGTGAATCTCTTTAGGGAGTTTAAGTCCCATCCCTCGAGATGATGCAGCCACTAAATCCCTCGTTAGTGGCTTAGTGAAAGGATCCGCCAGATTTTCACTTGTTCTCACATAGGATATTGAGATGACTCCTCTTTGAATCAATTCTCTTACATATCCATGTCTTAGACTAATATGTCTAGACTTCCCATTATACACTCCGCTGTATGCTCTAGCCAATGTTGCTTTGCTATCACAATGTATCGATATAGTAGATACATTATCTTTGATTATGGGAATCTCTATCAACAGATCCCTTAACCATTCGGCCTCTTTGCCGGTAGCAGCTAGAGCTATGAACTCCGCTTCCATAGTGGAATGAGATATACAGGTTTGTTTCTTGGAACCCCAAGAAATTGCACCTCCACCAAGTGTAAATACCCAACCAGTTGTGGACAAGTTGTCCCCAAGATTGGATATCCAACTTGCATCTGTATATCCTTCTAATATCGAAGGAAATTTGGAGTAGTGAAGGCTTAGTCCTTTGGTTTTCTTGAGATAACCAAGGACTCTTCCAATTGCCTTCCAGTGATCCACACTTGGATTACTTGTAAACCTACTAAGTTTACTTACTGCAAATGCTATATCAGGTCTAGTACACTGGGCAGCGTACATTAGACTCCCTATAGCACTAGCGTACTCCAATTAAGCCATCGCTCTTCCTTCATTCTTCTCTAGTTTTACACTATGATCGAATGGAGTATTGGCATCTTTAACCTTGAGATGGTTAAATTTGTTCAATACTTTCTCAACGTAGTGGGCTTGTCCTAGCGCAAAACCCCCACTATGTTTCTTTACTTTGATACCGAGTATGGTATCAACTTCTCCAAGATCTTTCATCATGAAGGTTGATGATAGAAACCTCTTCGTTTCTTCTATCCCTTTCATGCTATTACTTAGAATAAGCATGTCATCCACATATAAGCAAACAATGATCACATATCCCTTACAAGTTTTGGAATACAAACACTTGTCTCCATTGTTATGTCTAAACCCATTAGACATGATGGCTTGATCAAATTTCTCATGCCATTGCTTAGGAGCTTGTTTCAATCCATATAAGGATTTTACAAGTCTACAAACTTTATGTTCATATTTTGGTAGGACAAACCCTTCGGGTTGTTCCATATAGACCTCCTCATTGAGGTCACCATTAAGGAATGCTGTTTTGACATCCATTTGATGAACATACAAGTTGTGTATAGAAGCTAAAGCGAACAAAATTCTTATAGAAGTTGTTCTTGCAACAGGCGCATAGGTATCGAAATAATCGATACCCTCTTTTTGCCTAAACCCTTTAGCTACTAATCTAGCTTTAAAGGTTTGGATAGTGCCATCAGTGTGATATTTTCTCCTAAATACCCACTTACACCCAATTGGCTTAGACCCCGGTGGGAGGTCTACCAATTCCCAAGTGTTATTGGAAAGAATGGAATCCATCTCATCATTGATGGCTTCTTTCCAAAATGCACTATCTCTCGATTGCATAGCTTCTTTATAAGTCTTAGGATCATCCTCAACGAGAAGTACAATAGGAATTTTCCTAATGACTTCCTCTCTATTTCCTTCTACCATGTAGAATGAAATTCGTTGAGAATCCACTACTAGACTTTTATGATTTTTAAGCCTTTGACTTCTTCTAGGTTCAAAGGGTTGTTTTACATCCTTTTGAGAATTCTCCTCTTGAGAATCAACTTTGGATGTAGAAGCTTGAGAATTATTCTCATATAACAAATTCTCCTTTAGAGATGTTGAAGCTTGAGAATTGTTGTCACATAACATATTCTCAAAGAATTCAAGTTCTCTAGATTCAATCACAATATTAGACTCTAAGTCTAATAGCCTATAAGCTTTACTATTGTTGGCATAACCAACAAAAGCACACTTTATGGCTCTTGAGCCTAACTTTGTTCTATTAGGTTCGGTTTTCTTGCAATATGCAAGACACCCCCACACTTTGAAGTACCCTATGTTGGGTTTTCTTCCTTTCCATAACTCATATGGAGATATCTCATTTTTCTTCATCGGTATTCGATTAAGAATGTGACAAGCGGTTAAAAGCGCTTCACCCCATAAGTTGAAGTTCAACTTAGAAAACACCAACATAGAATTTATCATCTCTAGATAAGTCCTATTTTTCCTTTCGGCAACACCATTGTGTTGTGGTGTATAAGGTGCAGTGCACTCATGAATTATACCATTTTCTTCACAAAATGTATTGAATTCATTAGAGAAGTACTCTCCTCCTCTATCACTTCTTAGCACCTTAATCTTTTTATTTGGTTGGTTTTCAACTTCTAATTTATACAATTGAAAAGCATCAAAAGTCTCATCTTTATGCTTTAAAAGAAACACATAGGTATATCTACTAAAATCATCTATAAAAGTAAGAAAATACCTTTTACCACCTCTAGTTAAAACACCATTTAATTCACAAAGATCACTACGGATTAAATCTAGTAAATTAGATGATCTTTCTACACTAGGAAATGGTTTCTTAATCATTTTTGCCTTAACACATGTTTCACATTTACCATAGTTTTTAATATTGAATGCAATCATACCACATTTTACTACTATTTTCATGGTTGAAAAACCTATATGCGATAGTCTAAGATGCCACAAAAATAAAGAATCATACTCAACAATATAGGCGGAATTAGCATTTTTATTGATAACATTGAAAGTTACATCATTGGTGCACAATTTAACCATACCCTCACAAGAGTACCCCTTTCCCAAAAATAAATTTGATTTGGTAAGTATAAGTTTACCGGACTCAAAAACAGCTTTAATGCCGGGCTTGCCAAGCAAATCACCACTTACCAAGTTTCTACTCATTTCGGGAACATAAAGTACATTCACTAATGTAACTTTCTTGCCAGAGGTGAAGTAGACATCAATAGTACATTTGCCAAGTACCTTGGATTTGCCCTCATTGCCCATTTGTATCTCATGGTTGCCCTTTGACTCTTCAAAGGTCTTGAACAATGATTTGTCATAGGTGACATGGACGGTGGCACATGTGTCATACCACCACCCTTTCACCTTGCCTTGGACCACATTCACCTCACTAAGGGTAGCAACTATGTTTTCCTCTTGAATTGCGTTCACCTTAGGTCCTTGTTGGTCTTTTCTATGTCTACACTCTCTAGCATAGTGACCCTTTTTCCCACACACAAAGCAAGGACCTTTCTCACCCTTAAACTTGTTTGGGTTGGTTTTTGGACCCAAAGGTTTCTCATTACCCTTTTTCCCTTTGTTTTTGGGATGTTTTGGTTGTGACACCGCATTTGCTTTGGAAGTCTCTCCATTAGACCCCTCCACAAGTTTATCTCTACATATCGATTCCTCTTCGATTCGAATATGTTTTTGGATCTCCTCCAAAGAATAATCCTCATTTTTATGAAGGATTCTTTTCCTATAGCTCTTCCAAGTTGGTGGTAATTTAGCCACTATAGCACCAACTTGAAAGGCCTCGGGAAGCTCAATCTTTAACACTTTCAATTTATTAACAATAATTTGCAATTCATGAATTTGAGGAAGAATAGGTTTATCACCAAAAAATTTGAAATCGAAGTATTGAGATACCAAAAACTTTTTGGTACCTTCCTCTTCCGCCTTAAACTTTTTCTCAAGTGCATCCCATATCTCCTTGGCCGATTTGGTCTCGGTGTAGAGGTCATAGAGCCTATCGGATAGGGCGTTGAGGATATGACCCCTACAAAGAAGATTGTCCTCCTCCCTCTTCCTTCTCTTCTCCACCTCTACGGGAGTGTCTTTGTCGGATGGCTCGGCTAGAGGTGACAAGGAAGACTCAAGGATGTAGGCGATTTTGAGAGTGGTTAAAAGAAACCTCACCTTGTCTTGCCACCTAGTAAAATTGGATCCATCAAACCTATCCAATCTCACTAGGTCTTGGTTCATGATTTTGATTGTCTCCCCTTCCATTGAAACAAAAAGGGATAAGCTTTTGAATGTTAGGAAAAATAATATTGCCTTAATGGAAATGGTAAGATAATGTTACAACTCTATGCAAAATATTACAATGGACAAGATTGATTAAATAAAGTGTTACAACTCTATAACTGAAAATACAAATAAAAAAAAGGAAATGAAGAAGATGATGAAGAAGAAGAGAATAGTAAAATACAACTCAAAACAAAAGTTACAAATAAAATAAAGTGTTTGGACCAAATGAAGAGATTACAACTCTTAAACAAAAATATACAAGTAAATAAAACAAGAGAATAAGAAGAAGAACAATAGAATAAAAGGAAGAACATAAACCACAAACAAACTCTCACTTACAAAACCTAAGTGAAGAGGATTGGGGATCACCAACTTGAACAAGGTTTAAAACCTTTGTCCAAAAGCTTATTTCCCCCTAACTCAAGCACTAAGGGATCTCTCTCAGATTTTTGGAAATGCTTTCTGGAATAATCAAGCCTCAAGGTGTTTCTAGCCAAGTGCTCTAGTGGATATAAAAATGGTGTGCCTTACAAGTGAGCATTAGGCTCCTATTTATAGAGTTTAGAGACACCCTTTGAATTTCAAATTCCACCAACCCCATGGCTGTTACCAATGATTAATTGGGTGTTTTATGGAATTAAAATAGAGACTTGGGAGTTACTTGGCTGTTGGAATCGTTCAAAATTGGATAAAAACCGAAATTATATGAAGCTTTCAGCCATAAGGGCCGCGGCGCTTGTTCCAGGTGCCGCGACCCTCAGTCAATTTCAGCAACACATTTTTTCAGTTTTTTCCAAAAACGTTCCAATTTATTCCCACTTGATTTTGTAACTTCCATACACAATATGGGAGTTAAAATCACATCTCTATCAGCCATTTCTCATATGGCTTTAAGAAATTCATCTCAATATTGTGTAACAACAAATCTACACAATAATGGGTGATATTTTAGGAGTTACAAATTTGTGATGAATTTGTAACACCAAATATGTTACATGTTTGGATATTTCACATATATCCAAATAATGTAACTCTCTATTATATGTTACAATATGTGACACTCTATGTCACATTTATTTAATCTAAAACATTATATTATAAAATAATATAATATTACATTATATTATAAAATAATATAACACATATCTCACCACTTTTGGTTGAATGCGCAGGAATTGAAAGTCGCCAAAGTCAACCTTCAGTTGTGAGTAGTGATTTAATGATTTGAGTATACAAATTTTCACAACATATGGTGTGACAAAATGTTAATTATTCTTGAGAACAAGGGAGCATAAGTTACCCAAAATGCATTGGGATGCCTCGCCAAATATGCATTGCGAACAGATGCTTTATCAATTTCAGAGACCTATTAAATTGTTGAGGATAGTATTGTTGACGGTGAAATCTCGTCAACGAAATTATATCAGAAAACTCAAAGGTGAGTCAAGTGATATTCAGATGAGAACTTAGAATGGACTTATGGAAGGATAAACACAGATAAACAATGGAGTAAAAACTGTATATTGCTTAATAGCTTCAGCTTACAATGAATTTTCCAACCCCTATTCTGGATGGGTAATGATCTATTTATACTGGAGCTCTAATGGTTCCTTATACATTGTGGTCCCAGGGGACAAGACTTTACATAGGTACATTGTCTGGGTAGTGGCACAAGTCGTGGTGGAGCAGAAGGTCATGGTGTCGGCCTGGTACGTGGTCAGAGGCGTGCACATAATGTTACCACTCTCTATACAAATATGTACCTCCACTACCTGCGTGATGTAGATGTCAGGGTCACGCTTTTGTCCTCCTCATGGTCGTACGTCCTACACCCGTACACATACGGGTACTTTGTATTTGTTGGTTATGTTGGTGTGTGGCACCTTAGGGGACCACGGGACCATGGGACCATGGTGGTGTGAGGCCCTTGCACATGGGTGAACGAGGCCTTGATGCAAAGGTGCGCGAGGCTGGTGGCGCGAGACGCCTTAGGGGGCCGCAGGACCAAAGGTGCGTGAGGCCCTTGCACATGGGTGCGCGAGGCCTTTATGCCCAAGTGCGCGAGGCTGGTGGCACGAGACGCATGGCCTTGTTGTGCGAGGCTTGGGGTCAAGACGCCAGGCACGAGGTGCGCCTCTTGTGCGAGACACATGGCCTCACTGTGCGAGGCTTGGGGGCGAGGCGCCAGGTGCGAGGTGCGCCTCTTGCGCGAGACGCATGGCCTCGCTGTGCGAGGCTTGGGGGCGAGACGCCAAGCGTGAGGTGCACCTCTTGCGCGAGACGCATGGCCTCGCTGTCGAGGCTTGGGGGCGAGACGCCAGGCGCGAGGTGCACCTCTTACGCGAGACACATGGCCTCGCTGTGCGAGGCTTGGGGCAAGGCGCCAGGCGCGAGGTGCGCCTCTTGCGCGAGACGCATGGGCGTGTGACACCCTTGGCGCGCGGCATGCCTCTGGATGCGAGACTATTCCTCGTGAGGTGCAAGGTGGGCTCGTGGGTCATTGGCGCGAGACACCCGCAGCACCCCAGGTGCCTCTTCGAGAGATGTGGGTGATAGGCCCACGAGCCGGGGTGTCTCGCGAGGTGCCTGGGTACTTGGTGCCCTTTGCATGCAGATAGGTGTATGTCTCGGGTGTCTTTGGCAGCGTTTATGCGTGTGAGTGCATCTTGACCCATGAGCATGTCAACCTCACGCGGGCACGTCGGACCTCACTATGTGAGGGCCTTGTGCACCTATCCTCTTGCAGTATTCATTCTTGCCCCTTAGCTTAGCAGGGCCAAACCTTATGGCTCATAACATGTTGTTTCTCATGAGACAATCTCCTATATTCAAAAATTCCTACAGGCTCGTGCCCAATAGCATGACTAAGTGACCTTTTTCCCTGTGTTCCAACCAGGGACTAGAGATTTTTTCTGTGGTGGATTTTTTGCATCCACAAGTCTTAGTCTTGTTATTTTAAATAATAACCCCTTTAGACAATAACATTTTTATACGAATATATATAAATATATATATACATACATGCATACATACATATGTATAGAGAAAGAGGGGCATAATATAGTACTTACAGGAATAGCATCACCATGCAGAGTTATCACTAAATCTATCCTATCCTTAGGATCTCTAGCCATAAGCAATGAACACTTACCATTAGCTGCTAAGTCCTATGACAAAGAATAAAAAAAGGCATTGAGAAGAAAACTAATTGAACTAAATAAAGAAAAAGAGCAAAAATTCTCAGAAAAATTGATCTAGTAAACACTGGTATATATATGACAAATGTCAACCATATGCAGGGTGATTCATCTTAAACAGTGGTTGAAAGCAAACAACTTCAAATTAAGAGAGAAATTCCTACATTCATGAGTCTTCTTTCTTGTGAATATCTAAAAAAAGTCAACAAATGTTATACGGAATCGTCAATTATAGTTGTATTAATGAAGCAAGATAACCCCATATACGAGAGATAAAATTATGGGATTGACATTATCCTAGCAATCAGGCCTATATATCTATATCATCAATTGACCACCAATGAAGTTAAGAGTGCCTTATCTTGAAAATCATGGATTTTGGTGTAGCTTTCCAAATTTTGCAGTTAGGTTCTATAAATAATTTTGGTCATAGTAATTTGCACTTTTTACATTTTGAACAATGAACTATTGTATTTAGACTATTTCCTCTAATTAGAATCCACATACGCTTCAGGTAACTGTACAAAACATGCTCTTGCAATTTCAAAAAAAAAAATGATCATCGTAGAGTGCCGCTTTAAAGTTACTCAAATTTAAAGAAATAAAATAATAAACATTCAAAGTGAGAAGTGAAACCTTTGAATGAAACACCAAGCTACTAACAGCTAAAACCGGAGACCCATTTGCGTCGCTTGCAAAGTCAACCATTGACCCTAAGGGATAACCATCATGCTTTTGCATATCAAAGTAAAATTAAGAAGTTCAAGACAATCTACACATTTTCTAGACAATGAAATCTTTAGAAGGAATTGATGGGTTAAAACCCCAAACCTCATGGCAGAAAACTATGGAGCTACCCTCATCATGGGTTTAAACCATGCATGACAAGAGGGAAAATGCAGAAACTCAAACTCCCATACTATGCTAGCGATAAAATAAATATGCTATAAGCTATATCTCCATGGAAAAGCACCCAATTATAAAGTGAAATCTACATCTCTGAAGTATTGGAAAACCTCACCTGTTGATATTTGTCTACAGTAAACATATTAGTTTCTTTGATTTTGTATTCTGCCCATTCCACCTCATCATCATATCCAGAGACTGTTGATGGAGGTTGTTTAATGTATAATCTATAGATAATGTGACAAAAGTAAGCTCATTATATGAAAAATCAATAAACAAATATGACATTCAATCATTAATATTTACGGTTTCTTGTTGGTATTTGGGGAAAGAAAACCTTTGCAGAAAGCTTTTGTTCTCCAAAAATGAAACTAGTATTGTGTCCAAAGAACACTCATATCCTTTTATCTCTACAAGGATGGCCATTTTTCTAATCAATTTTCTCTTTCTCTTTCTTCAAAACATCACATAGTTTGTTTTGATTATTAATAAACTAACGAGGTTTGATATAACCTTACATTTGAATAAGGCTGGCGAGTTCATCCTCCCCATAAGAGCTAACTGCAAGCTTAGTATCCAATTTATGCAATAGTTTTCCACCAGCATCAAATTGCTGAAAAAAATATATAAGACAAAATAAATAAAAAATTAAAAAACATAGCTTTTTAAGATTCAACACATTGAGTGCATTATGTAAACAAACATATATGTAGATTTCACTATGCTTGCTACCCTCAGGGAATTTTTCACAAACACATCGAGTGCATTATGTAAACAAGAAAGATCAATTGAATAAATATGCTAATAATTAAAATTCACAAAATTATAGATAGTGAGAGAGAATTATAGCTTACCCAAAGAGAAAATAATCAATTGCTTGTTTTTGTCCATCACTTTAGTGCCAAGGATGTGTCACGAGTTTTTTTACTGGAATAAATAAGACAAATTTAGAAAGATTCAAAGTGAGACTTTGAGCTAAGCTTCATCTTGAGATTGAGCAAAAAAAAAATCCAAAATATAATGACTAAAAATTATAAATATGATATTTTCTCTGTACAGAACAACCCACCCATATAAATGAGGGGTTTTGGAAAAGAAAATTGATGAAAAAAAATGCTTAGCTTACCTTACCTTCTAAATTTTTATCATTTTTAGCCCTTAATCTTTCTCTCTGCGAATCTCTAGCTCAATCGACATTACATATCTCAATCGAAGCTTTAAAGTAGTGTATATCTAGATAGAGAAGATAAGGAAGGTCAATTTGTCAAATTATGGGAGAGAAGAGAAACAAAGGCTATGATGGAGATGGACGTTGAATTGTGCGATGGAGAAGCTATCGCGCAAAGTGTTTTTGGCGAGAGAAAAGAATGAGGAGAGATAACGAATTTTTTTTCAATTGCCGCTTAAAATTTTTAATCCTACCTTTCATTTTCAGAAATCCAATTTTACCGTTTTTGTTTCTAATATGACTTATTATAATACTTTTTGAAAAAGCTTATATTCATGTGTTGTGGAAAGGGGAATTTGTTGTAGTGAATGATAGATATGCATATGTTGATTGCTTGTGTGGAGTTTTCTTGCTGGGATTTGACTCACGGGTGCTCTATGGTGCATGTAAGAGCAAGGGAAATGTCGATCAACCATGAGTATGGAGAGCGTGAAGTGGTTTGTACATGTTCGGCTTGCTTGGCTGCCACGACCAGGGGTACTTTTGGGAGATGTTTTGTATTAGACTGAATTTTGTCGTTTAGTCGACTTTAATCTTATTTTGAGTTGTAAATATTTCTAAACAGTATTTTGTGATCCCAAATGTATAACGCTTTATAATTTCAGTGAATGACTACATTTTCAAATTATATGACTTTTATTACAGTTTAGCTACACTTTTAACCTAAAACCTCGATTCGCTAGTTAATTGCACATTTTAAACTCACTTAGTAACGGCTCTAAGGAGGTAGGGCGTTACACGTGAGCCAAGGCTCAGCAAGAAAACCAAAGAAGGAAGCATATACATGTAGCAATAACAGTATTTGATCAAGCTTAACTCAGACAATTCAACCACAAAACAGAGTACAAACATTCAACTAATCAATGATAAGCACATAATTTCAAGTCCACAAATATTCAGGGTTGGCACACTTAGGCTGAGCCCCCCGTTGATCTTACTGGCCTCGGCTCTCTTAGGCCGTTCATTCTCTTATATCACACCAATCTTACAAATACACAGTACAAGCAATCAATAATTGGGAACCTCAGTCCCGTTCTCAACCACACAAGGGTGCAGTTTTCTTACCTCGAATCCTGAGCGCAGAATACAAAACGGTCCTGAGCACAATCCTCAGTCCTGAGCATTAGCGATAAACCTAGTCACACTATCAATGGGCATTCATCAATTTTAAACTCAAATAAATACTTAGGAAACATTAGATAGCTACGGGACCTCGATTTCTACTAAACCGGGTAGTAGAAATCGTCCCAAGCGTTTAGGTTCGAACCCCCGAGCCTTAGTAATCCCAAAAACCAACCTAGGCCGAAATCCCCCAGGCGGGCTGGGACCTGGCCCTAAGGGTCGCGGCGCACCCCGAAGACAGAGACAAAACCCCATGCATCTGGGGGAGGCGGGCCGCAACTTGCCCCCTAGGGTTCTAGGCATGCTGGTCGCGACGCCCCCCCCCCCCCTACCCAGAATTTTTTGGATTTTCCTCAACATTCTTCCCAACCAAATTTCCACAATTCAAACTTAACAAGCCCCCCAACCAAAAATCAAGCTTAGCTACGAGTTTAGGACTTTTAATCACATAGTTTAAACACAAAACCTTAACAATCCTACTGAAACTACTACCCCAACTCAGTAGTAATTCATCCCCCAATATAAAGCTTAATTCCACCCCAACAACCAAAATTCTCGGCAAACAAGACATGGTTCTTACCTCAGTTGTGGCTTGGATCCCCTAGTTGTTCCTTGTCCCTTTCTAGCCTCAATCTTCAATCCTTAGGCTCTAAGTCCCAGCCCTTTTCTTCAACAACTCAAGCTTCAATCACAAGAGGGAGTGAGGGAGAAACCGTGGGTGAGAGAGATGAGAGAGAGTTGTGAGTTTCTATTACTTTCTAGTTTATTTCCTAAGCCTTCTGAGTATATCCTACCCCTCAAAAGACTATTTTGCCCCTTCAAGCTTATTAGTCCTCTAGTTGTCTCTAGGGGTAAAATGGTCATTCTGCTCCCAATTCCCGCTAATTCCTCAAGTATTTCTACTATTAACCAATTAACCCTGTCATGTCCAATTAATTACAACATACTTATTCGATATCTATTAAATCCCAAAATATTCTCTAAATTCCAAAAATATCCCCAGGCTCCCCCGAGCTGGGTATTTTAAACCCCGTTGTGACTATTTTGCTAATCCGCTCAGTAGGATAGTCTCGAGCCATATACTGCAAACATATATCCACATAATAATGCGGGCTCAACCATATATCACATAAAACCACATTTATGCCCTTAACGGGCCAAAATTACTAGTATGCCCTTATAAGCTATAAAGGGCCCACATGCATATCTAATACTCATAAACATGCATATAAACCAATTATGCCTTCTCGGCACACTAACCAAGGTCCTAAGCCCTATTAGCAATTTTGGGTCGTTACAACTATCCCCTCCTACTGATAATTTCATCCTTGAAATTTTCCTGAATAACTCAGGATACTGATCCCGCATCGCTGTCTCAAGCTCCCAGGTCACTTCCTCGACCTTGCTATTCCTCTATAACACTTTGATAAGAGGAATCGCCTTGTTCCGTAGAACCTTGTCTGTAACGCCCTACTTCCTTAGAGCCGTTACCAAGTGAGTTTTAAGACAAAACAATGTGCAATGAACTCGCTAACTGAGGTTTTTAAAACAAAAGTGTGACTAAGCAAAAGTTAAGGCTGTAATCTTTAAAAATGTGTGGTTTCATTGAAAACTTCTAGTATTTAACATTTGTGATCCCAAAATAAGGTTTGAAAACTATTTACAACTTAAAATAAGTTTACAGTTGATCCGTTATTAAAATCACAGGTTATTACAGCCATTTCTCGAAAATACCCCCAACCAAAGCAGTCGGGCAGGCCAAACATGTACGCGTCGCTTCATGCTCTCCGTACTCATGGCTGGTCGACTCAATCTTTGCCCTTACCTGCAACATAGAGCACCCGTGAGCCGAAGCCCAGCAAGAAAACTCATGCATTTCATAACATATGCAAATTATACAGTTAATCATATCAGATAGTCCACAGATAAACAGGTCAACCATTAGACTTAAGAGACTCGGCCATGCCGCTCCAAAAGCCTTACCAAAGCCTGGGGTCTCGGTCCTCACCGTAAGGATATCACATGTATCCATGGGGGTCCCACCCTGACTACAAGCACTTCACGTGCTAAGTGGTACTTCCGGCCCCACTGCCATTCTCGGCCTTTCGCCGTTCTCGGCTCCATTGCCGTTCTCGGCTCCTCGCCGTTTCATTCAACTATAATCACAGATAGTCTAACTCAAATAACCTTTGAACATATATCAATTCAATCAAGTCTGCACCCTAACATGTAATGCAATATAGGGTCGTGCCCTGCAATCACACTATGGGCCCATGACCTGTCCTATGGGTGCTATAGTTTTCTTACCTTTCAATTCGATAGCTTCGATCACTTGACTCCTTCAGCACGATCCCACTCGAGCCTTAGCGCACACCGTTGATGCAATTTCGACCTTGAGTTAAACCCTAGACCTCCTTAGCTTGCTCTTCTCAAGGCTTGGCCTGAACCCCCCTAAAGTTCCCATCAATTCAGCTTAGATACACAGCCCAAACCAGTCAAAACCCAAAAACTGAAAACTCTAAAAGCTTACCTCAAACATTGATGTGTTCTTGCTAATCCCTTGCCAATCATCAAGCCTAGCTTAGGATCCTTGATGCTCAGTCTATCCTAGCTCTCCACTGAGCTTTGCTTCAAGAAAATTGAAGAGGAAATGGTGCTAGAATCCTCAAACCGCCCCTTTTGGAAAACCCTATGCTTTTCTCTCTTTTCATTTTCTTCCTTTTCTCTTTCTTTTCCTTCAGATTTCTCACACTCTCTAACAATCCCACTCACTATATAAAGCCTCATTTAATCTATCTCTAAGAATTCTAATGACTAAAATGCCCTCCCTATAAATTCTAAACCCTTTTTGTCCACATAGGGCCATTTTAGTCATTATACCCAATTCCTGCTAATTCCTCAAGTGTTTCTAATATTTTCCCGCTTGCTTCCCAATACCTGATAAATCACCAAATATGTATTCCTCATTATCAAAATTAACCTCAATATATTCTCTAAATTTCCTGCTTATACCCCCAGGCTTAACCCAATCAATACAGTTATGCCCAAAATGGCCAAAATTACAATTATGCCCTTCTAACACAATCAGGGCCTACATGCATACTAATACACATAGTCATGCATCTCAAATAGTCAAATAGTCATATAACATGCTTTAAATCATAATCATGCATTTTACTCATTAAAATCAAACATAAAATCCATTATGCCCTCCAGGCACACTACTCAAGGCCCTTAAGCCTTAATAGCGATTTTGGGTCGTTACATTGTCTTTCCTATCTAGGACCTGAACCGGTTGCTCCTCATATGAAAAATCTGTCTGCAACTCCAAATCCTCATACTTAACACATGAGTTGTATCTGAGACGTACTTCTAAAGCATAGAAATGTGGAATACGTCGTGGACCCCTGATAGCAATGGTGGCAGTGCCAATCTGTAGGCCACCTGTCCGATCCTCTCCAAAATCTCAAAAGGTCCTATGAATCTAGGGCTCAGCTTGCCCTTTTTCCCAAACCTTCTCACCCCTCACAGTGGTGAGACCCGCAGAAACATGTGGTCTTCCACCTGGAACTGCACACCCCAATGCTTGGGATCAGCGTAGCTTCTCTATCTACTCTGCGAAGCGATCATTCGAGCTCGAATCTTCTCAATAGCTTCATTAGTCTTCTGAACCAACTCCAGGCGATCTACACCTTCTTCCATATAACATCTCATATGGATCTACCCCCAATCGTTGATTGATAACTGTTTTTATATGACAACTCAATAAATGGGAGATACTTACTCCGAGACCCCTTGTGGATGCCAAAAATCCACCAAGAAAAAATTGAGGTTTACCCTCATTAGCCTCGAGCAAACCAAGCAACCCAATATTTTGCCCCACGCAGGCCTTAGTGAAGATGCCCTAAGAGACTCGAGGGCCTTGCCATGCGAGGCTGCCCGACATGCACAAGTACCTGCCAAGGCCACGAGGGCCTCGCTATGCAAGGCTGCCCACGACCTGCGCGCGTCTCGCAACTCGGCTGCACACCTGAGCCTCGTACAGCAAGACCCCATCTCGCCTTGTCCATGTGCACCCAAGCCTCACACGCGAGACCCCGTCTCGCCTCATCCATGCGCACCCGAGCCTCGCACGCGAGACCCTGTCTTGCCTCGTCCATGCGCACCCAAGCCTTGCACGCGAGACCCCGTATCACATCATTCATGCTCACCCGAGCCTCGCACGCGAGACCCCGTATCGCCTCATCCATGTGCACCCGAGCCTCACACGCGAGACCCCATCTCGCCTCATCCATGCATACCCGAGCCTCGCACACGAGACCTCATCTCACCTCGTCCATGCGCACCCAAGCCTAGCACAGCGAGACCTTGTCTTGCCTCGTCCATGCACACCCGAGCCTCGCACAGCAAGACACCATCTCGCCTCGTCCATGCGCACTCGCGCCTCGCACACCCGAGGGGCTCGCACCATGCAGAGCCTCGCATCACGCCGAAGGCTCGTACCAACATACAACCTCGCATAGCGAGGCCAAGGGCTTCGCGCCTCGCACACTCAAGGGACCCGCGCACGCCACACGACACCACCAGGAGCACCCGCACATCAGAGCCTCGCACCCACGCATGCCAGGGACACCCTTAGGAGTCTCACGAGAGATGGCCTCACCTTGGACTCGTGCCTGGGCATCCCATGGGACCTCTCACACCTAGCCCCTTTAACCCAACCGCCAAATTTTTCCTCCCATACGTATCCTTTCCCATCAATAAGCAATCTGATGCTTAGATAGACATAAAGGGGCTAGATCGACAAGCACACCTTCAGAAGGTGAAAACATCCACTAGGGGCAGGGTACACGCATGAGTATGGAATGTACCTACAAACCTAGAGGAGTTAGAGTACGGATACAGTGTCCCCACCAGACAGGTAGTGGTAGTATAAGAATGGTACATGATAAGGACTCCCTCACCATGCTTGTGAGGTCTGTACCCGACAAGTAGTGGAGGCATAATAGGGCACCAAGGCGGGAGCACTTTTGCAGACCTCTGACACATACTGGAGCTGACCACCACTCCTCCAACACCACTACCACCTGTTCAACTACCCTGACAGTGTACTCTTGTACTATTTTGTCCCAAGGGACCAGCATGTATAAGGGGCCATTAGAGCTCAGCTATAAAGGGATCTGGACCCCTCAAAATAAGGGGTTGGAAAATTCATTGTATGCTAAGGCTATTAAGCAATATACATTTTTTACTCCATTGTTGATCTGTGTTTATCCTTCCATAAGTGCATTCTAAGTTCTTATCTAAACATCACATACTTACCTTTGAGTTTTCCGATCTAATTTCGTTGACGAGATTTCACCGTCAATAGTTTGGCGCCGTCTGTGGGAAGAAAAAGCATCAAGCCAACGTTCTTTCATCACTTCCAAGAAAGAAAGATGCTAAGGCGTTCAAAACGCTTACGGTAAGTACAAGATGATGAGGTTCGCCGGGACGGAGTAGAGCGGAGGGCTTCCAAGGGAGACCCCCCTCCGCCTAAGCAATGAGGTAGATTGAAGGAACCTCTTCCCCCAAGGGAGGAGAAAGAAGCATCGTCCCTGGCTATCCGACCCGATGGAGATCATTCAGAGCCACCAGTGCATCCACTTCACCGGCCCCCAGTGGCACCACGCTCAGGCCACCAAGACTCAGGTCCATCGACACACAGGCCAGGCAAGGATCCCGGGGTACGATTGGTAAGGTCCAGCTTAAGGGCTCGCTTCTACGAGGACGAGATTCACGAGTTACATAAAAATACTCGAAGGCTGGAAACCACGATAGAAAACATGCAGGAGATCTTAAACGGCCTACTGTAAGGAAAGTCAAGCATACCCATTCCTAAGCATAAAGGGAAGGAGCATGAAAAAGGGGAAAACACTATCCTCGTAGATGACGGGAGAACTCGACTTTCCACCAGTAAAACTCCCCTGAGGAACACAACCAAAGCAAGGGTTCAGTCTGAGGACCCACGAGACTCCTCAAGCAAAAAGAGGAGGGGACTAGACACCAGAAGGAAAAGCCCTCGAGGTAAGGTTACCACTGCACTTGGGGGGCACAAAGATGACGAAGAATTTGACCGTGATTCACCCTTCATAAGGGAGATCCAGTCTGAGCAAATGCCCACCGGCTTCAGAGAGCCTCACATGACTCCGTACGAGGGTACTACAGACCCAAAGTATCACTTAGACTCCTTCAATAACTTAATGAGGTTAAGGGGAGTCAACAACAGGGTAAATTGCCATTGCTTTGTCGTTACGCTCAAAGGAGTGGCGTACAAGTGGTTCAAGAGATTAAGGCCAGGAACAATCAAGTCATATCAACAATTCTCTGATGAATTTCTTCAACAACACCATGCAGCCTGTGATTACGTCATGCCAAATACCAGCCTCGCTAACATAAAACAAGGCGAGAATGAAAGTCTGAAGAACTATATCCACAGGTTCAATATGGAAGCAACAAAGGTGGGAAGTTTAACTAAAGCGGAGCTCAAGATGGCTATTATAGTCGGAGTTCGTCCAAGAAGCAAGTTATGGAGTAACATGCTCAAAAGAGAAGTTTCAAATTTAGATGATTTCTTCGAGAGAGCACAAAAGTACATACGTGTGGAAGAGAGCCATAAGAACTTGTATGTTGAAGAAAGCGAACCTTCCTCCAATCGCCCTACTACCAATACGTATGAAGATTTTTATATAGAAAGGGATGTCGTGTTAGAGGGGTCACAGACCAAGTTTAAAATTGAACTAGGACAATCTAGCCATAAAAGTCCCAACCCGAAGGGAGATCACCTCAAAAACTGCAAATAGTGTTTCAAAGTAGACTCTTACAAAAAGGGTCTCAAGGTAGACGCTTACAAAAAGGGTCTCAAAGTAGACGCTTACAAAAAGGGTCTCCAAGTAGACACTTCCAAAAAAGGGTCGCAAAGTAGACGCCCACAAAAAGGGTCTCAAAGTAGACGCTCGCAAGAAGGGTCTCAAAGTAGCCTCTTGCAAAAAGGGTCTCGAAGTAGACACTTGCAAAAAAGGTCTCATAGAAGACGCTTGCAAAAATAGTATTATGCCTAATGACGAGAAGGACGCTTCTCACAAGAAATAATAAGTGCGCACAAAAATATATAAAAGGATAACTAGAACCCAAGGAGTCAACATATCCTTATAGATACAATCAAGGTGCACCAAAGAGAGACCTATCGAACCCCCTTTTGCATGGGTTCCAAAGGACCTCGAACATGATAAATACAAAAAAAATAATGCTAACATATATAAAATATATATATATAAAAGAAAGGAAGAGAAGAGTCTACAAGAACGCCTAAAGGCCTCCCTATAGACTGAGGGGCAAGTGTGGATGCCAAAAATCCACCTAGAAACAAATTGAGGTTTACCCTCATTAGCCTCGAGCAAACCAAGCAACCCAATTTTTTGCCCCACGCGAGACCCATGTCTCATAGGAGGCCTTAGTGAAGATGCCCCAAGAGATCCGAGGGCCTTGCCATGTGAGGCTGCCCGACATGCACAAGTACCTGCCAAGGCCACGAGGGCCTCGCTATGTGAGGCTGCCTACGACCCGCGCGCGTCTCGCAACTTGGCTGCACACCCGAACCTCATATAGTGAGACCCCGTCTTGCCTCATCCATGTGCACCCAAGCCTCGCACGCAAGACCCCCTCTTGCCTTGTCCATGCGCACCCGAGCCTCGCACGCGAGACCCCGTCTCACCTCGTCCATGCGCACCCGAGCCTCGTACGCGAGACCCCGTCTCGTCTCGTCCATGTCCAGCCGAGCCTCGCACAACAAGACACTGTCTTGCCTCATCCATGCGCGCTCGCACCTCGCACACCCGAGGGGCTAGTATCACGCAGAGCCTCGATCACGCTGAAGGCTCGCACCAACATGCGCGAGGCCAAGGGCTTCGTACCTCGCACACCTGAGGGACCCACGCACGCCACGCGACACCACCATGAGCACCCGTACATCAGGGCCTCGCACCCATGCATGCCAGGGACGCCCTTAAGGGTCTTGCGAGAGATGGCCTCACCTTGGCCTCATGCCTGGGCACCCCGTGGGACCTCTCACACCTAGCCCCTTTAACCCAGCCAGCAAATTTTACTTCCCATACGTATCATTTACCGTGAATAAGCAATATGATGCTTAGACAGACATAAAGGGGCTAGATCGACAAGCACACCTTCAGAAGGAGAAAACATCCACTAGGTGCAGGGTGCATGCATGAGTATGGAATGTACATGCAAACCTAGAGGAGTCAGAGTACGGATACAGTGTCCCCGCCAGACAGGTAGTGGTAGTACAAGAATGGTACATGATAAGGACTCCCTCACCATGCTTGTGAGGTCTGTACCCGACAAGTAGTGGAGGCATAATATGGTACCAAGGCGGGAGCACTTTTGTCGACCTCTGACATGTACTGGAGCCGACCACCACTCTTCCAACACCACTACCACCTGTTCAACTACCCTGACAGTGTACTCTTGTTCTATTTTGTCCCAGGGGACCACCATGTATAAGGGGCCATTAGAGCTCTGTTATAAAGGGATCTGGACCCTTCAGAATAAGGGGTTGGAAAATTCATTGTATGCTAGGGCTATTAAGCAATATATATTTTTTACTCCATTGTTGATCTGTGTTTATCCTTCCATAAGTGCATTCTAAGTTCTTATCTAAACATCACCATACTTACCTTTGAGTTTTCCGATCTAATTTCGTTGATGATATTTCATCGTCAGCACCCCTCAAAGTCTAAGACAAATGCCCTAAGCATGTCTTCCAATACCTGAATGGTCCTCTCAGACTGTCCATCTGTCTGAGGATGAAAGGTTGTACTGAACTTCAACTGAGTCCCCATAGCCTTCTGCAAACCACCCAAAACTTGGAGGTAAATATGGGATCCCGATCTAAAACAATAGACTTGGGAACCCCATGGAGACGTACAATCTCCCTCACATACAACACCGCATACTGATCCATAGTATAAGTCATCTTCATTGGTATAAAGTGAGGTTACTTGGTGTATCTGTCTACTATCACCCACATCGAGTCATGTAGCCCCACTGTCCTGGGTAAACCTCCCACAAAATCCATAGTAATTTCCTCCCACTTCCATTCGGGAACACCCAAAGGTTGTAGCAACCACGCTGGTCATTGATGCTCAGCCTTCACCAGCTGATAGGTTAAACAATTGGCCACATGTCCACTACATCCTTCTTCATCCCAGGCCACCAGTAAAGAATCCTTAAATCCGGATACATCTTCGTGGTGCTCGGATGGAGTGAGTATGGCGTGGTATGAGATTCATCAAGTATCTCTTGTCTAATTCCCACATCTATCGGGACACAAATTCGATCCTTATACCATAGCAAACATGTCTCTGAAATGGAATAGTCCTTAGCCACTCCATCTAGGACATTCCTTCTAACCTCCTGCAGCTGTATATCATCCAACTGATCCTATCTTATCCTCTCTAGAAGGGTTGACTGTAAGGTAATATTGGCCAACCGGCCCACAACTAGCTCTATCCTCACACCAGCCATCTCCTCTGCCAACTCCTTTGATATCTGTGTAGATCTAAATAACTGTCCCGGACCCCTTCGGCTCAACGCATCTGCCACCACATTGGCTTTCCCTGGGTGGTAAGGGATATCACAATCATAGTCCATCACCAACTCTAACCAATGCCTCTGCCTCATATTCAAGTCCTTCTAGGTGAAGAAATATTTCAAGCTCTTATGATCGGTGTATATCTTGCACCTCTCTCCATATAAATAATGTCGCCAAATTTTTAGTGTGAATACCACCGCTGCCAACTCCAGGTCATGGGTAGGATACCGCTGCTCATACTCCTTTAGCTGCCATGACACATAAGCAATAACCTTCTCATTCTGCATCAACACGCATCCCAATCCCAGTCTCGATGCATCACAGTATACCACAAACTTCCCTCCCTCCGAAGGAAGACTCAATACAGGAGTAGTAATCAATCAACGCTTAAGTTCCTGGAAGCTATTCTCACACTTGTCAGACCAAACAAACTTTAGATTCTTCCGTGTCAATTCTATCATCGGTGCAGCAATCTTCGAGAACCCTTCCACGAACCGTCTGTAATATCCTGCTAATCCAAGGAAGCTCCTAACCTCTGAGGCATTCCTTGGCCTCGAAAAATCTCTCATTGCCTCTACCTTAGCTGGATCCACCTTAATCCCATCTCCACTGACAATGTGTCCAAGGAATGTCACTTTTGGCATCATGGAACTCGCACTTATTAAATTTGGCATACAACTGATGCTCTTTTAGTCTCTGCAATACCTACTGGAGATGCTGCTCATGCTCTGCCTCTAAACTAGAATAAACCAAAATGTCTTCAATGAAGACAATCATAAATTGATCCAAAAAGTCCTTGAACACCATGTTCATCAAGTCCATGAATGTTGCTGGGGCATTGGTTAAACCAAATGACATGACCAAGAACTCATACTGCCCATACCTTATTTGGAAGGACATCTTTGGTATATCCTCGTCCTTGATCCTCAACTGGTGATAACCAGATCAAAGATCAATCTTTAAGAATACCGTCTTTCCTAACAGCTGATCGAACAGGTCATCGATTCTTGGTAAGGGGTACTTATTCTTGATGGTCAACTTGTTTAATTCTCTGTAGTCTATACACATTCTCAGAGTCTTATCCTTCTTCTTCACAAAAAAAACTGGAGCGCCCCATGGCGAGAAACTAGGTCTAATAAACCCAAAATCAAGAAGCTTTTTCTGTTGTATCTTCAACTTCTTCAGCTCTGTTGGAGCCATCCTATATGGTGCCCTCGACACTGGCTCATTACCCGGTGCTAACTCGATAACGAACTGAATCTCCCTGTGCGGCAGCAGTCCTGATAAATCCTCAGGAAACACATCCAAGAACTCGCGTACCAATCAGGTCTCTCCCGGCCCCTGGCATAACTCTGGTAGTATCAACCACACTGGCTAGAAAACCTATACAACCTCCCTATAATAGGTCCCTATCCCTCAATGCTGATATCATGGGTATGCGGGGTCCATGCACAGTACCCATGAAAACAAAGGGATCCTCTCCCTCAGGCTCAAAAGTCACCATCTTCTTTCTTCAGTCTATAGTAGCCCCATATCTGACCAGCCAATCCATCCCAAGAATCATATCAAAATCATCCATGCTCAACTTGATCAAATCTACTGATAGTTCCCTACTATCTACCATCACTGGCCGTGCTCTAATCCATCTTATAGAAACTACTAGTTCCCCTGTACGCAATATAGTCTCAAACCCCGCAGTATAATACTCACTAGGTCTACACAATCTATCAATTACCTTACTAGAAACAAACGAATGTGTAGCACCAAAGTCAATCAATACAGTATATGAAGAGCCAGCGCTAGAAACCGGACATGTCACTACCGAGGAACTAGCCTCGGCCTCTGCCTGCATCAGGGTGAACACTCGAGTTGGAGTCAAGCTATCCATCTTCCTTGGTTCCTTCTTCTTTGATGTTGGGCAGTCCTTCTTGAGGTGTCCCACCACCTTGAACACGTAACAAGCCTTTTCCTGACATTCGCCCAGATGGCACTTCCTGCATCTCATGCACTCTGGATAACTTCTCCATGTCTCACCACCTTCTTGGTAGCCACCCTGAACACCCAGACCTTTCCTATCAGGACCAGCAGTGGTCGAAGTGTCAGCGGTCTTCCTCTTCAGCTCACTGGGGCCTCCGCCCTTACCAGACCCTGTATATGGAGGCACCGTCCTACGAACATCCCGTCTCACAGCATTCTCCCTCCAGATCATATTCTCTGCTTCTTCAGCGGTAAGAGCCTTCTCAACAGCCTTGGCATAGGTCGATCCTCCAGATACTTTTGTGATTCTCACATCCCAGGCTATCATAGCATTAAGCCATCGAATAAATCTATCATGTCTAGCTTCATCGGTAGGCACTAAGTCTGGTACAAACTTCACAAGCCTGTCAAATTTCAGGGTATACTCAGTAACTGTCATACCGCCCTGCACTAACCCAACAAACTCATTCACCTTCGCTGCCCTGACGGCAACGTTTTAATATTTCTGGCTAACCAAATCTCTAAACCCATCCCAACTTAAAGTAGAAATATCCCTGGTCTATGATGCCACCTCCCACCAAATACGAGCATCCTCTCTAAGCATATAGGTGGCACAAGACACCCTGTCATTACCTTCCACCCTCATAAAATCTAGGATGGAGGTAATCATACTCATCCACTGTTTAGCCTTCAGTGGATCTGGTTCCCCCTCAAATGTTGGAGGAAGTTGTCTCCTGAACCGCTCATGAAGTGGCTCCAACTCGTTCCCAACCTCAGGTGGTTGTACAACTGGTGCCACAGCAGGTGGCATAATAGGTGAAGCACTCCCTAACGGAGCCTGCTATGTCAAAAGATGGATCTGCTTTTCCTGACTCTGTAATAAAGCTTGCATATCAACAAGTATCTGCTACCAGTTCTCAGGGACTGGCAGAGGGTTCTGGCCCTGTTCATCATCTCTAGCCTTAGACTTTGTGTCGGCTAGTCGTATCGATCGCCTTGGATGCATAGCTATCCAAGTTTTGTTGGGAAAACTTATACAGGATCTTTATTTATTTACATGTAGATCTAATATTAAACAAGTTAATATGAGACAACCTAGAACATGTTTCTAAAATTGAATTCAAAGAGAAATAATGATAACAATACTTACATTATACGCAGCGGGATAATATAGTCATTCCTTCAGTTTCTCTAACCCTTGTATCCTTTCTATCGTAAAGTATTACCAAGAAACTGAACCGATCTTCAATTTTCTTCACAGACTTCCAAAGTATCCTTAGAATCACCTAGACTAGAGTGGGAAATTCTCAACACATGAGATAGATACAGAGAGAAGAAGAGAAAAGAACAATGAGGCTTAGAAAAAGACTTATGTTTAGAGAGAATCTAAAACCTATTTAATCTGAACTTCTGATTTCAACTCTCTCTTAGCATTCCTTTTATAGACTCAATTAGGTCATTTATTTAATTAAAAAATCAATAAAATAATAGTTAATTAACATCCCTAGGTAAAAATTATCATGGGCTTTAGGCCCGTGAAATTTCACATTTGATTATAAGCTCGTTGGACTTAAAATTAAGGCCTGTATTATTTTCTATTGATTTAATTAATTAAATAATTATTCAAATCCTTTACCAAATTAATTATTTATAATTTGAACCTTGATTTAAAACTATTTATTAATTTAGATATCAATTTATCTTAATTAATAAATCTACCCTAATCTCTCTTTTCTTCTCTAAATTGTATAACTCTGTGAAACTATCCAAAATTGACCTGGTCAACTTTGATAATTCTAATGGATAATTAAATCAATTAATTGAGACTATCTATATTAAACAAATAATCATGAAAATAAAGCATGTGAGCAAAGTGATTGACCAAGTCAAAAAATGATTTCTATTCTTTTATTGATAATAAAATGAGATTACAAAGAAATTTGGTTTTAATTAGAGCATAAAACCCCAACAAACTCCCACTTGCACTAATTGAAACTAACGACTTTATTCTACTTATCCCATTTCCTTGATATGCTTATCAAATGTAGCTTCTATTTTGAAGTTTGAATACCTGGATCAAGGCTTGACTTATTAGTCAAGGACGGCAAAAGCGTGTTGCGCGCTGGTCAAAAGGCTTAAGCCTAAATCAGAAATGTATTATTACGTTGTCCGACCCTATGGTCATTGGAAAACCAAAGGTGTTGGGCTAGTTTTATGGTTAGTTACTCAGAGCTAAGGGTGAGGGCCCCAAGTGACTTTATGGTCACATAGCTATGGCATAGGCCGAGGGGTTGGATTTATGGTCAATTGTTTAGGGCAGCCACCCCAAATTGGTCCAATGACCATTTGTTTGTAACTGAATGACTGTATGTGTAGGTTATTATTGTTGGACATGCTAGATAAGTATCGGGATATCTGTATTTTCTATTTATGCACATGTAGAGTTTTCTTGCTGAGCCTTGGCTCACAGATGCTTTGTGGTGCAGGTAAGGGGAAGGGAAAGCTTGACCAGCCATGAGTTGGAGAGCTTCGGTGGTGGCGTGTACATATGTGGCTGCTCAACCACCACGACCTAGGATATCTCAGAGGAACTAGGGTTGTAGCCCTGTTTTTTCCGCTTAGGTCGGCTGGATGTAATCTTTGATATACCTACACTTCTTTAAGAATTTGGTTGTAATATTTTGGGATCCCACTAATGTATGAAACATTTTAAATAAAATTCAATGGTTTCTTTTGACCAACAATTTTAACCCTAACCCTTGCCACTAACCATAGTTGCACGTTTTAAGAAAAATGACTTGATTAGCAAGTCTAACACAATTTAAAGTACACAGTGTAATAGTCCTAGATTTGGAGGACGTTACAACTTGGTACAAGAGTTGCCAAGGTTTAAGGGATCCTAAAGACTGGTCGGGCATGTACACTCGCCACTAAAGATAACCTCGACTCAGGTTCCGGTAATTATTATGTGGTTGTGTTTAAATGTTTAAACATTATATGAATGCCTTATCTGCGTGCCTGTTTAGGAACCATGAGATAATCTGATAGGGCTGGCCCTTGACTGCTGCATGAATGATAAAGAACGTGCTTATTAGCATCGTTACTGCTTGTGAATGCAAGGGAACTGCTTATTAGCGTTATTATTTGTTTATAGGCTAGGAAGTGCTTATTAACACTGTCAGAGATTAAAAGAACATGCTTATTAGCAATGTTATACTTGCGTAAATGCTTGGATATGTTTACGTGTATTATTATTTGCTGATGGATATCAGGAAGTGCTTATTAGCACCATGAATGAGTATATAATGTGATGGCATGCTTATTAGCATTGTACTTGTTTGTTTATTTGTTTGATCTTGGACCGTCAGGAGGCAAGAGGTATAGTTATTACTTACCTAATGGCCAATTTGATCACTGTAGGGTGGATTAAGTACCAGTATGAATCCTTGAAGGTCAAAGAGGTTGGCTGGCCAAGAGTTACAAGCCAGTGAAGGGAATGACCAGGGCCAGGCCCTCCCACTAGCTCCAGAAAACTGGAAACAAGTGATTTCTGACATGCAAGCCAGATTAGAGAGGCAGAAAGAAGAGATACGCCTCTAGAGACAGCAACCGATTCCAGCAGGGAACCCATAGGCCGCGGTGCGGGCAGTGATACAGCTGGAGGTACCAGTAGTAGTGCATCCCCATGTAGGGGGAGATAGGTGGGAACCCCTGTATGAGAGGTTCAGAAAGCAACATCCTCTTGTCTTTGAAGGCGGCTCAGATGCACTGAAGGCTGAGTAGTGGATGACCATGATAGCCACCATCCTGGACTATATAAGGGTAGGTGGTAATGAGAGAGTGGCCTGCACCACTTATATGTTTTGGGAGGATGCCCGAATATGGTGGGAGGTGGTATCCCAGACCAGAGCAGTAACCACCATAGAATGGGAAGAGTTCATAATCTTGTTCAATTAGAAATACTACAACGACGCAGTTAAAGCTGCAAAGGCTGAGGAATTTAGCAAGTTACTTCAGGGTAACATGACAGTAACTGATTACGCCCTGAAGTTCGACAGATTGGCAAAGTTTGTCGGGGATCTAGTGCCCATTGATGGGACCAGAAAAGAGAGGTTCCTTCAGGGGCTACAACCTATGATAGCTCGAGACATTCGTATTACCTCTGTGCCAGGATTGACTACCTATGCACAGGCTATGGAGAAAGCGCTTACAGCTGAGAGTGTATAGAACAAGATCTGGCATGACAAAGCAGCCAGAAGGGATTCTAGGAGGTCGAAACCTCCATTTACAAGTTTTTATAGGGGCGGAGGCCGCAATGATTAGAATAGGAAGACTTCGGATACAGTTTCAGCTTCAGGGCCATATAGGAGGCCACGGGGCATACAGATGGGCCGTCAGAGTGGCGGTGAGACCTGGAGAGCATTCCCAGAGTGTACTCAGTGCAGGAGGCGCCATATTGGGGAATTTTGGGTGAAGGCCTGCTTTGTTTGCAGTAGTGTGGGGCATTTGAATAAAGACTGCCTGAGAGCCAGAAAGGAAGAACAGAAGAAGGTGGACAACCTGACGCCAGCTCGGGTGTTTACCTTGACCCAGGCAGAGGCTGAGGCTAGTCCCTCGGTGGTTACAGGTCAGCTTTCTAGTGCTGGAACCTTCTATACTGTTTTTATTGATTCGGGTGATACGCACTCTTTTGTTGCCAGTAGGATTGTAGATGGATTGTGTAGACCATGTGACTTCTATACTGTGGGGTTTGGTACTATGTTTCCTACTGGGGAGCTAGTGGTTTCCAGGAGATGGGTTAGATCACTACCAGTTACAGTGGATGGCAGGGAATTATCAATTGATTTGGTAGAATTGGTGATGACAGATTTTGATATAAATATTGTTATGGATTGGCTAGAGAAGTATGGGGCAAAAATAGATTGCAAGAAAAAGATGGTAACCTTTTAGCCCGAGGGTGAGGACCCCTTTGTATTCATTGGCACTGTGCATGGACCCCGTATACCTATGATATCAGTACTTAGAGCTAGAGACCTATTTCAGGAAGGATGCATAGGGTTCTTAGCTAGCGTGGTGGATACCGCTCAAGTCGTGCCAGTGGGACCAGAACAGACCCTATTAGTCTGTGAGTTTCTGGACATTATCTGCCAGGATACCTCCACATAGGGAGATTGAGTTAGTAATTGAATTGGCACTGGGGATAGAGCCAGTGTCTAGGGAACCTTATAGGATGGCTCCGGCTGAGCTGAAGGAACTAAAGGTTCAATTACAGGAGTTTCTAGACTTTGGCATTATCAGGCCCAGTTTTGTCGCCATGGGGTGCACCAGTTTTCTTTGTGAAGAAAAAGGATGGTTCTCTGAGGATGTGTATCGATTACTGGGAACTGAACAAGTGACTATCAAGAACAGATATCCATTGCCAAGAATTGATGATTTGTTTGATCAGTTGCAGGGTAGAACGATATTCTTTAAGATAGATCTTCGATCTGGTTATCACCAACTGAGGATCAGGGAGGAGGATATACCGAAGACATCTTTTCGTACCAGGTACGGGCATTATGAGTTGTTGGTAATGTCGTTTGGATTAACTAATGCCCCGGCAGCATTTATGGATTTAATGAACAGGGTGTTCAAAGATTACCTGGACCAGTTTGTGATCGTCTTTATTGATGATATATTGATATACTCTCGGACAGAGATAGAACACGAGCAGCACCTCAGATTGGTACTACAGAGGTTGAGAGAACACAGGCTATATGCGAAGTTTGGTTGCCATAGGTGACTTTCTTAGGTCACATAGTCAATAAGGATGGGATTAAGGTGGATCCAGCGAAGATTGAGGTGGTCAGAGAATGGCCAAGACCGAAGAATGCTTCAGAGATTAGGAGTTTCTTGGGATTGGAAGAGTATTACAAACACTTTGTAGAGGGATTTTCCAAGATTGTGTCGTCACTGACAAAGTTAACATGCAAGAATTAGAAGTTTGTATGGCCAGACAAGTGTGAAGTCAGATTCCAGAAGCTCAAGAAGAGTTTGATCATCGCTCCAGTTTTGAGCCTTCCTACATATTGGGACAAGTTTGTAGTTTATTGTGACACCTCGAGGCAGGGTCTGGGTTGTGTAGTTATGCAGACAGGGAAGGTGATTGCCTATGCATCACGTCAGTTGAAGGAATATGAGCAGAGGTACCCTACACATGACATAGAACTTGCAGTAGTAGTTTTTGCACTGAAGGTGTGGCAGCACTACTTGTATTGTTAGAAGTGTGAGATATACACTGATCACAAGAGTTTATAATACTTTTTCACCCAGAAGGATCTGAACATGAGGTAAAGACGTTGGTTAGAACTCGTAAAGGATTATGATTGTGAGATCCTCTATCACCATGGGAAGGCTAACGTGGTAGCAGATTCCTTAAGCCGAAAGGGTCCGGAACAGTTATATAGTGTCAGGCAGATATCAAGGGAATTAGTTGATGATATGACAAGAGCAGGAATTGAGTAAGTAGTGGGCCAACTAGCCAACATCACCCTTCAGTCTACTCTTTTGGAGAGGATTAAAGAAAAGTAGTTAGATGACCCACAGTTGGGGCGGATTAGAGGAGAAGCCCTAGCTGGAATAGCTAAGGACTATACAGTGTCAATCATGGGCTTGTTTAGATACAAAGATCGAATTTGCATTCTGATGGACAACGGGATCAGACAGAAGATTCTGGATGATTCTCATACTACCCCTTATTCTCTACATCTGGGCACCACGAAGATGTGCCAAGATCTAAGAGTTCTATATTGGTGGCCTGGGATGAAGAGGGATGCGACTGAGTATGTTGCAAGGTGCCTGACCTGTCAGCAGGTCAAGGCTGAGCATCAGAGGCCAGCAGGGCAGTTACAGCCTCTGGATATTCCAGAGTGGAAGTGGGAAGACATCACGATGGATTTCATGGTGGGGTTGCCCAGGACAGTGGGCCAACATGATTCTATTTGGGTCATCATGGATCGGTGTACAAAATCAGCTCATTTCCTACCAGTATGGATGAATTTCACTATTGATCAACTCGTAGCAATAGTTATGGATTTTATAAGTTTAACATATAGTTTAGAAATATTAATTATAACATAAGGTTTGATTAATATTTTTTGTCATAGAAATATTTTAATTATAAACTAAGGTTTAGATAGAACCATTAAGAGCATGACACTTGTCATAATCATGTTCATTTAAGGATTTACGTATTTTTTAAATAAAAGAAAGATCTAGAAAGTCTAGAACATTCCAAAGCCATTAAGATCATGACACTTGTCACAATCTTGTTATTTGAGGATTTAAGCATTTTTTTTAATGGATAATTCAATAATAGAAGTATCTAGAAGCTCTAGAACCTTCCAAAACCTGCTAGAATCACATATTACTCAGTCAAAACTGATTAATCAACTCTAATTATCCTAAATTCGTGCAAAAATGCACTTAAATTATCTATGTATGCCTACATATCGCAGCCTTAGAGGCGATATATCACAGCATGGGAGATACGGAAAACACGTTGACTTCGCATGAATGAAACCACGAACACTCGGGATATAGGGTCAGGCGATATAGGGTCGGCGATATATCGGCCCTAGGAGTAGTTTTTCAAACTCTGAGGAATCTGAGCTTGAATAATCCCTTAACCTCTTGACTTGCCTCTGAACATTTTTGACTGAGTCTTAAGCATCTGATTGACCAAATATTCAAATATTTTTCATTCAATATTCATTATTTTATTCAAGTTAAAATAGGATATTTTCATCCCTTGAACTCTATAAATAGGACCTAGTACTCAGCCATTTTTCTTCATTCTTCAAGCTGTGTTCAGAGCCTTTAAGCTACTAGGATTTCTATAGAGAGATACATGTGGATTTTGGGATAAAAGCTTTACTATCTTAAGCTTTATAAACACTTGGGTAGTGAGATAAAGTGTGTTTTCGATATTGAAGTGTAGATCGGTTCTAGTACATCCAAGGTAATACTATTCATAAGTTCTATTCTTTATGATTCCTTAGTTTTCCTTAAGTTTCTTTCAGATCCTAACTTATGTTTATGGCTTTGTGGTTAGGTGTTTAAGTTCTTTGAACTTAAGGTTTCTTTTCGATAATTCTTCTTGGTGGTTTTAGTTCTCTTCTTTTCATCTCTTTTCTTTAGAAATACTCACCATTCTTATTGTTGGTTTTAGGAGTGTTCCGAATCCCGTCCTTGTTCTCAAATATCCCGGTGTTGGTAAGGAAAATAGGATAGTTTTTATATGCTTATATGTTATAATATGTTATGTTATGATATATATGAATATTATCTGTAATCCTTTGGGCTCATAGTTGCTTAGCTAGCAAACCTCAATGTATTTTGAGGCTCATAGTTGCTTAGCTAGCAAACCCCAATGTTTTTATGTTATCTAGGGCTTATAGTTGCTTAGCTAGCAAATCTCAATGTATTTTGAGGCTCATAGTTGCTTAGCTAGTAAACCATAATGTTTACCATGTACATGGGTCAAAGTTGTGATGTATGTTTTATAGTATATGTTTTTGATATAGTCTTATGTTTATGTTTTATATTATATGATTGATTAGTATATATTTCCTTGTTGAGCATTAGGCTCACTCCTTTATTTTTAGTGTGATGCAGGAAAATGATTATGGAGGCAGAAGGATTCTTAGTAGCTTGGCTTGTGTGTTAAGGATGAAGGGATTCAATGGGCTGTGTGTCGATCGAGGATGAAGTTATTTTTAGTCTTTTAAATGTAATTCCACAAATTAGTATTTAAAGTTATGTTTTTATGTTTTGAAAACAATGGGATCCCAGACTCTATCATTTTATTTTATACTTTTATGTTATTGCTACAATACTCTTTTGGGTTTTCAATAAAGCTATGATATTTTTTATGTATGTTTTATTTAAATTAGTAGTTATGTCTAGTAGTTTTAATGGTCCAAGGTCTTAGAAATAGTTGGGTCATTACCGGGTGGCACCTTATGAGATGTTGTATGGTAGGAAGTGTAGATCTCCCATTCACTAGGATGAGATGGGTGAGGAGAAATATTTTTGTCTTGATGCAATTCAGAGGACCAGTGAGGCTACCGAGAAGATTAGAGCTCGAATGCTCGCGTCTCAGAGTAGACAGAAGAGTTATTCAGACCCAAGGCGAAGGAACGTGGAATTCTAGGTGGGGGACTATGTCTTCATTAGGGTTTCACCACTGAGAGGGGTGAAGAGAATCGGGAAGAAAGGCAAGTTGAGCCCTAGGTTTGTGGGACCATTTGAGATCCTGGATAGAATCGGTCAGGTGGCCTATAGGTTGGCTTACCCCTTCTGATGTCTAGCATGCACGATATATTCCATATTTCCATGTTGAGGAAATATGTGTCAGATGGAACTCATGTACTGAGTTATGAGGATCTGGAACTGGAGGCAGACTAATCCTATGAAGAGCAGCCAGTTCAGATTTTAAACAGGTTGGACAAGGTCCTGAGGAACAAGACTATACCATTAGTTAAGGTATTCTAGAGGAACAGCAAGGTTGAGGAAGCGACCTGAGAGCTGGAGGCAGATATGCAGACTCAGTATCCCGAGTTGTTCAGGTAAAATTTCGAGGATGAAATTTTTGTAAGGAAGGGATAGTTGTAACATCCCAAAATTACCTAATAAGGCTTAGGGCCTTGATTAGGGGACCAGGATGGAAATATATGGATTTATATGTTTATTTGATATATTTGATTGTGATTATGTGAGTTATATGATAATATAACTAGTGGTGCATATTTAGGGGTATTAAATATCCATGTGGGGTCGTTTCTTATTAGAAGGGAAACTTTCATAATTTGGCCCGTTATTGTCATAATTGTATATATATATGTGTGTATATATGTGATATATGTGTGAGACCACATTATTATGTGGGTTTATTTGAGTTACTCGGCACGAGACGATCCTAGGGAGCAAGTTAACAGGAAAGTCACAATGGGACCCAATACCCGACTCGAGGCGAGTCAAGGGGTATTTTGAGTATTTGGCATTTTATTGGGTTATCGAGTAATGGGAATGAATAATTGGGGATATATTTGAAGTTAGTGAGTTTAGGAGGGAATACTGGGGAATTTAACCATTTTTCCCTCAGGGACGTCTTTCGTACCCCGAGCCTCGATATTAACTTAAGTGAAACTTAACCTTAGGAAACAAAAAGAAACACTCAGAAATACTCTACTGGCTGACTCACACACACACTCTCTCTCTCTCTCTCATTGTCTTTCTCTCTAAGCTTCCTTAAGCTGGTTTTGGAGAATTAAGAAGGATTTCTTGAAGAATTATTGGCTGAAGGCAAGGGAATTGAAGGCCTGAACTTGGGAGATTAGTTTTGTTGCAAATTGAAAGATTAACTTCCAGATGAGGTAAGCTTTAGATCATGTTTTCCATTGAAATTTTGTGTTGGTTTGGCTATTTTAAGGTGTTCTTGAACTTTATAGCTCAATAGTTGAATTTGGTGTTTTAATGAGTTCTGTAACTAGATTCATGTTGGGTTTTGCTGCTGGGAGGATGTTAGAGCTATTATGGTGATTTAATTATGGTTTTGGGGTTAAATTGGGATAATTTAGGTTGGATTTGGCTGTTGGGAAATGGAGAGAATCTGGGATCGCAGGGCTAAGTCATGACTTTGTTCTTGAGGGTTCGCGACTCAGCTGAACCCAGGGCCCTGGGAGGCCTCTATTTGGGAGGTGCACCGCGACCCTCTTGGGCAGGTCGTGGCCCAAATTCCTTTGGCAAAGGGAGAGGGCCTCAGATAAGAGGGGGCGCGCCATGACCCTGAAGGTCAGGTCATGGCCCGCCTGGGCAGTTTTGGCCTTAGGGAGTTTTTAATGACAAAAACCTTTTCCTTTGGGCTCGGGATCGATTCCACTACTCGGTTTATTGGAATTCGAGGCCCCGGAGGCTAGGACTTGGTCCGTCAGCCTTTAGTTGCTCGTTATTGATGGAATCCTATATTATGGTTGTGACTAGGTTATCGCTAGGGGCTCGGAACTAGGATCATGCTCAAGGGTCATCCTTATTTTACGTTATACTCGGACCTAAGGTAAGAAACCTGCAACCAATATGTGTTATATGTCATCAGGGCTTGGCCTGACTGTTATCAATAATTATGATTAGGGCTTGGGCCCATTTATGTTTAAGCTATTTTTTCACATGTTGAATTATCTTACTTGAATATTCTATATCTGCTTAAGTGTTTCATGTTTATTGCTTGGATTATGTGGCTAGGGCCTGAGGTCCTGTTAAGTAGGTATGATTAGTATTGTGAGTATGATTACTCGATGGTGTTATGTGATTAACATGCATGCGTACTCATTTTGTTGGGATATGCCTATTCATATCTATTTCTATTTTGAAGTTTGAATACCTGGATTAGGGCTTGACTTATTAGTCAAGGACAACAAAAGCGCATTGCGCGCTAGTCGAAAGGCTTAGGCCTAAATCAGCAACGTACTATTACGTTGGCCGACCCTAGCTCTATGATTAGTTACTCAAAGCTATGGGCGAGGGCCCTAGGTGACTCTATGGTCACATAGCTAGGGCATAGGCCCCGAGGTTGGCTCTCAACTGTTCATGGAAGCGGCCCAAATTGGTCCAATGACCAATTGTTTGTAACCGAATGACTGTACTTGTAGGTTATTATTGATGGACATGCTAAATAAGTATCTAGATATCTGTATTTTTTGTTTATGCACATGTAGAGCTGTCTTGCTGAGCCTTTTCTCACGGGTGCTTTGTGGTGCAGATAAGGGGAAGGGAAAGCTTGATCAGCCATGAGTTTGAGAGCTTCGGTGGCGGCGTGTACATATGCGGCTGCTCGACTACCACGACCAAGGATATCTCAGAGGAACTAGGGTTGTAGCCCTGTTTTTGCCGCTTAGGTCGGCTAGATGTAATTTTTTATATACCTACACTTCTTTAAGAATTTGGTTGTAATATTTGGGGATCCCACGAATGTATGAAACGTTTTAAATAAAATTCAACGATTTCTTTTGACCAACATTTTTAACCCTAACCTTTGTCATTAACCATAGTTGCACGTTTTGAGCCAAATGACTTGATTAGCAAATCTGACACAATTTAAAGTACACAGTGTAACGGTCCTGGATTAGGATGACATCACAGGGATCATCTTGAGGAGATGAAATCCCTCCCCAACCAAGATCTAGATCTCAGCTTCCTGGTGACGGAGGACTATCTCGTCGGGTCAGGGCTTCTCAGCGCGGGATAGAAGATCAGCAACTTGAACTAACTACATACTGCCAGTCCAAGAAGTCTCAAGATTTGGGGTCCTGACATATCTGTTACCTTAATGAGCTCGGCAGGAGGACTTTGCAACAGGACCTTGCAGAGGAGCGGCTGGAGAGCATGCGGTAGCCCGAGAAGCCTAGGAAGATCGAGAGCTCAAGGAAAAACTTCAAGCAGGGATGGAGGTTTCTCATATTGCCCCAGGTAAATCGCCTCTTACTCTAAACCATGCTTCCCATGTAGGCGAAAGAATAAGTCTCGAGCATGTTTGGGCCTCTCCTGCCCTCTTTCACTATGGCCAGATTACGTATCGGTGCTGGACTAGGGAAGAGCTTCAAGACTACCTAGACCCGATAGACGTATACCTTCACCGCCCGAGGAGACAGCTACCTCCTCGGGGCTTTGTACCCTTAGAACGAGTGACGTCTTTCAACTCTAACTGGTTCAGCCAATATGGCGCCAAATTGAGTTATGAGACGAAAGATAGGATAAGACACCCTCAATGCCTAAACCAAGACACAACTCGTGGTGGGCTTTCGAGGAGCCTACAGAGTTGCTTTACCTTGTTTTGGAATATGCACTAACCATCTATTTGTTCTTGCAGATCATATGGGACTAGCTAAAATTTCCTGGTCTACATTGAGATTAGGAGCACCCCTAAGCTCTTTAGCTTCTGGGGGGCCATCCCGTCCTCGGGAGAATCCAGAACCCTCTCCACCAGCCAAGAGGTAGAGGGTTCCTACCCTCCTGTGGAAGTTCCTGCGGCGGATCCGCCCCCAATCTTGGAGATCCCTTCCTCACTCGCGCCAAGCAAAGTCATCCAAGGCTCAGACCAAGCAGGGGCGGCATCCCATGCCCATCTTTTGGTATACCCCGAGAGGTACGAGGGGGCCCTGGTGGTGCAACATCAGAGGATTCTCTATCATTTCTAGGCAAGAATGAAGGAAGGAAACAAACTCCTCCACGAGACTGTGAAGGCCCTTCGCTAAATGAAGTCGCCGAGAGAAAGACCAACCATTCCTCTGATAGGTCGGGCTAAGGTGGAGACCCTATTCTCCACCAAATTAAGGGAGGTTATCGCCCCTCTTGCTGTCGAGCTCCTCTAGGGGGTTAGCTCCATCATGTGTGAGCTGAGCGCCCGCAGTATCACCTAATTGGGCGACAGCAATGATGGCCTCATGCCGGTATGCCACCATCTGAGTAAGAAACTAATTCTCTATTTTCTGTTTTATTCCCACAATACTTGAGCTAATCTCCTCCTTTTCTACAGTCTGCCTTGGCTTGTCAGCGCTTAGGGGATATCATTATGGAGAAATCTTATCAACTCCAGTGGTCTCAGGACAAGGTATCCGTCCTTAAGGAAAAGCTCTGAGGCCCTCAGGAAGAGCTTGCTTGAGTTTAGGCTACCCTGGAAGCCGAGCAAAAGCATTCTCGGGAGCTTGAAGAGGCTGCCCAAAAGGCCACCGAACGCATGCGACAGGCCCAGAAGGAAGCAAAGAAAGCAACGGCTGAGGTCGCCTGAAGGGTCGTTGAAAACTCCCAGCTTCAGGAGCAGCTTAAGGAGGTTACTGACCGAGCCGAGATTGGCGAGAGGAAAACCATCCAAGCCAGGGAGATGAATAGATCTTCTCCGCGTCAGGTGGACAAACTTAAGAAGGAGGTCGAGACTATCGCCGCGGATGCCTTCTACGTGGCCTAGTTCCATAACCAAGATGTTGTTGGGAAAACTTATACATGATCTTTAATTATTTTCATGTAGATCTAATATTAAACAAGTTAATATGAGACAACCTAAAAAAATTTTCTAAAATTGAATTCAAAGAGAAATAATGATAACAATACTTACATTATACGCAGCAGAATGAATGAGTCCTTCCTTCAGTTTCTCTAACCCTTGTATTCTTTCTATCGCAAAGTATTACCAAGAAACAGAACCGTTCTTCAATTATCTTAACATTCTTCCAAAGTATCCTTAGAATCACCTAGACTAGGGTGGGAAATTCTCATCACATGAGATAGATACAGAGAGAAGAAGAGAAAAGAACAATGAGGCTTAGAAAAGGACTTATGTTTAGAGAGAATCTAAAACCTATTTAATCTGAACTTCTGATTTCAACTCTCTCTTAGCATTCCTTTTATAGACTCAATTAGGTCATTTATTTAATTAAAAAATCAATAAAATAATAGTTAATTAACAGCCCTAGGTAAAAATTATCATGGGCTTTAGGCCCGTGAAATTTCCCATTTGATTATAAGCTCGTTGGACTTAAAATCAAGGTCTGTATTATTTTCTATTGATTTAATTAATTAAATAATTATTCAAATCCTTTACCAAATTAATTATTTATAATTTGAACCTTGATTTAAAATTATTTATTAATTTAGATACAAATTTATCTTAATTAATAAATCTACCCTAATTTCTTTTTTCTTCTCTAAATTGTATAACTCTGTGAAACTATCCAAAATTGACCTGGTCAACTTTGATAATTCTAATTGATAATTAAATCAATTAATTGAGACTATCTAGATGACTTTTTCCAAGATACAGTGGGGACCATGGGCCTATGAAATCAAGCTCCAATAAGTTATCATAAATCTAACAAATAAATTTACTAACTTATTAATTCCTCGTGACTCCAATAAAGACTTGAAATTGCACTCTTGAATTCATAGAACGCTTTATAAGCAATATAGATACGTTATTATTTAGCCATTGTTACAACCATAATTTTCACTCAATCCTCTATAGACAGTCTACAATGAGATGGGACTAAAATACCGTTTTACCCCTCATTGTATTTTATCCTTAAAACACTTAGTTCCTTGTAAATGATATTTCAGTAAACTAATTTTAATTACTGAAATGAGATCTCTATCATTTAGCACCTTGAACCAAACTAAAAGGAAACTGTACGCCCTAAATATCCACGAGTTATTAGCGAGCTGTAAAAGGGCATAATTCTATCCGCCACGTGGAAGCCACCTACCTGGAGCTGCTGTTACGAGTCTCCACCTCTTTAGCCCGAGCTAGTCAAAGGGTTAGTAAGAATACTCGAAGGCATTGGGTATTCAGCAGTGTGGATACCACGAGCTGGAACTACATCAAGCTCGAGGTGCGGCATAGAACTGACACCCCCGACCATTTATGAAGTCAACCACGTAATGTAAACGTGTGCATATCAGACATCACGTGTCTACTCCATTCCTGAAATCTCAGACATGCAGCATAAACGTGCGTGTTCAGGCACCCTAAGACTGGCTTGGGCCATGCAGCCCATTATCCCCCTTACCTATTGATTAGACAACACTTCATTGTTAGGTTTTAGGAATTAATCATAAGTGTCACAGAAGTGACACGATGGGTAAGAAGGTCGCGGGATGACCCCCTTTACCAACACCCAGATATCCTCCACCTATAAATATGGAGACTCTGGGCGTTGGAAGGGTTGGAGTCTAGTTTGTAAGGAAACACCCTGTAAGGAATACTAGAGATATATCAATAATATTGGCTGGTGGACTAGAGGGATTTTAACATTCGAACCACCTAAAAGGAAAGGAGTGATAATCTTCCCACTATACTATTTTCGCCAGTTTGGAATATAAACATTTACATATTACGGTTCACTATTTAGCACTAATTCATCCCGTTTATTCGTATAATTATCTGTTGCCGAAGAACCACGTCAACAGAAACCATCATTTCACTTCTTCATCAGAAGCTATAGATGTTCATATCTATGATTAACACTCCCACTCAATTATACTACCGAGTTCTCAAGATGTAAGTATGGGCTAGCCCGTAGGGTAAGTTGGTAACAAACAAATCAAAGAACTCAAATAATACAACCAGTTAGAATACTAACCACTCAGAATTGAGATTGAATCGGCCTATGGTCAACTATATGATATGACAAGAATAGATAATAACGGTATGTTTACTTATCCTATTTATTGTCAATATCGGTCATGTCCGATGTAACAAATACATCCGATCTTATCTACTTTGCTAATGTTCTGGAAAGAACATAACACTGCAATGTGTAAGTAGATCATATCGTAGATTGGAAAGTCACTGTAAACCCTATGCACTGACTAATCTTAGGACTAATTTATTTTTGAACATATAATCATATTTATATTCCACTGTGATTACGTCACTATAACTACGATTAGCTATATGCTCGGGATTTAATAAAAGTTTATATTAAACAAATAATCATGAAAATAAAACATGTGAGCAAAGTGATTGACCAAGTCAAAAATTGATTTCTATTCTTTTATTGATAATAAATGAGATTACAAAGAAATTAGGTTTTAATTAGGGCATAAAGCCCCAACAAACTCCCACTTGCACTAATTGAAACTAATGCCTTAATTCTACTAATCCCATTTCTTCGATATGCTTATCAAATGTAGCTTCTGGTAGTGTCTTTATAAATGGATCCGCAAGATTGTCTTCAGATGCAATCTTCATAACCTTCACATCTCCCTTGGCCACATATTCTTGAATAATGCGATACTTCCTTTCTATATGCTTACTCATCTTGTGACTACGAGGTTCTTCTGAGTTGGTTATCGCTCCTGTATTGTCACAAAACAACACAAGCGGTTTATCCATTTCTGGAATAACACCAAGATTCGAATAGAACTTCTTTAGCCAGACTATTTCCTTAGTTGCTTCTGAGGCGACTGTGTACTCAGCCTCCATGGTGGAATCTGAGATTGTAGAGTGCTTTACACTTATCCATATCACAACTCTACCCCCAAGAGTAAACAATGTTCTACAAGTGGACTTCCTATCATCGACATCAGTCTGAAAATCTATATCGGTGTAGCCTACAGGGTTCAAAACACCACCCTTGTAGACTAACATATAATCCCTAGTCCGCCTTAAATACTTCAGGATATGCTTAACTGCTATCCAATGTTCCAGTCCTAGGTTTGACTGATACCTACTCACTACTCCCACTGCATAGCAGGTATTTGGACTAGTACACAACATGGCATACATCAGACTTCCAACTACAGATTGCATCTTCCTCTTCAGGAGTCTGGGGAGACTGCTTCTTTGAAAGATGAATTCAATGGCAGGACGATAAACATCCTTTCTTGGAATTTGTCATTGAGAATCGTTCAAGCAATTTATTTATGTAAGCTGCTTGAGATAGAGCTAAGAGTCTGTTCTTTCTATCCCTAATGATCTGGATACCTAGAACATAACTTGCTTCACCCAAATCCTTTATCTGGAATTGAGTGCTCAGCCAATTCTTCACATCTGATAATTTCTTTAAGATATCATCTACATAAGGAACCAGGAATACCACTATTTGATTTTCCTTTAGTTGGTAAACACAAGGCTCATCAATATTTTGTTCAAAGCCATAGGTTTTGATTATTTCATCAAACCTAAGGTTCCAGGAAAAAGAAGCTTGCTTAAGTCCATAAATAGACCTATTCAACTTGCAAACTTTTCTTTCTTGTCCAGCTACTTTAAATCCTTCAGGCTGATCCATATAAATGACTTCGTCAAGCTTTTTATTAAGAAAAGTTATCTTGACGTCCATTTGCTAGATCTCATAGTCGAGAGCGGCTGCTATGGATAAAAGAATGCAAATGGACTTGAGCATGGCTACCGGACTAAAAGTTTCCTCATGGTCCATGCCTTCTCTTTGGATATAACCCTTTGCCACTAATCGAGCTTTATAAGTCTCGACATTCCCATCAACACCTCGTTTCTTCTTGTAGATCCACTTGCACCCAATGGCCCTAAAGTCACTAGGTGCTTCCACAAGATCCCAAACAGAATTTGAGTACATGGAATCCATTTCCTATTTCATGGCTTCGAGCCATAGTTCCTTTTCAGGGCTAGCCATTTCCTGTATGAAAGAGAACAGATCATCGTCACTAGTGTCACCAAAAACCATATTAGTTTCACCATCCAAACCATAGCAAACTGGGTTCCTAGAAACCCTCCCACTACGACGAGGCTCTGTGACTATTTGCTCAAGAACAGTGGTACTTTCTTCATTTAAATCGACTTGCATTGGTTGGACATGAAGAGTGAGAATTTCATCATCAAATCGGGTTGATGACGATGGAACATTGGTTGGAGTCAATTCTTTAACCATTTCCTCTAAAACTACTTTTGATGCGTGGTTTGAAGTTTTGAACATAGTCATTTTCCTGAAAAGTAGCAACCGTAGAAGTAAACACTTTCTTTTCTGAATGACTATAGAAACGTCCACCCCAAGTACCTTTAGGATAGCCAACAAACATGCAAACTTCAGTTCGCGGTTCTAGCTATTCTTCCTTTTTCCTCAAGACGTGGGCAAGACACCCCCAGATTTGGGGATTGATGTGGATGGCATGACATTAAGAATTTCATTCACGGTTTCAATTGCATGTCCCCAAAATGAAGTTGGTAGAGTTGAGTAACTAAGCATGCATCTAACCATTTCCAATAAAGTTTTGTTCCGGCGTTCCACTACACCATTTTGTTGCGGAGTACCCGGGGCAATAAGTTGTGATAAAATCCCAAGTTCAGTTAAATGATCTTGGAACTGCATATCCAAATATTCTCCACCCCTATCAGATCGCAAGATCTTTAACGTTTTACCTAATTGGTTCTGAGCCATTGCTAGGAATTCCTGAAACTTTGAAAATGTTTCTGATTTCCTATGCATTAGGTAAAGACATGAGTATCTAGAGTAATCGTCAATGAAAGTGATGAAATACTCAAAACTACCCCTCGCTTCTACATTCAAAGGTCCACAAACATCTAAATGCACAAGTCCAAGTGGTTCTTTGGCCCTATCACCCTTTGCAGAGAATGGAGGCTTGGTGAGTTTGCCTTCTAGACAAGATTCACAGATAGGTAATTCACCTAAGGAGAGTTCCCTCAAAAGCTCGTCCTTTGTAAGTCTTTGAATCCTATCATAGCCAATGTGACCTAGTCTCAAGTGCCATAAATATGTCATATTATCGTTATCGGTCTTTTGACGTTTATTAATCCTAGATTCAGCTACTTTGAATAAATCAATTTTAAGAGCGAGGGGTTCATTAGGTCGCAGAATATAAAGGTTGTTTTCCAAACATGCAATACACAACTATTATCCATTGAAAGAAATACATATATTAGAACTTGTGAAAGTCATAACAAATTGTTCTAATTGCAACATGGAAACTGAAATTAAATTTCTACTAAAATTCATAATAAAAAATACATCATTTAAAATTAAAAATTTATTTCCGAACTTCAAACGAGCTCTTCCTTTAGATTGGACCGCAATGAACACTCTGTTCCCAACTCTAAGCTTTAAGCCGCCTTCGTCCACTTCCTCCCACGATTCAAGAAGTTGTAAAGAGTTGCAAACATTGTTAGTAGATCCAGAATCAATAATCCAAACTGATTTATCATTCTCTAAAACACATGTTTCTAAGATAAATGTATTATAATCATTACCTTTGTTTTTCGCTACTAGAAACTTGGGGCAATCCTATTTCCAATTCCCCTTCTCTTTGCAGTGAAAACACTTACCTTTACCCTTCTTGTTTTTCTTATTCTTCCCCTTAGGCGTCTGTGCATTTGGTTGTGCACTCGTCTTTGCAGCCTTTGCAGGCTTGGGTTGTTGTTTTGTCCACCTTTCCTCTTATTTCTAGCTTTTGAAGACGAAGCATGGTTAGCTTTAGCCTTAGCTATATCAACAGCACTAGTAGTAGTTGTCTTCTTTTCTCCTCCCTTACTTTGTCCACCCATGATAGACTCAAAAGTCTGAAGCTCGTTCATGAGCTGCGTCAGACCATAGTTGAGTTTATTCAACACATAGTTGGTGGTAAACGGCAGGAAAGCTGGAGAGAGACTGTTGAGGATTAAGCCAACTTGAGTTTCCTCATCTATTGTTGCTCCATGCAATTCAGCTTCCTAAAAGTAGTTTGTCATTTTGATCAGATGATCATGGACATGTTGAGAAGGTGTGATGCAAACCAAGGAGCTGGACATGCTGATCATACATGTGGGAATGGAGCTGGATTTACACTAGACCCTTTGTCACTTCCTAGTGGCCCAATTACAAGACTTAGAGCCAAGCGTTTCGAGGAAGCACTAAATGGGCTAATCCAAGAGAATTGGGCTGATTATAAAAAGACCAATAGGGACTCAAATAATAATCAAGACTTAGTCCATGTCATCAAAGCAAGTGAAAAGGCTAATTAACATCCAAAAACGTAATCATCATGGTTTAGTCATTAAAGGGCATGAATTTGATGAGTTTCAAGGATATTAAATAGGGGAATGCCAATGGCCTTGGCTGGTTAAGTTAATGCATTAAATTTAGTCATTTAAGTTATTTTTGGCAGCCTTTTGAAGTCCAAAATGCCTAAAAACATGGGGAGTTAATATTTTTATGTTTGTGATGATTTTAAGGCTGAATTATGACTTTTCCTATTCTTGGAGGATTGTTCCAAGTATATATAGGGGTTTTAAGAACATTGTAAGACATTATGTTTTGGAGAAAATATTATTATTATTGTGAAGTGTGTTCCTCTTAGTTCTTGAAAGAACTCTTGAACTTATCAAGTTAATCTTGTGGCGTTCAAACAACAAAACTTATCACCTTAATCCTTGAGATATTCTTAGGTTTCCTGGTATGGCGTTTTCTTTCCTTTATAGTCTTAGTTCTCATCTAATTAGGTGACGGGTCAAGGCTCCACAAATCTTGTCTACACGATCTTGGGGTTCCAAACCATCATTTTTATCGGGTTTCATCACAATTATTGGTGAGGTTCATATCAAGGTGCCATCCGAGCAATGGCATATTTCTTGGTGGCCTCAAAACGAGTCTGTGCTGACTTGGCACCAAACATGTCTTGGAGCTGCTCCATGATTTCGTAGGTCGTCTCGACATTTTCCATCTTTGTCTTGAGAGTGTCCACCATACTATTCAACATGTAGTATCGCGCCTTGTTGTTAGCCGCATACCAACGTTCATACTTATCCCTCACAAACTTGGTAGCTCCTTCAGTTGTAACTTTTGGAGATTCCTCAGTCATGACAAACTTGGAATTGTCACCAATCAACACAATGTTGATGTTTTGCTTCCATTTAAGGAAGTTTTCACCAGTGAGTTTCTGTAACGCCCTAGATAGCCAAGACCGCTACACTGTGTGTTTATAAAGTGCCAGACCTACTAATCAAGTATTTAAATAAAATCGTGTTATTGAAACTATAAAGGAACTAGGGTTAAAAGAGTTTTGGTCTCAAAAGCCATATTTTCATTAAAAAGCATCATCTGTTACATGGGATCCCAAAAATATTAAGTTCAAAGACCGTTTACAAAAGACACAAGATTTATGTACAACAACCGGCCATACTAAGGCAAAACGAGCAGTTAGGTGATCCCTGTCCTGGTTCATTCCTCGACCATGGCGGTCGAGCCGCTGGCTATGTACATTCCACCTCGGAGCTCTCCACCTCAGGCTTGGTCCAGCTTGCCCTTGCCTTTACCTACACCACGTAGCACCCGTGAGCCAAGGCCCAGCAAGAAAACATAACAACAACAGAGCATAAACAATCAGCAGACAAGACAACATCTCACATTGCATCACATAAACTCAGCCATATCATCAATCAGTTTAATTAAGCAATCCACATACTAAGCATATCAATTCATAACATAAACAGTTCACAAATGATAACTAGGGCTAGCGCCCTCAGGCTGCTCCCTCCGTTATCCCGTTGTCCTTGGCTACCAGTGGCCAATCCGCGCTCTACGCGCTAAAACCATATACAGCACTCTTAGACCGCTTTTACATGTCCCATGGCGTAATACCAATATTGACACGATACAACTCTCGGGAGCACTTAGTCCCATCACAATCATACAACCGGGTGCAGTTTTCTTACCTTTCAATTTACTAGTTTCTGATGCCACGAAGCCGCGAGCACGGTCCTCTACCCCGAGCCTCTCCAAAGACCTAGTCACAACACAAATGAAACATCCTTTGTCACTAATCAATCTAAAACTACTTCCCAGAACCAATCCCACACTCACGGAATCCCCCAAATCCCTAAAACAATGCACCGAAGACATCCCCCGAACCCCCGGAGCAAAGGCTCAAAATTGCAAAATCCCATGCTCTGAAATTGGCCTAGCGCCGCGGCGCCCAGCAAGTCAGAGAATTTGCTCCGTCCAGAAACAACCTCGCGTCGCGGCGCCCAAGAACAGGGCCGCGGCGCTTCTTCGCGAACCCAGATTTCTGGGTTTTCCCCGAACCCAAATCACTCCAAATCATTCCAAATTCATACCTAAGCCCCAAAACCAATTCAAAACCCCAAATAGACCATTCAACAACCTATAAACATTATAATCTAGCTCAATTACACAACCACTCACAGAATTCATACTTAAATTTCATATTCAAACCCTTGAACCAAAACTTAAGAAAAGTGCAAACCAGACCTTTAGATTCTTAAACCATAACAGTTACGAAAATTAAACATGATACACTCTTACCTCAGTCAAGAACCCAGCTTGAATTCTCTTCAACTCTAGCTTCAAATCACCTTCTCTTTTGATTATCCCAACTCTGAATTCATGCAAAACCAGCCACTAACTTGTTTCAATTCATGCATATCCTCTAAGAACTAGACTTGAAACTTAAACAAATCATAGATAAATCTTTACCTCTGAGTAATCTTGACTTATGCTCAACTTAGTTGCCTTGAACCATCATAACTCTCTTCTTAGGTCTCCCAACTTCAGCTTCCCTCTTCTTCTCTTTTCTTCTAGATTTTCCTCCAATTTCAGCATAAATCAATTTTCCAAAGTATTATACATGACTAACTTTTCCTCTCAGCTGAAGCTCATCTATCCACTGCCAAAAGACCACCTTACCCCTCCACTAATATCCCTTTCTAATCTAAACCTCAAGGGCACACTTGTCCTTTTACTTACATTACAATTCTACCACTTCTCCAACAAAACCTGTTACTCTCTATGGTTACTAACGGTTACACAGGCTACCAAATCACCAGTTACCATTATCTAGCTTTCTAAGATCGTCTCGGCACGTGCATCACATTGATATCACCACACCCACGTGGTACAATTCACATAACATAATTATCACATAACATAATACACATAGTCATATAACATGCTTTAAATCATAATCATGCATCTTAATCATTAGAATCACACATAATTCCCATTATACCCTCCAGGCACACTAATCAAGGCCCTTAGCCTAATTAGTAAATTTGGGTCGTTACAGTTTCTCCATCGAAAGTTGAGAAATGATGGGAGTAGACACATCCATACTTAAAACTACATATTATCAATAAAATATAAATCAATCACTTTTGCTCAATAAAACTCCTATTCACACAAAGTTCAAGAAATAGCACAACATATACCAAAATATGTATGATATGAGAAAAAATACCAAAATAATCATATCTCTATTTATTTAGGTTTTTAACTAATCTATGATATCCTTGTCCCGGTTGGGGAGAGTCAAAAATACCACTAGTTAAATAAAGTTGTAAACTTATTTAATAATGGACACCATTATTAACAACCTACTATTCGATGATTTTATGAGCTACACCCACAGTTTCGATAATCATAGATTTAGTCCTAGTAGTCACCGTAGGGGTGAGTCTAGTAGAATTTGACCTATAATTATCTATCTTTCGAAATCTAACCTTATCAAAATAACTAATGAACACCTTCCGTAGGGGGACGAATCAAAGCGTCTCGAGGCCCCATTAAGCTATTGACCTTGTTAAACCAACAGTGGAGATCGAATATAATTCTTAAAATAAGCTCATTATAAAATTAAAAATAGTATTTTTATTATTTGTTTTTAGAAAATTAATGACTATGGTTCTCCAAAAAATTGAAAAAGATTAAATTTTTAAAACTAAAGTCCTCTAATTTCCTATTAATTCTAAAGTGTCACATTAAAATAAATTCAATTAATTTAGAATTAATCTGTTGCTAATCAATATTTAGGTTTAACTAATATAATGAACCTATACAATAACTCAGGTAAATGGACCTTATCTATTGGGCTTGTATGGAGGAGGACTGGGTCCAATATGTCATTCCCACTACAAAGGCCTCCATACTTCCATACAAGGTCCAAAAGAAAGGAATTTAAACCTTCATTTTATTAATTGTTATTAATTGATTATGCCCACTATAGTCATGCAAAGCAAATGGGCATTCACAAGTGGAACCACCTACAAGAGAGGAATTTAAATTTTACATTGTCTAATGGGCCCAAATAAAACCTATCATTTTATGAATATTTTATTTGGCAAAATCCATATATCTAGCAAACATATGGGCCACTATATGCATCTAAGCCCAATTGCAAAAATACCACATATAGTGCAAACAGGCATGTTATAATTGGATGGGCCTAATCATGTTACTATATGAGCAAGTCTATGACTTTATGCAAAAATACCACAATTTATTTCAAAAATACCACAATTAATTATCTAGAATTTATCAAAAAATTTGAATTAATTAAATTTTTACAAAAATAAGTCAATTTAAATTAAATTTATGAACAATTAACAAAAGTTAATTTAAATTTCATTTATCAACAATCAACTTGGTTTAGGTTAATTTGAAAAATGTTAATTTAATTTAAATAGGATCTATCAACAATTAACCAAAGTTATTTTAAATCTCAATTATTAAAAAATATATATTTTATTAATTGGTTGAAAAAAAAATGATATTTTTGAAAATTTAACTAATTTTAAACTTTAAAATCAATATCTTAACTGTTTTTCAAAATATATCTTGTGCTGTTACAACAATAAGATAATATTTTAACCATTTAAAATATATATATATTAATAGTTATAACAACCCTAAAATATCTCAAGACAGTTAAATAAATTTAAATATCCATGAAAATATATAACTAACTGTTGACTGCATTTTTAGCCAACGACGTGAGAACGTCAAATACGACAAACCTTCAAGAGAATTTAAATAACACAGACAGTTTAATCAAGAAAAGTAAATAACACAAGAGATTTTATAGTGGTTCATCCCCGATTGTCGGTAATAGCCTAATCCACTTAGAGTTGTGATTTATAGATCTGTACTCAAGATCAGATGGACTGAGCGAACTGAGTTTCTTCAGTGCAGATTGCAAAAATACAAGGATTCTTTCATATACACACACTTTCTCTCTCTAGAATACTCAGACCCAAATTTTCTCTCTCTAGAAAGAAGAAGCAGAAGAAGCCCCCCTCTAATCTCATAAGCCCTCTATTTATAGGCTTAGGGTCATACATACGGTATCCCCTAGAACTGGGATATTTTATTATATTTATTACATTTAAATTACAAAGAAACATTAAAAATTCAAAATATAACAAACCCTCCATTTGTGGGAAGAATGAGAGATTCCCGCATATCTTGTTGAAGTTGTTTCTGGGAATCTTGACTTAGTCCTCCTCTAGCTAGTTGATCCACCTCTCCTACTGACCACTCATGCAAATGCTGGTCGGACATGTGCATGGTGGTAGGACAAACATTTGTTGGTCGGACGTGCATGGTGGTAGGACATGCACTTCTCTCCTCTAACATGGCACTCTCCTCTAGCATGCCATGTTTCTCCTCGGACCAAATCCTTGGGGTCTCCTAGGACCACTCTCATGGGGTCTCCTAGGACCACTCTCTTGAGTTCTCCTAGGATGCACTCTCCTTAGCTCTCCTAGGATGCACTCTCCTTAGCCTCCTAGGATGCATTCTCCTTAGCCTCCTAGGATGTACTCTCCTTAGCTCTCCTAGGATGCATTCTCCTTAGCCTCCTAGGATGCACTCTCTTAGCTTTCCTCGGACCAAGGTGCACTTGGCTTGGTTATGACATCTTTCAAGCAGTCCAAATTCTTCGTCAGTCTACCGGGTCCCTCTATCACAACTCTGAGGAGTCAATGTATTTATTGACTATTAATGTGTCTTTTACTGATCATGTACTGCCACTTGTCACCTTTATTGCCACGTTATTGATCTCCAATTTTTGGGTATAACACTAACAAATTTCAAATAATTTAAATATTAAAAACTATAGAATAAATAGATATTTATATTTTCAAATAAATATTTAATAAAAATAACAAGTATTTAAAAGAAAATATCTTAAATATCTCATATCTTAATTCTAATATTTTAATATATTAAAAGATTAAAATTAAGTTGTTAGTCTATTTTTAAATTTGAATTTGAATCTTTGTAAAAAAATATCTAATTATTTAAATCTCAACCAACAAAAATATCTTATTTGAAAAAATAATTTTTAAATGATAAAACAAATCTGATATTTTTGGCTTTGATTATAAATAATCAATTTTCACATTTTAATTTCTTTAATTTAAAAAAAATAAAAAATAAAAATTGGAGGGTACTGTTCATCGCGTGGTTCTTGGCTGCTGAGGACGCGCGCGCAGGGGAGCTGGTGCACGCTGGGACGTGCGCAGACGGCAGGTGCACGCGCGGTGTGCACGCACGCGTGGGCAGCCAGGCCAAAAAAATTTGGAAAGATTTTTTGTGCAATTTTTCAAACCAAAAATATTTTCTAATTAATTTTTACCATGTTTTACACAAAATAAAGCATATATAAAAATTAATGGCATAGAAAACACAAAAAAAATAACCTAAAAATTGCTAATAATCACATAGAATTCAATATGCTTCATAAAATCATGAAATCCATCCAATTACTCAACACATCAAATAATTCAATTTTTAACATGTTCATACATGAAAATAAAGATGACCAAAGGCTCTGAGACGAGTTGTTGGTAAAACTTATACAGGATTTTTATTTATTTTCATGTATATCTAATATTAAACAAGTTAATATGAGACAACCTATAACATGTTTCTAAAATTGAATTCAAAGAGAAATAATGATAAGAATACTTACATTATACGCAGAGGAATAATAGAGTCATTCCTTTAGTTTCTCTAACCCTTGTATCCTTTCTGTCAAGAGTATTACTAAGAAACTGAACTAATCTTCACATTTCTTCACAACCTTCCAAAGTATCCTTAGAATCACCTAGACTAGAGTGGGAAATTCTCAACACATGAGATAGATACAGAGAGAAGAAGAGAAAAGAACAATGAGGCTTTGAAAAGGACTTATGTTTAGAGAGAATCTAAAATCTATCAGAAACTTGTGTTTTCAACTCTCTCTTAGCATTCCTTTTATAGACTCAATTAGGTCATTTATTTAATTAAAAAAATCAATAAAATAATAGTCAATTAACAGCCCTATGTCGAAATTATCATGGGCTTTAGGCCCGTGAAATTTCCCATTTAATTATAAGCCCGTTGGACTTAAAATCAAGGCATGTATTATTTTCTTTTGATCTAATTAATTATATATTTATTTAAATCCTTTATCAAATTAATAATTTATAATTTGAACCTTGATTTAAATTGTTGACAGTGAGAACTTTTCAATGATGTTAGGTTGGAAAACACAAAGTTTAGTAAGAAAATAACTAAATGAGAATTTAGAATAGACTTGAGGAAGGATAAATGCAGATCAACAATGGAGTAAAAACTCGTATATTGTTTTATAACCTTTGTATACAATTTATTTTCCAACCCAACCTCAATGATGAAGTGAGGCCCTATTTATAGGTGAGCTCTAATGGCTCTTGGTACATTGTGGTCCTGAAGAGACAAGGAGCTGCATATTCAGGCTGTAGGTAATAGTGGTGTTGGAGGAGTGGTGGTTGGCTCCAGTATATGTCAGGGGCCTGCAAAAGTACTCCTTCCTTGGTACCATGTCGTACCTCCACTACTTGTTGGGTACGGATGTCAGAGTCGCGCCTCTATCCTCCTCAAGGTCGTACAACCCATACTCGTGGGCATGCCTTGTAACTGATGGTTCTTTTTCCTATTTCAAAGAAACACCCTTTCACCAGACTTTCTTACATCTGGTTAAGTGTTGTAGAACTTATGGGTTGTCATGGAAGATATGGCGAAGCAAGGCGCCTTTCGCAGGTCTTTATCCTGGCAAGATGTGGGGTCTCACATGGACCCTTGAGCATAAGGCATGGCGTCTCGTGTGACAAGGCTTGCGGGCCTATGGCGAGGCATGTCCGCAGGACCTAGCGCGAGGTGCTGCAGCGCAGCTGAGGTGGTGGGTCTGCAGGACCCGGCCCGAGGCGCTGCTACGTGACCGAGGTGGTGGGTCGGCGGGACCTGGCACGAGGCGCTGTTGCGCGGCCGAGATGGTGGGTCTGTGGGACCTGGCGCGAGGCACTGCTGCGTGGACAAGGTGGTATCCACTGGACTTGGTGCGAGGCACTGCTGCACGCCCAAGGTGGTGGGTCCGTCGGATCTGGCACGAGGCGTTATTGCGCGGCCGAGGTGGTGGGTCCGCGGGACCTCGCGCGGGGCGCTGCTACGCGTCTGAGGTGGTGGGTCTGCAGTGTTGGCTTTTATTGATCAAATCAGAGATTATGCACAGCGGAACAACAATCAAATTGTTAGATTAATCCCATAAGATTTCTAGATCTACTTCTTCACATGCATATATATATTGAATCAAGGACATGAATAGAAAAATGACCTCAGGTCCTTCCTTGCTGCTATCTTTTCGTATGGCTAAATCCTCGAGATCTCACACCAAGATCTTCCAAAATGTTCTCAGGCACACAAAGAACGAGTGTGGGCTCACTATACAAATAATAGGCAATAACTATTTATCAGATGTTCTCAACACATGAGATCTGATAAAGCTTGGACCTAGGTTTTGTGAAGAACAATGACATTTGTTTTTGTCACTGTTCTCTTTTCTCTGAGAGAGATTCCTAGATATTTTTCTATCCCTGAAAAATTACGTTATGTGAAAAATGATATCCAATATTTAATAATATCCAATATATTAAAATATTTGTTATTTTAAACAAATTCAAAATAACTGATCAGTTATCAGATTTTTGTTTAAATAATAATATTTTAATCATATTAAAATATCTCATTATTTATTTAATATTTAAATAACTAAAATTGTGGAATCAAGAGACTGAGTAAACTCTCTTATGCGTGTAGCACAGTGCCTGTGCACTGTGCCACACGTGTACCACATGCCTGTGATGGCATGTGATTTTTCCCAATTTTTATTATTATTTAAATACCAAAAATCCCAAAAATAAATTAATTCAAAATTAATTATATTTTTGTTAAATCAAATAATTAATTCATTCTTAATTAATTAATTACACATAATTAAATAATAATTATGTTTGATACATAGAAAAATATACATAAGTCCTTTTTGCCCATTTTTGTATTTGCCTTTGACAGTGATTGTTTGAGCCATTTCGGGGACCATGGACCTATAACATTAAGCTCCAATAAATTGAAACTAAATAATTAAACTCTTTAATTATAATAGTTAATTTATTAATTCTGATATTACTCCACTATAAATTCATAATTGCACTCTTTATGTTATAGATATACTTTTACAGAAATATTTTTCTTAAGTCGTCCATTGATATAACCATCTTACAATAGTTCAACCCTCTAATTAATTAGTTCATAAATTAGAATGGAAGAATTACCATTTAACCTTTCTAATTTACTTCTTATTCCTTAAGTACCATTAATTCACTAGTGAATAATTAATCTATAATCTAATTATAGATTTGAGCTCAAAATCATTCAGTTCCAGAATTCACCCTTAAGGGAACTAATATACAATCCGTTAGGAAAGATTAGATTCTGTATTGTTGATACATGTTCCCAGCCATCCATGATATTAAATCTCCAAAACAAAAGTCATTAGCCTCATTCTTTGAAGAGACCTTAACGAATGAATCAAAAGATTTAATAAACATGAACAGGAGTTCATGATCTCTCAGGATTTAGGTTGATCTATAAATGATCATCAGTTATGATATGAATTACAAGTATTTATTGTTAAATGGTTTTTGGATAAAGACTCTAATTCATATCGGTCCATGTCATATATAATCATATTATATAAAGCACATTTACCGAGATGTCTTTCCACATCAATAATCTGAATCTAGATTATTTGTATCATTATGATACTCAGTAAACCGTACTTACAACTCCAATTAAAGAATTCCATAACTTTAATTTGTTGTTGTTGACTATTTTTATTCATTCATGTGATCTTAATTCTCTCGTACTAATACAAGATCACATCCTCAATAATGAATATGGAATTTTTCTGATATTTTCAAAATTATTCAAACAATAATTTAATAATCTAAATATAACAATAATAATAAACTATTGTATTTATTTATTCATTAAAAAAACAAATGTCTTTACATGCTTTTAGTTGGTGGGTTCGCGGGACCTGGTGCAAGGCGCTGCTGCGCAGCCGAGGTGGGGTCCACGGGACCTAGTGTGAAGCTCTAGGGTTCGCAGCACCTGGGCGTGAGGGGTTCTAGTCTTCAGCGAGGTGGAGGCCTCATGAGCCACATAGAAGCATGACTCCTAAGAGCATGGCACTCGGGTCTCCAACCACGAAAGGGTCTCGCGAGGCACATGGATGCCCGACACATGGATGCAAGGCGAGGGCCTCGCAAGGCCCAGGGGCGTGAGACACACGAGGGTATCGTGAGCCTTCGAATCTTCAGCAAGGCAGAGACCTGTGGGGCGCTTGGGAGTGTTGGCTAGAATGTGGTCTCGTGCAACCTATAGGCCCGAGCCCGATAGCATGACTAAGTGACCATTAGCCACATATTTCAACCAGGGATCAGAGATTTTTTCCTTGGTAGATTTTTGGCATCTACATAAACTTATTTATTAATTTAGACCCCAATTTATCTTAATTAATAAATCTTCCATAATTTCTCTTTTCTTCTCTAAATTGTATAACTCTATGAAACTATCCAAAATTGACTTGGTCAACTTTGATAATTCTAATTGATAATTAAATCAATTAATTGAGACTATCTAGATGATTTTATCCAAGATACAGTGGGGACCATGGGCCTATGAAATCAAGCTCTAATAAGTTATCATAAATCTAACAAATAAATTTACTAACTTATTAATTCCTCGTGACTCCACTAAAGACTCAGAATTGCACTCTTGAATTCATAGAACGCTCTATAAGCAATATATATAAGTTATTAATTATCCATTGTTACAACCATAATTGTCACTCAATCTTCGATAGACGGTCTACAATGTGATGGGACTAAAATACTGTTTTACCCCTCATTGTATTTTATCCTTAAAACACTTAGTTCCTTGTAAATGATATTTCAGTAAACTAGTATTAATTACTGAAATGAGATCTCTATCATTTAGCACCTTGAACCAAACTAAAAGGAAACCATCGTTTCACTTCTTCATTAGAAGCTATAGATGTTCATATCTATGATTAACAGTCCCACTCAATTATACTACCGAGTTCCAAAGATGTATGCATGGGCAGTCCGTAGGGTAAGCTAGTAACAAACAAGTCAAAGAACTCAAATAATACAATCAGTTAGAATACTAACCACTCATAATTGAGATTGAATTGACCTGTGGTCAACTATATGATATGACAAGAATAGATAATAACGGTATGTTTACTTATCCTATCTACTGTCAATATTGGTCCAGTCCGATGTAACAAATACATCTGATCTTATCTACTTTGCTAATTTTCTGGAAAGAACATAACACTGCAATGTGTAAGTAGATCATATCATAGATCAGTGTAAATCCTATGCACTGACTAATCTGGACTAACTTATATTTGAACATATAATCATATTTATATTCCACTGTGATTACGTTACTATAAATACGATTAGCTATATGCTCAGGATGTAATAGAAGTTTATATTAAACAAATAATCATGAAAATAAAACATGTGAGCATAGTGATTGACCAAGTCAAAAAGTGATTTCTATTTTTTTATTGATAATAAAATGAGATTACAAAGAAATTGGGTTTTAATCACGGCATAAAACCCCAACAAGTTTATCTACAATCAACGACATGGCAGTCAGGCAATGATGATAGGTTAACAGTCTTTCCATAGTCCACCATTGAAACTCAGCCAACCATATGCAATTAGGATTCAAACAAACATTTAAACATTCATTTACATGCAGTAGCAATTCTAATAAGCACGCCTCATTATAATCACACAACAGTCAAGGGCCAGGCCCTATCCGTATTCCATGCTTTTTATTAATCACACTGATTAAAACATTTATATTTCATTCAAGCATTCAAGCTTGTAATCATATATATACAGTAACGAAACCCTGAGTCAAGCTTGTCTTTAGCGGCAAGTGCACATGCCCAGCCAGTCTTTAGGAACCCTTAATCCTAGACCGCTCTGATACCAAATTGTTACACCCTGGATAACCAAGACTGTTACATTGTGTATTTGAAATAGTGCAAGACTTGCTAATCAAGTCATTTGAATAAAAATGTGTTCCTAAAGTCAACCATATGGTTAGAGTTAAAAAATTTTGAACACAAACGGTTAATTTTCATTAAAACGGATGTTTAATACATGGGATCCCAAAAATAACTGGGTATAAGTGATAATTTACAACCCTCAAAAGTTTTATACAACCAAAATCCACTCTAATGGAAAAATAAAAATTTTAAGGCTCTGTCCATGTACTTTCCCTCAACCGTGGCAGATGAGAAGCTGACAATGTACACCTCGCCCCCAAAGCTCTCTAACTCATGGTTGGTCTAGCTTCCCTTTACCTTTACCTGCACCATGTAGCACCCGTGAGCCAAGGCTCAGCAAAAAAACCAAAGAAAACAACAGATACATGTAGCAATAACGGTATTTGATCAAGCTTAAATCAGTCAATTCAACCACAAAATAGAGTAAGAACATTCAACTAATCTATGATAAGCACATAATTTCAAGTCCACAAATATTCAGGGTTGGCACACTTAGGTCGAGCCCCCTGTTGATCTTACTGACCCCAGCTAGCTTAGGCCCAGTTGCGTTTAGTACGCTTACTGTCAGCCCCAGTTGTCTTAGGCCGTTCATTCTTGTATATCACATAAATCTTACAAATACATAGTACAAGCAATCAATATTTGGGAACCTCAGTCCCATTCTCAACTACACAAGGGTGCAGTTTTCTTACCTCGAATCCCAAGCGAAGAATATAGACTGGTCTCGAGCATGATCCTCAGTCCTGAGCCTTAGCAATAAACCTAGTCATAGTATCAATGGGCAATCATCAATTTTGTAACGCCCTGGCTACCCCAGAACAGTTACGGTGAACGGTGGACCGGAAATTTGACTCGCTACCCGAGTCCTTTGGTCAAAACGTGCTCTAAGTGTAATTAACAGGTTAAGGTATAAAACCAATAAAAAGGAAATGGATGTTTTCATTACAAACTGCTCTGCAGAGCTAAACAAAACGTTTACAAGTTGTTCTCAGTACAAAATGGTCACTACTGTTTCAAATTTACAATCTCGCCGACCTAAGCGGCAAAAATAGGGTAAACCCCCTAGTTCCTCTGAGAACTCCTTGGCCGTGGTGGTCAAGCGGCCGCATATGTACACATCACCACTTCAGCTCTCCACTCAAGGCTAGGTGAGCTTTTCTTTCCCTTTACCTGCACCACATAGCACCCATGAGCCAAAGCCCAGCAAGAAAACATAATACTATTCAATAACATTATCAAATGATTATCATTATAATCACACTGAGCATAAAGCTTTCAAACAATTGAGTGAACATCACATGAGGTCCTGATAAACCATACTGAGTGCTGACAAGCAAGTCACTGAAACAAATGGAAGAGTGGCTGCTAGATAAGCCACTAGCCTTCAACAGGTTCTGGTAAACCATACTGAGTGACTATCAAGCATGTCACTGTTTCAAGTGGGAGAGTGGCTGCTAGGTAAGCCAGTAGCCTCCAAACGCTTATTTCATTCATCAACCCTCGGGGTCGGTCTGGGATTAATGCTCTTTGAGTCATTCAATGCTGATAGTCGATTAGATCTAATCTTTGTTGGCTTGTGTTAACACGCTAAGGTCGTCCTGACTAATGAGTCAGCTCAACGTGACCAGTGCCCAGTACCACTGTCGAACCTGACTAATAAGTCACAGCTTCATAGCTGATACTAGCACCTTTGCCAAATCTGACTAATGAGTCAGTACCATGCACAAGTGAGCAACATATGCTAAACATTCCATTTTCAATCCAAGTCCATATTTACACAACCAGCATGCTTCATGAATATCCATGCATGTCACACTTGGGGTGTAGTTTTCTTACCTCTGGTTCGAGCTAGAATGAGTAAAAGAACAACCCTGAGAACGATCAACCTTTTGGTCCTTTAGCGGTTACCTGGTCATAACCAATCATGGGATTCCATCAATAAAATGAATAATAAAATGTTCCCAAACCAAAACCTAACCTCCGGGACATCAAACACTACTCAACTAGGTAGTAGGTTCAACCCCGAGGCCTTAGGCTTGAATCCCCATGCTAGAAACTCCATTTTGGCCAAAAATGCCCTAAGAGTCGCAGCCCTCCTCAGCTGCGCCGCGGAGCGCCCTCAAACAGAGAGGGTCTCCCCTGCCAGACGCCAAGGGCCGCAGCGCTCCACAAACGCGCCGCGGCGCTCAGCCCAGACCAGCAAAATGACCACACGCGAACTCAATTTTTCCCCTGTATTTTTCCTCTCAAACCAGCCCTTCAAACCAGCTCAAAACCTCCTCCAAACACACAATTAAACCCCTAAACATCACCCACAACTTCCCCTCATCAAAACCCAACCTAAACATCAATTAAAACCTCCTCAAATCCACACTTCCATCAAGAAACCAAAAGCTGAAAACTTAGAACGAAAACAGGGTATAACCAGAAACTCAAGACTAAAACTCACCTCAAACCAGCTTTGAACCTTCCTCAATAGCTAAACCAGGTCCACTAACTCAGCCCTTTGATCTCCTAGCTTAATTCCACACTTTGAGCTCAAGAACACCAAAGAAGAAAGTGGAGGAAATGAACGTACGGGAAGGAAGAAGACAACTCTGTTTTTGCTCTGTTTCTGTACGGTTTCTACAGCCATCCAAACTTCACATATATCCAAACCCTAAATGACCAAAATACCCTTTAGTCACTAAAAACCTCTAAAACCATTTCAAGGGTAAAATTGGTACTTTCAACTTACACCGTTAATCATAATTAACTCTTCCCGATTCCCGCTAATCTCAATATTCTCAAACACCAATAATTCACATCCCGTTACCCTTTAATGCCCAGTAACACTCTAATCATTAAAAACACCCCGAGACTCACCCCGAGCCCCTAGCTTAAGCCCGTTATGACCAAACCGATATTTAACACACCATGATCGTCTCATGCCAAATGGCTCGAACAAACCCACATCATAATGTGGTCTCAAAATATATATCACCAACATGCATCCAAATAAACAATTTACCCTCAACGGGCCAAATTACCATCACACCCCTGTAATTAAAAATATGGACTCACATGCATGCATTTCACATCATATCATAATATAATCAACATATACATGCATTTTATCAATTAATAGCATAATTAAGCAGGTATGGCCCTCCCGGCCTACTATTCACACCGTTAAACACAACGGAGAATTCGGGGCATTACAAATTTTAAACCCAAATAAATGCTTAGGAAACATTAGCTAGCCACTGGGACCTCAATTTCTACTAAACCAGGTAGTAGAAATCGTCCCGGGCACTTAGGTTCGAACCCCGAGCCTTACTAATCACAAAAACCAACCTAGGCCAAAATCCCCTAGGCAGGCCGCGACCTAGCCCTAAGGGTCGTGACACACCCCCAAGACATAGACACAACCCCACACATCTGGGGGAGGCAGGCCACGACTTACCCCCTAAGGTTGCGGCGCGCCCTTAAAACAGAGAGCCTTCCCAAGGCATTCTGGGCATGCGGGCCATGGTGCCCATGAGCTGGGTCGTGACGCCCCCCCCCCCCCCCCCCTTCCCCATTCCCAAAATTTTCTGGGTTTTCCTCTGTTGGGAATTGTGCCTTGAAAGCATATGTAGTATAAATTGTTTTAAGAAATAAATAAATAAATTGAGTTTGTTATGCATATACTTTATGGACTATATTATTCTGTGATAATATTAAGTAAATATCAGAAAAATTCCTAAGTTTATATATGTGATCTCAACCACGTATTGGTACGGGATGATTATGTTTGAGATAAATTAACTTGAATAGTTCGCAGTAAAATAAAGTTATGGAATCTTTAGATTAATTACTGCAAGTACGGTCCACTAGTATTATGAATACATGTGATCTAGATCTGAATTACTAGTGTCGAAGGACACTTTAGTGGAGGTACTTTATATATTAGAGAATATATAGAACTTGACCAAATATGTTTATTAATACTTAGTTAAATATTGTTTCGAAGTATTAATTAAATATATCAACTGATGATCATATACAAATAGATCTTAATCCTGAAGTTACTATGAACTCCTGTTTATGTTGTATGAGTTCTTTGATTCACTTGTTGGGGTTTGTCAGAATGATCAGGCTAGAAACTTTTGTTTTGGGAACTCATTAACGTAAATGGCTGGGGACATAGTATACAGATAAGGAATCTATACCTTCTAGTAAGAGATTGAATAATGGTTCTCTTAAGGGTTGACTTTTGGGACTGAAAGGTTATTGAGCTCAAATTCATAATTTAGTTATGAATTAACCTTCACTAGTAAAGTCAATGGTACTTAAGGAAACAAGATATAATTAAAAGGGTAAAACGGTAATTTTATTCTAGGTTAACTATGAACCATTATTAGAGGGTTAATTTGTATGTAATAGTTATATCAATGGATGTTTTATTGTTATAAAGTACTCAATAAATGAAATGTCTATAATTACAAGAGTGTGGTCTCATATTTATAGTGAAGTAATCATGAGATTAATAAATTAAGATTATTTAATTAAAGAGTTTAATTAATAATCACAAATTTATTGGAGCTTGGAATTATAGGTCCATAGGTCCCCACAGCGGCTCTGTCAACACTATTCAAGGCAAGAGTCGATATAAAGGGTAAAATGGTAAAAAGACATGTTTAAGAAGAAATTTGCTCTTCGGGTCAAATATGCAATTATGTGATAATAGTGATCAATTAATTAATTATAAATTAGTTGTAATTATCAAAATTAATTATTATATAATTTTGAAATTATATAAATAATTAATTTATTATAATTTTCAAAATTATAATAAAATAAATATTTAATTTTTAAAATTAGTATTTGTTTACCCAAAAAAGATTTACCTGATGACGTGACAAAATTAGTATGCACGTGGGTTGCACGTGACTATTTTCGTGAGTACGTTCTGTTCAACCGTCGACCACATGAGAATTCACTCAGTAGAAGGCATATTTTATGGGCGACCAGTCTGGTCGTAGTATTTCAGATATCTTCTATAGATATGTAATCTCGCATTTATGTAATGATTGTAATTTCCATTATTATTTAGATACGCTTACCTTAAATCTAATTAAGGCCCATCGTCCCATGAGCAACTCCTTGAGCCTATAAATAAGATTCAAAGGGCTCAAGAGAGAGGACTTTTGGATCTATAGAGAGAATTATAGTGTTTTTATCTGCCAAATTTGTATTCATCTCCAAGCTTGTGAAACTCGTGAACCCTAGTTCATTGATCATAGTTTTTGGAGTTCTACATTAATAAGAACACTAAGTGGACGTAGGTTACTACCATCTTTGGGGCCGAACCGCTATAAATCTTTGTGTCATTTATCATTTTGATTGAATTTCATCTCATTTTTATTGTTTTACTTGACTCTGTGTTGTTGTCCGAATCGAGGGTCAGCAGTATTTAATTAAAATTGGTTTTAATTAATTAGTAGAATTAATTACATATCTTTATTTGAGTGGGAGATAATAATCTGATAAGTTCAAATTGGATTTGAATTTAAAAGATTGATATTTGTTGACGCGGTTCTTCGCCAACAGGTAATTAAGAGAAGAAGAGAAAGGGATTAGTGCTAATAATGAACCGAAACAGATATATGATCCTAGGAAATGGGAAGGTGACTCAAGACATGGTTTTTAAGTGGTTCAAAGGTTAAAATCCTTCTACTCCACCAGTCAATATTATTGCTCTATTCTGAGTATATGATTACAGGATATTTCTTACAAAAGATAATCCAACCTCTATCAACTCCTAGGGTCTCCATATTTATAGGAGAAGGCACCTGGGAGTTGGTAAGAAGGTCATCCCGTGACCTTCTTACCTATCATATCAACTCTGTGACATTCATGATTAATTCCTAAACCTGACACATTAGTGTGGTCAAATCAATAGGTAAGGAGATAATGGGCCGCACGGCCCAACCCAGTTGTGGGTGTCTGAATACGCACGTTCCTGCTGCGTGTCCGAGAAGTCAGGGGCATATCAGACACGTGATGTTTGATATATGCACGTTTACCTTCCGTGTGTTGACTTTACAAAGGGTCATAGCCTCCATATCCAGCTCGTACCACGAGCTGGATACATAACTCGACCTTCGGCGTTCAGAGTCCGGACTCAGGTCTTAGGCAATCTTGGCGAACCCTTGGGTTACCTCGAGCTAGGGAGGTACGACCTTATGACGGAAGCTCTGGTTTTGGGGATGTCCACGAGATAATTATGATTAGGTCGCAGCTCAGCCCGTGGGAAAATCAGGGCGTACATCTGCCCCCCAAGCCCCTCCTCGTGGTATACCACATCGTATAAGACCACAGTAGGGGCTTTTAGGCTTCCCCATGAACTCTTCACATTCCACCTCTTACGCAGGCACCTGATACGTGGAACATCGTGGTTGGTGACGGTACGTCTTACGAGAACCGCATTTAATGGCCTAGCCTATGCCCAGCCGTCGTTCCGTATTTCGAGTGGAGGGCCTCGGATCCCTCATCAGGGCCATCCCACAGCCCTCTACACGTGACCCTTCACGTATATAAAAAAGGGGTGGCCACCCTACGCATGGGCCACCCTTTCATTTGAAATTTCTCAAAATTTCTCTCCTTCTTCTCTCCTCATCTCAGAAGAGAAAAAACCCTCTTCTCTGTGACTGCTACACTCAGCGTTCAAGAAGCTCAGATGTAAGGATTTCATCAAAGCTTTGGAAGCCAATACTCTGACGAAGCTTTCACCTAGGCGATACCTTCATCCACCTCCCAGTCAAACACTGTAAGTTTCCTGACCATGTGTGTTTTGAAAATATATTTCACTGTAGCTTAGGTAAGTATTTTACTGTAGCCGCATGCAAGGGTTTACTGGATTTTGTGGATGCGGAGGGTGAAATCCTTTTAGGTTAGGGTATTTTTGCTGTAGGAAATCACTTAAGAGTATGATTTACAGGATGCTTTTTCTGGGGACGATTTCTGGGTAGGATTTTTGACATATTTTGGGTGCAAAACCGGGGAGCTTAGGGGACACGCCTCACAGGCAGTTTTGCCAACCTTGCCTATCGAAACTTTCCCCCCAAGGTAAATTTTATCCTGACCCTCCTGACACACGAATTCCGAGTAATCGGGGATCTGTTTGGGAGCACAGGCGCGTGTTCATTGAACCGCGTGGTCCCACTCTCCACGGGCTGGGCTTACCTCAGCTCGTGCAAATAACATTTGATTTTTCCTCACGAATGGGTCGCGTTTTCTGAAATATTTTCTTTTGTTCATTAGGCGACCAGATGGCACCGAAAAGGAACGCTCCCAAGAAGACCGTCAGCAGCTCGGCCTCACAGCAGGACAAAGGAAAGGCAATGATGCCGGACTCCCCAATCCCCAACTTTGGGTCGGCGGTGGAGCAGGAGGTTGAGGTCGCCCCCGATGCCTTCTTTGAGGCGGAGAGGATCGTCTCAAAGGTCACCGACCAGGCGAAGATCAACAAAATATTTCTCTCCCACAACATCGCCCTAGGGAGAACATCCGTGGTGGCCCGGCCTCCCTTGGAAGGCGAGCAGAGCTGCGCACCGCTCGACGAGGTATTCGCGGCCTAGAGCGGCGAGCATTTCAAGGCGGGGGCATTCCTCCCGCTGGACCAGTATTTCGCGGACTTCCTCAATTATGTGAGGTTCGCACCGTTTCAGCTCCCCCCCAACTCTTATCGGTTGTTGGCGGGGTTGAAATATCTATTTTTGAAGCACGAGTGAGAGGTCCCCACTCCAGCGGACATTTTATACTTTTTCTGCCTCAAGGCCAGCCTGGATCAGTGGGGGCGAGGCGACGGGTTTTACTACTTAACCCGGTTCCCCAATACGGTTGCGGTCATCGAGCTGCCCAGCCACCCCAACGGCTTCAAGGATCAATTCTTCATGTCGACGGGGTTCAAGAATTGTGAGCTCCACTACTTCAATCATCCTCATAAGTGTTTTTCATCCTTAGCTCGTAAATTAAGTGTCCTTTTAGCTCCTCCCGTACCCCTTTCTGACTTAGACTAATTCTGCAGCCATCTTCGCGAGGACAGAGAAATTTGTGACCCTCGGGGCCCAATACGAGACGCTGGCGGGCTTTCCCCCCAGCGAGAAAGATTACCACATGCTCGTAATAGACGAGACGATGATAGCTTGCAAGTTGATTTTCCCAAATCAGATTTTAAACCTCAGGAGGCCCCGGGGGCTTCCCCCAGCTCGCGACACTTGACCCATCATCGTGGAGGAGGTCGTGGGGGACGAAGATGAGGAGGACGAGGGCGGCGAAGTTCCCCTCGTGATGAATAGGAAGTGGGCCTTGGAGGTCGCCCAGAGGACGGGCGAGGAGAGGATCCAATCCGGAGTAGCCGCGGGTCCTTCTGGCCAAGGTAACTTTTACATGTTTAGGAGTCTAGATAGGGCCACAGCAGACCCTCGACTGGCTAGGTTCAATCCTAGGCAGCTCGTCCATCGTCACCAAAATGATTCGGACCTGAATACCACCCTGCTCCATTGTGTTGACCGGCTTGTGGTGGACTACCAAGATAGCTGGCCTAGGGGTACCGTAGTAGTAGATAACACCCTAGCCTTTAGGTCGATCTTATTCGAGGAGTATGGGACCAACCTACGTACATGGCCATCACTCCGGAGGGGTGTCGTAGCTCTGGGGCTTAGGCAATACGTAGAGGAATCTAGCCCTGAGTCAGACTCGGACCCAGAACTTGCGCCAGCTCGGGAAGTAATCGACTTAGATTCTTCTTCTAGCTCGGGGGGTAGGATTCCCTTAGTATTCATATTTTATCTTTACCCCTTTGTTTTTGTATCTGTATGGTTGCTAACTCGTACTAACCATGTTTTTGTTTTGACAGAAGAGATGTCCCAGCCCGAGGAGAGCCTGCGAGGTGCGGTCTTCGGGGGGAACCCCTCAGCTGGGCCAAGAATGAAAAGGCTCCGAACGTCCAAGAACGCCGCTGGGGTCCCCACCAAGTCTCCGGCTAAGGAGAAGGAGCAAACCCCGGCTGCCCAGGTCGCGGGAGCGATTCTTCCTGCCGCAGGGGGAAGCAACATGCCTCCACCCCCTCCGCGAGCTCCAGCCGCCGCCCGGGACGCAGGAATGGAGCTCGGGACTTCGTCGGATGTACCCTCCGATGTACGCATCCCAGTCAATCCCCAGGACCTGGAGAAAATCCCCAAGGCCTTCCAGGGAACGGTGTATGAGTCGGCAAACTACGCCGTCAGCCACATATACAGGTTCACCGAGAAGGAGCTCCGGGCCATCGAGACACTGAGCCCGGTGGGCGTGCTGGAGTCTTCATTGGGCATGGCCATGACAGTAAGCTAACTTACTTTTTCATGGTTTTTATCATTACACGTTGCTCTGCTTTTCCTTCCCTTTTTTTCTGAGGAAATTGTCTTTTCAACTTCGCAGAGCGCCGTTGCCCTTCATCGGAGCATCGTCAGGACCAAAACTCAACTCGAGGACATGAGGAGCGAGCACCAGACTACCCTGCAGGCGGCTAAGGATGCCTTGGCGGCCTCGCAAGTCAAGTTGGAAAAAACCCGCTCGAAGGTTCAAGAGCTCGAGACCTCTCTCGCCACCTCGCGGACAGACCTAGATGCCGCGAAGACTGAGGTCTAGGTCGCCCAGGCTGCCTTAGAGGCCGAGCAGAAAACTTCGGAAAAGTCCATGGAAGATCTGTTCTACCATTGCTGGGTCTACAATCCAGATGCAGACTTCTCCTTCATGTCAGCGAGCCTTTGGGAGCGCTTGTTGGTGAAGTTCCAAGCTCGCGTTGATAAAGAGGCGCCCTCGGAGACCGGGGAAGGCTCTGGCGCAGCTGAGCAAGGCGAGACGGTGACCTCCAAGGGGCCACCTGGCGGAGCTTAGGGTGTTTCCTTTCTTGTGCCCTTCAATATTTTTAAATACTTTTTATGTAACCTTTGCATGAGGTGCTTTCACCTCGAGACAATTTGATTTTATGCTTTCAATTGATCCTCTTTTTTTTTTCTTTACGCGCTTTGGTTACAATTTCTTGAAAAACTTAGTTCATGCTAACTTTTAACCATATCTCGAGCTGTCTAGGAAGAACAACGATCAATAGATTTAAATCAACTTCTAAGTTTTATGACCTGGTTAGGACCAGGAACTTAATTTGAAAACTTAGTTCGTGTTAACATTTATCCATATCTCGAGCTCTTTAAGAAGAACAACGATCAATGGATTTAAATCAACTTCTAAGTTTTATGACCAGGAACTTAATTTGAAAACTTAGTTCGTGTAACTTTTATCCATATCTCGAGCTCTTTAAGAAGAAAAACGATCAATAGATTTAAATCAACTTCTAAGTTTTATGACCAGGAACTTAATTTGAAAACTTAGTTCGTGTTAACTTTTATCCATATCTCGAGCTCTTTAAGAAGAACAACGATCAATAGATTTAAATCAACTTCTAAGTTTTATGACCCGCTTATCACCAGGAACTTATTTTGAAAACTTAGTTCGTGTTAACTTTTATCCATATCTTGAGCTCTTTAACAAGAACAACGATCAATAGATTTAAATCAACTTCTAAGTTTTATGACCCGGTTATCACCAGGAACTTATTTTGAAAACTTAGTTCGTGTTAACTTTTATCCATATCTCGAGCTCTTTAAGAAGAACAACGATCAATAGATTTAAATCAACTTCTAAGTTTTATGACCAGGAACTTATTTTGAAAACTTAGTTCGTGTTAACTTTTATCCATATCTCGAGCTCTTTAAGAAGAACAACGATCAATAGATTTAAATCAACTTCTAAGTTTTATGACCCGGTTATATCCAGGATAGGACTTAGTTAGCGTTTAATCCTTATCAATATCTCGTGTTTTTTAAGAAAAACAATGGTCAATCGATATGAATCAACTTCTAAGTCATTAAGGATCCCTGGTTATATCTAGGCACCATATGCCCCCCAAGTAACTGGGAAAGGGTCTTTCGTGGTTACTTTATATTACACTTGCAAACATGTACAAAAAGTTGATTCTCATTCATACATAAAAAGTGGCCTTTCAAGCCTTACAAGTGAATCATTGATAATATTTCTTTAGGTGGATGGCGTTCCAAGTCCGCGGGACCACCCCTCCATCAAGTCGAGCTAACTTATAAGTTCCCTCCTTGATGATTTCGATGAATTGGTATGGTCCTTCCCAGTTTGGTCCCAAAACTCCATCTTTGGGATCTTTTCCAGCCAGGAAAACTCTCCTTAGGACCAGGTCGCCAATGCTAAAGGCGCGTTTTTTGACTTTGGAGTTGAAGTAGCGAGTGATTTTCTGCTGATAATGGGCGAGCTGGAGTTGCGAATCCTCTCGCCTTTCATCAACTAGATCGAGGGAATGGCACAGGAGCTCGTGGTTTCGTTCTTGGTCGTAAGACTGGACTCTATGCGAAAACACCTTAATTTACACGGGGAGGACAGCCTCACTCCCAAAGGTTAGGGAAAAGGGAGTATGACCCGTAGGAGTCCGATGCGAGGTCCGGTATGCCTATAGGACCTTGGGGAGCTGTTCTGGCCAGACCCCCTTTGCTTCGTCCAATCTCTTCTTGAGGCTCACCTTTAGGGTCTTGTTGACAGCTTCGACCTGGCCATTCGCCTGAGGATAGGCCACGGAGGAGAAACTTTTCACAATTCCGTGCCTTTCATAAAACTCGGTGAACAGGTCGCTGTCGACTGAGTACCGTTATCGGAAACGATCTTCTTGGGCAGGCCAAATCGACAGATAATGCTTTTAATCACGAAGTCAAGCACTTTCTTGGAAGTTATCGTCGCCAAGGGTTCTGCCTCAGCCCACTTTGTAAAGTAGTCGATGGCTACCATGGCGTAACGGGCCCGCCTTTTCCGGTGGGGAGGGCGCCAACCAAGTCTATCCCCCAAACGGCAAACGGCCATGGGGATGAGATCATCTTCAGCTCGACTGGAGGAGCTCGGGCAACTGCGGTGAATCGCTGGCACTTGTCGCACTTCTTCACGTATGAGACCGAGTCTTTGGACAGAGTTGGCCAGTAATATCCTTGCCTTAGGACCTTTAAGGCCAAGCTTTGCCCCCCAGTGTGGTCTCCGCAAAATCCTTCGTGCACTTCCTGCAAGATGGCCTTTGCTTCGCCTAAAAGAACACACTGGAGGAGAGGTAGGGAGTGCCCACGTCGGTACAACACCCCATCGACTATCGTATACCTAGGAGCTTGGTACAGAAATCGTCGTGCATCGTTACGTCCTTCAGGCAGCTTTCCTTCGGCGAGATATTCAAGGATGGGAGTCATCCAGGTCGGCCTGGCATCGATCATCTCGACCTCCGTCCTAACATCTTCTACGCTTGGTTTCTCCAAGAATTCGACTGGTACTAGCCCCAAGGTCTCCGTTTCCCTAGAGGTGGCGAGCTTGGAAAGAGCGTCTGCGTTAGCGTTCTACTCCCGAGGTATCTGTTCGATCGAGCCTCGCTCAAACGTGGACAGGTCAACTTTTACCTTCGCCAGATAGGCGGCCATCTTGGGCCCCCGTGCTTGATATTCTCCCAGGACCTGGTTTACCACGAGCTAGGAGTCACTGAAGCACTGGACGGAGCTCGCCTTCAACTCCTGGGCTATCCTCAGTCCCGCCAGGAAAGCTTCGTATTCGGCCTCGTTGTTGGAGGCTTTGAATCCGAATCTCAGTGCCGAGTGGAATCTATGTCCCTCGGGGGATATCAAAATGATTCCAGCTCCGGAGCCGTTCTCGTTGGATGAACCATCTACAAAGACCCTCCACGAGCTAATTTGGGGTGAGTTTTCTGCGGGATCCTCCTGGAATCCCGTGCACTCTGCCATGAAATCGGCCAGGGCCTAACCTTTTATAGAAGTTCGCGGAGTGTTCAGAATCTCGAACTGACTGAGTTCGATGGTCCACTTTAACAAATGTCCCGATGCTTCAGTTTTTTGCAAAACCTGCCTTAAAGGTTGATCGGTCATGACGTGAATCGAGTGGGACTGGAAGTACGGCCTGATCTTTCGTGAAGCCGTGATAAGGCAGAACACCAATTTCTCCATCAGCGGGTATCGGGACTCAGCCCCGAGAAGTCTCTTACTGATGTAGTAGACTGGCTTCTGAACTCGGTCCTCTTCTCGTACCAGTACGGCACTAGCTGCGTCCTCAGTAACAGCCAGGTAGAGAAAGAGAGGCTCTCCTGCCTTGGGTTTGGATAGCACGGGCGGCTCAGCCAGATGTGCCTTTAGGTCGAGGAATGCGCTTTCGCACTCTACTGACCATTCAAACTTCTTGTTTCCTCGGAGCAGGTTGTAGAAGGGCAAACACTTATCGGTGGACTTGGAAATAAACCGGTTGAGGGCTGCCACTCTTCCTGTCAGGCCTTGGACATCTTTTCGCGACCTGGGCGAAGGAAGCTCGAGCAGTGATCTGATTTTGTCGGGGTTTGCCTCGATTCCTCGGGTATTGACTATGAACCCCAGGAATTTCCCTGACGCGACTCCAAAAGTGCATTTCTGTGGATTGAGCCTCATGCCATATTCCCGTAGTATCTTAAAACATTCTTCCAGGTCGGAAACATGGTTATCGGCAGTCTTTGACTTGACTAGCATGTCATCAATGTACACTTCCATGTTTTTTCCAATCTGGTCCGCGAATATTCTATTTACTAGCCTTTTGTAGGTAGCTCCGGCGTTCTTCAGACCGAACGGCATGACCTTGTAACAATAGACGTTAGACGGGTCATGAAGCTGGTGTGCTCCTGATCCATCGGATTCATCGCGATCTGATTGTAGCCTGAGTATGCGTCCATAAAGGACATGAGCTCGTGCCCTGCCGTGGCATCTACCAACTGATCAATCCTGGGCAATGGAAAGCAATCCTTTGGGCAGGCTTTATTCAGGTCGGAGAAGTCGATGTAGGTCCGCCATTTCCCGTTAAGCTTCGGGACCAGCACGGGGTTGGCAACCCATATTGGAAACTTGGCTTCACAGATAAAGCCGCATTTCTTGAGTCGGGCTACCTCTTCCTCTAGGGCTTCAGCTCGAGTTGTTCCTAAACGCCTTTGCTTCTGGGACTTGGCAGGAATGCTTTTATCCAGATGAAGTGTATACATGATGACACTCGGGCTAATTCCCACCATATCCTCGTGGGACCAGGCAAACACGTCCAGGTTATCTCGCTGAAACTTGGTCAGCTCCGCCTTCCTCTTGCTACAGAGATTTTTCCCGAGCTTGACCATCCGTGATGGATTCTGCGGATCAATGGTCACTTCCTCGAGCTCCTCAATCGCCTGGAGTTCGGATCTATCCTCGCCTATTCGGGGGTCAATATCCTCATTTAAGACGACATTTTCCCCCTCGGCGCTTTGAGGTTTTTCAATCTCAAGATCTGCCAAGGGTTCCTGAGATTCCTCTTCACCTTGAATGGCCATTACCAGCTGCCCGGGTTTAGATTTTCCCTTCATGGAAATGCTGTAGCATTCCCTGGCAGCGAGCTGATCGCCATGGATAGTGCAAATTCCCGTCGAAGTAGGGAATTTCATCGCGAGGTGGCGAATGGACGTGACGGCCTCGAAAGCTATGAGTGTAGGTTGTCCCAAAATGGCGTTGTAGGCAGCGGAGCAGTCAATGACCACGAACTCGAGGAGCTTGGAGACTGTCCGAGATCCTTCACCTAGGGTGATCACCAGCTCAATCATCCCTATCGTTGCTGATCCTTCTCCCGAAAAGCCATACAACATCATGGAGGTTGCCTTCAGCTAGGCGACAGTCAAACCCATCTTCTATAAGGTGGATCGGAATAGGAGGTTCACCAAACTCCCGTTGGCTATCAGAACCCTCCTCACTCTCCGGTTGGTGAGCTGGACTGCTACGACCAGGGGATCATTGTGAGGGAACTGGACATGGCCCGCATCTTCCTTCGTAAAAATGATTGGTTGCCTCTCCAATCGCTGCTGCTTTGATTGACGCTGTTCCTGGACGAACTCCACTCCGTTATGAGCCTTTAGCTCGTTCACGTATCTCTTCTGGGCGCCTCTACTCGTGTCGGCCATGTGCGGACCTCCAAAGATGGTGGATATCTCTCCTCCTACCACAGTAGGAGGAACATCCTAGTTTACCCGAGACCCGGGCTGACTGGCCGGGACTTCTGGAGCAGGTCAGTTTTCTGGAACCCTGTTCCGTGCGTATTGAGCCAAGGGGCCAGCTCGAATGAGAGTCTCGATCTCATCCTTTAGATGTCTACAATCGTCGGTATTGTGGCCGGCATCGTTATGAAAACGGCAAAACTTGGAAGTGTCTCTCTTCCCCTTGTGGTGCTTTAATGGCTCCGGCCTCTTCCAGGGGACTCGAGTAGAGTTGGCTAGGAAGATATTCTCCCTAGACTGAGTGAGCTCGGTATAAGTCGCAAAGACGGGCTTAAACTTGTCTATGGACTTATTCTTCTTTTGGCCGTGCTGACTGCCTTCACCATTCCCCTTTCTTTTGCCTCCATCGGGCTGGTTGTTCTGTGTGACGTTCTGGGTCGCTGCCACGACCTCCGTCCCCACTCCAGCGGGCTGCTCAGGGACCTGGCTGGTTCCTGCAGCAGAAGCTTTGGCTTCTTCCAAGTTGATCCATTCCTGGGCTCTGTTAAGGAATTCGTTAACCGAGCTGACTCCCTTCCTTTGTATATCCTTCCAGAGATCTCCTCCGACGAGGATTCCAGTTCTCATGACCATGAGCTTGGAGCTATCATTCGCGTCTCTAGCTCGAGCAGCAACGTTCGCGAATCTGCTCAGATAGGCCTTCAGAGTCTCACCGGGCTGCTGCCTCACGTTAGCCAGGGAGTCGGCCTGAACATGGGCGGCCTGGGAGGCTCGAAATGCCCTTTTGAAATCTGCCGAGAAAGTCTTCCAGGAGCTGATTGACTGCTTTTTACCTTGTTTGAACCACTGCCTAGCAGGCCCAATCAGTGTGGAAGGGAAGATTAAACATCTCAGCTCGGGGCCGATGTTGTGAGCCATCATCAAGGTGTTGAACATTCCTAGATGATCTGATGGGTCTCCGTCTCCATTGAACTTTGACAGGTGTGGCATACGGAAGCCAGGCGGGTACGCCGTTCCTGCTATACTGGGGGCGAAGAGTTCCATCTCGTCCCCTGAATCATATTCGTCTTTTTCTTTTTCCGTCAGGAGCTTCCTCATCAGATCCTCCATCTGAGTTAGGCGTTCGAGGGTTTGGTCTTGGTGTCCTTGGTTATTCCGGGGCTGTTCAACAGCTCCGGATCCATTGTACATATTTGGTGGGTTATTGCCCCTCCTTTCTTGAGATAGGTTATTTGGGGCATTCCCTCCGTTACGTACTTCGGACAGGGCCCCCCCTGAGCGAGCGTGGTTGTCTCCTCCCACTTGCTCCCCTCTATGGGAGTTGAGGCGATCTCGAAGGTCGCCTCCTTGGGTGACTCGAGGACTTTGCGCCGAACTCAAACACTGGCGCAGGTCTTCCCCAGAGAGATCACTCCAGCGACTGCCGGTCCAGTGGCTCCTGCTAGATTGGCTTGGAGTCCGCCTTTGGTGGTGAGGACCTGGGCCTTCCCCCGGCGCCCTGCTACGCCGGGAAGGTCCAGCTGATGGCGGATCTCTCCTGCTACTTCCATAAGCAGGAATATCTCGAACGGGTCGAGGAGGAGACGGATATCTGATCGGAGACGGAGGATGCCTGACTGGAGAGGCGATCCTGGTTCCGTCAGGTTGGATTAGATTCGGTGGGGGCCTTTCGGCCCTGCCAACCCACTGGTCTTGCGCCTGGCGATCTGGATGAGGCGCAGGACGGTTGTTGGGGACGGGCTGATGCTGTGAGCCCTCCCCGGATCTCCTTCGGGAATTTCCTCGAGCTCTCCTGGGCGCGCTCGAGGATGGTTAGGAGCTAGGAGTTGACGTTCTGACCGAACGGCTGTATTGCTGTTGTTCGGCTCTAGGAATTCCTCTAAAGTCTGCCTCTCGATGGTGTGATGAAGGAGTGGAGTTGGGCGTCGGAAGTCTGTCTGAACGGCTACGCCTGGACCGATTACCCCGGTGAGACTTAGAAGCCTCGCCTTGCCTCTCTCCGACGTTAACGTCGGTTGTGAGAGGGGGTAGTCGGGCCAGCACATCCTTGATCTGCTGACTAGCTATCGCTAGCTGGCTCCTCAGTTGAGCATTCTACATTTCCACCGTAGTGTAATAATATGGGTTCGGGTTAGGCGGCCGAGGTGCCGAACTTCCAGTATCATCTTGGCCCGTCGGCTGTTTTCCTGGCCGCGGCTGGACTTCAGGAACTTGTTCGCCAGGGGTGGCAGTATGATGAGCCTCCTGCCCATCATGTTTCTTTGCCTCGTTACCGTGCTTGGATCGAGTTGTCACCATAGTCGGATGTTTGCGACAGTACTGAATCGGACTTGCTCTCAATGAAAGCACCAAACTGTTGACGCGGTTCTTCGCCAACAGGTAATTAAGAGAAGAAGAGAAAGGGATTAGTGCTAATAATGAACCGAAACAGATATATGATCCTAGGAAATGGGAAGGTGACTCAAGACATGGTTTTTAAGTGGTTCAAAGGTTAAAATCCTTCTACTCCACCAGTCAATATTATTGCTCTATTCTGAGTATATGATTACAGGATATTTCTTACAAAAGATAATCCAACCTCTATCAACTCCTAGGGTCTCCATATTTATAGGAGAAGGCACCTGGGAGTTGGTAAGAAGGTCATCCCGTGACCTTCTTACCTATCATATCAACTCTGTGACATTCATGATTAATTCCTAAACCTGACACATTAGTGTGGTCAAATCAATAGGTAAGGAGATAATGGGCCGCACGGCCCAACCCAGTTGTGGGTGTCTGAATACGCACATTCCTGCTGCGTGTCCGAGAAGTCAGGGGCATATCAGACACATGATGTCTGATATATACACGTTTATCTTGCGTGTGTTGACTTTACAAAGGGTCATAGCCTCCATATCCAGCTCGTACCACGAGCTAGATACTTAACTCGACCTTCGGCGTTCAGAGTCCGGACTCAGGTCTTAGGCAATCTTGGCGAACCCTTGGGTTACCTTGAGCTAAGGAGGTACGACCTTATGACGGAAGCTCCGGTTTTGGGGATGTCCACGAGATAATCATGATTAGGTCGCAGCTCAGCCCGCTAATCAGCCCGTGGGAAAATCAGGGCGTACAATATTTATTCAAATAATTAATTATATGTGATAATTAGTTAAAAAGATAATAGATTCAAATTTGAATTAATTATTAGGTTGTTGGATTTTATCTGATAAGGTAGTTTGAATAAATAATTAAATAATTGTGGAAAAATAAAATGTCCCTAATTTATAGGGTGCTGCACGACACACACAGTCCCTGGACTATCTGCGGCGTGCAGCTATATAAAAATCAGGGATAGATTTTTCACTTTTATTTATTTAATTAATTAATTAATGGAAAATTCAAAAGTTAGTTATTGATATTTTCATTAATAAGATAATTATTTAATTAAAAGATAAATTGTAAATTTGTTACATATTTATTTTTTAAATTTAAATATTTTCCATATAAGTTAGACTTATCAGAAAATAAATAAGATAAGATACTGATTTTATTCGTTCTAAAGAAAAAGAATGATACTTATCTATCTCTTCCTGAAAAAAAATACAGAGTCAATCTCAAGCCTATTCTCTAAGTGCCCACACACTTCTTGAGGTGTAGAGAACGTTGTGGAAGATCTTGGTGTGAGTAACTGGGAGCATCTTGGATAGGAAGATCGTTTATTTTACGAAAAGATAGCAAGGACACTTGATAGGCATCAAGAGGTATGTTCTTTAATTCTTTTCTTTTTTTATGATTAATGTATGTATATTAATGGATTCGCATATATAAAGGTAGTTTAAATATGTTACAAAAATTTGTTGTTATACACTAGGCCAACCCATCACTATTCCGCTGCGTATTAGGAAATGTGTTCCTAACAATTGGTACCATAGTGGTCATTAATCTCTGCATACATTAATTACTGTGTGGGCATAATATAGGTTCTTATGTTATCGTAATACGTGTGAATGGATGGATATATGTATGTTTAAAGTTTGTTCTTAAGCGTTGTTAATTATATGGTGTTTTGGGTTTAGGAATTGTTCTTAAAAAACTAGATGAAAATTGTAAGCCATTTTGGGGTATAGGAATTTTTTGTAATTTAATTTTCTACATTAAATTATTTGAAAAAATTCTGTAAGGCCCAAGCCCCGGGTTCCGTGCCTCGAAGCCCGAGCCCCTGCGCCTGTTACCGTGCGCCTTCTAGCCGCACCTCCCCATGTCGAGCCACCTTGTGCCGCCAGCCCTAGGGTTTCTAAACCCTAAGGCTTGCATATTTGTTATCTATTTAAATTGTGGGCCTAATTTATTTTAAGCCCATAATTAAAATTGTTTTGTTTTGAATTAATTGTTTAAGACCGAATTCAAAAGTGGGCCTAATAACTTATTGGGCATTAAAGCTCAAGTTAATTGTTCTTAAAAAAATTTAAGATAATTAAAAGTTATTTTAATTCAAAATTAAATGGATAAAGTGACTTAATGGATCAAGACTACTTGTGAAGGCCCAAAAGTTGAAGATAGAGATCTCTTTAGGTTTTATTTAGTTTCTTACATTTTTGTGTATAATTTTGCAAGTGTTGTAATTTTTCTAGAAATACCAAAGACACCCGACCCGCATTTATTTATTTATTTAATTAGTATTTATTTATTTAAATGTTTGAATGTGATTAAATTGTTTAATATTTTATCATGTATTTTTGACATGTCATACATATTACCCACACAGTATTTAAAATTAGCATGCATCTCATTTGAGTAGAAACATGCCTTAGGATTGTCCTATGTGATTATATGTTTTATGTGGTGGATCATATAATAATAAATCTAGTTTTAACTAGTTCAAGAGTGGAATAGATTTTAAAGGTAGTTTAATTTCTAGTATTTAATAAAAAAAAATTATTAAATAATAAATGATATTCTGAGTAATTATAGCAAATTAAAATTGAATTAATTAGGGCATAGTTCTATAATTTTAATTTTGCTTGATTGGATTAGTAATTATTAGAATATCATTTAGTAAAAATAGATCACTTTATTTTTACAAATTAATTAAAAAGCATAGGATGTTTTGAGAAAATACATATTTTAAAATAGTAAGTGGAAGAGGGAGTTATGACAATAAGTCCACGGTCTCCATTATTAGTTAGCACCGAGGTAACATGGAGAGGGCCTCACGGCACCATTGCTTTTGTCCCCCTAAGGAAGGCTTCCGACTGTGTTATTCTCAAGGAAAACTTCTTTTTCAAGAATAGGATTTAATGATGTATTTCAAGTTTGACTGACCCTAAGGCACACTCTTGAGTTAAGTCATTAATCTAAAATCATGGGTTGCACTCACAAGGTGCATTAGGCTTTTCGAGCGAACCAGTGTATCCTTGAACAATAAGTCCACGGTCTCCACTATTAGTTAGCACCGAGGTAACATGGAGAGGGATTTATGACAATAAGTCCACGGTCTCCATTATTAGTTAGCACCGAGGTAACATGGAGAGGGCCTCGCGGCACCATTGCTTGTGTCCCCCTAAGGAAGGCTTCCGACTGTGTTATTCTCAAGGAAAACTTCTTTTTCAAGAATAGGATTTAATGATGTATTTCAAGTTTGACTAACCCTAAGGCACACTCTTGAGTTAAGTCATTGATCTAAAATAATGGGTTGCACTCACAAGGTGCATTAGGCTTTCGAACGAACTAGTGTATCCTTGAACAAACAAGCAGTTGTTTATAAGTCAAAAGAGAAATGTCAATTTGAGTTTTCACTTATAAATTTGAGAATTTATATCAAAATTAATTTGGAATTAGTCTGACCTACCCTAAGGCTGGTCCATTAATGTTCAAATTAATTAATCGTGGAATAAGTAATTATTTTTTATGTATTCTTTAATTGTTTCATTCATGCATCACGTTTACTATTCCAAAAATTACTGATATTTATTATATGCATAAATTCATTTATTCCCAGCAAAGATGTCTATTGGTGAATTACACATCAATGCTTTTCTCAAATCTTTGGTTTTTGAACTTGAAAACATGCAACACTGGTTTCGAGGCATTTTGACCATTTTTTCTTATACGAAGTTGATGTCAAATGTCTGTAACAAACCTCCAACAGAACCATCTTTGGCTACTAGCTATGAAGTAGAAGAAAAATATACAAATTGGATGAAATCTGATCGGGTGGCACTTTATTGCCTGCTTTCAACCATGCCTGACGAAACAAAAGAAAATATATATACACTATGACTCAGCCCATGAGATGTGGCAAGCAATGACAAAGGAAGTCTTTGCTAAGTGTCATCGTTTGTATCAAACGAAAAAGGTAAATGAGATTTACATATATTTTTTTCCAACTTTGAATAGTATATTCAAATACAATGAATAGAATATTCAAATTTTTGGATAGTAGATTAAAAAATATATGCCACTAATCTATTTTTCTTTGTTTTTCCTTTTGCAGAATCAAAACCCTGAAAATGAGGAAGAGACTGATGAGGATTTTGATAGCAAGTAAAGTTGGAGAGTAGTTTTATTTAGAAATTCTATTGTTAGTTGAACAATTTAAATTTGTATTTTGTTTTAGAAATTCTAGATTTCTTTGAACAAAGAAAACTACAGTCTAGAAATTTAGTTTATTATTAGTAATTTTGATTATTAATGTTTGGAAACTTATTTCTATTTTTGCATGACATTTATTTCTTTTATTAATAAAATAGTTATTATTTAAATAAATTATTTATTTACTTGTTATGCAAATGCTTTGGGATAAACAAATTTACATACTTATAATGAATGGAAAATTTTTACTTAATTCTGAATTATTTAAAACAGCTAATCCTAGATCTATTAAACGACAAAAGACTGATTCCGATAGTGAAACATATATGTGGCACTTGAGATTGGGTCATATTGGTCTAGATAGAATTAATGGGCTTGTAAAGGATGGTCATTTAAGAGAACTATCTAGAAGGCAAGATGACCAAGAGACATTTCTCTGCTAAAGGTTCAAGAGCTACAGAACCACTTCAGCTGGTACATACAGATGTTTGCGGTCCACTTAATGTACAAGCAAGATGAGGTTATGAATACTTTGTCACTTTCGTTGACGATTATTCAAGATATGGTTACATATACTTAATGCAAAGAAAATCTGAAATTTTTGGAAAGTTCAAAGAATTTCAAGCAGAGGCTGAAAAGCAATTGGGTAAATCACTGAAAGTTCTTCGATCTGATCGATGAGGAGAGTACTTGGATTTTGAATTCGATGACCATCTGCGTGAGCATGGTATTCAATCCCAACTCACAACACCTGGAAGGCCACAGCAAAATGGTTTTTCAGAAAGATGGAACAGAACGTTACTAGATATGGTTAGATCAATGATGAGCTTCTCATCATTACCACTGTCATTCTGGGGCTATGCGATTCAACGTGCTCTATACATATTGAATGTCGTTCCATCTAAGTCTATCCAAAAGACACTGATGGAATTATGGAATGGTTGTAAACCTAGTTTACACCATTTTCGAATTTGGGGGTGTCCTGCACATGTGCTTAAAGGAAAGACCAGGAAGTTGGAATCACGCTCTGAAGTGTGCATGTTTGTGGGATATCCCTAAGAGACTAGAGGTTGAATTTTCTATATAGTCCAAAAGAAAATAAAACATTTGTATCGACAAATGTAATTTTTCTTGAACATGACTATGTTAATAACTACAAACCTCACAGTAAGGTTGTACTGGAGGAGATGGTCTCGAATGAAGTTGCAAAGTCACCAGCAACAACCAATGAAAAACGGCAAGAGGAAACTGGTAGTTCTAGTTAGAATAGTAGAGAGCCTCGTCATAGTGGGAGGGTTAGTAAACAACCCATATGCTATGAACATGAAGTTCAAATGCTTGTGTCTAACACAAACAAAGACGATCCATTGACATTTAAAGATGCAATGAATGATTCTGACAAGGACAAATGACAAGATGCCCTGTAACGCCCTGGATAGCCAAGACCGTTACACTGTGTGATTATAAAGGTGTAAGACTTGCTAATCAATTCATATAGTTGAAAACGTGGTCTTAAAGTTGTAATTAGGTAAAATTTAAAAGGTTTTGGTCATAAACAAATAATTTTCATATAAAATGTTTGCTTAGTACATGGGATCCCAAAACAGGGTTTAAAAGACATATTTACAAAAAAATTCCAAAAGTTATAAACAACTGTGGCCACTCTAATGGAAAAATATACATTTTAGGTTTCTGTCCCTGTACAAACCCTCGACCGTGGCGGCCGAGCAGCTGACAATGTACACCTCGCCCCTAGAGCTCTCCAACTCATGGCCGAACCACCAAGCCCTTGCCTTTACCTGCACCACGAAGCACCTGTGAGCCGAGGCCTAGCAAGAAAACATAATATCATAGCATGATCAATATCAATAACCAAATATTCCACAAAGCATAACCAAGTATTCAGAAATTCATAATATTCACCTATCCAGCGATAACAATCAACAAGTTAATAATTTGTCATCCAAATAATCAACATATCATATTCATCGAATTAACAACGATAATCTCATTCATAATCAACAGTTATTGCAACCATTACACAATATTCAGGGTTGGCGCCCTTAGGCCGCACCCTCTGTTTAACCCACTGTCTTCGGCTCACTTAAGTCGCCCCTAGTGTTATACCCACTGACTCCGGCCAACTTAACCAAGCTCGGTGATTAATAAGTTGCCCTCAGCTACCAGTGGCTGAGCCGCGCCCTGTACGCAAATATTGATTCCGGCACTCTTAGGTCGTTTATCATATTTCCCCATGGCATAATACCATCTCATGACATCATATACAAATATAGGGAGCTCTTAGTCCCATCATATTCACATGGTTCATCACAATCACATAACAATGCATACAAATATAGGGAGCACTTAGTCCCAACCTAACCACATATTCGGGTGCAGTTTTCTTACCTTTGATCCCAATAGCTTGACTAGTGAAATCAACCTTCAAGCACAATCCCATCCGAGCCCTAGCGTACACCTAGTCACAGCCATAAATTAGAACCATTACTAAACTTCAATTTAAAAACCTAACCTCGGGACCAATCCCGAGCCCTCGGGAAGCCCTAATTCCACCAAACGGGTTGGTGGAATCAAACCCCGAGCCCCCAGGCTAAAACCCTAAGAAATAACTCAAAAACTCACTTCTAAAAACAGGGTAGCACTACAGCGCCCTAAAGTGGGCGCTATGGCACTACAACTAGAGCCAAAATTCCCTAAGCACCCAAGCCTAGCGATGTAGCACCCAAAGGCTAGCGCTACAGTGCTAGTCACAGACCTGTAACACCTTATTTTTCTTCCTTCATTTTTCCTCGAACAAAAACCCCTTGGAACCCTTCCAAACCTCAATATACTTCAAAGCAAGCCTACCAATCACTACACCTCACCCAAAATGGCCCAACAACCCAAAACTTAGCCACATGCACCTTTAAACAAAGAAAACAAGATTTGACTCTAAGACTCAAGAACTCAACCAGAAAACTAGAACAGCCCAGAAATTCAAGTGTTCAAGCTCAGAATTTCTTACCTCAAGTGGGGAATTCGACCTTGGGGTTACCTTTAGTATCCTTCCAGCCTTTAGCTCCTCAATTCTTTAAGCTTAATTCCCATCCAAAACTCAATTCAAGCACAACTCATCAAAACTTGAAAATCAGACTAAGCTCTTTAAGCCTTACCTTAATTTGATGGTTAATCCCAGCTAACCCTCTACAACTTCTTCAACGATCAAGGTTCCAAAGCTTAGTTATGGCTCCCTCAGAATTTACAGCTTCAAATTCCTCTAGAAATGGTGAAGAGATGACCCAACCGAGAGAGAAAAAGAGATATACCATATACCAATTATGCCCTCCTGGCACACTATTCAAGGCCCTTAAGCCTTATTAGCAATTTTGGGTCGTTACATGCCATGAACAAAGAAATGGAATCGATGTATTTCAATTCTGTCTGGGTTCTTGAAGATCCACCTAAGAATATCAAACCCATTGGTTGCAAGTGGATATTCAAGAAGAAAAGAGGAGCGGATGGGAAAGTAGAGACTTTCAAAGCAAGGCTTGTAGCCAAAGGCTACACATAGAAAGAAGGGGTTGATTATGAAGAAAATTTTTCTCCTGTAGCCATGTTATAAATCCATTCGTATACTCTTATCCATTGATGTGTGCATGGATTATGAGATTTGGCAAATGGATGTCAAAACAACTTTTCTGAATGGCTACCTTGACGAAACCATTTACATGTCTCAACTAGAAGGGTTCGAAGTAAAAGACCAAGAGAAAAAAGTTTGCAAGCTTTTTAGGTCCATCTATGGACTCAAACAAGCTTCTAGATCTTGGAATCTTAGATTTGATGACACAATTAAAACGTTTGGTTTTGAACAAAATGTTAACGAACCATGTGTCTATAAACAAATCAAAGATGGTGTAGTAGTATTCCGTTCTTTACATTGATGATATATTACTGATTGGCAATGACGTAACATCATTATCAAAGGTAAAGAACTGGTTAGCTGAACAATTCCAAATGAAAGATTTGGGAGAAGCCAAGTATGTTCTGGGCATTAAAATTCTTAGAGATAAACAAAACAAGACTTTGGCATTGTTTCAAGAAACTTATATTGATAAGGTGCTAGAATGCTTTAATATGCAAAACTCCAAAAAGGGTGATATGCCAACCCGTTCTGGAGTAGTCCTTTTCAAGGAACAGTGTCCCAAACCACCTCAGGAAGAGGAAGATATGAGACAGTATCCCTATGCCTCAGCGGTAGGCAATCTTATGTACGTTATGCTATGTACAAGACCTGACATTTGTTATGCAGCAGGGTAGTCAGCCGTTATCAATCCAATCTTGGATTGAGTCATTGGATTGCAGTGAAGAATATTCTCAAGTATCTTAGAAATACTAGAAATTATATGCTTGTATATTCAAGTGGAGACCTGAACCCCACTGGTTACACTGATTCTGATTTTTAATCAGACAGAGATAGTCAGAAATCGCCTTCTAGGTCAGTGTTTACTCTTGGAGGAGGAGCAGTAGTCTGGCAAAGTATTAAACAAACCAGCATTGCAGACTTCATCATGGAAGCCGATTATATAGCAGCTTGTGAAGCAACTAAGAAGGCTGTGTGGCTCAAGAAGTTCTATTCCAATCTGGAAGTAGTGCCAAATGTGGATAAGCCACTAGTCCTATACTGTGACAACAATGGGGCAGTAGCTAACTCAAAGGAACCACAGAGTCACAAGAGGGGAAAATACATCGAGAGGAAATATCACTTGATCAGAGAGATAGTTCATCGAGGAGATGTTGCAGTTATGAAGATAGCTTCAGAGCATAATCTTGTAGATCCTTTCACAAAGACTTTATCCATGAAATCTTTTAAGGAGCATGTAAGAAACATGACAATAAAAGAGATGCCTCATTTGCTTTAGGGAAAGTGGGATATTGTTGGGAATTGTGCCCTGAAAGCATATGTAGTAGATATTGTTTTAAGAAATAAATAAATAAACTGAATTTGTTATGCATATATTTTATGGACTATATTATTTTGTGATAATATTAAGTAAATATTAGAAAAATTCTTAAGTTCGTATATGTGATCTCAACCACGTATTGGTACGGGATGATTGTGTTTGAGATAAATGAACTTGAATAGTTCGCAGTAAAATAAAGTTATGGAATCTTTAGATTAATTACTGCAAGTACAGTCCACTGGTATTATTAATACATGTGATCTAGATCCAGATTACTAGTGTAGTAGGACACTTTAGTGAAGGTACTTTATATATTAGAGAATATATAGAACTGGACCAAATATGTTTATTAATACTTGGTTAAATACCTGTTATCCCTATTTCCTCCCCGCACACGTGGCATAGTATACTAAGTCCATGGGCTATCCTGCGGGATCCGAGACCCAGGCTGAGCCCAATGCGGGGAAGGAGTGAATTTTGGTGGCCCAAAAATCAATAAGACCAACATTATCCATTGGACATCCTCGCACCGGAGAATCCGGGACAATGAATTTGGCTCGTTTTGTCTTCCCGGACCCAGTATAAGGTGTTGCCCGAGGTGCGAATAAGGAGGATGTTTCCAAGTCTAAGAATGGACTGGGACGATAGTGGATGAACTCGGGCTCTGGTAAATGAAGGGTCCTGGTAAATGGACTGGGACGTTGATGAATGAACCTGGACTGGGCACCCAAGTTCGGTGTGATAAACTATCCCCGACACTGACATCACCCCGAAAAACACAGAGTTTTGTATCCTCAACTAACCTGCAGAAGAGGTTACATATGGAATGTACGCCGTTATTCAGAACAGTACTATCACTAATCTGACGGATCTTGTCCCCCGGATCTCCTTAGAAGCCCACGCGAACCAGACTGAGGTTGTGTACTATTGTCAGTCGTACAACGTGGTTACGCTCGAACCAGCCCAATGGGCCCTGATTAGTGTATTTTATCTGATAGAACCCTTTGTATTAAGCCTCTGTTAGTGAGCAAACCCTAATTACATCCGTATTGGGCCCGGATTAATCCGGCCCAAATCCAGTGCATCCAACTGCCTATAAATAGGGCTAGTTATGCACTATAGAGAGGATCTGAATTTTCTCTTGTAAGCAATTACTCTGCTCAAACTTGCAGAAAACTCCATTGTCAAAAGCTCTCTAAGCTTTAATACAACTGACTCATGGACTAAGGCTCATTAACGCCCCAACCACGTAAAAACCTTACTGGCATATTGTAACGCCCTACTACCTTAGAGTCGTTACTAAGTGAGTTTAAAATGTGCATTTAGCTTACTAATCAAGAATTTAGTTCAAAAGTGTAACTAAACAGTATTGAAATCACATAATTTGAAAATGTGGTCTTTCATTGAAAAATTGTAAAGTGTTTAACATTCGGGATCCCCAAAATCTGTTTATAAATATTTACAACTCAAAAATACGATTAAAGTCGACTACACAACAAAATAAAGTTGAGTACAAAACATCTCCCAAAAATACCCCTGGCCGTGGCAGCCAGGCAGGCCAAACATGTACGTGTCGCTTCACGCTCTCCGTACTCATGGTTGGTCGACTCTTCCCTTGCCCTTACCTGCACCATAGAGCACCCGTGAGCTGAAGCCCAGCAAGAAAACTCACATAAACAGATAACATATGCATAACTTTCACTTAACACGTAATCAAACCGCCAACAGGCTAAACACATACGGCCATGCCATCCCAGGTGCTTTACCAGGCCCTCGGTTCGCGGTCTACACCATGAGGACATCCTAGGTATCCTTTAGGGTCTCACCCTGGCAACTCACACTCCACATGTTAAACGTTGCTTCTGGCCCCTTACCGTTCTCAGCCTTCGTCGTTCCCGGCCCTTGCCGTTCTCGGCCTTCACCGTTCCCGACTCTTGCTGACCATTCATATATATGCATACATAGCATAATTAAACAAACACGTAAACATGTATTAGCATAATCAATGGGCTACGCCCTGCACATAATCATATGGGGCCATGCCCTGCAACATGGGTACAACAGTTTTCTTACCTGCATCCCGAGCTTCTTGAGCACCGAAATCCCGAGCACAGTCCCCTAACCTGAGCCTCGCTGAAAACCTAGTCACAACACATACATAATATTCTCATTACTAACCAATTCATAATCATCTCCCGGAACCAATCTTGTGCTCTCGGGACCTCCTGTTTCCCCACACAAGGTAGCGAAAGTGTCCCCCGAGCCTATTGAGCCAAAACCCTAAAAACACAATTTCCCCTTCCCAGAAATTGGCCTAGCACCGTGGCACAACCCTATAGGGGCCACAGCGCCCAAAGTGGTGCCCTCCTCCTGATTCAACCTAGCACCGCAGCATGGAAGAACAGGGCCGCGATGCTCATACGCGAACCCAGAAAACTGGGTTTTTCCTAACATTTTTCCTGAGCCAAAACTCTTCCAAATCAATACCCAAGTACACCCAAGTCCCCAATTTGACCTAGAACTTCATATAAATAGTATAACAACTTATGAGCACCAAAAACACACCCAAAAACTCCTCCAAACTCATAATCACAAAGTGGTTTAAGACTTTACAAAACTTAAACCACAAACTAGAAAATAACTTCAGAGATGCAAGAACCCTTACCTCAAGTAGAGATTTGTCCCTGAGCTTCTTTCAAATCCACTTCCAAGCTCAAATCCACTAATCCCAAGCTGAACCTAGCCAAACTTCATCCCAAGAATCCATCAAGCAAAAACACTATCAGCTCCCAACCTTAACATTTCCCAGCAGAATTCAATCAAGAAACTGAATTAAAACTTACCTTTGAACCTAGGTCAATCTCCCAATTCCTAGCTTTGAATCCCTTGAATTCTAGCCTAAAATCCTTCAAAATCAGTCACTTTAGAGAGGGAGAGGGAGAGCATCGAGTGGGAGAGAGAGAGAAAATTGTTTCCCTTTTTTCCTTCTTCTGTTTTGGTTAAGTGTTTCTAGAGTCCCAGCTCCTAAGTTGAGCATATCCATTTTCCCAAAATGACTCAATTACCCCTTAAGTTAACCTAAGTCCTCATATATCTCCAAGGGCAATTTATTCTTTTAACACATCCCGCTTAGTCCCCGAGTATACCTAAAAATCCTCGTTTAATCCCGACACGTCTAAACCATTACTGAAATACTAACCGCTACTCAATAATTTCTTAACACATTATAATATTCCCAAAATACCCCTAAGCTCCTCCCGAGCCGGGTATTTGACCCCGTTGTGACTTTCTAGCTAAACAGCTCCCTAGGACCCTCTCAGATCGTGCACCACAATTATATCACCACTCACACGTGGTATCAATCACAATACACATAAATATAACATTTATGCCCTTGACGGGCTAAAATTACAAATATGCCTCTAACAACCAAATAGGGCCCACATGCATATTTAATTCACCTAAACATGCATTTCTAATCACATATTCATCAAATTCACATATTAATATAATATATCAATTATTGCCCTCCAGGCATGCTAACCAAGGCCCTAAGCCTTATTAGCAAATTTGGGACACTCACATATTCTAAATCCTTTCTTTTTAAGCTCTCTTATCTTTCATAATTCTAGTTTCCGAAAAACTCGGTAAAAAATACCGTTTCAAAGTATTAATTAAATATATCAACTAATGATCATATACAAATAGATCTTAATCCTGAAGTTACTATGAACTCCTGTTTATGTTATATGAGTTCTTTGATTCACTCGTTAGGGTTTGTCAGAATGATCATGCTAGAAACTTTTGTTTTGGGAACTCATTAATGTAAATGGCTGTGGACTTAGTATACAGATAAGGAATCTATACATTCTTGTAAGAGATTGAATAATGGTTCTCTTAAGGGTTGACTTTTGGGTCTGAAAGGTTATTGAGCTCAAATTCATAATTTAGTTATGAATTAACCTTCACTAGTAAAGTCAATGGTACTTAAGGAAACAAGATATAATTAAACGGGTAAAACAGTAATTTTATTCCCAGTTAATTATGAACCATTATTAGAGGGTTAATTTGTATGTAATGGTTATATCAATGAACGCTTTATTGTTATAAAGTACTCAGTAAATGAAATGTCTATAATTTAGGGGTGTACATGGTTTGGTTTGGTGCGGTTTAGAAGAATTTTTAAAACAAACCGCTCATGCAGTTTTTTCAAAATGAAAAACACAACCAAACCATTAAAATTAAAAAACCAAACCAAACCATAAATAAACGGTTTGGTGCGGTTTGGTTTGGTTTTAACCATATAACCAAATTATTAAAATTTAAAACTTTTTTATTATAAAATAATTAACTAAATAATTGTATTTAAATAATAATAATATTAGCTTTACTTTTAAGACCATAAAAGTCTACAAGAAGCTTATTGTCTTTGTTGTTGTAAGTTTAAGTATTTTGAATCATTTTATAGAAGTGAGAAAAAGAAATGTTTACTTTCTAAACAATGTGGGACTTTACATTTCTTTTTTTTTTCAGTTTTAGAAACTTGTGCATGTATTAGATACTACTAAAAACATATCATAAACAATTAAATTGTTTGGCTTGGATGGTTTGGTAGACTTTATATTAACTTAAGTGTAGGGGTTCAAACCTTTGAACCATCATTTCTAAAAATTATTTTTTTAGAAAAAATCACGGTCCGGTCCGGTTTAATTGGTTTTAAAAAATTAGAAATCGTGACCAAACCATTAAAGTTGAGCGGTCCGGTTAAACCGAACCATCGAAAAACGGTTTCATTGGTTACGGTTTTTGGCGGTTTGGTGCGGTGCGGTTTGGTTCCAAACCGCGGTTTGCGGTTTATATGAACACCCCTACTATAATTGCAAGAGTGCAGTCTCATATTTATAGTGGAGTAATCATGAGATAATAAATTAATATTATTTAATTAAAGAGTTTAATTAATAATCACAAATTTATTGGAGCTTGGAATTATAGGTCCATAGGTCCCCCCAGCGGCTCTATCAACATTATTCAAGGCAAGAGTTGATATAAATGGTAAAATGGTAAAAATACATATTTAAGAAGAAATTTGTTCTTTGGGCCAAATATGCAATTATGTGATAATAGTGATCAATTAATTAATTATAAATTAGTTGTAATTATCAAAATTAATTATTATATAATTTTTGAAATTATATAAATAATGAATTTATTATAATTTTCAAAATTATAATAAAATAAATATTTAATTTTTTAAATTAGTATTCAATTAAAATTGATTTTAATTAATTAGTAGAATTAATTAAATATCTTTATTTGATTGGGAGATAATAATCTGAAAAGTTCAAATTGGATTTGAATTTAAAATTTTGATATTTATTCAAATAATTGATTATATGTGATAATTAGTTAAAAATATAATATATTCAAATTTAAATTAATTATCAGGTTGTTGGATTTTATCTGATAAGGTAGTTTGAATAAATAATTAAATAATTGAGGAAAAATCAAATATCCCTAATTTATAGGGTGATGCAGGACACACAGTCTTTGGACTATGTGTGGCATGCAGCTATATAAATATTAGGGATAGATTTTTCACTTTTATTTAATTAATTAATTAATTAATTAATTAGTGGAAAAATCAAAAGTTAGTTTTTGATATTTTCATTAATAAGATAATTATTTTATTAGAAGATAAATTGTAAATTAGTTACATATTTATTTTTTAAATTTAAATATGTTTCATATAAGTTAGACTTATAAGAAAATAAATAAGATACTGATTTTATTCGCTCTAAAGAAAAAGAACAATACTTATGTATCTCTCCCTGAAAAATATACAGAGCCATTCTCAGGCCTATTCTCTTGATCTCATGTATTGAGTACATCAAGTTGAATCAGAAATATTCCATCCTTTATTCCCTAAGTGCCCACACACTTCTTGAGGTATAGAGAACGTTGTGGAAGAACTTGGTGTGAGTACCTGAAAGCAGCTTGGATAGGAATATTATTTTGTTTACCCAAAAATGGCTCCTGATGGCGTGGCAAGAATTTCTTATGTGTGGTTGGCACGTGGCAGTTCTTAGTGAAGGGATCCTGTTCGATCATCGACCTGATAATTTTTGGTTTGTCAAGTCTCGCTGTTAAGTGCGACCAAACTGGTCGCATACTTCCATTTACTTCCTTTGAGATATGCAATCTTGTAATAATTATATTCATTATATTTCATTTTATTACCTTGATACGCTGATCTTAATTGTAATTAAGGCCCATTGGCCCATGTAACCCCCTTGAGCCTATAAATAAGAATGAGAGGGCTCAAGGAAGGGAGACTTTTGAACTTTTAATATTTGGATTCAGAGAGAAAAGCATAGTGTGATTATCCACCGGAGATTGTAATACTCTCAAGGCTTGTGAAACTTGAGAACCCTAGTTCTTTGATCACAGTATTGGGATTTAATATCAATAAGAACACTAAGTGGATGTAGGTCATTACCATTCAATTGGGGCCGAACCACTATAAATCTCTTGTGTCACTTTCTTCTCATTTGATTCTCTTCTTGTTTTCCTTTTTGTTCTTTGTCGTTATTTTGACTCCGTGTCGTTGGCCAAATCAAGGTTCAACATTTTGGTTATTTCATTGAGAGCTTAAACAAAGAACTTCAAGAAGATCATATGGCAAAGACATCCAAGAGAGTTGGAAAGGCTGCTGGTGCTGCATCCTCTCAACCTCCTCCTCCAAATGTAGCTGAAAATGAGCCACACTTGGATTTTGAGGAGGAAGAAATGGATTCTAAGACACTGAGGACAACACTGAGTGTGTTACAAGACGAGTTGGCCAATCTGAGGGCCAATCAGGAGAATGCGGCAGAGACCTTGGCGCTGAAGCAGAGGGAGATTGAGCGTCAGCGTTAGGAGCTGAATGAGCGGCAGCGAACATGGACCGTCAGCAGAGAGATGCCACAGCCGCTCTTGAAGCAGTCATTCAGTTAGCCCGAGGACAAGCTACGCCGGCCTCTCAACCGGATCAGCCACCAAATGCACCACCGCAACAGGCCCCAAATCCGAGTCCTCCGCTCTAGTCAGCTAGTCCTCAAAGACCGGAGCAGCCGCCTGTTGCTCAGGAGGATGTCCCAATTCAGGATCCTGAGCAATAGCCGCCCTCTCAAGCTGGTTGCAGCAATCCCCAGTGTCAGAGGAAGAATAGGGCCAGGCAGCCTCCCCACAGCCCTAGATGCCCGGGGGACGATGAGCCAAATCCACCGAGTAGGGGGCAGCGTCCTTCTGCTAACAGAAGGCACAACGAGTCAAGCTCTGCGGTCAGGGGCCCCCCATGGCATAATAATGCACGGGGACCCACCGACCAACGCAGGCCTCCCCTAGCACTCGGGAAATGCCAACTAGAGGAGGAAAAGCATGACCAGCCGGTCACGCCATAGTCAGTCGCAGTTTAGGGACGGCCATGACTATAATGAGGCTGATTTCGGCAGGAGGAATGCTGGTCGAGGGCATGAGGAAAGAGGAGGAGACAGAAACCCCCCACCGAGAGAAAATAGGCCTGCAAGCCATAATGCTGGGGGGCAGCCCAGACAACATAATGTCTTCGATTGGCTGGGAGTTAACGAACAAAGGCGCAAAGACGATGACCCGAGGGACATGCTCAACGACAGGCGCGAGAGGCACAATGAGTACGCTCTTTCGGCACCAGTCACCCCAGCGATCCCAGATGCTGTTCAGGCTCAAATTGATGCTCTGAATCAGGCGGTACAGAACCTGGTGGGGAGCCGAACATCCCACATTGAGTACGATCGAAGGAGAGGCACTCCATTTGTACAGAGGATTGCTATGGCAGAAACCCCCAGCAAGTTCAAGATGTCAGTGCTGTCGAACTTCGATGGGTACGGGGACCCAGTATCTCATGTAAACAAATTTGAGATACAGATGGATATTCAGAAGGTGTTGGACGATGCCCGCTGCAGGATCTTCCCCGCCACCATGTCCGACACCGTTCAGGAGTGGTTCTTTAAGTTCCCTCCTCCTAGTATAGTATCATGGGAAATATTCGTGAAGGAATTTTACGGACAATTCTACGCTGGTCGCGTACACCCCACTAAGGCCAACCAGCTGGTCGAGATATGACAGAAGGATGGAGAGCCCTTGAAAGAATATGTCCAGCGTTTTATGCGAGCAGCTACTGGTGCCAAAACAATGGGCGATGAGGGAAAGATGATGGCCCTAACTGTTGGGGTTAGGTGCCATTCTCCCCTCTGGAACAGCCTAAGAAAGAATGGGGTAAAAAGTACCTAGGAGTTTCTTGATCGAGCTGATCGATACATTAAGCTCGAGGACGCGATTGCCAACGAGGGGAAATCACCTACGAAAGATAAGGGACCAAAGGAAGATCCCACCAAAGCCGCCAACGGGTTCGATAAACCCAATGGCAACATCAAAGGCAACAGGAATAGAAATGGTAAGAATGGTGAAAAAGGGCGAACAATGAGCCATCAACGTCCGAAAAAAAAACGCCCCAAAGGCAATAGATACGAGCCAAGATTCACCAACTATACGACTCTTGTCGAGAGTAGAGCAGAGGTCTACCAGGCGACCAGTGCCAATGTCCCGTATAAGCGACCAACACCTATAAGGAAGGATATCTCCAAGATATAACAAAATTCTGTCGTTTTCACAATGACTACGGACATGACACCAATGAGTGTAACCAGTTGAAGGACGAGATTGAGTTCCTTATTAGACAGGGACACCTAAGGAGGTATGTACGAGCCACAGGAGGGTCTCAGCGAGAGGCTCAACGAGGCAACGAGCAGGCGCCTGCACACCAACACTTGCCACCTTTACATCCAGATCCTATGGCAGGTACGTTACTCACCATCTGTGGTGACCCATACCTTGCAGGAGATCGTGGGAAGGCAAGGGAGCGATACCCTCGGACCTTACGCCACGACTAGGACATCGAGATGATGAGTGTGGAGGATCGGGCACCTAAGAAAACTTGAACAGAGGAGGAGTTGATTACCTTCTCTGAGGACGATGCCCAGCATGTCCGATTCCCACATTCTGATCCGCTGATCGTGGACGTCCATATTGCCAATATGATGGTTAAGAGGGTTGTGTTAGGAAAAAATATATTTGCCTCAATGGAAAAGGTAAGAAATTACAACTCTATGCAATATATTACAAATAATTGATGATTGATTGAAAAGAGTTACAACTCTATAACTGAAAATTACAAATAAACAAAGAAGATGATGAAGAAGAAGAGAATGGTGAGAATACAACTCTAAGCAAAAGATTACAAGTAAAATAAAAGTGGTTGAAACAAAAGAAAGGATTACAACTCTTAAACAAAATATAAAAGTAAAAAGAAAAAGAGAATAAGAAGAAAATAATAAAATGGAGAACAGAAATACAAGAAAACTCTCACTTACACAACCTAAGTGAAGAGGGTTAGGGATCACCAACTTGAACAAGGTTTAAAACCTTTGTCCAAAAGCTTATTTCCCCCTAACTCAAGCACTAAGGGATCTCTCTTAGATATTGGAAAAGCTTTCTGGAATTATCAAGCCTCAAGGTGTTTCTAGCCAAGTGCTCTAATGGATAGAAAATGTTGTCTTACAAGTGAGCTATAGGCTCCTATTTATAGAGTTTAGAGATACCCTTTGAATTTCAAATTCCACCAACCCTCATGGCTGTTACCAATATTTAATTGGATTAATATGGAATTAAAAATGAGATTTGGGAGTTATTTGGGTTTTTTGAGCCGTTCAACAAAGATTGAAAAAATTGAAGAAAAAAAAATGGTCAGTTTTTGGCCTGTGGCCACGGCCAGAGACATTGGTGGCCGCGGCCACTAGTCTCTGTCCCACAGGCCGCGGCCACTGACCATTTTCAGCACTTAAAATTGTGTTGTTTTTCCAAACGGTTCCAAACCCTCCCAAATGATTTTGTAACCCCCAAAACACATTATTGGAGTTAAAATCAAATCTCTAACAGCCATTTCTCAAATGGCTTTATGAAATTCATCTCAATATTGTGTAACACCAAATTTACACAATGAAGGGTAATATTTGGAAGTTACAAATTTGTAACACCAAATATGTTACATTATTTGGATATATCTCATATATCTAAATATTGTAACTCTCTATTATATGTTACAATATGTGACACTCTTTGTCACATTTATTTAATCTAAAACATTATATTATAATATAATATAATATTACATTATATTATAAAATAATATAACATTTCCCCACTAGATTAAATAGTTATCTATTGTAACACTTATTTAATCAATCATTATATTTTAAAATATAACATATCCCCCACTTGATTAAATAAGAAATCTCTCTTATAGAAGTCATTGCATTAATGCATAAAGCAAAGTGTTTTTTAACTTGAACTTTACTATAGTGTAATTATCACAAAATTTGTCGAAAATTTGGTTGTACTAGGCATTGAACCATCTTTTCATGATAACAAATCGGTGATAACACACACACCTTTGCGATGTTCACTTGAGACCTCTATGTCTTGCTTTGCACCGTTAATGGCCATGTGCACTTTCCATTCATGGACGTTCTTGAGAATACTCCCAATTCTCATGAGAGGCGGCACCACCCCTAGGTCCATATAGGTAGAATTCTTACAGTATTTTGTTACCAAAAATACTTGTCTTTACAAGACTGAATTCTATTAAAAAAACCTTTCGGTTTTAACCCTCCACTTGGTAACACACAAGTACTCAATATCTCAGATGGGATTTGTTTTGAGTACAACTAATATTCACTTGATTGACTTGTTGTTACCTATTGAACCTAACACTAGTTGAATAACTAGTGTTAAGATAGGTTACCATCAATCGTGAATCTCTTTAGGGTGTTTAAGTCCCATCCCTCGAGATGGTGTAGCCACTAAATCCCTCGTTAGTGGCTTAGTGAAAGGATCCGCCAGATTTTCACTTGTTCTCACATAGGATATTGAGATGACTCTTCTTTAAATCAATTCTCTTACATATCCATGTCTTAGACTAATATGTCTAGACTTCCCATTATACACTCCGTTGTATGCTCTAGCCAATGTCGCTTGGCTATCACAATGTATCGATATAGTAGATATATTCTCTTTGATTAGGGGAATCTCTATCAACAGATCCCTTAACCATTCGGCCTCTTTGCCGGTAGCAGCTAGAGCTATGAACTCTGCTTCCATAGTGGAATGAGATATACAGGTTTGTTTCTTGGAACCCCAAGAAATTGCACCTCCACCAAGTGTAAATACCCAACCAGTTGTGGACAAGCTGTCCCCAAGATTGGATATCCAACTTGCATCTGTATATCCTTCTAATATCGAAGGAAATTTGGGGTAGTGAAGGCTTAATCCTTTGGTTTTCTTGAGATAACCTAGGACTCTTCCAATTGCCTTCCAGTGATCCACACTTGGATTACTTGTAAACCTACTAAGTTTACTTACCGCAAATGTTATATCAGGTCTAGTACATTGGGCAACGTACATTAGACTCCCTATAGCACTAGCGTACTCCAATTGAGCCACCACTCTTCCTTCATTCTTCTCTAGTTTTACACTATGATCGAATGGAGTATTGGCATCTTTAACCTTGAGATGGTTAAATTTGTTCAATACTTTCTGAACATAGTGGGCTTGCCCTAACGCAAAGCCCCCACTATGTTTCTTTACTTTGATACCAAGTATGGTGTCAACTTCTCTAAGATCTTTCATCTTGAAGGTTGATGATAGAAACCTCTTCGTTTCTTCTATCCCTTTCAAGCTATTACTTAGAATAAGCATGCCATCCACATATAAGCAAACAATGATCACATATCCCTTACAAGTTTTGGAATACAAACACTTGTCTCCATTGTTATGTCTAAACCCACTAGTCATGATGGCTTGGTAAAATTTCTCATGCCATTGCTTAGGAGCTTGTTTCAATCCATATAAGGATTTTACAAGTCTACAAACTTTATGTTCATATTTTGGTAGGACAAACCCTTCGGGTTGTTCCATATAGACCTCCTCATTGAGGTCACCATTAAGGAATGTCATTTTGGCATCCATTTGATGAACATACAAGTTGTGTATAGAAGCTAAAGCGAACAAAATTCGTATAGAAGTTGTTCTTGCAACAGGCGCATAAGTATTGAAATAATCGGTACCCTCTTTTTGCCTAAACCCTTTAGCTACTAATCTAGCTTTAAATGTTTGGATAGTGCCGTCAGTGTGGCATTTTCTCCTAAATACCCACTTACACCCAATTGGCTTAGAGCGCGGTGGGAGGTCTACCAATTCCCAAGTGTTATTGGAATGAATGAAATCCATCTCATCATTGATGGCTTCTTTCCAAAATGCACTATCACTCAATTGCATAGCTTCTCTATAAGTCTTAGGATCATCCTCAACGAGAAGTACAATAGGAATTTTCCTAATAACTTCCTCTCTATTTCCTTCTACCATGTAGAATGAAATTCGTTGAGAATCTATCTCATCCACTCCTAGACTTTTATGATTTTTAAGCCTTTGACTTTTTCTAGGTTCAAAGGGTTGCTTTACATCCTTTTGAGAATTCTCCTCTTAAGAATCAACTTTGGATGTAGAAGCTTGAGAATTGTTCTCATATAACAAATTCTCCTTTAGAGATGTTGAAGCTTGAGAATTGTTGTCACATAACATATTCTCAAACAATTCAACTTCTCTAGATTCAATCACAATATTAGACTCTAAGTCTAATAGCCTATAATCTTTACTATTGTTGGCATAACCAACAAAAGCACACTTTATGGCTCTTTAACCTAACTTTGATCTATTAGGTTCGTTTTTCTTGCAATATGCAAGACACCCCCACACTTTGAAGTACCCTATGTTGGGTTTTCTTCCTTTCCATAACTCATATGGAGATATCTCATTTTTCTTCATCGGAATTCGATTAAGAATGTGACAAGCGGTTAAAAGCGCCTCGCCCCATAAGTTGAAGTTCAACTTAGAAAACACCAACATATAATTTATCATCTCTAGATAAGTCCTATTTTTCCTTTCGGCAACACCATTGTGTTGTGGTGTATAAGGTGCAGTGCATTCATGAATTATACCATTTTCTTCACAAAATGTATTGAATTCATTAGAGAAGTACTCTCCTCCTCGATCACTTCTTAGCACCTTAATCTTTTTATTTAGTTGATTTTCAACTTCTAATTTATACAATTTAAAAGCATCAAAAGTTTCATCTTTATGCTTTAAAAGAAACACATAGGTATATCTACTACAATCATCTATAAAAGTAAGAAAATACCTTTTACCACCTCTAGTTAAAACACCATTTAATTCACAAAGATCACTATGGATTAAATCTAGTAAATTAGATGATCTTTCTACACTAGGAAATGGTTTCTTAATCATTTTTGCCTTAACTCGTGTTTCACATTTACCATAGTTTTTAATATTGCATGCAATCATACCACATTTTACTACTCTTTTCATGGTTGAAAAATCTATATGCGATAGTCTAAGATGCCACAAAAATAAATAATCATACTCAACAATATAGGCGAAATTAGCACTTTTATTGATAACATTGATAGTTACATCATTGGTTCACAATTTAATCATACCCTCACAAGAGTACCCCTTTCCCAAAAATACATTTGATTTGGTAAGTATAAGTTTACCAGACTCAAAAATAGCTTTAATGCCAGGCTTGCCAAGCAAATCACCACTTACCAAGTTTCTACTCATTTCGGGAACATAAAGTACATTGACTAATGTAACTTTCTTGCCGGAGGTGAAAAAGACTTCAATGGTACCTTTGCCAAGTACCTTGGATTTGCCCTCATTGCCCATTTGAATCTCATGGTTGCCCTTTGACTCTTCAAAGGTCTTGAACAATGATTTGTCATAGGTGACATGGACGGTGGCACATGTATCATACCACCATCCTTTCACCTTGCCTTGGACCGCATTCACCTCACTAAGGGTAGCAACTATGTTTTCCTGTTGAGTTGCATTCACCTTAGGTCCTTGTTGGTATTTTCTATGCCTACACTCTCTAGCATAGTGACCCTTTTTCCCACACACAAAGCAAGGACCTTTCTCGCCCTTAAACTTGTTTGGGTTGGTTTTTGGACCCAAAGGTTTCTCGCTACCCTTTTTCCCTTTGTTTTTGGGATGTTTTGGTTATGACACCGCATTTGCTTTGAAAGTCTCTCCATTAGACCCCTCCACAATTTTATCTCTACATATCGATTCCTCTTCGATTCGAATATGCTTTTGGATTTCCTCCAAAGAATAATCCTCATTTTTATGAAGGATTCTTTTCCTATAGCTCTTCCAAGTTAGTGGTAATTTAGCCACAATAGCACCAACTTGAAAGGCCTCGGGAAGCTCAATGTTTAAAACTTTCATAACAATTATTTGCAATTCATGAATTTGAGGAAGAATAGGTTTATCACCAAAAAATTTGAACTCGAAGTATTAAGATATCAAAAACTTTTTGGTACCTTCCTCTTCCGCCTTGAACTTTTTCTCAAGTGCATCCCATAACTCCTTTGCTGATTTGGTCTCGGTGTAGAGGTCATAGAGCCTATCGGATAGGGAGTTGAGGATATGACCCCTACAAAGGAGATTGTCCTCCTCCCTCTTCCTTCTTTTCTCCACCACCTCCTCACTAATATGGCTTAAGGGCCTTGATTAGTGCGCTGGGAAGGCGTAATTGGCTTAGGTGTGAATTTATTGACTTAATGCGTGATTATATGATAAGCATGTTTGTATGATTATATGAATGTAAATGTGGTTAAATGTTATATCTGTGAGAACCACATTATTATGTGGGTAGATTTGCAGTGTGCGACTTGAGGCGATCCTAGGGAGCCAGCTAGCGGGAAGTCACAACGGGGCTTAATATTTGACTTTGGATAAGTCAGGGGTATTTTAGGTATTGAGTAGTTATTTAGAATATCGGGTTATGGAAATAAATATATGGAGATATATTTGAGGATAGAAAGCTTAGGCGGGAATATTGGGGAAATTTACCGTTTTGCCCTCGGGGACGTTTCCGGTACCCCGAGCCTCAGGATTGACTTAACTGGCTAGGATTAGACTAAGTTAATGAAAAAGCAGAAGAATAAAACACAAACTGACCTTCTCAGCTCTTCTCTTCTCTTCTCTTCTCTTCCTTCTCTTTTCACTTTCAAGAAACTACATAAAATCTAAGGGAAATCAGCTGGAAAACTCTGTGTTTGAGCTGAATTCGTGAAGGTTTAGCTTAGTTCAGACTAAGGGTCACTCAACCAAGATTAAGGTAAGAGTTGAGTTGTGTTTTTGGGTGTTAGAACTCTGAGTTTTTGGCTGAATATTAAGGTATTTATGATTTTGATGTTTAAGGGCTGAATTGAAGCTAAGTGCTTGGGTTTTAGCTCAGAGGTTGTCAAGGAAGTGGTTCAGCAAAAGAGGTAAGCTTCAATTCGTAATTCAGAGGTTAAAATTTGAGTTTTGCATGACTGGTTTTGGTGTTTTGAGTGTTGGTTTTTATTGATCAAATCATAGATTATGCGCAGCGGAACAACAATCAAATTGTCAGATTAATCCCATAAGATTTCTAGATCTAATTCTTCACACTCATATATATATTGAATCAAGGACAAGAATAGAAAAATTACCTCGGGTCCTTCCTTGCTGCTATCTTTTCGTATGGCTAAATCCATGAGATCTCACACCAAGATCTTCCAAGATGTTCTTAGGCACACAAAGAACGAGTGTGGGCTCGCTATACAAATAATAGGCAATAACTATTTATCAGATGTTCTCAACACATGAGATCTGATAAAGTTTGGACCTAGGTTTTGTGAAGAACAATGACCTTTGTTTTTGTCACTGTTCTCTTTTCTCTGAGAGAGATTCCTAGATATTTTTCTATCCCTGAAAAATTACGTTCTGTGAAAACTAATATCCAATATTTAATAATATCCAATATATTAAAATATTTGTTATTTTAAACAAATTCAAAATAACTGATCAGTTATCAGATTTTTGTTTAAATAATAATATTTTAATCATATTAAAATATCTCATTATTTATTTAATATTTAAATAACTAAAATTGTGGAATCAAGAGACTAAGTCCATCTCTTATGCGTGTAGCACAGTGCACAGGCACTGTGCCACACGTGTACCACATGCCTGTGCAGGCATGTGATTTTTCCCAATTTTTATTATTATTTAAATACCAAAAATCCCAAAAATAAATTAATTCAAAATTAATTATATTTTTGTTAAATTAAATAATTAATTAATTCTTAATTAATTAAATACACATAATTAAACAATAAATATGTTTGATACATAGAAAAATATTTTACTTATCACATAAGTCCTTTTTGCCCATTTTTTTTGTATTTGCCTTTGACAGTGATTGTTTGAGCCATTTCGGGGACCATGGACCTATAACATTATACTCCAATAAATTGAAATTAAATAATTAAACTCTTTAATTATAATAGTTAATTTATTAATTCTGATCTTACTCCACTATAAATTCAGAATTGCACTCTTTATGTTATAGATATACTTTTACAAAAATCTTTTTCTTAAGTCGTCCATTGATATAACCATCTTACAATAGTTCAACCCTCTAATTAATTAGCTCATAAATTAGAATGGGAGAATTACCATTTAACCTTTCTAATTTACTTCTTATTCCTTAAGTACCATTAATTCACTAGTGAATAATTAATCTATAATCTAATTATAGATTTGAGCTCAAAATCATTCAGTTCCAGAATTAACCCTTAAGGGAACTAATATATGATCCATTAGGAAAGATCAGATTCTGTATTGTTGATACATGTTCCCAGCCATCCATGATATTAAATCTCCAAAACAAAATTCATTAGCCTCATTCTTTGAAGAGACCTTAACGAATGAATCAAAAGATTTAATAAACATGAACAGGAGTTCATGAACACTCAGGATTTAGGTTGATCTATATGTTATGATATGAATTACAAGTCTTTATTGTTAAATGGTTTTTGGATAAAGACTTTAATTCATATCGGTCCATGTCATATATAATCATATTATATAAAGCACATTTACCGAGATGTCTTACCACATCAATAATCCGAATCTAGATTATTTGTATCATTATGATACTCAGTAAACCGTACTTACAACTCCAATTAAAGAATTCCATAACTTTAATTTGTTGTTGTTGACTATTTTTATTCATTCATGTGATCTTAATTCTCTCGTACTAATACAAGATCACATCCTCAATAATGAATATGGAATTTTTCTGATATTTACAAAATTATTCAAACAATAATTTAACAATCTAAATATGACAATAATAATAAAACATTGTATTTATTTATTCATAGAAGAAAAAAAATGTCTTTACATGCTTTTAGGACACACTCCTAACATTGAGTTGCTGGGTTTCATATATCAAAATGGAATTTTAGTAGGTTTTTAAGCTGGATTTCTGTTGGATTATGCTGTTAGAATCATGTTAAAAGTTTTGTGATTAATGGGTTTTGAATTAGGGTACTTTGGGATGGTGTTGAATGGGGTTAGGATGCTAGAAATGGTGGACTTTCTGGGCACGAAGGAGAGGGTCGCGGCTCTATTCTAGAGCGTTGCGGCCCTACGAAGCAAGAGAGCCAGGGAGGCTCGGCCAAGGGAGAGCGTCGCGGCGTCATTGGGCAGGGCCGCAGCGTGTGTCTGCTTGTTGGGGGGGCTTGGGCTCTGTTTTAGGGGCGGGCCGCGGCTAGATTTCAAGGGCCGCAGCCCTTAGGTACATTCTTAATCATTTGGGGATTTTAAGCGCGGGAACTTAACCTAGGGTGCTCGGGATCGATTTCACCACCGTGCTTGGTGGAATTTGATGTCTCGGAAGCTAGTATTGTACCCGAAAACCTTTATTTGAATATTAATGGAATCCATTACCTTGGTTGTGACTAGGTGTTAAGCTAGGGCTCGGAAAACGGATCGTGCTCGAGGGACGTCGCTCGTAATCAGTGAACGTAGCAACTAAAGGTAAGAAAACTGCACCCGGTTGTGTATTTGCAATGGGACTAAGGGCTCCCTAATATGTATGCTTGATGGGATGGTATTATGCTATGTAAACAGTAAACCAATGACCTAAGAGTGCCAAGGGTTACACTAGCGCAAAGGGCACGGCTTGGCCACTGGTAGCCGAGGAAAGCTTATTATGCACTAAGCTCGGTTTAAGCGGGCCGGAGTCAATGGGGTAAACAGAGGGTGCGGCCTAAGTTGTCGGCCTTGATTATTATGTAACTTGATTGTTATTAATGCTTGGTTACATCTTTGATTCTGAATACGTGCTATGTGGTTAATAAGAGTATTGAGTGTTTGATCATGTTTGAAGGATTACTCATCTGTTATTGTTGTTTGTGATGCATATTATGTTTTCTTGCTAGGCCTTGGCTCACGGGTGCTACGTGGTGCAGGTAAAGGCAAGGGCAAGCTCGATCAGCCCTAACTCGGAGAGCTCTGCAAGCTGAATGTACATGACCAGCTACTCAACCGCCACAGTTGAGGGGAAAGCAAGAACAGGGGAACCATAAATGTCTGTTTTGCCTTAGAATGGCTGATTGTTGTCTGTATTTTGGAGATTCTGTAAACCAACTTTTAAACACTGTTTCTTTTTGGGATCCCATATGTAAAACCGTTTAATTATATAAAGTGTAACTTTTGAGATCAAAACCTTTTTAACCCTAGCACAATCATGGTTAGTGACACATTTTTAATTAAAAGACTTGATTAGCACGTCCAACACCTTTACAAGTACACAGTGTAGTGGTCTTGGCTATCTAGGGCGTTACAAAGCCCAACTCCGAGTAGCAGCTTACCAGCAAAAGGTCGCCCGGTATTTAAATTCTAAAGTACGTGAAAGGAAATTTAATATAGGAGATCTAGTACTTAGAAGTGTTTTCCTCAGCACCCACGATCCGACCGCTGTAGTACTCGGACCTAATTTGGAAGGACCGTACCAAATTGAAGAAGTCCTCCATCCAGGCACTTACAAACTTGCTCACTTAAATGGATATCTCATTCCTTGCTATGGAATGGAGAACACCTATGCAAGTACTATCAATAAACAATTCTTCTTAAAGAATTGGCTTGTATTAAGTTTACTTTTTACAAGTTATGAACAAGGGTTAGTCATTTTTATGACTGATCGCTTATAAGTGTAAGATCATTCTATTGATCACCCGTACAGACACGATTGTCCATCTATTATGAGAAATAAAAGGGACTGTGTGCAACCAGTCAATCTTGCCAAACTATTGTATTTATTACAAGTATTTGCTCATTACGTGTGTTGTTTTGCTATACTATCGTTTTAAAATTTCTACTACGAGCAGAAATGTTCGAACAGGTCCTAGTCAAGGCAAGTGACCGAGGACCTAAAGCTCCTCAATCACTTGAGGGGCATATAAGGTATCTAGTAAGCAAAGTGTTGACCGCGTTTTTGGCCAACGACGTGAGAACGTCAAAAACGATAGAACCTTCAAGAGAAATTAAACGACACAGACGGTTTTGAAAAGAAAGTAAATAGCACGCACAATTTTTATAGTGGTTCAGCCCCAATATGTTGGTAATAGCCTAATCCACTTAGAGTTGTGATTATAGATCTGTACTCAAAATCAGATGAACTGAGCTAACTGAGTTTCTTCAGTACAGATTACCAGAATACAAGAATTCTTTCAGATGCAAGCACTTTCTCTCTCTAGAAAACTCAGACCCAAAATTTCCCCAAAAGTCTCAAAAAGAAGAAGAAGCCCCTTTTCTAATCCCATAAGCCATATATTTATAGGCTTAGGATGATACATCTGATATCCCCTAGAATCGGGATTGTACGCCCTGTTTTTCCCACGGGCTGGTTAGCGAGCCGAGCTGCGGCCTAATCATAATTATCTCGTGGACATCCCACAGACCGGAGCTTCTGTCATTAGGTCGTACCTCCTTAGCTCGAGGAAACTCAAGGGTTCGCCAAGATTGCCCAAGACTTGACCCCGGATTCTGAAGGCCTATGGTCAAGTTAAGTATCCAGCTCGCGGTACGAGCTGAGTATGGAGGCTATGACCCTTTGTAAAGTCAACACACGCAAGGTAAACGTGCATATATCAGACATCACGTGTCTGATATGCCCCTGACTTCTCAGACACGCAGCAGGAACGTGCGTATTCAGACACCCACGACTGGGTTGGGCCGTGCAGCCCATTATCTCCTTACCTATCAATTTGACCATACTTATGTGTCAGGTTTAGGAATTAATCATGAATGTCACAAGAGTTGATGTGATAGGTAAGAAGGTCACGGGATGACCTTCTTACCAACTCCCAGGTGCCTTCTCCTATAAATATGGAGACCTTGGGACTTAATAAGGGGGATTCTCTATTGTTAAAAAGGCCCTGTAATCAAATATCCAGTATAAAGCTATAATACTGACTAGTGGAGTAGAAGGATTTTAACTTTTGAACCACTCAAAAAACGTGTCTTGTGTCACCTCTTTCTTTTTCTAAGATCTTATATCTGTTTCGGTTCACATTTAGCACTAATCCCTTTCTCTTCATTTCTTAATTACCTGTTGGCGAAGAACCGCGTCAACAGGGATATTTCATTATATTTATTATATATAAATTACAAAAATATTAAAAATTTAACAGAACACCAAATTTGTGGGAAGAATGAGAGATTCCCGCGTGTGCCAAGACCGGTTCTTGTTGAAGTCGTTTCTGGGAATCTTGACTTAGTCCTCCTCTATCTAGTTGATCCATATCTCCTTCAAGCTGGTCGAACACACCTCTACTGGATAGTCACGCACTTAGCTTGTAGGATATACACTTGCTGGTCGGACATGTGCATGCTGGTAGGACATACACTTGCTGGTAGGACCACTTACTGGTAGGACATGCAAGTGCTGGTCGGACACATGCATGATGGACTAACATGGCACTCTAGTCTAGCATGCCATGTCTCTCGTCTAACATGGCACTCTAGTCTAGCATGCCACTCTTGGGCAGCAATGTCACTCCTGGGCAGTAATGTCGTGACTGGTCGGACAAGGTCATGCCTGGTTGGTCATGACACTTCTCAAGCCAGTCAAAATTTTATCACAACTCTGAGGAGTCAATGCATTTATTGACTATTTAATGTGTCTTTTACGGACCATGTACTGCCACTTGTCACCTCTATTGCCACGTCATCGATCTCCATTTTTTGGGGGTAACACAAAGTATATCAAAAAGTATGTAAACACATGAGCAAAATAAGTGAAAGCATGCTAGGGTACTTAGAGTATTTTTCAAAAATTTTGTTATTTTATTAAATCAAACCAAAGTACTATGCTAAGTTCGGTCATGTGAACAGATGTTATAATAAAATGCAAGTATTATAATATAAAAAATGAATCCCTTTACACCGCGAGCAGTCAATGGTCAGATGTAATTGTTTGATAAAAGGAAAAAAGCTGCCCACACAGCAATAAAGATAAAAATTGTCTTTACATCACGACGCATAGGTTGTGTATCTCAAAAATAAGAGTTAAAAAAAAAAGCAGATAGAATTATGAGGCGGCCGAAGTATCCTGCTGAAGCTCTTGTTGCTGCTGGTCGACAGTAACTCCAGTATCTTCCTGAACACCCTTAATGCCAGTTGCAAGAGAGATCTCGGGAGACCCTTGAGTATTTTCTTCATCTAAGCGAGTAGCACACCTTGCCAGCTCTGCCTCCCTTATATGCTCTGGTAGATATGAAAAGTTTGCATTGGGATTGCAGTTTCATAACATATAGAAGCATTCAAACGCCGCCCCCTCGTAGTGTTCGAGGTTGCGGGCGTTCACTTCCTCCAGGGCAGCAGTCTCCTTGCTGCTAATCTCCAACTCCGCTTGCAGCTTGTGGGCTTCCCGATAATTCATAAGCGAGGCCTCTTTGTACTGCTCCTTAGAAGCGGTAATCTTGGCAATGCTTGCTTCCTTCTTCTTCAGCTCCTCTTCGAGGGAGGCGAGTTTGGCCTCAGTCGTTTGCTGCGCCTTGGTGTGTGTTGCCTTGATCACCTTGAGTGCCTCAGAATGCTTCGCTTCAACTTACTTGAGCTGCTCGGCGTGTTTAGCTTCGATGGCCTTAAGCTGCTCAGCATGTTGGGCCTTGGCTATGCCAAGCTGGTCGCTGAGTCTTTTCTCAAATTGGGTAGCCAGTGTCCTCGAACTCTGCCAGCCGGAACTCATGGTGAGAACTCCCTACGATCAGAGAAAGATAAAGTTGTTAATAGGAATAAATTGACGAAGAAAATTAGTAAAGTATGGTGAAAACGACGACTTACAGCAAGCACTTCGTTTAGTGCACGGTTGAAGACCTGGTCGACCGCCATAGAGCCAGTCTCTTGGATCGCCTCTTGGCTGCGGCGGTGCTTTGTTATTTTGGTCAGCCTGTCTTTGGCTGAATTGAGCACCACGCTCGTGAGATCTTCTCTTGAGGCTTCTTCTCGGTGACCAGCAGGCGTCTGGTCGGTGGAAGCTGGAGGAGTGAGGTCAGCAGGAGCCATAGGAGGAGTTTGTTCGACTGGAGCTGGGGGATCTTGATTCACAGGAGTTGGCGGAGTTGTCTCTTTGGTAGGGGCTGGTGGAGGAGTTGTCTCTTTTGTGGGAGTTGGCGCAGGAGGATCCTCTGTTCGAGCCCTCTTCGTGGAGGGGTTGCTGCAGCCTTCCCTAGGGTGGCACTTGCTGGACTTTTTCTTGCTCGCCGATTTGGCGTACAAGTCAAAGGCTCGGTCAACAGGCATGTCTGCAAGGGAGAAACAAACTAACAGTTAGACAATATAATAAAAGATGCTTGCTAAGTTAAGGAAACAATGGCAAAGAAATTAAAAGTATAATACCCGAGCTATAATTACTGGTCGCTCCACTATTTACTTTACTAGTGCTATACTCACTCTCTGCCCTAAAGAAGTTTGAATTTAAAGTAGGGGTGTATTTAAAGTTGTCGTCCCCATCAAATAAGTGACAAGGAATAGGTAGACTATCTAATAGTGAAAAACCAATACCGCTCTCGTTCGATGGTTCAAGAATAGGCTCAGAGGCCTTCTTCTTGCCCTTCCCTAAAGGAACCGGAGCAGCAGCAGGTCGTGGGGCGCCGGATGGTTCATTGATGGTCACTCCTGTTGCCCTCCTCGTCGGGGGTTGTGACACATCTTGTTGGTGTTCGGGGGCTTCTACACCGGTGGCACTCCCCGCTGTGGATTCCCTCACATCTTGGTGAGGTGCCAGAAGGCTGACCAGCCTCAGATTGGGCTCTGTGACCAACTCTTTGATGCTTTTTTCCACGTCGGTCATGCTGGCCAAAAGTGTCGCTTGTATCTCCATCTCTGGAGTAGGAGCTGGTCGTAGCCATGGACTTGAATGGCATAAAAGTTCTAATAAACGCATGGGAAAGCTAAAAGGAATTTAAGCGACCAGTGAATAAAGAATTTACCTGCTTCAGTGAAGGCCAAGTTGGTGACCAAGTCTGTGGTTGAAAAGTACTCCTGGAAGTACTTTCCTACATTGGATTTGTATGAGGTTTCACTCAGGAAAACGCGAGTCGATTCCTGGTGACAGAAATAAAAAAACCCTGTGTTGTTCTGGTTGTGGTTGGACTTGAGATCAAACAAGTATTTGATCTCATATGGCGTGGGGACAGGCCACTTTTTATGTCTATAGAGGATATAGAGAGTAGAAAGCGTTCTATACCCATTTGGAGTAATATTTTGTACACTGGGCCAACCTATCACTATTCTACTGCATATTAGGAAACTTGTTCCTAACATCCTCAACATTCTTCCCAGCCAAATTCCCACAATTCAATTTTAACAAGCCCCTCAACCAAAAATCAAGATCAGCTACGAATTTAGGACTTTTAATCACATATTTTAAACACAAAACCTTAATAATCCTACTGAAACCACTACCCCAACTCAGTAGTAATTCATCACCCAATATTCAGCTTAATTCCACCCCAACAACCAGAATTCTCAGGAAAAAAGACATGGTTCTTACCTCAGTTGTGGCTTGGATCCCCTAGTTGTTCCTTGTTCCCTTCTATCCTCAATCTTCAATCCTCAAGCTCTAAGTCCCAGCCCTTTTCTTTAGCAACTCAAGCTTCAATCACAAGAGTGAGTGAGGGAGAAATTGTGGGTGAGAGAGATGAGAGAGAGCTGTGAGTTTCTACCACTTTCTAGTTTATTTCCTAAGCCTTCTAAGTATACCCTACCCCTCAAAAGACTATTTTTCCCCTTCAAGCTTATTAGTCATCTAGTTGTCTCTAGGGGTAAAATGGTCATTCAGTTCCCGGTTCCCGCTAATTCCCCAAGTGTTCCTACTATTAACCAATTAACCCCATCATGTCCAATTAATTACCACATACTTATTCAATATCTATTAAATCCCAAAATATTCTCTAAATTCCCAAAAATACCCCCAGGCTCCCTCGAGCCAGGTATTTTAAACTCCACTGTGACTATTTCGCTAATCTGCTCACTAGGACTATCTCGAGCCATATACTGCAAACATATATTCACATAATAATGTGGTCTCAACCATTGTTATCCAATAAATTAGCAATGATGACGTGGCAAGTAATCCCTGGACACGTGGCTGACACCTGGAAGCGTCTGCTAGAGTATCGACCAGAAGACACAGTAGAAGCAGGGTAAGCCCGTCTTACCCGCGACCGGTCTGGTCGATGGTTCCGTGTACAAGGCAACATTTATGGAAGATCTTTATGAACCCCGAATTTATCTCATACAATCGCCTGAGTACCCGATTATTCAGGGGATTGTATCCGTAACAATCTTTTGTAACCCCCCTTGAGCCTATAAATAGCAAGAGATAGCTCAAGGGAGGGACTTTTGGCTTTTGAATCATTCGAAACTATAGTAATTCTCCTAGTAAACTTGTATTGTTCTTCAGAGGTTAGTGAAACTCATTGAACCCTAGTTCTTTGATCACTCTTCTGATTCTTATATCAATATCAGTCTAAGTGGACGTAGGTCATTACCAGATCCTGGGGCCGAACCACTATAAAAATTCTTGTATGATTTACTGTTTTTGCCATACGTTCTTCTCTATACATTCATTCATATCAATCACATTTTGACTCCGTGTCAGTTGGCCAAATCTTGGGTCAACAATCATATATGACATAAAATCACATTTATACCCTTAACGGGCCATAATTACTAATATCCCTTATAAGTTATAAATGGTCCACATACATATCTAATACTCATAAACATGCATATAATATATTCTCATAATCATATTAATTATGCATGCCACACAATCACACAATTAACCAATTAAACATACATATAAACCAATTATGCCCTCTCGGCACGCTAACCAAGATCCTAAGCCCTATTGGCAATTTTGGGTCGTTATAGCTAAGGAAGGATTCTACTACTCGGTTTAGTAGAATTCGAGGTTCCGGAGGCTAGTATGCTATTTTTAAGCTTGTAATTGGTTTAGGTTTTAACAGTTATTTATTATTACGTTGTGACTAGGTTTGTAACGACCCAAAATCACTAATATGGCTTAAGGGCCTTGATTAGTGTGTCGGGAGGGCATAATTGGTTTATGTGTGAATTTATTAACTTAATGCATGATTATATGATAAGCATGCTAGTATGCTTATATGAATGTAAATGTGATTATATGCTATATTTGTGAGAACCACATTATTATGTGGGTAAAACTGCAACATGCGATTTGAGGCGATCCTAGGGAGCTAGTTAGTGGGAAAGTCACAACGGGGCTTAATACTTGAATTTGGCCAAGTTAATGGGTATTTCAGGTATTGGATGGTTATTTAGGTTATCAGGTTATGGAAATAAATAATTGGAGATATATTAGGTTAGGAAGTCTAGGTGGGAATACTGGGGAATTTTACCATTTTGCCCTCGGGGACGTTTCCGGCACCCCGAGCCCCGGGATTAACTTAATTGCCTAAGAATAGACTAAGAAAAACACAGAATTTGGTGGAACATTAGGAACCGACCTTCTCTCCTTTCCTCTTTCTCTCTCAAAGGAAACCATTAGAATCTAAGGGAAATTCAGCTGAAAACTATGTGATTTGAGCTAGAGTTTTGAGGGAATAACTCAGTTTTAGCTAAGGGATTCAACCAGGACTGAGGTAAGGATTGAATCACACTTTTTGTTGTTAAATTATGTGGTTTTGATTGAGTTCTAAGAGGTTTTTGGGTTTTGAAATTGAAGACTGAATTGAAGCTAGGAACTTGGAAGTTAGCTCAGAAATTGCTTAAAGAATTGATTCTGCAGTGAAGGTAAGCTCGAATTTATGATTTAATATTTGAATTCTGATGTTTTCTTGGTTGGTTTTAGTGTTCTTGAGATTTTGGGTTTCAGAGATTGAAGTGGGGTTTTGATGAGTTATTAGGCTAGGTTTTCGCTGGATTATGTTGCTGGAACCATGTTAGAAGCTCTGTGATAGTTGAGTTATGGAATTAGGATGGTTTTGAGTGAGGTTTGAGAGTTAAAAATAGAGGTTTTTCTGGGTTCGAAGGGGTCGGGCCGCAGCATAGTTCTTGGTGAGCTGCAGCTCTCTGAAGCTGATGCATGCTGAGGAAGGAGGGCGAGCCGCGGCATGGGGCTTGTAGGGCCGTGACCCGTGTCTGGTTCTGGGCGTGGGAGGGCTCTGTTTGAGGTCCATGCCGCGGAATGGGAGGCTAGAGCCGCAACCCTTAAAGGAATTTGGGATTTTAAGCATGGGAATTTAACCTAGGGTGCTCGGGATCAAATCTACTACCGTGTTTGGTGGAATTCGATGTTCCGGAGACTAGAACCTTACTTAGAAGCCCTTTTACAATTATTAATGGTATCCCTTATCTTGGTTGTGACTAGGTATAAGCTAGGGGCTTGGGAAACAAATCGTGCTCAAGAGGCATCTCGCGTAACCAGTACATTTGGAAACTAAAGGTAAGAAAACTACACCCAGTTGTGGATTTATAATGGGACTAAGGGTTCCCTATTTTGTATTCTTTGTGAAGGATGGTATTATGCCATGTAAATAGTAAACAAATGACCTAAGAGTGCCGAAGTTTACACTAGCGCACAGGGCGCGGCTTGGCCACTGGTAGCTGAGGACAGCTTATTATGCACTGAGCTCGGTTTAAGTAGGTCGGAGTCAGTGGGATAAACAGAGGGTGCGACCTAAGGTGTCGACCCTGATTACCGTGTGATTTGATTGTTATTATTGATTGGTGGATTGTTATGCTGTATAGCTGGGTGTTGATTAGCTGAATCTTTGATTGAATGTTCATGCTTTGTGATTATTGTGGTATGTTAAGTGTATAAACATGCTTAAGGGGTTATCCAAATGCTATTGTTGCTTGTTATATAATATGATATGTTTTCTTACTGGGCCTTGGCTCATGGGTGCTTCGTGGTGCAGGTAAAGGCAAGGGCAAGCTTGATCAGCCCTGATTTGGAGAGCTCTGAGAGCAGAATGTACATGATCAGCTGCTCAACTGCCACGGTTGAGAGGGAAACAGGAACAGGAGAACCAGAAACGTCTGTTTTGCCCTTAGAGTGGCTAATGGTTGTTTGAACTTCGGAAATTTTGTAAACTGGCTTTTGAACGCTGTTCCTTTTTGGGATCCCATGTGTAAAAATGTTTAGTTATATGAAATGTACCCTTTTGAGACCAAAACCTTTTAACCTTAGTTCATTAGTGGTTTCTGTATCACATTTTTCACTAAATGACTTGATTAGCAAGTCCTGCACCTTTATAAGTACACAGTGTAGCGGTCTTGGCTATCCAGAGCATAACAAGGTTATACTGCTAGGGCTCAAGGATAGGGATCGTGCTCGGAATTTCCATACACTAGCTGCTCGGGACTTGAGGTAAGAAAACTACACCCAGGTTGTGATCGGGGCTCAGACCCCTGTTAATAAACATGAATATGACTATGACTATATGTGAGAATATGGCTATAACTGTATTTGAGAATATCCGGTAGTGCATGCTTGTATATCCTGCATTTGGTTGCGTGTTGTGCAATGTATATGTGATTATGTCTATCTTGAAGGCCGACCTAAGGGCACCGAGGGTTGATAGCAAGCATGCAGAACGCAACCCGACCTAAGTGTGCTGGGGTTGGCTATAAGATCAGAGGACTCGACCTAAGGGCACTGAGCCTGAACATTAGACAAATAAACAGAAGTGTTGTTAGCACTTAACTGACTGTATTGGCTGATAAGATTGGATTATGTGTTTGATTGAGCATAATAACACTGCTAAGTTTATTGCTTACATCTTGATGTTGATTGAACTTATTGATTTAAGTCTACTATTTATATACTGCTGCTTAGTTGTGCATGTTGATTTAAATTTTCTTGTTGAGTCTTGACTCATGGGTGCTATGTGGTGTAAGTAAGGGAATGGGAAAGTCGGACCAACCATGAGTTGGAGAGCTTTAAGGGCGGTGTGTACATATGTAGCTTACTCGACCGCCATGGCCATGGTAGCTTGTGAGGAACTAGGGTTGAACCCTGTTTTGCCGCTTAGGACGGCTAATTTGTATTACCAGTCTGTAACTATTTTTGGGATTCCGTGTATAAACTTAATATTTTTAATGAAAAATAATCACTATGTTGACCAAATTTTTTAATACATGACATTGACTTAGTTTTTAATTACACATTTAAGTCAAAATAACTCGTTTAGCGAGTTAAGTGTAATTTTAAAGACACAATGTAACAGTTTTAGCTAACCAAAGCATTACAACCAAAATGAATACATTTTACTTCAATCTACGAGGAGAGATGGCTTGCTCGAATGCTATTAATAATGAATAAAGAATATTGAATAAGAGACTTGTATGCAACAATTAAGGTCATAAATGACACTAATTCAGAAAGTGGAGTCTAGCTTGATAGAGAAAAGTGCTTGCATGTGATAAGATGAAATTAGTTCTTGCATGTGATAATATGATCAAACACTCGTATAGTTTTGAGCCGGCAATGAAATTAGTTCTTGAAAGAATGTACGACAAGTTCGTGCTTGAAAGGCTGAACTAGACGTTGATGATATCTAGGTTCAATTATATTGAAGACTTAGTCAAGCATGAAGGAAATCTCATGCATTTAGGGTAACAGTTAAGGCTTATAAGTTAATTCTCACGATTTAGGAGAATAATATATAATATTTATTTATGAATAATCAATATTCTTCTTTTTTTACTTAAATTCACATAAATATAATTGTAATAATAGAATGGAAACTATCTGATTCTTATATGGAAAGTAGGCAATACACCCCCATAAATAGTCACGTTACAATTTAGATGGGATGACTATTTTCCTTTTCGCATAAATTTTACAAATATATACACTAAAATAATATTCTTTAACAGACAAATGCAACCTTATTTTGGGCTGAACCACTTTAAACCCATTTTATTATGGGAAAAGTTGAGAACTACCCACTTTTAAGAGTAGTCAATTAAAACTAGACACTAAATATATTTAGTTAAAATTTACCCATTATTATCGTGAAACTTCCCAAATTACCATTATTTGAGCACATGGTTCTAAGTGTTGTTATAGTATGTATTATATGTGTCATATTATAGTACAATTAGAAATGAATTCTAATTGTAGTGTGTCATAGTTATGTGTGACAACTATATTTATAGGATTGTATTTTATCTATAAAAAATTATTCTTTAAAATGTAAACATCAAGACTTAAAATCTAAACAATAACTTTTTAAAATTTAAACCACAAAGTTTAAAATGTAAACAACAATCCTTTAAAATATAAACCTCAAGATATAAAATCTAAATCAAGACACTTTAAAAGTTCAACTACAAGACTTAAAATCGAAACCACAACTCTTCAAAATGTAAACCACAAAGCTTAAATATAAACCACAATGCTTAAAATTCAAACTACGACTCTTTAAAATTTAAACCATAGTACTTAAAATTTGAACTGCAACCCTTTAAAATTTAAACAACAATGCTTAAAATTTAAACCATAATGCATAAAAGTTAAACCACAACCATATAAAATATAAATCATGATCTTTTAAAAGCTAAATCACGACTCTTTAAAATTTAAACTACTAATTTTTAAAATTTAAACTACAAGACTTAAAATTTAAACTATGACTCTTTAAAATTTAAACCACGTCTCTATAAAATTTAAACCACGACTCTTTAAAATTTACATCACATCTCTTTAAAATTTAAACCACAACCCTTTAAAATTTAAATCACAAGACTTAAAATTTAAACCACAAGGCTTAAAAGTTAAACTACTAGGCCTAAAATATAAACCACGACCATATAAAATATAAATAATGATCATTTAAAATCAAAACCACGACTTTTTAAAATTTAAACCATTAGTTTTTAAAATTTAAACTACAATGCTTAAAATATAAACCACGACTCTTTAAAATTTAAACCACAAGGCTTAAAAAAAATAAACAACGACTTTTTAAAATTTAAACCACAATGTTTAAAAGTTAAACCACTAGACTTAAAATCTAAACCACAATCATATAAAATATAAACGACGATCATTTAAAATCTAAATCATGACTCTTTAAAATTTAAACCACTAGTTTTTAAAATTTAAACTACAAGACTTAAAATTTAAACCACAAGTCTTAAAATTTAAATAACAAATCTTTAAAATTTAAACAACGACTCCTTAAAATTTAAATCTCAGGGCTTAAAATTTAAACCGCGACTTTTTAAAAATTATATTACTAGGCTTAAAATCTAAACCACGACAATATATAAATATAAACCATGATTATTTAAAATCTCAACCACGACTTTTTAAAATTTAAACCAATAGTCTTTAAAATTCAAACCACAAGGCTTAAAATTTAAACTACGATTTTTTAAAATTTAAATCATAAGACTTAATATCTAAACCACAAGGCTTAAAAATTAAACTACTAGGCTTAAAATCTAAACTACAACCATATAAATATATAAATCATGATCCTTTAAAATCTAAACCATGACTCTTTAAAATTTAAACCACTAGTTTTTAAAATTCAAACCACAAGACTTATAATTTAAATCATGACTCTTTAAAACTTAAACCATGCAAAGCTTAGAATTTAAACCACGACTATTTAAAATTTAAACCAAAAGACTTAAAAGTTAAACCATGTCTCTTTAAAATTTAAACCACAAGGCTTAAAATTTAAATCACGACTCTTTATAATTTAAACCACAAGGCTTAAAATTGTTTAGGCTTAAAGTCTAAACAATGTCTATTTAAAATGTGAACCTCTAGATTTAAAATCTAAACCACAACTCTTTAAAATTTAAATCACAAAACTTAAAATACAAACCACAATCCTTTAAAATATAAACCTTGAGACATAAAATATAAACCACAACCTTTTAAAAGTTAAACATCAAGACTTAAAATCTAAACCACAACTTTTTAAAATGTAAACTACAAAACTTAAAATGTAAACCAATTTGCTAAAAATCTAAAACACGACCCTTTAAACTTTAAACCAAAACTTTTTAAAATTTAAATCGGAAGACTTAAAATTTAAACCATAAGGCTTAAAATTTAAACCACTAACTTTAAATTTTAAACCTTGTGGTTTAAATTTTAAAGAGTTTTGGTTTAGATTTTAAACAATATGTTTTATAGTTTAAATATATAATTTAAAGGGTCGTAGTTTAGATTTTAAGCCTAATGACTTAAATTTCAAGCGTTGTAGTTTAAATTTTAAAAAATTTGGTTTAGATTTTAATGTGTTGTATGCTAATGAATGTGTCCCTTTATTTCTCCAACAATAACTTTCTCCATATAACCAACAATAACTAATATTCATGTATAAAATATACCTCCAAAATTTGAGAAAAACAAACAGCGCATCAATGTATTTCATTGTTTCTTGCTCATGTTCTATTTGTATTTATTTTAGTTTATGTCTTTGTTTAGCTACATTTTTCTTGCATACAACACATGCACCTTATACTATAAGCAATAGCAAGATTAGCAACATAAAAAGTTGAGACAAATATGAGAAGACATTATTGTGGTACCCATCTCCCTAGTGTTCAAAAGGTAGAAAGATAGTATCACACCAAGCAGTTTTAAGCATCAAACACATGAAATATAGTTGAGGCATTTTATCAAACATATGAAGGGTATGAAAATCAACTCAAGCAAACCAATACCATTATTGAATCTTTCGTTGTTAAAGATAATATAAACAAGGTTTATATATATAAATATACTTATACTACAAGTAATTTAAACGGGTCATATATATGAAATAAGTGTATAGTAATTTAAACGAACCAAGCAATCAACCAACCACTGCCAACTACAAGCTCAGTTTCTACAATACAGTGCATGCTATCCAGAAATCTCTTCCCTTTACGGGTTGAATCCAATATGATACACCCTTCTTTCTCTCCCAACATATTTTCTAATAATAATTTTTAAGATTTTTTGTCCCAGTTCCAGTGCCAATTTTGTGTTGTGACCACTTAATTAAACAAATAAAGAATGAGGGTGTACCAGCAAGGTGAGCGAGTACAGGGAGATTAAGGTGAGAATAGTCGAATGACCAGTTGTTATTGTGGCCATATCAGTGGACTTGAAGTAACAGGTTGAGTGGAACTTGGAGAAGTAGCAGAGTCCACAGCGGAGGTTGGCAACGAGATGGAGGTGCAGCCATAGCTGGGAGATCTCTCAGCTCTTGGAGTTGCTCATGGTTAGGACTCGGAGGAGATGAAGATGGAGGGGGCTGCGGCTGCCAATTGTGAGTGAGGATTTCATTATAACTTCTTAGATCTCGAAATTTCTGCCTCGCTTGCGTCGGTGAGAGACCATCAGTTTGTGGCGCACGTGGTCTCGAAGTCGGACGACAGCTTGACGGAGATCCGCCATAGATGGGTGAAGAAGATGACGTATATGTCCTGTTGGGGAAGATGATGGGTACTGAGTTTCAGTTAGAAGAAGGGTATTATGGGAAGAGACACTAAAAAATTGGGTATAAATAAAAGAGATTTAAATACTGGTTAAAAATTGAAGGTGCTCTCTAAAAATGGGTATTCCATTTAATTTTTACTTTTATTATTTCTTCATTTTTTGTTCATAACTAAATACCCAAATATAAATAACTCAGTTCATAGTTCTAATTGGATAATTTTGGAACCAACATATATTTTGGTCAATACAATACTTATTTCATTTAATTCTTATGCAGATAACAGAAATTTTTTATTTTAACAGTTTTCTATCTTTTTGATGTTAACTTTAACGAAATATTTTTATATTTAACAGAATATTCTTATATTTAACGGTAGTTTGTAAATACTTAAACTTAAATAAAATAAAATGAATAATTAAAAAAAATTAAAATTAGATATTTTTTTAGATATTTTACAATAATAATTATTTTAAATTAATAAATAATTAAACAAATTAAAATATGATATTTTTTTAGATATTTTACCGTGATAATTATTTAAGAATAGTAAATAATTAAACAAATTAAAATATGATATTTTTGAGATATTTTACCATGATAATTATTCAAAAATAATAAAATCATACATTTTATAACTTAAATAAAATTTGATTAAACTTAAACTCACTAATTAGAATAATATCATATTATACATATTATATAATTTACAGTCAATTAGTAACAAATTACTTTTTAAAAAAAAACTAACAAAAAATTTAAATTTAAAATCTACGTATAATATTTAATATTACATTAAACATATAATATATAATCTTTTGATATCACTCTCAAATTCAAAAATTAGAACAAACATAAACTTAAATAAAAATAAATAAATTATTTAATATTATAAATAAAACTAAGCAAACGTGCATATTGTACGTTGGTTGTATCTTAGTATTTAAACAAACATTTGCTATTCTTTTTTTGAACAAATAATATTTGTTATTCTAATTATAAAATTTCAACAAAACAAAACATGTAGAATCTTATTTCAATTACCATTCTAATTAAATTTTATTCAAATTCCTATTACCATTTTAATTCTATTCTACCAAACCAAAGCAAACCAAACATAAATAAATTTGGATGGATGTAAAAAAATCTCAAAAGAATAAAAGAGCAAGAAGATACACTAATCTAGAAAAGGGAAGCCCATGGGTAGATGTTTTGGTCTAAACACATTTTTAAGAAAAGAACATCGAGAAAACCAAAATAAATAGAAAATAAATTATTATAGAAAAATATAAATAAAATTATTTCCTTACAGGTCTTTTTCTCTTTCCCTTGGTGGGAATTTTGGGATAGCAAAGGCTTCTTCTTTATCTTCTCTCTCTAATGCCTTTGTTCGCTGACCAATAACCCAAATCTGTCTTCTCCCTCTTGTAGACAGAGAAATTAGAAGGAAGAATAAGAATAATAAGAGAGAGAGTGAGGAGAGTCTCGGCCATGGACTCGTCGCCTTCAATCGATGCCGTTCCGGGGCTCAAAGAGAAAGAGTCAATGGTTGACCCTTTCTTGGTTGAGGCTCTCCAAAACCCTCGTCACCGTCTCACCAGTTAGTATTACTGATAATTTATTTGCTCATAATTGTTTTTCTTATCGAAATTTCTTGTTTGTGAACCCCAATTGAGTGTTCAGTTAGATCTTGTTCTTAAGGGGTTTGATTTGCTCGCACTGGATTTGTGTTTCAATGACGTTTTTTTTTTAAAATGCGTTTATGGAGTTGTAGGTTTCAGTTATATTCGTTTATGTTTTCGTTGATTTTTGTGCCACTGAATTTAGGGTTTGGGTTAGGGAATTCTGGATTTTTGTTTTATGACGATGTTGTTTATTTATGTTAGATCTGGGATCTTTTGTAATAACACTTTGTTTGGTTGCTTGGAAAGTTGACGAAATACGATGGAATATATGAGTTGTAAGTTCTGAGAAAAATTGGGCAATTGGCCTTTATCTAAGGGGAACAGTTGATGTATTAGGCTAGGGTTTACTTTTGGCGTAACTCCTATTCTGTATTAACTTTAGGAGAGATAATAAGTTCTCTAGAGTGGTGTTACTTGAGTAGCATGGAAAGTTATGCTCTATTGTGTCCTTATGTTGAAGAAAAATTGTAGTTGCCAAGTTGGCTTATGATACATTATCTACTTTTACCACTATTTGAAGCTAAAGATCTCTGCTATTAATAACTGTTTTCACTGGATTATTTGCGGGGTTGTGGTTGTAACATTTTAATAAATAGTCAGATTTGCTATAATGCTATTTCTTTGTTAAGATTAATTCTTGTTTTTTTTGTTGCTTACAAATGAAAACTAGAGTTTTAGCTTGATTATCCTGTTTTCTGTTATTTCATTTTCTAGATAGGTCGTCACAATTAGACACGTAATGAGAAGTAAAATTAATTATCAGTATTGGTCCTCTAAAAATATTTTTTTTATAAGAAACAATTTTATTTTGATAAAAGGTAGATTGGTTATCATCTGAATTACAGCCTAATCATCCTCAAGAAGCTGATAACATCGAAGACAGCCACATTCCATAGTGTCTTCTTTCTTAGTCTCAACACACTTCCCAGGCCTCCTACACCCTCCACATGTTGCAATATATCATGGAAATATGCTGGCCACACTCTATCCAGTCCCATCTGCTGAAGGAATGTTTCCTAACTGACTCCATAAAAGAGCAGTGTAGAAATAGGTGGTCGTTAGAGTGGACAGCAGATTTATTTTAGTCAGCATACACTGATTGGGGAATATCTGTTAAAAAAAAGGTTTTCCTCTCTGTCAGGAGGGTCTCAGAACACTCTTTCATATCCTTCTATTGGCCACCAGCATACAACATGCATAAGATTTTAACACTGCAATCAGTTCTGACACTTGAATCAATTCTCCATTTGTTAAGTTTTCAAAGAATTTAATGTTCCAAGAGAAGGATCCAGAATTCCCCACCCCTTCTAGTTTCCCTTACTTCTACAATAAGATTATTATATGAATTAACAATTCTATATAGTAAAGGAAACCTTTCTTCTAAGATCATTTTTCCAATCTATATATCCTCCCAGAATCTATTGGAGTTCCCTGCTTCTGATTTAAATGAAATATGCTTGAGAAACTCAATATATCCTGTTGATAACTTTCATGGGCTTTTCAAGGTCCTCTAATTATTTAGAGATACTAATAGAGCTATATGCAGCAGTTTTAGAGCAGATGATTGTTCACCTTTTCTTTACTCTGCTGTTCTGGTAAAAACTGAATTTATATGCATAATTGACAATAGCAAACTTATTGGGGAGAATAGGATCCAGTGGCGGATCTACATAAATTTTTTGATCCATATGCAAAAATTTGCCCAAAAAAAATAGCATTTTTATGATATAACTAGTCTTATTTTGATCTTATTTTTACTTGGCACCCCCTATAAATGATTTTGAGTTCCGCCACTGGTAGGATCTAAATTGGACCAGAATTTTTTTTATACCCAAGACATACTATTATGTTTTTTTTGGTCTATCTGCACGTGTTGCTCTAAAAGAGTATGTGTGAGTGGAATATGGGTTTAATTTCCTTTTTTGTTCAGCTCTGGATTTGTTGATTTCCAGCTTCCTTTTTTTTTTTCTCCCTCAAATTTGTTGTCATAATTTTGAAGTCTTGCAATATTTTTATCGTTTTTCTTTCATGTATGTTGTTATAATAATTTGATTTTATTAATTTTATTGTATTGTGTGCATTATTTTCAGTTTTGCGAATGGAACTTGATATCCAGAGGTTTTTGCACAATTCTGATCAACAGCAATTTGAGTTTCAACACTTCCCAACATCTTACCTAAGACTGGCAGCACATCGTGTTGCTCAACACTATGGTCTGCAAACTATGGTTCAGGATGGTGGATTAGATGGTCAAGGAAATAGGATTTTGGTCAGAAAAACAGCAGAAAACAGATATCCTGCAGTTCGTTTGTCTGAAATACCTGCAAAACAGTTGGAGAGTGATAAGCCAGAGCATGTTAAAATTGTGATCAGGCCTAGGCCTAATAAAGGGTCTCTAAATGGATTAAATGAACTTGGGACAAAACGAAATTCTTTTAGAAGTGTTGAAGAGAGAAAGGAGGAGTATGATAGGGCACGAGCTCGTATTTTTAGCAGCCCTAACAGTCCTGATTCAGATGACACCTTGTCACAAGCTTCAGTGGATGTAAAACCTGTAGGCTTGAGCAGGGATGACAATGATAGTGGCAGGAACATGATTTTTGACCCAGATAAAAATATGAGCATCAGGGATAATAATCCGTCCCGAGTTGCCATTTTCAGGGATAGGGAGAAAGATCGAATTGACCCAGATTACGATAGAAGTTATGAAAGGTATGGAACTTTTTTACCTTTTTAGACAAAGGTCTAAGAAGATGACTGAATGTTATTTGTTTATTTATTTTTACCATATGTGTCCTTTTTGAGAGTATTTTTTGGACTACGAATTATGAAGATCACAACTATTTGTAGTTTTGTGTGTTGTTTGTTGCTGTTTTCATGTTCTTCCATCACATTAGATTTGGTGTTTTATTCTGTTTATGATGCATTCAAGTGGCCCCAATAGGGGTAGCTTAAAAGGATTGTGGTTTGCTCCCACAAGATACTAGCATTGAATTCTTCTTGGGTCTTACATAGTAATTGCTATAGTTTCATACCTCAAATATTGTAGGGTTAGGCAAGGGATTGGTGACAAAATGAAAAGATGCTTTCAAGTTGAAGAATAAGACTAAGCTCACCTTTTTTTTTTATTCCCAAAAAAAGTTTTGGAGAGGCACTTTCTATTGCATGTAGGAGGGTTTGGTCTTAAGCTTATCTTTTATTGTCATTTCTTGTTTTGGTTCGTAATATCATTTCAAGTGCATATATGAAGGTTTTGGTCTCAAGCTTATTGTGTATATTGTTAATTCTCTTGTTGTGGTTTATAATATCTTGTTTGTGTCTGATTCTAGGTACTTTTTATTGCACATATCAAGGGTTTGGTCTCAAGCTTATTGTATATTGTTAATTCTCTTGTGGTTTATAATCTTGTTTGTGTCTGATTCTTGGTTACATGTCAAACTTGATTTTGCAGGTATGTTAGGAATCTTCCAACCAATCAGAACTTCAACTTGGCACATTTTAATATGCAAAAGATTCAACCTCCTTTTGTCCAGTATGATCCCATCTTTTCTCAGCTAGGCCAGATGCCCAGGGCTCAGACTTCATTGAACTACGGTCCAGGACCGTCTAGCCCAATGATGAACCCTTTCTGTGCCATGGGATTGAATCAGACTTCTAGAGATGCTGCATACATACAATGGTCTACTGCTGCAATGATGTATGCACATTCATATGAACAGTCTAGACATGCTGGATTCCAGGTAAGCTGAATGTCTCGCTGACTTTTAGTTTTTATCTAAAACGATTTGATTAGGTATTAGTTATCATCATTATAAACTTGCATGAATTATTTCAAGATGATATATTGATCGTTTTGGAAAATTTCCCGGAATTGATTCCACAACAAGATTCGCACTTGTTAGCTAGATGCGAATTGTTGGAAAAGTATTTGCATGATGTGTAAATATCTGGTTCTGTTATAGTATTTATGGCGTGTAGATATCTTTGCTCGAATTAATGCAGAAATCACCATATAATTCTGTAAATTTTTGTTTGCTTATGTCTCATGTCAATTTGACAGCGATTCTTTGGTTACAAATCATCTGATTAAATGTATACTATAGCTTATAGGAAAGAGAACAAAAGTGCTTATTTGTATTTTTTCCCTTCTTTTGCAGGCTCCATTGTGTCAACAACCCTTAAGCTTTGATTATTCACAAAACCATTAAATGACATGACATGTGGGGTTGGGGATTGTAATACTAGTAGATCTACATTCAGATTTCTATATACATTTTAGGTTCTTTGTTTGAGACTTGGTCATTTCAGACAGACAGTTCTAGTATGAGTCTTTTTTTTGGATCTTATATTTAGTGTGTAATGATGTCGCTCTTTATTGGACAATGTCGTCTTGAGTGAATTTCTAGTTCACGCTTCCTGTGCTCTCTTTGTTAATTTATTATAATTCTCATTCGTTATAATGTATTTCTCTTTGACAAGTTTTTTCTGCTTGTACTAAAAATAATCTTGGGCATGTGTCCATTTTTTTTGGTCAGTTAGTGTTGATAATTAAACTAACTTAACATTTGTTGTTGTTAAGACGCCCGGTGGAAAATAGACTTTATGGATCAAGGGGTGTGGAATACAATTATTTATGATTAGTTTATTGGTTTATTTTTGTTTGGTAGAAATAAAGGATACCAACGGATGGTAATAATTATAGTTGCAAATTGTCGGATGAAAATAATTATAGTTCCAAATTGTCGACCAAAAAAAAAATTATAGTTGCAAATTTCCTAGCCCCACCACAAATAATCTCCGTATATAGGTGGATTGTAGAAATAATTTTTTAATGGATTTAAAAAAAAAAGAGTAATTGGTGGAATTAATACTTAATGTTTGCATTTTGTTGTAGTTATATGTGTTTTTTTTTGTTTGGATACTACCTCTTTCATTTTTTTTAATTGCTGTCTTAGTGGAGTTCCTTATTAATACGCGTGAAAGAGATAGTAACAAAATTAAGATTGGGTTATATCTACAGGGCTGAGCATTGGGCGAGTTATAAGAATTTTAAATCGGTTTATGTCATAATCAGTTTGGGTTACCTAATTATATTCTACCCAAATAAGGAAAATGTTTTTTTAATCCGTCCAACGGTTTGGGCGTGTTGGTCGGGTTAATTCTCCGAAACTGTTATAATATTTTTTTACTTTATGTTGTTAGTGTAATTCTTATATATCAAGCTTCAAAGTTTTAAAACTTTTTGTAATTTTTAAAATATTAATTGAATCAAGCTTCAAAGTTTCAAAACTTTTGGTAGTTTTTAAAATATTAATTGAACCAATATTAAAGTGCTAAACAAATATTTATTTTTTTAAAAAAATATTAAAGCTTAAAATTCAAGAAAATATTAAAAAAATATTTTTAAAAATTAAAGTTTAATTGGGCGGGTTGGTTTTAATTGGTCGAGTTAGACCTATTTTTCAACCCACCCAATTTATAGATTGGGCGGGTTAAATTTAACTCGAGTCTTTCGAGTTGTATTTCTTTCAATTTTTTCGAGTTGATTTGGATTAGGTACATTGCAAATTTTTTTGCATAGCCCTAATATCTACAACAAAATACAAACATTGGGTATTTATGCGTTCGATTATTCTTTTACAAATAGGGTCTTTTAAAACTTAGGTAGCGTTCGGTTACAAAATCAAAATGGAATGGTAATGGTAATGGTAATAGGAATAAGAATTGAATGGAATTGAATTTTCTTTCTTTTGTTTGGTAGAGACTTTGGAATGAGTGACTGAATAATAATTACTATGTTTGATATACTATGGAATAGAATGGAATTAACATTATTTTGACCTAATTACCCTTACTCTTATAATGAATAATTTTTTTTTTTATCAAATTACTATTATTTTGTAATTTTAGTTTTTATTATATACCAAAATACTATTTTGTAATTGAATTTAATTTTTATTTTACTTAATTACCCTTTTATACAAATTAAACAAATAAATAATAATAAAATTCTAATTATTAAGACTCAATATATACAAAAATTTTATAGAAAGAAATAATGTTATTATTACTTAAAAAAATGTGCTTAATTGAATGGATTTCTTTTATTAATATAAATATGTTATAAATTTAGGGAAATTTTGGTATTTATGCATATTGTAGGTGCATATATAAAAAAAATATTATTCTTTAACATCATTCATAAATAATGTTAGTATTTGTTTGGTTTCCAAAAATACCCTTATCATTTTTTTAGCCTCCATCCGTCTTCTCTCTCTCGGGTCACCTTTATTCTTTGGACACCATCCCTCCATCCATCCCTCCATCCCTTATTAATTAAGATACTAATTTATGCATTTTCGAATAGATCTGTGCATGATTTTTTTGATTTTTTTTGTAATTTTTTTCACAATTTTTTAGATCTGAAATATAAAAATTTGCAGAAAACTCGATAGACCTCGATGTACCTCAATGCCCAGCTCGATGGGCCCTTAAAAATCATGATTTTCAAGAAAAAAATCATTTGCCTCGATAGGGCTCGATGCAAATAATTGCAATTAATAAAAAGTGCATAACTTTTCACTCGGGTGTCCGTTTGAGGTGATATTTTTAGAATTTGGGTATTTTCTTGAGATCTACATGTCTGGGATGTGTACACACACATTTGGGAAGTTGAAAGTTTGAAAACATACCCAACTTTGAAAATATAAGGGTATTATTTTGAACTTTGGTGTGTTTTCAAGCTTTCAACTTCCCAAATATGTGTGTACACATCTTCGATGTGTAGATCTCAAGAAAATACCCAAATTCAAAAAAAAAATCACCTCAAACGGACACCCTAGTAAAAAATTACGCACTTTCTATGAATTGCATCGAGGTATGTCGAGGCTTATCGATGTAGTATTGAGACATATGGTTTTTTTTCATGAAAATCATGATTTTTAAGATATATCTCGATAGACCTCGATGTACCTCGATGCCCAGCTTGATGGGCCCTTAAAAATCATGATTTCCATGAAAAAAAACCACTTGCCTCAATAGGCTTCGATAGGTCTCCATGGAAATCAATGTAATTAATAGAAAGTGCATAACTTTTCACTCGGGTGTCCGTTTGAGGTGATTTTTTTTTTTGAATTTGGGTATTTTCTTGAGATCTACAAGTCTAATATGTTTACACATACATTTGGAAAGTTGAAATCTTGAAAACACACCAAAGTTAAAAAACAATACCCTTATATTTTCAAAGTTGGGTATTTTTTCAAACTTTCAACTTCCCAAATGTGTGTTTACATATCCCAAACGTGTAGATCTCACGGAAATACCCAAATTAAAAAGAAAAATCACCTCAAACGGACACCCAAGTGAAAAGTTATGCAATTTCTATCAATTGCATTGATTTGTATCGAGACCTATCGAGGTCTATCGATGCCTATTGAGGCAAATGGTTTTTTTCTTGAAAATCATGATTTTTAAGGGCCTATCGAGCTGGGCATCGAGGTACATCTTAAAAATCATGATTTTAATGTAAAAAACCATATGCCTTGATACCACATCGATAAACCTCGACATACATCGATACAATTCATAGAAAATGCATAATTTTTCACTGTGGTGTTTGTTTGAGGTGATTTTTTTTTTTGAATTTAGGTATTTTCTTGAGATCTACACATCGAAGATGTGTACACACACATTTGGGAAGTTGAAAGCTTGAAAACACACCAAAGTTTAAAATAATACCCTTATATTTTCAAAGTTGGGTATGTTTTCAAACTTTCAACTTCCCAAATATGTGTGTATACATCCCAAACATGTAGATCTCAAGAAAATACCCAAATTCAAAAAAAAAAAAAAAATCACCTCAAACGGAGACTCGAGTGAAAAGTTATGCACTTTTTATTAATTGTAATTGTTTGCATCGATGCCTATCGAGGCAGATGGTTTTTTTCTTGAAAATCATGATTTTTAAGGGCCCATCGAGCTGGGAATCGAGGTACATCGAGGTTTCTGCAAATTTTTACGTTTCAAATCTAAAAAATTGTGAAAAAAAATTACAAAAAAAAAAAATCAAAAAGTCATGCACAGATCTATTCGAAATGCATAAATTAGTATCTTAATTGATAAGAGATGGATGGATGGATGAATGATGTCCAAAGAATAAATGTGACCTGAGAGAAAAGACGGATGGAGGCTAAAAAAATGATAAGGGTATTTTTGGAAACCAAACAAATACTAGCATTATTTTGGAATGATGTTAAAGAATGATATTTTTTTAATATATGCACCTACATTATGCATAAATACTCAAATTTCTCTAAATTTATTGAATTTTATTATTAAAAAAATAAAATTATAAAATTACACCTTAATATAATAAAATAGCAAATAATCACACAAAAAAGAACAATAAAAAATGTTAATTGTCTAGGGTTTATATATTTTTTTATATGATATAAATATATATTATAATATATATATATTTTTTTATCAAAACTCTTCCCTAATCATATATGGTATAACAAAAATTAGGATGGAATGGAATGACTTTTCAAGTCATTTAATTTAGTAAACCCAAATATCTAGTTTAATGGAATTAGAATTCATATTGGAAAAGTCATTCAAATGATAAAATGTAAACCGAACACTTGAATGTGTCATATTTAGGAATAGCAATTCCATTCCTATACTCATGTATGTAAACCAAACATTACATGTATAAAAATATCACATTCCTATATACGTAACCCTCAAAAATCAATAACTAATACAATATTTTTACCTCTTTAACTTTTGTTTTGTTTTTTGAAAAAAAAAAAGCATAATCAAATTTAAGAAACTTTCTAAATTTAATTTTGAAGCAAAATGGAGAAATCACTCTCTCACCTTACCTGTTGCTCCTCCATTAATCCATACCAAATTCTCAACAAGCTTCAATTCTCAATTTTTCAGTGCCGAAGATACGAATCACACATTGAAGGAAAATGATGACGTTACTGTTCCATTAATCCAAAATATATATAAAAACATCAATTTAGATCTCAATCGATGAACTTCAATTCAATCAATTGCAAGAAATTTCGAGAGTGTTTGACTATTTAATTAAATTTTTTTTTATTTTTAAAAGCTAAAAATTATTTTTTGAAAACAAATTGAGGTATTTGACATCGTTTTCATAAAACAATTTTTAAAAACATAGTTAAAAAAACAGAAATTTTTTAGAATAACAAAAAGTTGTTTTCTGTTCTCAAATTTTTTTTGTCTATATTTTTTTTTCTCACATCACTTTTTTTAATTATTATTATCTAACATCATTTATTATCACATCATTTTCTCTCTCATTAGTTTTTCTCTCTTCACTTTCTCTCACATCACTTTCTCTCTCCTTATTTTCTCTCTCATCTATTTCTCTTTCCTTACCTTTTCTCTCCTCACTTTCTCTCTTGCTATTTTCTCTCTTCTCACTTTTTATCTTTTTATTTTATCTTTTATCATTTTTTATTTCCTTATTTTCTCTTGCATAATTTATTATGTCATCATTTTTTCTTTCATCACTTACTATATTATCACTTTCTCTCTCATCACTTAAAATATCCTTATTTTCTCTCTCATCATTTTTTTTATCTCTCGCTATTTCCTCTCTCTCTACTCACTTCTCTCTCTTCACTTTCTTTCTCATCACATTCTCTCTCATTTTTTCTTGCATCGATCAATTTCTCTCTTCACAATTTCTATTTCTTCAAATTTTCTCTCATTGCTTTCCCACTCCTTATTTTTCATCATTTTTTCTTTCAAATTATTTTATCTCATTATTTATTACAAACTTTTATAAGATTTTTATCTTTGTAAATATATTTGTTAATTTTTTAGTTAAGATTTTAAAAAAATAAAACTAAAAAATTATTTTTAGAAAATATTAACCAAATACCTCTTGTTTTTTGAAAACTACAGAAACGGTTTTCTGTTCTTATTTCTGAGAACACAACTTTAAAAATAGAAAACAGAAAACAAAGCCAAACGGGCTTCATCACCATTGATTCTGGTAAGAAGATTAAGAATGGTTTCATAAGTTTAATTATCTCCAAAACTGAGACCACTCATAAAAAACCGGCAACAAAACAGAAATGAAACTCAGCAACGATGAAAATCAACAAGTGAAACTCTAAACATAATTTAAATGAGTTATTTCAAATTCAGCAATTTAAAAAAAAACAGAAAATCAAGAATGTGGAAAAAAAAAAGAACTGGGCACTAGAAAGGGAAACTAGTTACAATTAATAGTCCAGTTTTTTGATGAAATGCCATTTTGATGTATAAAAACGATTAGATTCGTAAACATGATACAAAAGTACTGAAACACATGCATAAAAATATTTTGCTGCATAAATGAAAATTTTCAAAACTGATTTACACTCTGTTATCCAAAAAACTGGCATTGATGACGTGGAAAATGATCCCTGGACACGTGGCTGACATCTGGAGGAACTCTGCTAGTGTATCGACCAGAAGATACATTATAGGCAGTAGGCGGCCCAGTCTTTCCTGCGACCAGTCTGGTCGATGGATCCGCATACATCATGATGTTCCAATAAAGATTTTTGTAAATCCTGAAATTAACTCACATACTCTCCTGAGTATCTGATTATTCAGGAGAGAATATCTATAACAATCTCGTGTAATCCCCCTTGAGCCTATAAATATAGAAAGATAGCTCAAGGAAGGGACTTTTGGCTTTCGAATTATTTGATACTAGAGTAATTCTACTTGAAATATTGTGTTGTTCTTCAGAGGTTAGTGAAACTCATTGGACCCTAGTTCTTTGATCACTCCTTTGATTCTCACGTCAATAAAAATCTAAGTGGACGTAGGTTATTACTAGATCCTGGGGCCGAACCACTATAAAACATCGTGTTCTTATTATTTTTGTCATTCGATTCTTTTCAACGCATTCATTCACATCAAGCATATTCTGACTCCGTGTCAGTTGACCAAAATCTGGGTCAACATTCTGGTGCTTTCATTGAGAGCTTGATATATTTCCGTTGAAAAAACCAATGGCAAAAGCCGCAAAGAGAATTGGACAGGCGGCTGCCGCTGCACCGTCAAACCCGCCGCCTCCTCCTCCTCCTGCAAGCGTGGCTGAGGATGAGCCACATTTGGACTTTGAGGAGGAAGAAATGGATGACGCGACGCTGAAAAGTACTCTGGGGGCGTTGCATGAAGAGCTGGCCAATCTGAAGGCCAGTCAGGAAAGTGCTGCTGAAATCATGGCGCGGCAGCAGCAGGAGATTGAACGGCAGCGCGCAGAGTTAAGCGAGAGGCACGCGGAGATGGACCGTCGCCAGAGCGAAGCCATGGCAGCCCTCGAGGCAGCCTTACAGTTGGCTAGGAATCAGGCTGCACCTGCCTCGTAGCCTGAACATCCTACAAATGGGCCACCCCAAAGGGGTCCTAATCCTAGCCCGCCGATCCAGCCCTCGAGTCCACAAAGGCCCGAGCAGCCTCAGGTGCCCCATGACAATGTCCCGCTGGACCCTGAGGCACAGCCTCCATCCCAAGCTGGTCGTGGCAATCCCCCGCAGCAGAGGCAGAATAGGACCGAGCATCAGCCTCGCAGTCCTAGACGCCATAGGGGTGATGAGCCAAACCTACCGAACAGAGGTCAGTACCCTCCTAGTAACAGGAGGAACTCAGAGTTAGGCTCTGCGGTCTGGGGTCCCCCACGGCATGATAATGCACGGGGACACAACGACCAGTGCAGGCCATCCTCTAACGCTCGGGACGTTTCAGCCAGGGATGGGAATCGAGGGAACAGTCGATCCCACCATAGCCAATCGAGGTTCAAAGATGGCCATGGGTATAATGAGGCCGACTCAGGAAAGGGAAATGCTGGTCGGAGGAATGAAGAAAGAGGTAGAGGCGGGAGCTAGGTACCTCAAGATGACCGACCCAATAGATGGGATGCTGGGGGGAAGCCCAGGTAAAATAATGTCTTCAACCGGCTCGGGGGTAGCGAGTAGGGGAGAAGAGACGAGGATTTGCGAGACGTACTCAACGATCACCGCGAGCGGCATGGAGATAACGTCCCCCCAGCAACAGAGGCCACAGCAATTCCTGTCGCTGTACAGGCTCAGATAGATGCCCTCAACCAGGCAGTGCAACAGCTGGTCGGGGGAAGAACGTCTTACATCGACCACGATAGGAGGAAAGGCACTCCTTTCGTCCAGAGAATAGCTATGGCAGAAACTCTAAGCAAGTTCAAAATGCCAACGCTTCCAAACTTTGACGGGTACGGAGACCCAGTATCTCATGTCAATAAGTTTGAGATACAAATGGACATTCAGAAAGTGTCCGAAGACGCTCGGTGCAGGATCTTCCCTGCACACTTTCTGAGGTCGCGCAGGAGTGGTTTTTTAAGTTCCCTCCCTCAAGCATAGTTTCCTGGGAAATGTTTGTAAGGGAGTTCTACGGACAGTTCTATGCAGGTCGTGTGCATCCGACCGGAACAAACCAGCTGGTTGAAATTCGCCAGCAGGATGGAGAGTCGCTGAAGGATTACATCCAGCGTTTTATGCGAGCAGCAGCTGGAGAAAAAACGGTGGGGGACGAAGGAAAAATGATGGCCATAACCGCAGGAGTTAGGCGTCGCTCCCCCCTCTGGAAGAGCCTCCGCAAGGATGGAGTTAGAACTACCCAGGAATTCTTGGACCGGGCTGATTGTTACATCAAGCTCGAAGATGCCATTGCCGACGATGGAAAGCCTTCTGGCAAGGATAAGAAGGATGCCGAGCCCGCCAAAGTCGCCAATGGGTCTAAACCTAACGGCAATGGCAAAGGCAACGGGAACGGCAACGGCAATGGAAAAAATGGTGGAAAACGGCCGCACAATGAGCCTTCCACCTCCGACAATAAACGAGCCAAGGGTAACCGTTATGAACCTCGGTTCATTAACTACACTGCCCTCGTTGAGTCTCGGGGAGAGGTTTATCAGGCCACAAGTTCTAGTGTGCCTTATAAGAAACCTGGCCCCATTCGAAAGGATATTTCGAAGAGAGACACTACCAAGTTCTGCGTTATCATAACGACTACGGACATGACACCAACGAATGCAACCAGCTGAAAGACGAAATCGAGTTCCTTATTAGACAAGGACATTTGAGAAGATACGTACGGGCCTCGGGAAATTCCCAATGAGAAGCTCCGGGTAGCAACGAGCAGGCGCCCACGCGCCAACGCTCGCCACCCTTACAGCCTGCCCCCGTGACTGGCACATTATTGACCATTTGTGGAGGCCCGCACCTCGCGGGAAATAGCGGAAAGGCCAGGGAACGATACGCTCGGACTCTGTGCCATGACCAGGACATCGAGATGATGACTGTGGACGACCGCGCGCCAAAAAAGGCTCGATCAGAGGAAGGTGAAATAACCTTCTCCGATAGCGATGCCCAACACGTCCGGTTCCCACACTCCGATCCGCTGGTCGTGGATATCCAGATGGCTAACATGATGGTAAAAAGAGTGCTGGTCGATACAGGAAGTTCGGTGAATATCCTATATAAGTCTTCGCTGGAACGCATGAAGTTGTCCGTTAAGGACCTGGAGCCTTGCAACCAAACGATATATGGCTTCTCTGGAGAAGGACTCACCCCCACTGGATTGATCAGAATACCAGTGACGACAGGTACATCGCCTGCTACTAGGACATTACTCGCTACTTTTGTAGTAGTCGATTGTCCTTCGGCGTACAATGCCGTCATTGGGAGGCCTGTATTGGTTGATCTACGGGCCGTCATCTCTATGTGGCACCTAGCCATGAAGTTCCCAATAGACACAGGGGTAGGACGCGTGTTGGGGAACCAGAGGGAAGCCAGGGAGTGCTATAACGCCTCAGTCACGAAGGCGAAAAAGGGAACACCAAAGAGCACTACCTCAGATGGGTTGCAGATGGCAGTTGATACACAAGCCCAATCCGGTGATGGAGTCACCAAATAGGGTGTTGCCCAAAGTGAGGATAGAGATCTAGATCCTCGCTTTGGGGATTTTGAAGAGAACGTTGGACCTGTCGAGGACCTGGAAGAGGTTCAACTCGACGAAAAAGACCCGACCAGAGTCGTAAAGGTCGGGAAAAACCTGGAACCAACCACGAAGCATGCACTGGTGGAATTTTTGCGGAAGAACCAGGAGGTTTTTTCCTGGTCGCATAAAGACATGGCGGGGATAGACCCTGTAGTTATCAGCCATGTCCTGAATATAGATAAGAATTTTCCACCCGTGCAGCAGAAAAGAAGGCTGCTCGATAAGGATCGGTCGAGAGCCTTAAAGGAAGAAGTTAAAAGATTAAAGGAGAATGGGTTCATCAGGGTGGAATTTTATCCGTCGTTGGTCTCCAATTCAGTGCTGGTTCCCAAGCCTAACGGCAAATGGCGAACCTGTGTGGATTTTACAGACCTCAATAAAGCCTGCCCAAAGGACTGCTTCCCACTCCCAAGAATCGACCAGCTGGTCGATGCTACTGCAGGACACGAGATCCTCTCGTTCATGGATGCATATTCGGGCTACAACCAGATTAGCATGCATCCCCCTGACGAGGATCACACCAGCTTTCAGACCGATACAGGCTTATACTGTTACAAAGTAATGCCTTTCGGACTGAAAAACGCAGGTGCGACTTACCAACGGCTAGTCAACCACATGTTTAAGGAGCTGATCGGAGTAAACATGGAAGTATACGTGGACGACATGCTGGTAAAGTCTAAAAAGACAGAAGGACATGTGAAGGATCTACAAGAGTGCTTCGATGTATTGAACAAATACCAGATGAAGTTAAATCCCCTCAAATGGTCCTTCGGAGTTGGATCAGGGAAATTTTTGGGGTTCATTGTAAATTCAAGAGGAATTGAGGCCAACCCCGACAAAATAAAGGCCCTGATAGACATGAAATCGCCAGAAAGAATCAAAGATGTACAAAGTTTAACCGGGAGAATCGCAACCCTAAGCAGATTTATTTCGAAGTCAACAGACAAATGCGTCCCTTTCTTCAATCTGCTCAGGGGAAATAAGAAGTTTGAATGGACAGGAGATTGCGAGCAAGATTTTCAGGCCTTGAAAGCTCATATGGCACAACCTCCCATCTTCTCAAAGCCAATCGAAGGAGAAACTTTGTTTATTTACCTGGCGATTACCGAAGTTGCTGCTAGCGCGGTACTAGTGCAAGAAGAAGAAGGCGTACAAAAAGCGGTCTACTATGTTAGCAAGAGACTGATCAGGGCAGAATTGAGATATCCACCAATCGAGAGGTTAGCATATTGCTTAATCCTGGCCTCTAGGAAGCTGCGCCCTTACTTCCAAGCCCATCCTATCACAGTTTTAACTGACCAGCCCCTTCGGCAAGTCCTTCAAAAACCAGAGGCGGCTAGGCTATTATTAAAATGGGTAGTCGAACTAGGGCAGTTCGATATAACTTATTCACCGCGAGCAGCAGTAAAAGGAAAAGTCTTGGCCGATCTTATTGCGGAGTTCACCGAACTCCCAGACAGCGAGCAGTGAAAACAGCCTAGTGCGCCTGAGCCTCAAGAGAAAGTTCCTTCGTGGAAGTTATTCATGGATGGGTCATCCAACGAATCCCACGCAGGAGTGGGAGTGATATTGATAACGCTGGAGGGGCATCGATTTCACTACGCTATTAGGTTCGACTTCGCCGCGTCAAACAATGAAGCCGAATATGAAGCACTCCTCGCTGGATTGAGAATGGCGAAAGACATGAGCATAAAGACGCTTGATATTTACAGTGATTCACAGCTGGTGGTGAATCAAGTTCTAGGAGAATATCAAGCGCGAGGCCTAAAAATGGTGGCCTACTTGAATAAAACAAAAGACCTGCTAGCCCAGTTCACGGAGTACACCCTCCAGCAAATTCCGCGGGATCAGAATTCAAACGCAGACGCCATAGCCAAACTCGCGAGCGTGAAGGATGCTGACACTTTGAACATTGTGCTAGTAGAAAGACTGAGTGAGCCAAGCATACAAGCGGTTGAGACCAATATGGAGATTCGAATGGAGGATACATGGATGGCACCACTTGGAGTATCTGACGAGCAGTGTGCTACCAACAGATAGAAACAAAGCCAGAACTCTACAAAGGCAGGCCGCTAGGTACATACTGGTCGATGGTGTTATGTATCGAAGAGGGTATTCAATGCCGCTACTCAGATGCGTTACCCCAGAAAAAGCTAAGGAACTCATGAAAAAGGTGCATGAAGGCTTCTGCGGGGATCACGCTGGGGGGCAGAGTTTGGCAAAGAAAATTCTAAGGCAAGGCTACTTCTGGCCAACCATGAACGAGGATTCGATGGAGTTTGTACGAAGATGCGATAAATGTCAAAGGTTCTCCAAGATTCCACGAGCAGCTCCAAATGAATTGAAACAGATGCAAAGTCCGTGGCCTTTTGCGGTGTGGGGGATAGATTTGATTGGGTCCCTACCCACAGGAAAGGGTGGAGTCAAATACGCCGTTGTGGCAGTCGACTACTTCACCAAATGGGCCGAAGCTGAACCGATCGCTACCATCACGACCAAGAAAGTTCTTGACTTTGTCATCAAGAACATTGTTTGCCGGTATGGTTTTCCCCGAAAGATCGTGTTAGATAACGGAACCCAATTTGACAGCGACTTATTCACCGACTTCTGCGAAAGGCATGGAGTTATTAAAAGCTTTTCATCAGTTGCGCATCCCCAAGCAAACGGGTAGGACGAGGCCGTGAATAAAACTCTTAAGGATACCCTGAAAAAGAGGCTTGAAGATGGTAAAGGAGCATGGCCGGAGCAGCTGCCTGAAGTCCTCTGGTCGTATAGAACGTCTCACCGAACAGCGACAGGTCATACCCCATTTTCCCTAGCTTACGGATATGAGGCTATGTTACTTGTCGAGTTAGATCCCCCCTCACATCGACGTGTAACATACGACCAGGACCAGAACAACCAACTAATGATGGAGTCCCTAGACTCAATTGACGAGATACGGGAGAAGGCCCAACTCCGAGTTGCTGCGTACCAGCAAAAAGTCGCCCGGTACTTTAACTCCAAAGTTAAAGAAAGAAAATTCAACGTCGGTGACTTGGTGCTACGATGAGTTTTCTTAAACACCCGCGACCCCACTGCTGGAGTACTCAGACCTAATTGGGAAGGACCTTACCAAATTGAAGAAGTCCTTCATCCAGGCACCTACAAACTTGCATGCCTAAACGGAGATCTCGTTCCACGTTATTAGAATGGAGAACACCTGCGCAAGTATTATCAGTGAACAGTCCTTTTTAAAGGACTGGCTTATATTAAATTTTTTTTTTACAAGTTTAGCAAAGAGGGTTAGCCACGCTGTATGGCTAATCGCTCGTATATGTAAGATTCTATTTTAGAATCACTCGTAAAGACATGTTTAGTCCATTTTTAATACGAGATTATAAGGGACTGTGCAAAGCCAGTCATTCTTGCCAACCTTTGTAAATTTATATTTACAAGTATTTGTTCATTACGTGTGTTGTTTTGCTGTATTACAAGTATACTTTTCCACCCGAGCAGAAATGTTCGAACAGGTCATGGTCAAGGCAAGTGACCAAGGACCTAAAGCTCCTCGATCACTTGGGGGGCATATAAGGCACATCGATAGCAAAGCGTACCATGAGGTATGTAAACACATGAACAAAATGAGTGAAAGCATGCTAAGGTACTTAGAGTATTTTTCAAAATTTATATTTTGTTAAATCAAGCCAAAGTACTATGCTAAGTTCGGTCATACGGACAGATGTGATAGTAGATGAAAATATTATAACATTATAAAGCAATCTTTTACACCGCAAGCATCACTGCTTGGATGTAACTGTTCAAATAAAAGGAAAAGTTTGCTGCCCATGCAACAAATTCAAAAAAGATATTGTCTTTACATCACGACCCGTGGGTCGTGTAATCAAAAGAAAGAAAAAATAATGATAAAAGCTCAAGAGGCATTAGGAGCAGGAGGGTCTTTATCAGCATTCTGATTGGTCGCATCCTCAACAACTCCTTCTTCCTCTGCGCCAGCGATGCTTGGGGAAGCAGGGATCCTTGCTCTTGCCTCCTCTTCGGCCAGTTGAGCAGTGCAGCGGGACAGCTCAGCATTTCTAACATCTTCTGAAAGATAACCGAAGTTGGCGCCCTGATTGTTTTACCAGAAGTTATAAAAACACCGGAGCGTCGCATTCTTGTACCTTTCCAGATCTTTGGCATTGGAAAGCTTCAGCTACTCTACTTGGCTCTCAAGAGTAGTGATGGCCTCGTCCTTGGACTTGAGCTCCTCGCCTAGTCTCTTGCATTCGCGATATTGGACTTGGCTGGCCTCCTGATACTCCTCCCTCTGCTTCCTCATAACTGCCTTTGAAGCTTCAGCCTCCGACAGCTTTGTCACCGTAGCATCCCTCTACTGAATGACCACCTCCAACTCCTTCACATGCCTGGCCTCTGCAGCCGAAAGGTCCTCGGCTGCTTTCACCTGGTACCTCTCGATGGCCTTTGCCCGAGCCTGGTCGATGGTGGCTTGGGCGCGGGTACGAGCGGCAGTTGCAGTCAGCAAAGCCTGTGGACAAAGGATAAAGTTATAATCTGTTGCAAAGAGTAAAAGACGGAAGCCAAAAAGAGAAGAAACACTTATGCTGGCCATTTCATTTAGGGCCCTATTCAGAATTTGGTCGACCCCCATAGTCTCTGCCTCAGCCATCGCCTCCTTGCAACGGTCGTACCTCACGATGTGTGCAAGGCGGTCCTTGGCCGCTCGCAGGGCGCGGTTCGAGAGTTTGGCCCCGAGGGCTTCGTCCCGCTGAGTCTGTTCCTTGGCAGCTGCAGGTTGAGGAGTCGTCGTCGTAGGAGGAGTTTCCTTTTCAGCAGGAGCCGAAGGCTGAGCAGAAGTTTGCCCAGTTGGCACGTCCTTGGAAGGATTTTCTGTTCGACCCCTCTTGGCAGGAGGTCCCTGGCTTGTTTCGCCGTTGTGTCTCCTGGACGACTTCCGCCGGACCAGAGGAACTTCTACTTCCTCCTCAGCCTGGTATAAGTAAAAAACGTTGGGAGTGGCCATATCTGCATACAAGTAAACACATGCAAATGATAAGATAAAGGCAGATAAAAACTCTTTATAAAGCAGAAAAGAGGTCACAAAGTTAATACCCGAGCTACGACTACTGGTCGCTACACTATTGACTCTATTAGTCACATACTCACTATCTGGCATGAAGAAGTCTGGCCCTAGATTAGGAGCATATGTAAAGTTGCCCTCCCCGTCAAACAAGTGACAGGGAATTGGCAAGCTATTTAAAAGCGAAATAACTTTACCGTTCTCATCAGAGGATTCCCCCAAGTCCACAACTGGCTCTTTTGCCTTTTGTTTCCCCTTGACTTGGGGAGCAGAAGGCCTTTCTGCAGAAGGATCGCCCGTGGGTTCCCTGATTGTAACCCCTGTTGGCCTCCTTCGTGGAGGGGACGCAGGAGGTTGCTGCTCGGGAACCCCCTCGGCAGTGGCATCAGCAACCACAGGTCCTCTTGTTTCATGGCGAGGAGCCAGGAGGCCAGATAGCCTCAAATTTTCATCAGTAACCAGGGACTTGATGCTTTTTTCTGCGTCTGTCATCCTGGCCAATGCGTTGGACCTCAACACAATTTCTGGTGTTGGGGTCGGACGTAACCATGGGCCTAAAAGATAAAGAGTACTTTAAGAAAGATGAAGGAAATATCGCTGATTGAAAAGTATTGACCAGTAAAAGCAGCACTTACCTCCTCGAGCGAAGGCCAAGTTGTTGCTGGTTATGTCCGGAGTAAGGAAGTGCTCCTTACTGTACTGCCCCACGTTGGATATGTGCGTGGTGTCACTCAGGAACGTTTGGTTTGTCTCCTGGTGACAAAGATGGAAGAAGCCCGTCCCATACTGTTGAGGGTTGGACTTGAGGTCGAAGAGATAATTGACCTCATGGGGGGTAGGTTCTGGCCATTTTTTAAGTTTGTACAGGATATAGAGTGCGGTCAGCATTCTATACCCATTTGGAGTAATTTGGAAGGGGGCGACATCGAAGTAACTAGCCACCCCCTGATAAAAAGGATGTTGAGGGAGGATAGCCCCCGCCTCTATGTGGTAACGAGACCAAGCACTATATACACCTCCGGGGAGGTTAGCCCTTTGGTCTGCAGCAGGAATTTTGAGAGTGACCCCTGTGAGAGGATACTTCCTAAGATAGTTAGCAAGCATCCGAGGAGTCACTAGGCTAGTCGGGGAGAAATACCACTCGACATCAGGAAGATTCTGATGGCGAGGGCGGGCTCTAGTTTGGGTGTTGGGGTCAGGAGCAGGATTTTCTCGGCCACTGGTCGAAGGAACCCTGGCCTATGAATCAGGCTGGGCAGGAGGGTTTGGACTATTGTCAGATTTAGGTCTTTTCTTGCCTAAGGGTTTAGAGCGTGCCATTTGAGGAGGAGAAGGACGAAGTCTGGAGGAAGATCGTGAAAAAGGAATCTCGTGAATTCGGTCGGACGGTTGTTCTTCGCCTTCGAGCAGCTGGGCGAGAAGATTGTCGTCGATGGGTCGTTCACCTCCCCACAAATCTGGCATCAAAGTCTGCAAACAGAAGAATGGGGAGGTGAGGATAGAGAATTTTTAAAGGCTTTTTAGAATAACGCTGGTCGAGTATAAAAGTCAAGCTTTTATACAGCAGCATTCTAGCGAAAGTTAAAAGTTTTTCACACGAGCAGTTTGAAAAATGGATCAAAGGGTGAAAACAAAAAGTTTTTCATAAAAGCTTTTTCAACTCCCCTAAGGGCGGGAAAAACCTATTTTTCGGCTGGCCTAAAGATCGAATTTTTACTTCGGTTTTACGTCCTAAAAATATGATCCAAACTATCAAACTAACTTGTAACTTTTTTCACCTACAAGACATTCTATTGACAAACATCTCAACCCAGAAGCAGATGAACTCAAACAGTCAACATACAAGAGCATGCATTACGAAAATTTAAAGCATAAAGATTCGAAGACTTACCAGAAAGAAGATCGTGGAGATTGGTAAAGAGTCTTCGGAAGTTGAGGAAGTCTCGGGCTGAGTCTTGAAATGCAGAAGAACGGTCTCTGGAAGAAGATGAAAGCTCTGGTTTTAGGGTTTCTGGAATGAGTAATGGTGTGCGTAAAAAGAAAAAGAAGAACTTCGGAGATGTTATATAAGTTTGTCTATAACGACCCAAATTCGCTAATAAGGCTTAAGAGCCTTGATTAGCGTGCCAGGAGGGCATGATGGGATTTATGTGTGACTTTAATGAGTTAAATGCATGATTATGATTTAAAGCATGTTATATGACTATTCGAGATGCATGACTATGTGTATTAGTATGCATGTAGGGCCTGATTGTGTTAGAAGGGCATAATTGTAATCTTGGCCATTTTGGGCATAACTGTATTGATATGTGATGATTGTTGAGACCACAGTGGTATGTGGGTGTATCCGTGATTTGTGACTCGAGACGATCCCAGAGAGCAGGTTAGCGGAAAAGTCATGGCGGGAATTTATACCTGGCTCGGGGCGAGCCTGGGGGTATAAGCGGGAATTTAGAGAATAGATTGATATTAATTTTGATGATGGGGAATACTTATTTGGTGATTTATCAGGTGTTGGGAAGCAACGGGAAAATATTAGAGACACTTGAGGATTAGTGGGAATTGGGTAAAATGACTAAAATGGCCCTACTTGGACAAAAAGGGTTTAGAATTAATAGGGAGGGCATTTTGGTCATTTGGCTTTTAGAGATTGATTTATGAGGCTTTATATACTTAGTGGGTTTGGTAGAGAGAGTGAATGGCTGTAGAAAAGAAAGAAAAAGGAAGAAAAAGAAAAGAGAGAAAAACAGAGGGGTTTTGTTTCAAAGGATCGATTTGGGGTTCTAGCACCATTTCTCTTCAAACTTCTTGGAGCACAGCTCAGTGGAGAGCTATGATAGGCTGAGCATCAAGGATCTTGAGTTAGACTTGAAGATTTGGCAAGGATTAGCAAGAACACATCAACTTTTGAGGTAAGTTTTTAGAAATTTCAGTTTTAAGGGTTTGGCTGGTTTGAGCTGTGTTTTGAGCTGAGTTGATGGGAACTTTAGGGAATTTCTGGGCAAGCTTTGAGGAAGATCAAGCTATGAAGGTCTAGGAAGTGAATCAAGGTCGAAATTGCATCAACGGTATGAATTCTAAGCCTTTAACTTTGTTGTTTGACTGAATTTCTGGGTTTAGGGTTGATCATGGTGAATTTTGAGATTTGGGTTGAATGAGCTTGGGTTTTGAGATTTGGGGATGCTTGGGATGAGTGGAGAGTGTTTATAAGCTTGATTTTGAGTTTGGTAAAGATTTGGGGAAGTTTGGGTTGAGATTGGCTCAAAGAAATCGCAGAAAATGAAGTTGGGGTTTGCCTGGCTGCAACTAGCGCTACAACGCTAGTTAGTGGGCGCTGTAGCGCTAGGCCCTGTTTCTGGGGGGTGTGGTTCTGCTTGTAGCGCTACAACGCCCTCTTTAGAGCGCTGTAGCGCTGCACTATTCACAGAAAGGGATTTTTGGGCTTTTGTTGAGGGATTTTGACCTAGGGTTCGGGGCTCGATTCCATCACCTTGTTTTGGGGATCTAGGACTTCCCGGGGGCTCGGGATTGGTCCCGAGGCTAGGTTTTCGGACTTGGGGTTCGGTGTTGACTTTGACCTATGGTTGTGTTTAGGTGTGCGCTAAGGCTCGAGTGGGATCGTGCTCAAGGAGTCAAGTGTTGAAAGCTATCGAATTGAAAGGTAAGAAAACTATAACACCCGTAGGATAGGGCATGGGCCCATAGTGTATTGCGGGGCACGACCCTATATTGCATTACATGTTAGGGTGCAGACTTGATTGAATTGATATATGTTCAAATGTTATTTGAGTTAGACTATCTGTGATTATAGTTGAATGATACGGCGAGGAGCCGAGAACGGCGAAAGGCCGAGAACGGCAGTGGGGCCGGAAGTACCACATAGAACGTGGAGTGCTTGTAGTCAGGGTGGGACCCCAGGGATACATGTGATATCCTTACGGTGAGGACCGAGACCCCAGGCTTTGGTAAGGCTTATGGGGTGGCATGGCCGGGTTGCTTAAGTCAAATGGTTGACCTGTTTATCTGTGGACTATCTGATATGATTAACTGTATAAATTGCATATTTGGTTGGGGGTTTATTCGAGATGGCTGTAATAATCTATGATTTTTGTAACTAATCAACTGTAAACTTATTTTAAGATGTAAATAGTTTTCAAACCTTATTTTGGGATCCCAAATGTTTAATACTAGAAGTTTTTAATGAAACAACGCATTTTTAAAGATTACAGCCTTAACTTTTGATTAGTCACACTTTCGTTTTAAAAACCTCAGTTAGCGAGTTCATTGCACACTGTTTTGTCTTAAAACTCACTTGGTAACGGCTCTAAGGAAGTAGGGCGTTACATTGTCTGTGGCATTAAAAAGATGTAATCATCAGTTTCCACTTTTTCGAAGTATGGGGAAGCGAGATAGCCGTCGAATTATTACTGGGGAACCGAAAAGTCATGATTAGACAAGAGTAGGTTTCTTTTTCCAAGAACACACGAAGGGTTATGACACGTATGGCGGGGTCATCGAAGGGTCGTTCACTCAAAAGTTTATTTATTGCTCGTAATAAATAAACTTGGGGGGCAAATGTTATCCAAAAAACTGGCATTGATGATGTGGCAAATGATCCCTGGACACGTGGTTGACATCTAGAGGAACTCTGCTAGTGTATCGACCAGAAGATACATTATAGGCAGTAGGCGGCCCAGTCTTTCCTGCGACCAGTCTGGTCGATGGATCCGCATACAGCATGATGTTCCAATAAAGATCTTTGTAAATCCCGAAATTAACTCACACAATCTCCTGAGTATCCGATTATTCAGGAGAGAATATCTGTAACAATCTCATGTAATCCCCCTTAAGCCTATAAATATAGAAAGATAGCTCAAGGAAGGGACTTTTGGCTTTCGAATTATTTGATACTAGAGTAATTCTACTTGAAATATTGTGTTGTTCTTCAGAGGTTAGTGAAACTCATTGGACCCTAGTTCTTTGATCACTCCTTTGATTCTCACGTCAATAACAATCTAAGTGGACGTAGGTTATTACCAGATCCTGGGGCCGAACCACTATAAAACATCGTGTTCTTATTATTTTTGTCATTCAATTCTTTTCAACGCATTCATTCACATCAAGCATATTCTGACTCCGTGTCAGTTGACCAAAATCTGGGTCAACACACTCTTACAAACTAAATTTGTTGTGGCATATTTAATTCTTTTGTAAGTAGTTATAATATTAAAAATCTAGTTGTAAATTCACTATTTTAATTCACCATTTTGTTTTTGAGACACACAAAACACATCAGATACACTACAATAAACTGATGCATAGAGATTACAAAAAAAAAACTGTAACTGGTAACACAGAATTTGGTTTGTGTTTTGTTTTCCTATTATTTTCATTTTTTCTGCAAAGGTGTCAACTACAATGATCCTCCATCATGGGGAATGTGTACAAATTTGAATGAGTATGTATATAGGAGATTCTTGATACCTTTCTACTCTCACCATTTGAATACATCTTATATTTACTTGTTTTATTTTACTATCAAGTTCTTAAAAAAACCAAAAATCACAAATTCAATTCCATTACTTTATACTAATTTTTTGTGTTTATTTTTCTACTAATATTTTTGTACTTAGTTAACTCCTTGTGAAATCGACCGCTCATTTATGCTACAAATTACTGCTAGTGAATGTCATATTTTGGGTATTAAATAAATTTTGGCGCCGTTATTGAGGATGTAGTTTTTCAAGAGTTTAATGGAATCTTTAACAAGATGTTAATAATTTTATTTGTATTTTTATTAGCATTAATATTGTGTTAGCTCAGTATTCTTCATTTTTGTGTGTGGAACTATTTTTTTTTCTTTCTATTTGCTAATTCTGGTTAATTTGAATATTATTATTGAATTTCTTTTATATATATTTTTCGGTTTAACAAAAAACAAGATATACATAAGTTAAAAAAAACGTAAAAAAAAGTATATGTATATATATATGTATATATTTATTAGAAATTTCAAAAATAGTTATATTTGTTATAAATATTATATATATGAATGTCCATAATAATGAAGAATCACTAGGTTACCCAAAGTATTATATCAGCATTAATTATTGATTGTATTCAAAGTAGTTACCCGATTTCCTTAAGGCTTATGTATCTATATAAATGATTCCCCTATTGAAATAACACACAAGGGTTTAACTCTCTCTTTTCATTTCTCTATTTCTCTGTTAATTTCTTTTCTTTATATTTTACATTTTAGTATTCTTAATAGTTTTATAACACGTTATCAACACAATTCTCTAACTACCATTGTTTGTAGGTTCAAAAGATTATCATGGCTCTCTAGCCATAATCATTCCTTGAATTTGAACTTGATGATTCAATCTTTAGCCGCCATCATATGTTGATATCAAAAATCATCATCAAAACTCTAGTCATCATATTTCATTGAGGTAAAAATATTTTGTTGCGAAGGTATGTTTATATCACTATCAAATTATATATTTTGATAAGACTTGTATATATATGAGTTGCTATTTACCATTGTGATTGTATGAGATGATTTAATAACTTATTATCATGAATATGGTTATATTTATATATGTGTTAATATTATATCACATGTTTGATATTGATTTCACTATAATATTTATTTTATAATTATGTTTCCATTAGAAATTGTAAACTCCCATGTCATATTGAAAATACAAAAAAATTTATTTATTATAGATCCTTAATAAAATCTTGCATATATCTTGAAGATTATGCAAATTGAAAATGATATTCATCATTATAATTATTTATTAAGGTATATGTGTTCTTTAACAATATTGAAAAATAAATATAATTGCTAAAGAGTTGTGATATTTTAGCTAACTTCCTTGAAGTGAATATTTTACATATTTGATAATTATACAAAATTATATGAAACACAATTAAAGAACATTGAAGTTTATTATGATTGATGCGGTTGGCGATTGATTTTTTTTTAAGTCCCAAAAGTTTTAAGAAAATTGCATCAAAACATTAAAATATGAAACAATGATGAACAATATTGAAAAACAAATATGAAAAGAATAAACTAATTCAGGTGTAACTACCTTTGATATTGACTTGGATGTGCGTTTATTGTACAATATATAAGTTAACATGTATATCAATTTTGGTGTACATTTAAATGTTATTCCCTGGAGAGAATGATCGAAAGTAAATTTCATTTTAAAGAGTATTGGTATTATTAGTCATGTTATTATATATGCAATATTTCTTACTAGAAGCAAGTATGGTATTTTCAATGTTATTCCTTAAAGTGAATGATTCATTACTTATGTCAATTATTCATTGCACATTCCTAGAAGTGAATGTCTAAATTATTAGTATTATAGTGAATTTTGTCATTGATCAAAATGTAATTTATAGTTACATTCCTCAAAGTGTTATAAAGTCACAAAGATTATTTGAAAAAGTTCTTGATGAACCTGAACACAATTGCTAGCTAAAGTTAAACATATTTTATGTACCATCAGTGCAATTTCTATATAATTGTGAATGTGGCAAAAAAAGACTTATAATATGTACCGGTTGTACATTTAATTACATAATATATCAAGTCATAAGAATAAGGAATGATTTATTTCATTAATAAATTTGATCACTTGTTGGAAAGAAATGAGAAAGAAAAATAAGTGATATATTCATATTATGATTATACCTATTTGGCTACAACAAACATGATTATTATCATTGTGTACTAACTTGAATGAATGATAAAGTTTTTTATATTTGAAAAATAATTGTGCTTTTAAGCAAGCACACCATTTGATAGAGAAAATTGTTAAATATAATGTTGTTGAACATAATATATTACAAAAATCAAATGGAGAAATTTGATTCTTGAAGAATCAATGCTATTATATGCTTTGAAGGATATTAAAATTATTTAATTATCTAGTATATAAACAAAAATGAAACTTTTTATAGCGATTATGTATATGTTGAAAATTTTAGTGAAATACAAAGTATAGTGAAACTGAAGTTCATTAATTGAATGATTAATCATATGTAATAAAATGTATAAATTTCCCTAAATTTAGATGAAGAACTAGAAGATTCTTTTTAATTCTTATATGGTGCTCAAGAAAATATGTATATATATTTTGTATATAGGAAGTGAAAATAAATTTGAATATCTTACATTTTTAAAAGAAAAATATTTATATTTCAACTAGTTTCAGATGTTTTGTTTATAAATATTTTAATTCATGCAATTTTATTGTTAATTTTTTTACTACATATATATCATTTATAAAAGTGTCACTCATTAGAATGTTAGTGCATTCATTTCTAAAAATTTTCATAATTAGTTATAAGTTGAAATTTTTATATCTTCTGAAAATTATTTCCTATGTAAATTATTTTAATATATAGTTATTTATTTTGTCCAAAATGTAAGAGAAAAAATTATGTTATTTTCATAATGAGTGTTTAATTATATTATCTTTGCATTCTTGAATCATTATTGGATTTTTATTGCATAATTTTTTATCGATGTGATAAGATCATATGATCATGAACTTACAATAATTATAAGCTTGTATATTTTCAACTATACATATGTATATGACTCATTCTTGAAAATTGAATAAGTTCATAATCGCGATTTATTGAACCAGAAGTTCAATGACCCAATAATATATATGAGTTTGAAATCCCTACAAGTTAAATTATTTTTTTAAAAATATTCTCTCGATCAGGGGGAGAGATTGGTCAACAGAATGTTCGTTAATCAGATCGGGAAAAACATGGAAGTGTATGTTGACGACATGTTGGTCAAGTCAAAAATTGCCAATGACCATGTTCCCAATCTGAGGGAATGTTTTGAGATCCTAAGGAAGTACGGTATGAGGTTGAATCCCCAAAAATGTACCTTCGGGGTGGCGTCAGGAAAATTTCTGGGTTTTATAGTCAACACCAGAGGAATAGAGGTGAACCCAGACAAAATCAGATCGCTACACGAAATACCCTCGCCCCAGTCGCGAAAAGACGTCTAGAGTCTGACAGGAAGGGTGGCAACCCTTAATTGGTTCATTTCCAAATCTACCGACAAGTGTTTGCCATTCTATAACCCGCTCTGGGGGAATAATAAGTTTGAGTGGACCGAAGAGTGTGAGCGGGCCTTCCTCGACCTAAAAGCACATTTAGCCAAGCCGCCCGTGTTGTCCAAGCCAAAGGCAGGAGAGCCTCTTTTTCTTTACTTAGCTGTTACAGAAGATGCGGCTAGCGCCGTGCTGGTCCGGGAAGGGGACCGGGCTCAAAAGCCAGTCTATTACATTAGGAAAAGGCTCCTCGGAGCTGAATCTCGATATCCGTTGATGGAAAAAATGGCCTTCTGCCTTATCACGGCCTCCAGAAAGCTTAGGCTGTATTTCCAGTCCCATTCAATCCACGTCATAACCGATCAACCTTTAAGGCAAGTACTATAGAATCCTGAGGCATCGGGACGTCTTTTGAAATGGGCCATCGAGCTCAGCCAGTTCAAAATTCTGTACGTACCACGGACTGCAATCAAAAGCCAAGCCCTGGCTGATTTCATGGTTGAATGCACTGGATTCCAAGAGGAACCGGGGGAAGAGTTGGTGCAGGCATTGTGGAGAATCTTTGTGAATGGTTCGTCTAACAAAAAGGGGTCCGGAGCTGGAATCATTTTGATATCCCCGTAGGGACATCGTTTCCACTCCGCGTTACGATTCAGATTCGAGGCATCCAACAACGAGGCCGAGTACGAAGCTCTATTGGATGGGCTTAGGGTGGCCAAGAAGCTGAAGGCCAGGGCCATCCAATGCTACAACGATTCCCAGCTCATGGTAAACCAAGTATTAGGGGAATATCAAGCGTGGGGAACCAAAATGGTGGCCTACCTGGCCAAGGTAAAGAATGAGCTGTCCGAATTTGAATACAGCCAAATCAGGCAAATCCCACGTGAGCAGAACGCCAATGCTGACGCTCTGGAAAAACTCGCCACCTCCAGGGAAGCCGAGACCTTAAGCCTGATATCGGTGGAATTCTTGGAAAGACCAAGCGTGATAGAGGATACAAGGGAGATCGAGATGATTGATGCCAGGCCAACCTGGATGATGCCCATAGTCGAGTACCTTACAACAGGGAAGTTACCCGACGAGTGAAATAACGCAAGGAAGATACTCTATCAAGCTTCGAGGTATATAGTCATAGATGGAACGTTGTACTGGCAAGGCCTGTCCCTACCTCTTCTGCGATGTGTTCTGCCGGAGGAGGCTAAAACTATTTTGCAGGAGGTGCATGAAGGTTTTTGTGGAGATCACACTGGGGGGCAAAACCTGGCCTTAAATATATTAAGGCAAGGATATTATTGGCCCACCCTATCAAAGGACTCAATTTCTTACGTCAAAAAGTGTGAAAAGTACCAACGGTTCGCCACGATCGCCTGAGCTCCACTAGTTGAGCTGAAGATGATCTCGTCCCCGTGGCCGTTTGCGGTCTGGGGGATTGACTTAGTTGGAGCCCTACCCACGGGAAAAGGAGGAGTTCACTATGCAGTTGTGGCCATTGACTACTTCACAAAGTGGGCAGAAGCAGAGCCCCTGGCAACAATAACGTCAAAAAGAGTCCTCGATTTTGTGGTTAAGAATATTGTCTGCCGGTTCGGGCTGCCAAGGAAGATCGTGTCGGACAATGGAACCTAGTTCGATAGCGACCTCTTCACCGAATTTTGCGAAAGACACGACATAATTAAGAGTTTTTCCTCAGTGGGCTTTACCCAGGCTAATGGGTAGGTCGAGGCTGTGAACAAGATGCTCAAGGCAAGCCTTAAAAAGAGGCTGGGCGAGGTCAAGGGAGTTTGGCCTGAGAAGCTACCGCAGGTGCTGTGGGCGTACTGGACCTCGCACCGAACTTGGACGGGGCACACCCCTTTTTCCCTAACTTTTGAGTGTGAGGCCGTCCTTCCTGTCGAAACAAAGATAGCCTCGCACAGGGTCCAGGCCTTCAGCCATGAGCAGAATGAAAAACTGCTCAGCGTGTCCCTCGACCTGATTGATGAAAAGCGAGAAGATTCATAGCTACGGCTCGCGCATTACCAGCAAAAAATCACTCGTTAAAATTAATTCAAAGGTTAAGAGACGTGCCTTTGGATTAGGAGACCTGGTACTCTGAAGGGTGTTTCTAGTGGGCAAGGACCCCAAAGATGGCGCCTTAGGCCTAAGCTAGGAAGGGCCCTATCAGATCATCGAAATCATACAAGAAGGTACTTTCAAATTGGCCCGGCTTAATGGAGAAATGGTGCCGCGAACCTAGAATGCTGCGCATTTGAGAAAGTATTATCAATGATCAAATCGCTCCTGTATGTAAGGCTGACATATAAAAGGAAATTTACTATACAAAAAATGGTTTATGGTTTCATTTGTGTCTATGTACGATTTTATTTGTATGGCTAGTTAAAAGTAACCAAGGAAGTCCACTTTCTGATTACTTGGGGGGAAGATCACCCGACCAGGTTCCAAAACTTAGAAGTTGGTTAAATTGATTAACCAGTGTTCTTTTCTAAAAAAACACGAGGTATCGATAAAACTAATGCGAACTAAGTTTTTAAAAATTGAGTATCCTGGACACGACTAGGTTCCAAAACTTAGAAGTTGGTTAAATTGATTAACCAGTGGTTTTTCTAAAAAAACACGAGGTATCAATAAAACTAACGCGAACTGAGTTTTTAAAATTGAGTATCCTGGACACGACTAGGTTCAAAAACTTAGAAGTTGGTTAAATTGATTAACTAGTGTTTTTTCTAAAAAACACGAGGTATCGATAAAACTAACGCGAACTGAGTTTTTAAAAATTGAGTATCCTGGACATGACCAGGTTCCAAAACTTAGAAGTTGGTTAAATTGATTAACTAGTATTTTTTCTAAAAAGCACGAGGTATCAATAAAAATAACGCGAACTAAGTTTTGAAAAATTAAGTATCTTGGACACGACCAGGTTCCAAGACTTAGAAGTTAGTTAAATTGATTAACCAGTGTTTTTTCTAAGAAAAACACGAGGTGTCGATAAAACTAACGCGACCTAAGTTTCTACCGAACACATCATAAAATATGAGAAAAAGATTGAAGAACAAGTAAAACTTGAAATAACTAAAATTAATATATATAAATTGTCTCGAGGAGAATAACCTCGTGCTCAGTATTTACAAACAAAAGTAAATAAAAGTAAAAATACAAAAAATCCTAGGCTCCCCCAGGCCGCTCTGAGGACGTCACCTCCTCAGTCTCCTGCTCGCCCACAGCAGAAGTCTCCACGGTCTCAGTCGACGCCTGCAACTCCTATTGCAACCAAACTTTGAACTTCTCGAGGTAGTGCCCCCATGCGTCGGAGGCCATGAAGGAGAAGTTGTCGTCCTGATTGAAGGCCTAGCAGTGGTACAACATACTCTCCATGGAGGATGTCGTGCCTTCTTCTCCTCCAGAATGGCCACCTTGACCTCCAGCAGTATTGCCTTGGCCCCCTTGAGCTCGGCCTGAAGGGCTACCGAGGCCGCCTTCGCCACCTGCTCGCCTTCTCGGGCAGTGGTTAAAGCGGCCTTTGCTGCCTATTCACTCGCATGGGCCGCTGCCAAAGCAGCCTTGATGCTCTGTTCGCTCTGTTGAGAGGTGGCGAGAGCAGCTTGGGCCGCAGTCAGCTCAGCCTTGAGTTCTTCATTCCTGGACCTGGCCTGAGATATGCTACGGTGTTGAGCCAAGACCGCCTAAAAAAAGAAAAGAAACAGTTAGGCACATACTAGAAAAATAAAATACATATAATAAAAGAATGGTCAGAGAAAATGCTTACTGTGAGGTTCATCCCCAAGGCAGGCTCCGTGACATTCTCCGGGCTCCTCTCCTCAATCGCCCTCAGGTTGTGGGGCCTGGCCTTGTAAAAATGTTCCACCGAGTAGTTCTCCGTCTCGTAGACGGTCCCTCGAAAAGTGTCTAGAATCAGCTCCAAATCCTGGGGCTTGATGGGGATGCGAACAGTGGCGACAGGGATCACTGGAGCTTGAGGATCAACCGATGCTACCGGTTCCCGAGCAAGAGGTGGAGGAAGGCGAGGAAGGGGCTAGTCAGACCTTTTTTCCCCGGGGCTGCGGCGGGCAGAGCTCCTGAGCCCGAGCATTTCCCCTTAGCCGGGGATTGGGAGGTAGTCACAGCTGGGGGCGGCGTTTTCTTTGAAGTAGGCCGAAGCCTCTTGACAAGGGGGCCCTTACTGGACCTCCCTTCTTGGAACATCAAGCGGATGTCAGGTTCCCCTCTCTGTGCCATCTCCTCGCCTGAAAAAGAATGGGAAATGCGTTAAGAATGCATGTATGTTCTTCAAAAAAAAAAAAAAAATACATACGAAGTAGCAAAAATCCTACCCTCCGAGCTAGAGGAAGAGTCTATTTCCACGACCTCCGGCCTCGGAGCTGCTATAGGGGAAGGAGAGTCTAAATCAACTACTTCTTGGATTAGGGGAGGTTCTGGGTCAGGCTCTACCTTAGGACTGGATTCCTCCACATATTGCCTAAGTCTAGGAGCGACTATACCCTCGAGAAGGGAGGGCCACGACCTAAGGTTGGTCCCATACTCCTCAAAAAAGACTGACCTAAAAGACAAAGTGTTGTCCACTACTACAGTACCCCTAGGACGACCCATGTCATGATGCAGCACTAATTGATCTACGCATTGGAGCAAGGTTATGTCTCGGTCTGGGTCATTTTGATGGCGGTGCATGTAACGCCCTGGATAGCCAGGACTGCTACACTGTGTGTTTATAAAGTGCTAGACTTGCTAATCAAGTCATTCAATAAAAAACGTGCTAGTGGAACTATAAAGGAACTAGGGTTAAAATGTTTTGGTCTCAAAAGCTACATTTTCATTAAGAAACATTCCCTGTTTTCACGGGATCCCAAAAATATTAAGTTTGAAGACCGTTTACAAAAGTCAAAAGGTTTAGATACAATAACAAGCCATATTAAGGCAAAACAGACAGTTAGGCAATCCCTGTCCTGATCCACTCCTCGATCATGGCGATCGAACAGCTGGCTATGTACATTCAACCTTGCAGCTCTCTATCTCAGGGTTGGTCCAGTTTGCCTTTGCCTTTACCTGCACCACGTATGTAACGCCCTACTTCCTTAGAGCCGTTACTAAGTGAGTTTTAAGACAAAATAGTGTGCAATGAACTCGCTAACCGAGGTTTTGAAACAAAAGTGTGACTAATTAAAAGTTAAGGCTGTAATCTTTAAAAATGCGTTGTTTCAATAAAAACTTCAAGTAATAAACATTTGGGATCCCAAAATAATGTTTGAAAGCTATTTACATCTTGAAATAAGTTTACAGATGATCAGTTCTAAAATCATAGATTATTACAGCCATTTTCAAATAAACCCCCAACCAAAGCAGTCGGGCAGGCCAAACATGTACGCGTCGCTTCACGCTCTCCGTACTCATGGTTGGTTGACTCAGTCATTGCCCTTACCTGCAACACAGAGCACCCGTGAGCCGAAGCCCAGCAAGAAAACTCATGCAGAACATAACATATGCAATTTATACAGTTCATCATAACAGATAATCCACATGCAAACAAGTCAACCATTAGACTAAGCAAATACGGCCATGCCGCCCCAGAAGCCTTACCGAAGCCCTGGGGTATCGGTTCTCACCGCAGGGATATCACACGTATCCCCTGGGTCCCGGGCCCTGCCCTGACCATAAGCATCCCATGTGCTTAGTGTTACTTCCGGCTCCGCTGCCGTACCCGGCCCACGCCGCACTCGACCCTTGCCGTTCATTTCATTATGATCATACATAGCATAAATCAAACAGCATTCATACAATTATCAATACATGTAAGTCTACACCCTAACATGTAATGCAATATAGGGCCATGCCCGGCAATCATCTCATCATGCAATATAGGGCCGTGCTCGGCAATCACACTATGGGCCCACACCCTATCCTACGGGTGTTATAGTTTTCTTACCTGACAATTCGATAGTTAAAATCACCTGACTCCTTGAGCACGATCCCACTCGAGCCTTAGCGCACACCTAGGCACAAACATAGGTCAAAGTCAACACCGAACCCCAAGTCCGAAAACCTAGCCTCGGGACCAATCCCGAGCCCCCCGGGAAGTCCTAGATCCACAAAACAAGGTGGCGGAGTCGAACCCCAAACCCTAGGTCAAAATCCCTCACAAATAGCCCAAAAACCCCATTCTGGGCGCAGTGTAGCGCTACAGTGCTCAGAAGAGAGCGCTATAGCGCTACAAGCAGAATCAGCACCTCCCCATAAAGAAGGCCTAGCGCTACAGCGCCCAAAGACTAGCGCTGTAGTGCTAGTTGCAGGCAGCCAAAACCAAAAATCGCATTTCTGCGATTTCTTTCACCCAATCTCAAACCAAACTTCCCCAAATCTTTACCAAACTCAAAATCAAGCTTATGAACACTCTCCATTCATCCCAAGCATTCCAAATCCTCAAATCCCAAGATCATTTATCCCAAACCTCAAAATCTACCATGAACAACCCTAAACCAGAAATTCATGCAAACCACAAAGATAGAGTCTTAGAAATCTTACCATTGCTGCAAATTTCGACCTTGATTCAACCCTAGGCCTCCTTAGCTTGCTCTCCCTCAAAGCTTGCCCAGAAATCCCCTGAGATTCCCATCAATCCAGCTCAAACCATCAAAACCCTTAAAACCGAAAATCTCTAAAACTTACCTCAAACATTGATGTGTTCTTGCCAAATCTTCAAGTCTAACCCAAGATCCTTGATGCTCAGCCTATCCTAGCTCTCCACCGAGCTTTTCCCCAAGAAAAACGGAAAGGAACGGTGCAAGAACGCACAAACCGTTCCTTGGGAAAACCCCCCCTGTTTTCTCTCTTTTCTTTCTTTCCTTCTTCTCTCTTTTCTTTTTCTTTCAGCATTCCCTCTCTCTATAAAGCCTTATAAAAACCTATCTCCAAAAGCCAAATGACCAAAACGCCCTCCCTATAAATTCTAAATCCTTTTGTTCAAGTAGGGCCATTTTAGTCATTCACCCAATTCCCGCTAATCCTCAAGTGTCTCTAATATTTCCCGTTGCTTCCCAATACCTGATAAATCACCAAATAATTATCCCCCTTCATCAAAGTAAATCTCAATCCATTTCTCTGAATTCCTGTTCATACCCCCAGGCTCGCCCCGAGCTGGGTATAAATTCCTGTCAACACTTTCCGCTAGCCTGCTCACTGGGATCGCCTCGAGTCACAAAGCACAGATACATCCACATACCACTGTGGCCTCAACAATCAACACATAACAATACAGTTACGCCCAATCATGGCCAAAATTATAATTATGCCCTTCTAACACGATCCGGGCCTACATGCACACTAACTTACATAGTCATGCATCTCAGATAAACAAATAGTCATATAACATGCTTTAAATCACAACCATGCATTTAAATCATTAAAATCACACATAAATCCCATCATGCCCTCCTGGCACGCTAATCAAGGCCCTTAAGCCTTATTAGCGAATTTGGGTCGTTACAACGTAGCACCCGTGAGCCAAGGCCCAGCAAGAAAACTTAACAACAGAGCATAAGCAATCAACAAACAAATCAATATCTCATATTGCATCATATATTCTCAACCATATAAACATTCAGTATTTTCAAGTATTCCACATACCAAACATATCAAATCATATCATATATCAGTTCACAAATGATAACTAGGGCTAGCGCCCTCAGGTCGCTCCTTCCGTTATCCCACTGACTCCGGCCCGCTTAAACCGAGCTCAGTGAATATTAAGCTGTCCTCGGCTACCAGTGGCCAAGCCGCGCTCTGTGCGCAAATGTTGTGTATGGCACTCTTAGGCCGCTAACACATGTCCCATAGCATGATACCATCATTGACATAATACAAATATCGGGAGCACTTAGTCCCATCACAAATATATAACCGGGTGCAGTTTTCTTACCTTTTGATTCGCTAGCTTAGATCACTCGACTCCTTGAGCACGATCCCTCTCGAGCCTTAGCGCTCACCTAAACACAACCATAGGCCAAATTCATCATCAAATCTCAAGTCCAAAACCTAGCCTCTGGGAAGTCCTAGTTCCACCAAACAAGGTGGTGGAATCAAACCCCAAACCCTTGGTCAAAAACCCTTGCAAACAACCCTAAATTCCCCTTCTGAAAATAGGGTAGTGCTACAACGCTCTTAGGAGGGCGCTATAGCGCTACAAATAGAAGCAGAATCCCCCAGGAAGATTGGCCTAGCGCTACAACACCCAAAGGCTAGCGCTGTAGCGCTAGTCACAGATAGGCAACTTCCAAATTTCCCTTCCTGCGATTTCCTTGAACCAAACTCAACCAAAACTTCTCCAAACCTTCACCAAACTCAAAAAAAACCTTATGAACATACTCCACTCATCCCAAGCACCCCAAATACTCAAAACCCAACCACATGAATCCCTAATCTCAAAATTCACCATAGCTGACCCTAAGCTCAGAAACTCAGCAGAAACCAGTCAAAACATCAGAGTTAGAAGCTTAGAATTCACACCTTTAATGGGATTTTGATTTCAATACAACCTCTACACCTCCTTAGCTTGCTCTTCCTCAACCTTTGGCCTGAATTCCCTAAAGTTCCCATCAAACTCAGCTTATACACCATAGTTCAAAAATCAAAACCAGAAATTGAAGAAACTACAAAGCCTTACCTCAAGTGTTAGGGTGTTCTTGCTAAACCTCTACCAATTCTCCAAGCCTAGCTTAGGATTCTTGATGCTTAGCCTAACTTAGCTCCTCCCTGAGCTTTGCTCCAAAAAATACTCAAGAAATTGATGAGGAAAGCATAAACCGACCTTAGGAAACTCTCTATTTTCTCCCTTCCTCTTTTCTTTCTTTTCCTTCTTCTCTCTCTTTCAGACTTCTATACTTTTCTACAACTTCCACTAACATAAAGCCTTAGTGATACCCATCTTTAAAAAGACAAATGACCTTAATGCCCTCCCTATTAATTCTAAACCCTTTAATCCACTTAGGGGCATTTTAGTCATTTCACCCCAATTCCCGCTAACTCCTCGAGTGTCTCTAATATTTACCGCTTAATTCCTGATACCTAATTAATCACCAGTAATATTCCTCGATGTCAAAATAGACCCCAATATACTCACTGAATTCCCATTTATACCCCTAGGCTCACCCCGAGCCGGGTATAAATCCTTGCCATGCCTTTTTCGCTAATCTGCTCACTAGGGTCGTCTCGAGTCACAGATCACAGATATATCCACATAAGAATGTGGTATCGACAATTATCACATATATCAATACAGTTATGCCCATAATGGCCAAAATTAAAATTATGCCCTTCAAACCTAATAAGGGCCTACATGCATACTAACACACATAGTCATGCATCTCAAATATTCAAATAGTCATATAACATGCTTTAAATCATAATCATTCATTTACTCATCAAAGTCACACATAATTCCCATTATGCCCTCCAGGCACACTAATCAAGGCCCTTAAGCCTTATTAGCGAATTTTGGGTCGTTACAGTGCACGAGCTGGTTTGGATTAAACCTAACTAGCCTAAGGTCTGCGGCTACCCTATCTAGGTCCCGAAAGGGGTATGGGTTACCTTGGCCGGAGGGGCCGGTTGCTGCCCCTGACTGAGCTCGGTCCAAATCGGGGTCCCGAGCAGCCTTCAGAGCTTGTCTCTTCCGCACGAGTGGCACCTCGGCCTCCTCTTCCTACTTGGGAATAGGTGCCAACATGCAGGCTACTGGATGATTGGCCCGAGTCCTCCTCAGGGCCAGAGTTTGGCCTGCAGAGGTTAACTTACACGCCAACATCGTGTCATCAGACACGAGCTGGCGGAAGTCCTTTTCACTGGGTGGGAGCCCCGCTAGGGTATCATATTGACCCCCAAGGGTCACGGATCTTGTCGTCCTTGCAAAAATGGCTGCATGATGATGCTCTGGTCAATATACACATGAAAAGACAGAAAGAAAAAGGTAATAAAAATTACACGAGCTAAAGATAGAAAGAAAGCTTACGAGGATGGTTGAAGTAATAGTACTCGCAGTTGCGAAACCCATTCGACATAAAGAATAGATCTTTGAAGTCGTTGGGATGGCTGGGAAGTTCGATTACTGCGGATGAGTTCGGGAAGTGGGTTAGGTAGTAGAACCCATCGCCTCATCCCCTTTGATCCGGGCTGGCCTTAAGGCAAAAGAAGTAGAGGATGTCTGCCGGGGTAGGGACCTCCCACTCGTGCTTCAGAAAAAGATACCTCAGCCTCGCCAGCAGAAGATAGGAATTCAGAGGAAGTTGAAATGGTGCCAACTTCACGTAATTGAGAAAGTCGGCAAAGTACTGATCTAGGGGGAGGAAGGCCTCGGCCCTGAGATGCTCATCGCTCCAGGCCGCGAAGTTTTCATCGAGGGGTGCGCAGCTCCTCTCACCCTCCAAGGGAGGTCGGGCAATAAGGACGCCGACCCCAACCTCGATGTTATGGGACAACATTATCTTATTGACCCTCCCTTGGGTCGTGATCTTCAAGGCTATCCTTTTCACCTCAAAGAAAGAATCAGGTCCCACCTCGATCTCCTTCTCCACCGTGGGACCGAACTGGGGGATGTGAGACCCCGCCACGACCTCCTTCCCTCTGCTGGATTGCTGGGACGACGAGTCGGCCGCACTTTTCTTAGACACATTCCTTTTGGGCCCCATCTGATCGCCTAGCGAACAAGAACGATGAAAAACTTAGTAAGCGACCCAAAAGCTACGAAAGGACAAACAAGGCGAGAAGAACAAGGGTTTTTCATGCACAAGCTGGGGTAATCTCAGCCCGCGGTGTGAGGCCACGCGCCCAACTTTCCAACGGATCCCTGATATTCAGGGATCCTTGTGTCATGAGGGTCAAATTATTACTTGCCTTGGAAGAGAGGTTTTGAGAGAAAAACCACATAGGAAGCGTGACCCCTAAGCTACCCGATTTTACACCCTAAAAACCTCTCATCTTCCATATCCCGAATGGGTATTTCCTAAAATTACCCAGAATTTTACCCAGAAATTACCTAGTTGTGAACATCACAATCCTAGACATGTTTTGGGTCTACTCAATATGCCTGGAATCAGAACTTATACTCCAAAAGCCAGTCAGAAACAATCTACTGTTTACGACTGTGAGATGTAGGTTTGCATAACAAAGAAAAAGGGAAATCAAAACATACAATGAGTAGGAAACTTACAATATATTTTCCAAACGAAGGTTGCTGACAGTGTAAAAGTAGGAGTCCTGGAAGATTCCTTAAGGCTAGACTTCTGAAAGGTTCTTGTGGCAAGAATATGGGGATTTCTGGGATTATAAGCAGAAGAAGAAGAAGAAGAAGAAGAAGAAGAAGAAGAAGAAGAAGAAGAAGAAGAAGAAGAAGAAGAAGAAGAAGAAGAAGAAGAAGAAGAAGAAGAGCTTTTTAAATTTTGAAAGAGAGAAAATAAAGGAAAATTTCGAATGAAGGGTGATAAGTACTGAAAACTACCAACCTTATTTATACGTAAGAGGCATAAGGAAATGAGGACCGTCCACTTAAATTAATGCGAGATACGAGGGTCATAACTCGAAAGATGAAACGGCAGCAAAAAGGTGGCCAGGCCATTTAATACGATCCTCGAAACCCGAACAGACGCCAATCATGGCGTTCGACGTGTCCGATACTCAAGTAACGCACAAGGTCTGGATAATCGAAAAGGAAGTTTAAAAGCCCCCACTGTGAATGACAAAAGTGACGTCATAGATCACGGGCAGGGGCTTGGGGGACAAATGTACGCCCTGAGTATCAGCACGTACCTTGTTGAGGTAGCTCGGGAGAAGCGAACTAATAAAGAGCCATAACCAAGGTGCCACATGTTCACCGTTCATCCAGAGAAATTTGGTACGATCCCCTAAATAAATAGCTCGAGCTGGAAAATCGTTTAGCTGTTTATCACTTGGAACCATTGTCAACATGGCATCAAAATACACGAGCTAGCACTACATTAAGCTCGTGGTACATCAGAGGCCTGAAATATCCTAGGATCTTTATAAAGTCAACCACACAATATAAACGTGCATATAACATACATCCCGTGTCTGTTTTAGTCCTGAATTCCCGGATACGCAATATAAACGTGCGTGATCAGACATCCCACACCTGATTTAGGCCATGCGGCCCATTATCCATTTTTACCTACTGATTAGACCACACTTCAGTGTAAGGTTTAGATATTAATCATCAGTGTCATAGAGATGACGTGAGGGATAAAGAGATCACAGGATGACCCCAATGCCTACTCAGAGATCATTCTCCTATAAATACCAAGACCCTGGGTAGTGCGAAGGGTTAAATTCTTCTTGTAAAGCAAATACTCTGTAAAAATAGCAAGAAAAGAGAAACAATAATAATATTGACTCGTGGACTAGGGGGATTTTAACCTCCGAACCACGTAAAAAGGAGTGATGACTTTTCTTCTCTTGATAATTCATTGCCAGCATCCTTGAGTATTATCATTTTCTTATTACAGCTTACCATTAAGCACTAATCCATCCTAGTTATTCACACAATTCATTGTTGGTGAAAAACCACGTCAACAGTCATAATATCAATCCCACTGATATAATAAATATACTTTCTCCAAAATTCAGTGGTCTTACAAATATCAATAACTGCAAGAAACTAATTGTTGACAGTGAAATCTCATCAACGAAATTAGATCGGAAAATTCCAACGTAAGTTAGGTGATGTTTATATAAGAACTTAGGATAAACTTTAAGGACAAGTAAAAACAGATCAACAATGGAGCAAGCCTCTGTTTATTTCTCAATAGCCTCTGCATACAATGAATTTTCAAACCCCCCACAATGTGGAATTGGGGTTCATTTTATAGGGGGCTCTAATGGCCCCTGATACATGGTGGTCTAGGGGACCAGATGGAACATGAGTACACTAGCAGGAGAGTGGTTCCGGGGTAGTGGTGTCGGCTCCGGTACATGGTCAGAATATGTGGGGATGTCTCCACTACCTATTGAGTACGAGTGTCAGAGGTTGTCTGGTGTGTGCCTTGATCCTTGCAGGCAGGTACGTACCTATCTAGAGGTAGCTTGTTCGTACTTCTTGTCTCTTGTGGGCTACCTTAAACGACGTACTTGGTTGGGCTTCCATATTCTAACCCGATACCAAATCTTCTCGAGGTATTTCTCCTATCTATGAGTTAGTCCTCCCTTTGCACATATTCATGGAGTTCCAGACTTTGTACTTCGTAAGAGGTCCCGATTGGCTGGCTGGAAAGAGTGCACCTCGTTGGTGGCCCCAACATCAGCAAGTGGTGTAGGGCCTTTTCAACGAGGTGGGAGGTGCATGCAACGAGGCTAGTGAGATCTCGCACAGACATGGGGAGGTGAGTCCATGGACTCTTTCATGGATGCTCAGAGGTGAGGCTCAACGTTTCCCATGGACATAAGAAGGTCCTGGCGCTGTATGCACTCGTGAGGCATGAGGCGACATATGCACCTACAAGGCAACATGGGCGCGAGGTGCTACATGTACCCGCGAGGAGCCGCATGCATCAGTGAGGCACGAGGCGTGATGCGCGTCCGTGATAACACGACCTCGTGAGGCGCCTGGGTGTGTAAGGCATTAGTAGGGTGTGAGACCCATGTAGGCGTGCGAGGCGCTTGGGGCACGCGCGACCCATGTAGGGGTGCAAGTTGACGAGGCTCGCGAGACACCGGGGTGTGCGAGGCACTAGTGGGAGTGTGAGGCGATGGCCTCGCGGGCCCGGGTATGGCTAGTGCACGGTGGTGTGAGGCTGAGCCTCGCGTGGGCACGCGCGGAGAGCGAGGCGGGGCCTCACGTGGGCGCGCGCGGAGAGCAAGGCGGGGCCTCGCGTGGGCGTGCTGAGAGCGAAGCGAGGCCTCGCGTGGGTGCGCGCGGAGGAACGAGGCTGGGCCTCGCGTGACCCCTCGGATCTCTTGGTGCATCTTCATCAAGGCTTCCTTTGAGACACGGGCTGAGGGAAAAGTATCGGGTGGCTCAGATTTCCTGAAGCTAATGAGGGTCGACCTCCATGTTTTCCCTTGGTGGAATTTGAGCATCCACAACTTGTATTCCAACCATGGACTTAGAGATTTTTTCTTTCTGGTGGATTTTTGGCATCCACACTTGCCCCCCAGTCTATAGGGAGGCCTTTAGGCATTCTTGTAGACTCTTCTCTCACTTTTTATCATAGATATATATATTTGTATTTATCATGCTCGAGGTCCTTTGGAACCCACACAAAAGGGGGTTCAGTAGGTCTCTCTTTGGTGCACCTTGATTGTATCTATAAGGATATATTGACCCCTTGGGTTCTGGTTATCCTTTTGCATACTTTTGTGCGCGCTTATTATTTTTTTGTGAGAAGCGTCCTTCTCGTCATTAGGCATAGTACTATTTTTGCAAGCGTCTTCTTTGAGACCCTTTTTGCTAGCGTCTACTTTTGAGACCCTTTTTGCAAGCATCTACTTGGGAGACCCTTTTTGTGGGCATCTACTTATGAGACCCTTTTTGCAAGCGTCTACTTTGGAGACCCTTTTTGCAGGCATCTACTTTTGAGTCCCTTTTTGCAAGCTTCTACTTTTGAGACCCTTTTTGCAAGCGTCTACTTTGTAGACCCTTTTTGCAAGCGTCTACTTTGGAGACCCTTTTTGCAGGCATCTACTTTTGAGACCCTTTTTGTAACGACCCAAATTCACTAATAAGGCTTAAGGGCCTTGATTGGTGTGCCTGGAGGGCATAATGGGAATTATGTGTGATTTTAATGATTAAGATGCACGACTATGATTTAAAGCGTGTTATATGACTATGTGTATTATGTTATGTGATAACTATGCTATGTGATTTGTACCGCGTGGGTGTGGTGGTATCAATGTGATGCACGTGCCGAGACGGTCCTAGAAACTAGATAATGGTAACTGGTGATTTGGTAACTTGTGTAGCTGTTAGTAACCATAGAGAGTAACAGGTTTTGTTGGAGAAGTGGTAGATTTGTAAAACTAGTAAAAGGACAAGTATGCCTTGAGGTTTAGTTAGGAAGGGATATTAGTGGAGGGATAAAGTAGTCTTTTGGCAGTGGTATAGATGGTTTTGGCTGAGGGAAAAGGATATACACGATTCTTTTATGCTAAGTGTAAATGAAATTAAGGTTTGGAAGGCTAGAGAAATCAAGAAGGAAATGGAGAATTGGGAACCTAGAAGGCAAAGTGGAAGAGGAGTTAAGCTGTGTTCTTTGGGGCTAGTAAAGGGCTTAAGGGTGTGGAATTAAGCACATATCAAGGTTTATACTGAGGTAAGGATTTGGTCCCTGTTTTGTTAAGTTCTGAATTTGATTTTGGAAGGAATTGAAAGATAGCCATGGCTTGTTTTGCATGAAAATTCAGCTGGTTTGTCAAGGGGAAATTCAGTTTAAAGCTTGGATTGGAGGAAGCTCAAGTTGAATTTCTGATTGAGGTAAGGGTATTAAACATGTTTGCAATCTCGTAGCTGTTATGATTTAAGAATCTAGAGGTTTGGTTTAGGCTTTTCTCAAGATTTGGTTTAAGTGTTTGAGTCTGAAATTTAAGTGTGAATTCTGTGAATGGTTGTATAACTGAGCTAGATCATGATGTTTATAGGTTGTTGAATGGTTTATTTGGGGTTCTGAGTTGGTTTTGGGGCTTAGGTATGAGTTTGGGGGTGATTTGGAGTGATTTGGGTTCGGGAAAAACGTAAGGGGAAACCCAGAAATCTGGGTTCGCGAAGGAGTGCTGCGGCGCGAGGCTATTTTTGGGCAGGGCAAGCTATCTGACTTGCTGGGCGCCGCGGCCCTATAGGGCAGCACCGCGGCGCCAGGCCATTTTCAGGACATGGAATTTTGCAATTTTGAGCCTTTGCTCCGGGGGTTCAGGGGATGTCTTCGGTGCATTGTTTTAGGGATTTGGGGAATTCCGAGAGTGTGGGATTGGTTCCGGGAAGTAATTTTGGATTGATTAGTGACAAAGGATGTTTCATTTGTGATGTGATTTGGTCTTTGGAGAGGCTCGGGGTAGAGGACCGTGCTCGTGGCTTTGTGGCATCGGAAACTAGTGAATTGAAAGGTAAGAAAACTGCACCCGGTTGTATGATTGTGATGGGACTAAGTGCTCCCGAGAGTTGTATCGTGTCAATGTTGGTATTACGCCATGGGACATGTAAAAGCGGTCTAAGAGTGCCGTACATGGTTTTAGCGCGCAGAGCGCGGAGTGGCCACTGGTAGCCAAGGACAATGGGATAACGGAGGGAGCAGCCTGAGGGCGCTAGCCCTAGTTATCATTTGTGAACTATAAATGATATGAATTGACATGCCTAGTATGTGGAATACTTGATTATACTGATTGATGATATGGTTGATATTATGTAATGAAATGTGGGATTTTGACTTGTATGTTAATTGCTTATGCTTTGTTGTTATTGTGTTTTCTTCCTGGGCCTTGGCTCACGGGTGCTACCTGGTGCAGGTAAAGGCAAGAGCAAGCTGGACCAAGCCTGAGGTGGAGAGCTCTGAGGTGAAATGTACATAGCCAGCGGTTCGACCACCACGGTCGAGGAGTGGACCAGGACAGGGATCACCTAACTGCTTATTTTGCCTTAGTATGGCCGGTTGTTGTACATAAACCTTGTGTCTTTTGTAAACGGTCTTTGAGCTTAATATTTTTGGGATCCCATGTAACAGATGATACTTTTTAATGAAAATGTGGCTTTTGAGACCAAAACGCTTTTAACCCTAGTTCCTTTATAGTTTCAATGACATGATTTTATTTAAATGACTTGATTAGCAAGTCTGGCACTTTATAAACACACAGTGTAACGGTCTTGGCTATCCAGGGTGTTACACTTTTTGCAAGCGTCTACTTTTGAGACTCCTTTTGCAAGTGTCTACTTTTGAGACCCTTTTTGCAATTTTTGAGGTGACCTCCCCCCGAGTCGGGACTTTCATGGCTAGAGGGTCTTCGTTCAATCTCAAACTCGTTCAGCAGCCCCTCTAGCGCGACGCCCCCTTCTATATGGAATCTCCAGTCGTATTGGTAGGAGGGCAGCTGGAGGAGGGTTTGCTTTCTTCAACATAGAAGTTCTTATGGCCCTCTTCCACACGTATGTAGTTCTGTGCTCTCTCTCGAAGTCATCCAAATTTGAAACTTCTCTTTTGAGCATGCTACCCCACAACTTGCTTCCTGGATGAACTCCGACGGTAATAGCCATCTTGTGCTCCGCTTTTGTTAAACCTCCCACCTTTGTTGCTTCTATACTGAACCTATGGATGTAGTCCTTCAGACTTTCATTCTCGCCTTGCTTTATGTTAGCGAGGCTGGTAGTTGGCATGACGTAATCACAGGCTGCACGGTGTTGCTGAAGAAATTCATCAGAGAATTGTTGCCATGACTCGATTGTTCCTGGCCTTAACCTCTTGAACCACTTGTATGCCACTCCTTTAAGTGTCACGACAAAGCAATGACACTTTGCCCTGTGGTTGACCCCTCTTAACCTCATCAAGTTATTGAAGGAGTCTAAGTGATATTTTGGGTCTGTAGTACCCTCGTACGGAGTCATGCGAGGCTCTCTGAAGCCAATGGGCATTTGCTCAGCCTGAATCTCCCTTGTGAAGGGTGAATCACGGCCGAATTCTTCGTCATCCATGTGCCCCCCAAGTGCAGTGGTGATCTTGCCCCGAGGGCTTCGCATTTTGGTGTCTAGTCCCCTCCTCTTTTTGCATAAGGAGTTTTGCGGGTTCTCGGGCTGATCCGTTGCCTTGGTTATGTTCCTCGGGGGAACCGCAGGGGGTGCGTTTCTTACTTCTGACCTCTTCCCATGGAGCTCTTTTCTTAGGCCAGGGGGTGCCTCTTTTGAGGGGACTTCAGCCTCATTCTTACGACCATCACCTTCCCTCCACCTTTGCTCCTGGGGACATTTCGTCGGCCTATGTCCCCCCTGGTACTTTGTCTGGGGGATTTTACTAGTGGAAATTTGGGTTCCCTCATCGTCTATGGGGACAGTGCTTCCCCCTTTTTCATGCTCCTTCCTTTTACGCTTAGGGAGGGGTATGCTGGACCTCCCTTGCAGTAGGTTGTTTAAAACCTCCTGCATGTTCCCTATCGTGGTTTCCAACCTTCGAGTCTTTTTACGCAACTTGTGAATCTCCTCCTTGTAGAAGCGAGTCCTTGAGCTAGAAATTACCGAGCGTACCCCGGGACCCTTGCCTTGCCAGTGCATCGAGGGACCGGGGTCCTGGTGGCCTGAGCGTGGTGTCAACGGGGGCCGGTTAAGTGGATACACTATTGGCTCTTAATGACCTCCGTCGGGCTGGATAGCTGGGGACGATGCTTCCCTCTCCTCCCCTGGGGGAAGAGGTTCTCCCGGTCCACCTCCATGCTTGGGCGGAGGGGGGTCTTTCCTGGAAGCCCTCCGCTCTACTTCGTCTCGGCGAACCTCATCCTCTTGTATTTTCCGTAGGCGTTTTGAACGTCTTAGCATCTCTCTTTGTTGGAAGTGATGGAAGAACACTGGCTTGATGCTTGTTCTTCCCACAGACGATGCTAAACTGTTGACGGTGAAATCTCGTCAGCGAAATTAGATTAGAAAATTCCAAGGTAAGTTAGGTGATGTTTATATAAGAACTTAGGATAAACTTTAAGGACAAGTAAAAACAGATCAAAAATGGTGCTAGCCTCTGCATACAATGAATTTTCCAACCCCCCACAATGTGGAATTGGGGTTCATTTTAGGGGGCTCTAATGGCCCCTGATACATGGTGGTCTAGGGGACCAGATGGTACATGAGTACACTAGCAGGAGAGTGGTTCCAGGGGTAGTGGTGTCGGCTCCGGTACATGGTCAGAATCCGTGGGGATGTCTCCACTACCTACTGAGTACGAGTGTCAGAGGTTGTCTGGTGTGTGCCTTGATCCTTGCAGGCAGGTACGTACCTATCTAGAGGTAGCTTGTTCGTACTTCTTGTCTCTTGTGGGCTACCTTGAACGACGTACTTGGTTGGGCTTCCATATTCTAATCCGATACCAAATCATCTCGGGGTATTTCTCCTATCTGTGAGTTAGTCCTCCCCTTGCACATATTCATGGAGTTCCAGACTTTGTACCTCGTAAGAGGTCCCGATTGGCTGGCTGGAAAGGGTGCACCTCGTTGGTGGCCCCAACATTAGCAAGTGGTGTAGGGCCTTTTCAACGAGGTGGGAGGTGCATGCAATGAGGCTAGTGAGATCTCGCACGGACATGGGGAGGTGAGTCCATGGACTCTTTCATGGATGCTTAGAGGCGAGGCTCAACATTTCCCATGGACATAAGAAGGTCCTGGCTCTGTATGCACTCGTGAGGCGTGAGGCGTCATATGCACCTACAAGGCAACATGGGCGCGAGGTGCTACATGTACCCGCGAGGCGCCGCATGCATCAGTGAGGTACGAGGCGTGATGCGCGTCCATGATGACGCGGCCTCGCGAGGCACCTGGGTGTGTAAGGCATTAGTAGTGCGTGAGACCCATGTAGGCGTGCGAGGCGACGAGGCTTGCGAGGCGCCTGGGGCACGCGCGACCCATGTAGGGGTGCAAGTCGACGAGGCTCGCGAGACACCTGGGGCGTGCGAGGCACTAGTGGGAGTGCGAGGCGAAGGCCTCGTGAGCCCTGGTGCGGTTGGTGCGCGGTGGTGTGAGGCTGAGCCTCGCGTGGGCGCGCGCGGAGCGCGAGGCGGGGCCTCGCGTGGACGCGCGCGTAGAGCAAGGCGGGGCCTCGCATGGCCGTGCTGAGAGCGAGGCGGGGCCTCGCGGAGGAGCGAGGCTGGGCCTTGCGTGACCCCTCGGATCTCTTGCTGCATCTTCATCAAGGTTTCCTTTGAGACACGGGCTGAGGGAAAAGTATCGGGTGGCTCGGATTTCCTGAAGTTAATGAGGGTCGACCTCCATGTTTTCCCTTGGTGGAATTTGAGCATCCACAACTTGTATTCCAACCATGGACTTATAGATTTTTTCTTTTTGGTGGATTTTTGGCATCCACACTGATATTTGATATTATTTTAATATTCAAATATTAATGAAAATATTAATATACAATAATAATTATTAAATAATAGGTTTACTATAAATCACACTTTTCATATATATATACATGAAACTATATTCTTGATTTACTTAACAAAATAACAACAATAATAATTAAAATGAATTAATCATAATAATTTCCATATTAATAGAAAATAAATTAAATATGTCTTTTTAAAATTTATTAATTGTTTATTATTTTCTATAAAATTCGGCAGCACAATGATTATAAAATGGACAAACCCAAAATCAAAACCTGTACATAAAAAAAAAACATATAATCCCAGAGAGCCAGTATAATTATAGAAAATATTTAGTACATCAAGAATAAATAAATATATACTATAAATACACATAATAAAAATTATTCTAATTAATCACAATATAGGTCAAAGAAATTATACCACAAAGATCGGGTTCCACAACAAGTCAAATGATGATTTTCTAAAACTCAAAACGAACTCCGGAACCTCGAACACTAAGTTTCGACCGTCGATCTACGGTGGATCGCGGTGGCTCGTGGTGGGCCCACCACCCAACTGTGGTAGATGTAGGAACAATTTATTGGGTTTTGAAGCCCACAACACAAGGAACACGATGGTGGTGATGGATCGGCAAACGGATGCCCGAGGTGGCCGAATCGCAACTTTGAAGTCACACAGTGGCTGAACTTAAATCGACCGGTTGAGGTGTTTAATTGGCGAGTTCCATGGAAATTCTCGTGTGGTCAATAGCTCGGAGGCCTCTGAATCCAACAGTCCGATGGGTGGCTATATGTGGTGACCGCCGGTGGATCTTCGGTGGTTGGGTAGACGCACGCACGCGAGAGAAAATAAGAGAGAGAAAGGGAAGGAAGAAACAAAAAGAAGGGAAGAAATTTTGAGGAGATAGAGAGGAGCAACAGGAAATTAAGGCTGAGACCTCACTACAAGAATTTGTACTAAATATCACAGTATAATATTACACATTTTTAAAAGTGTTATTACTGATTTGCTAAATAAAAAAAAACATAGAGCCAAAAGGGAACGAAATTCTGGCGCCAAGTGAATTAATAATAGCGCCTTTAGTCTCTCTCACCCCCCCCCCCCCCCCCCCCCAATTTATTTTACTCATCATTCTCATTCTCTATCCTTTCAATCTAATAATATTATATCATGGTTTCTTGGTTAACTCTTTCTTTCTCTTCTTATTTCCTGTCTCTCTGCCTTCTTCCATTTCCTTTCCTTTTCTTCTCCTTCTTCGTCGTAGTCCTGGCAGACTCCAAGCTTTGACGCTCTAGTCATGAAGCATGCGACACCCTTGGGGATTGGTTTAGAGTGCGACGTTGAGGAACCGCCGGGTATCACAGTTGTCTCGTATCTGCAACTAATAAAGCTCTTAGGGGTGATGTCTTTCATGGAGTAGTTCAGGTGAGTCTTTCTTGGATTTAGAAAGTGAATTTGGTGTAACTATTGAAATATTAGGATTTCATAATTTTCATGTATTAGTTTTCTGAAAATTGGAATTGAATGTTTTTTCATGTATCTTTGTGGTTTGAAGGCTGCTTGCTCGAGAGGGAATAAATGCAGAGCAGCTTGCGCGGGATCTGAAGTCTTTTGAATTGAAAGTAAACTTTCTTTGGCATTTTGTTTCATGTACTATATAATCTTGCTCCATGGGTTCTAGTTTTTTTTTTTGTCGAGGTGGTTCAAACTTGTTTAACTATTGACAAGTATTAGTTGCAAAAAAAGTTTCACCATTTCCACTTTAAATCTCAAATCGATTTTGTATCTTTCAAAAATTTAATTGGACTTATAGAACTAATTAAAATAAGTTTGTTGTTGTACCTTTATTCTTCAGTTATCGTTTCCTCAGCTCAACAAACTTTTGCAAAAGTATTGAATCGAAATTCAACTACTTTCCTTTTATATATTCTCTTGTAGTAAAACATGTCCTTTTTGAAGCTCTCCCTACTTTTGTTCTTTGGTGTTTTTGTTGAATTTCAGATAACAACTATGCAGTATTTTTAAAATTTATAATTGCTTTGCCATTTGATTTTCTTCTGCTGTATGTTTTATGACGACAACATTTGAGGATCTTTTCCCTGCGAAGGCAACAACTGATGAGGAATATCTGCAGCAGGTACGTTAGTGTTAAAATTGTTTGCATCTGTGCTTGTTATACTTTATTGTTTGTTTAAAAGATATTTTTTGCTTTCTCTACTTGCTCAGGAGTAACTATCCTTGTATGTTACTTTTGTTAGAGTGGTTTGAATGTGTTGGCATAGTGTTATAACCAATTTAGCTACTTAAAACAATTATTCGAATTTTCTAAAATACAAGTGTTTATTCAAGTCATTGGTACTGACCGTTGGCATGTGAATTAGTTTTATAGTCTCTTTCTCTCTCTCTCTCCTCTATAATATATATTTATATTTTGTTAAGAAGAGAGAATCATTCAACATATAGCCGCAAGCATGCTTGAAAATTTAATTGATTATGAGAAAATAGTTGTTCTTCTAACAACTTGATATACTTTGGCCATGTTTGTGACTGATAATGATTTCTTAATCATACCTATGCACCAGGTCCATGAAATGGAAATTATTTCAGCTGTCCAAGAAGCTCAAAAGGATAACCTTAGAAGTTTTAAAGATTACATGTTGAAAGTGTTGGAGGTTAGTATGACACACGGGATATGCAGAATGTTACCCTAATCAATCAATGATATTGTGATCGCATACGTGATGAATAATATTTGGTTATTAATCTAATATATTTTAAATTCTTTTGAAGTTTTATAAGGTGTTTATATCATTGAGCTGAATAATGAACAAATTATAGACATATTATGTGTGCATAAATATATGCTATGCAATGATTATTATTGTTGTTGAGCTTTGAATCCTGATGGTTTTTAAATTTTAATGCTCTGTAGGAGGATTGGCAAAAAGAAAAATGAGATAGTCTTCAAAGCTTGAGTCGAATTTCCACATTACCTAGAACTAACATGATAGTTAGCAGTAGTGGGGGTGCTCGCTCTGGTCAGATAATGTTGATGACTTCTAGCCCTCAAGCTTCATCTGGTGCATCTAGCATGCAGCTTGTACCTCTTGCTAACAAGCCTATCCTTGAGAAAAAGGCAGCTGTCTATGCTGAAGTTGTAAAGAATCTGGATGATGCAAGAGAACGTGGATTACCATTTAAAGTAAGTTGAAACAAAATTTTCCCTGTATTCAATCGATCTTATTATATATTTGATTCCTACCATTAAATGAAAGGCATTTAATCTTTAGTGGATTGTTAATTTTAGTTTTTTGACAAATGATTGAGTTGCTGCTTTGAATTGTGAAGTTTTAGTTTTTTGACAAATTACTAAGTTGCTGCTTTAAATTATATTTTCACTTTATGAAAAAGACACCTTAATGGAGTGATGCTTTAGAGATTGTTGTCAAGTTTTGTTTATGCTGAGTGAGATAAGTACCTATCTAATGGCTTGTTTCTGTTGTTAGCCTGCGAAAACTTTCAAGGGTGCTTATGAAAGTTTAAGTCTGGATGCATCTGGTGGAAAATCCATTCATTTTCAGAAGATTTGGCACCTTATTCAGGTATATCAGATGTGTAGGTGCTTAGATGATATCTGATTGCGTGCTTTGCCCCTTGAGGGTCTAGTACAATCTTGTTTTGTGATTTTCTTCATGGGGGAAGTTATCTTTTTTTCTTTCTTCCCACTATTCTATAGGCATTAACTGGTGAAGACTCGTCTGTTCCAAAAAGCGTGTAAAAAAAGATGTCTTTAATTATTGGTGCAAGGAGGCATCTTGAGAGGGGTCATGAAAAATATGTAATGGATACTATCCAAAGTCATCCTGCCCAGGTAATAACTTAATATTATACCATGACAATTTATTGCTGCCTAGCAGGATTTTAATATTTTGGGAGTGATTTTTTCCAATGATGCTTAGTGTAGCCTAGATTCTAGTAATTGTGTAGCTTTATTGATCCTTACTTGCTCATGTCTTATGCTCAATTTTTTTCTTCTGCTATTGTGTTTTACATTGATTTAGGGAACTTGCTATTTTGATGTTCACGATTACTCTCATTGTAGGCTGCACTTGGTGGGGTTGTTGGAAACATGCAAAGAATTCGTGCATTCCTCCAGGTTAGCGCATATTTCTCTTAACCTTTAGTACTTGCATTTTTCATGTCATCTTGTCATTCTGAATAATTGTTCGCTTCTAATGTATTTGATGCTTAAAAGTACAGATTCGTTTGAGGGACTATGGAGTTCTAGATTTTGATGTAGGTGATTCTCGAAGGAAGCCTCCTATTGATACAACTTGGTAGCAGGTTTGCAATAAATGTTCTAGTTCAAACTATTTTCTAAATATTTTGGTTGATTAATGTTAAGCCTCTCATACTTGTGTTTAACTCATATGAGGCTATGTTGTATTGACGTTGGATTTGAGAATGTGAAAAATAAAATGGGGATACTTTCTCAATAGTCTGTCTGACTTTGTTCTTCTTTACGTTGCCCTCTTCTTGTTGTGCAACAGGCTGTTTAGGCATAAATTTTCTTGCTTATCGGTCTTTATATTTTTCTAGTAATTACACGAGTGTTTTAATTCCTAACTGCTCAGAGTTTGTGTATGTACACTGATGCTGTCACACATGTTTGTATATCATAAGAACTTGATTGCTCAGAAAATGGAATGGGGTTCTTTTGTATGCCAAGGCCAATATTGAGTACAAAATAGACAAACCAATGGTCTTTTGAATTTTTTTAATGCATTTGTATGACATATGTATTAGTGCAGAATTTATTTGAGTTTAGGTGTTATTAATTCATTTTCATACTAATTCCTGCTTGTTGTTTGAGACAGATATACTTTTGCCTGAGAACTGGGTATTATGATGAAGCAAGAAATGTTGCTCTCCAGTCCCGTTCTTCACACCAGTTTGCTCCTTTGGTATATATATATATATGTAAAATTTTGTGTCATCCCTTTTATATCTGATAATTGTGGCTATATGTTTATTCTTCTTAATTTTTTTTTAAAAATATAAAATTAACAGCTTACAAAATGGATCAACATTGGGGGTATGGTGCCTGCAGAAGTTGCAGTTGCTGCCTCAGAAGAATGTGACAAAATGTTAAGAATAGGTGATCGCATGAGTCGAGCAGCATATGACAAGAAAAAGTTGTTGTTATATGCTATCATATCTGGGTCACGCAAGCACATTGACCGATTATTGAGAGATTTACCTACACTTTTCAATACCATTGAGGACTTCTTGTGGTTTAAATTGTCAGCTGTCCGGGACTGTGCAGTTGGTCCCCCATCAGTTGTTATAAGTGACAACTTAGTTCCATACACTCTGGATGATTTGCAGGTTTACCTAAACAAGTTTGATCCCTCATATTATACCCCCTAGAATACCCATATGTTTTACTTTTAAGCATTCAGTTGATACCAGTTATCCTATACTTGTCTAAGGAAGCAGGAGATGAAGGTTATAATATTGATGCTGCACACATATCAATTGTGCTGGCCGACAATGGAATCCTTTATGAAGGTGTTGGGGGTGGACAAAAAATGGGGGTGATGGATGCTAATGCAGAGGCATCCAGTTTGATTAGATAGTATGGGGCTTTGTATCTTCGTCTTGGTAATCTTCTAATGGCATTAGAATATTATGCCCAAGTTGCTGCAGCAGTTGGTGGTGGGCAGTTGTCATGGTCTGGGATGGGTATTGTAGATCAACGAAGACAGAAAAACTTGATGCTAAAACAACTCCTAACGGAGCTATTGTTGAAAGATAGTGGGATCTATCTGCTACTTGGTACAAGAGGTGCGGAAGAAGAAGGTCAATTGAGCCGGTTTTTGAACGATGAGAATTCAAGAAAGTAATTCTTACTTGAAGCTGCTCACCAGTGTCAGGAACCTGGATTATATGACAAGGTAATGCTTGCATGTTTTTTTAGCAATGCTTAAATATAATTTTCATACTTATTTCTCTTATGTTTTTGCCTCTATGATATTCAATTTTATCCACATCTGGACTTTAGTTGAGTTGTTTGAAAAGAAATATATCTTTCTGATTGTTACTTTTTTTTGGTCTTCTTCTTCTAATGTCATAACGTGCTCATACTACTTGGGCAGTAGCACTATTTTGGACTTCCGAACCTTTCCTTTTAGTGCCAAGGCATTTTTCTTTTTCATTTTTGGGTGATTAAAAAGTATGGTGGCAGAGGGTGATGACTACTAGCATTCTTTAATTTATGATATTTTTGTAGAATACAATATGATGACACTTGTCTGAACACAAAGAAATTGAACCTAAATACAATATGATATTTTAGTAGGTGTTTTTCACTTTTTATAGAATTTGTACCTAGAATGGTCAAGAAGCAAAACCGATATTCTATATTACAATAGAAAATATTCTCATATAGTTTTAGGTGTTGACGGTAAGAACTCGTCAATGATTTAAGGTTAGAAAACTCAAATTAGTCTATTAAAGATAGCTAAGAATAAGATGGAAAGAACTTGAATCAACAGAAAATACAGAACTACAATGGAACAAAGATCATATATTTCTTAAATGTCTCACCATACAATCAGTTTTCCAACCCCTTAACCTGAGGGGTCGAAACCTATTGATAGGTGGGCTCTATTGGCCCCTGATATAAGCAGGTCCCAGGGGACATGGACGTATGCAGGTATAGGGTCAGGGTAGTGGCTCAGGACATAGTGGTGTCTACGCTGACAATGCCAAAGTAGTGGTGCAGGACATCGTACTGTGGACTTTGGAATATTGTCGGGGTGCTCAGGTAGTGCCTCTACTCTTTGTACAAGTTCGTACCGCCACTACTCGTCAGACGCGGATGACAGGGCCACGCCTCTGACCTCTTCATGATCGTACATCCTATATTAGTGTACGTACCTTGTACCCAGTCATCCTCATCAATTCATGTTTGGCGCCTAGTGATTATTTGACATACCCGTTTGGTGTTTCCAAGTGTTCCTTGTACATATATCGAGGAGGCTCCAAACTGTACATGTCATGAGAAACCAAGGCGCAGGGGTGTTTGTGGCAGGACAAGGTGTACACGTGAGATGTAGCGAGGCTGCACCCTCGCATAGCAAGGCTGGCCTAAGGTGCGGACGTGTGCACCTATGGGCGCGGGACCCGTGAGAAGTAGCGAGGCTGCACCCTCGCATAGTGAGGCTGGCCCATGGTGCAGACGCATGCACCTATGGCGAGGGGCCCGTGAGAAGTAGCGAGGCTGGCCTATGGTGATCACACAGAGGCTAGGTGCGATGCTTTTCATAGATGCGGTGTGCGGGAGGCTAGCCTTGAACCTCGCATAGCGAGGCATAGGGTAGCCTTACATGGAAAGTTCCTCACATGACAGCCCTTGAAGACTTATACTTGGATGCATGTGTCTATGGATCTCGACACTTGAGCTTATCACCCTAGCGTAGGCACATCGGACCTTGCTATACAAAGCCTTCAAGAATGAACACTATTTCAAATATTTCTTAGGATATTACTCAACATTTACCCTTGCCCCATAGTTTATAAGTACACTTTCAAGTGTGCTTGTAGACTTCTTTTCTTCTTCTCTTGTTTGATATGTACGACCAGTTTTGGTGGACTCAACCTTGGAGCGCTATCCAATGTTGCTTGAAGAAACACAAAGTGAGTTTTGAAGTTGTGTTTCTTTATAATGTCCAAAGAAACACATAAACCATCTAACTTTTGGGGGATCCATGAATGTCCCTAAGATTGCATAAGGGCCAATCATTCTCAATCGTGGATCCCTAGGCTGCCCATACTCTTGATCTCCACCATTCAATCCAATGGCTAGGGGGCCTTGACTTTCCTTATAAATACCCCAAGGCTTGAAGTCATTTCTCCACACCAAAACTTGCCTAGCCTAGTGGTATTCCCTCCAAACCACTTTCAAGAGCTCAAAGGTTCCATCCACCACAAAATCATTCTTGAGGTAATTTCCCTTCCATTTCATTTATTCATCCTCCTTCCTTCCCCTTCTTTTTTTTTTTTATTATTTTTCCTGATTCTGTTGTTTTTTTTATCGGGCTAGCATTGCGGTGACACTAGGCATTATCTTGCTCCTACGGTCTTGCCCTCGCTTATTGCTCATATGACCTTACGCCTCCACAAGTTTATCCTTGCACACCTTCGACTTCATACATATACCTCCAGGTATGCCTCCTTCCTTCAATGATGCACATGCCCCTTCTTTTTTTCTTATATCTATTACGCGGGGGTAGGATTACTGGCTGTATGGCACTCATTCCTCAGAGTTTTTCATTCTATTTTCGTGTGGACTTTCAAGTACATATGCATAGGCCCTTTTCTTATACCCCTCGCACTCATGTTGTAGATATAGGGATACCCTTATGCATATACGCCCTCGAGTCTTAGCTGGTCCATGGCATCTAGGCGATGTCCCGAAGGTCCATCCAATGTTGAATTAATTGAGTTGTCATCCTTCGACTCGGAGGCCGACGTTCGTAGACCCTCTAACCATGGGGGTGTGCGAATGCTCTACCTTTGAAGACTGTCCTACCTCAGACAGAAAGCGAGCGACCTGGAGAAGGAGCTAGAATCCAATACCAAGGACGAGGGTTTAGGTTTCTCCCCCTGGCATGCGACAAACATTTCCCAGCTACAATCAATCCTTCTGGATTGCCTTTTTGAAATCGCTTGCCTAGAAGAAAACTTGCCCCCTGAGCCTTTTTCCTTTTGTGGTGACGAGTCTCCCGGTCATAGGGGTCCCTTCTTCGAAGGCGGTAGACGTGAATCGGTTGAACTGGAGTTTCTTTCTATGATCTCACCCACGCTTCCTCCCCTACCCCCGGTCTTACGCCCTAGGGTCAAGCAAAGTGTTGGTAGATATAGGAGACGTGGGGGGTCATCCAGGATCCTTAGAAAGTCTATAGCTCATAAACTGCCTATCTCTGTCCAGGTACTTGAGATGTCGAAGAGAACCTCTGACACTTTTGAAGAAACAGGCAGGTCCAGCCTTACCACCACTAAACTGGACAACATGCTAAAGGCTCATCACTTAGCATCAAATCTCAAGTTCGTCATCCCAAAGTGTAATGAACGCGCATCTGAGCTGCCAGAAGGGTTCGTGGCCTTCAGTGATTCCATAATCAGATCTGGTGGGGCTCTGCCGCTTCACCCCTTTTTCGTCAAAGTGCTTAACTACTTTGAACTGGCACCTCTACAATTGTCCCCCAACTCTTGGGTGATGCTTAGCAGCCTATATATGTTGTACCATCAGGTGCATTCCAGAGGGCCTTCCATGAGCAAGGTTCATTACTTTTACACCCTTAGGGCGAATACATCTGCTCCCTGGTTCTACCAGCTCCAGAAAGTCGTGGACCATAAAGGGAATTCCCTCGTGGAGGGCTCCATTTCGAATAGGGGCTCATGGAAGACAGACTACTTCTTCACTTATAGTGGGCACACCCGACAAACTAGCTTCAACACCCCAAGTAAGACAATTCTCACCTTGATTTCATACATGAGAGGTTTCTCTTTTTACTCAGCTTTTCTTCTACGATTTTTCTAACTATAGTTTTTTTATTTTCTTTTGATGGCAGGTCTCTTAAGGGTTGTTGGCTCCACCTTGAAACTGTCAGCTCGCGACCAAGTGATGAAAATCATGGCCTTGCTGGGTGAATGCAAACAAGCATGCACCCTTTTTACAGAGTCAAACCTTCACTTGTACAGGTTGTTGACCCCAGACCAAACCGTCTCTTTATGCTCCGTTTCCTCTGAATCTGCAGGCCCATGCCCCGCCTCATCTGAATTTGCGGATTCATGCCCCGCCTCACCTAAACCTGCGGGTCCGTGGCTATACGGCCACGATGAAGGTAATTATGACGAGGTAGACGATAGGGACTATGTCTACCCTTCGGGCGATCATATGGACGTTGAGGAGACAGTGGTGTTTGAAAACTACTCGTGCTTGCACTCTTTAGCCGGCAGGGATAGGGGCACGGCTGATGACGGACATATTGGCAGTGTTACCTCTCGGATGCCACCGTCGATGCTTGGCGGCAAGTTTTCCTTAGATGCCTCTGTCCCCCGCCCCTCTGTGCCTAAGAGTAATTTTGTCATTCCTTCTTTTGCTAGGGCTCCTCTACCCTTGGGGAGGCGTTCTAGGCGAGCGTCTTTAGGAGCCTCTTTACCTAAGGGATGACTCCGCGCTCTTCTACTCCCTGCACCTCTACGGATGGATAAGGACCTTCTCAGTCCCCATCCCTACCAAAACGTGCCTAGGCAGGCACACGCATCTCCTCTGGTCAAGCTTATGTTTCTGCTTTCGAAGATCATCCTCTGGCAAGCCAGTATGGGGAAGCCATGAGCCATCGTCTGGGAAACTTTTCCAAAGGCGAGTGGGGAACTTTGCACAATGTCCCCGAAGTTGAGCTAGAAGATGCCTATATGCGAGCCTCCTTGCAGGTATTTGTCGAGATACTCAGTTTATAAATTTATGATATATATATTCATTTTGTTTTGATATTTCTTGACCCTCGAGGCTTTATTCTATGTCCTTGCCCTTACTTAGGCTTCTATCCTGAATCATCGGCTGATTGCCTCAAACTTCTCATCGACCCAACAGTTACAACGCGAGCTCGAGGAGGCATTGGGGAACCTATCGGTGGCCGAGGCGGAAAAGGATGTCTTGTCAAGTCAACTGATCGAGGCGGTTTGCCAGAGGGACACCGCTTTAACCCAGGCTGCATCAACCTCTCACACCAACACCCAGCTGGAGGCTACCATCCATACTTTAAATAAGAGGATTATTGCGCTCGAGGCTGAGCTTGTGAATGCTGAGAATCGTATAGTTGAGCGCACGCTGCACGTTGTATGGAGGACCAACCCCACCGTTGACCTGTCTCCCTTTGGAGATTATGCAGTTGAGAAGATTTCTGAGTGGAAGGGTCAGGATGGAAATTTGTAGGTTCCTTTGTATTCGGCCTGTATGTTGTTGCTATGTAATCCTTTCTCTCCTTTTTTTTGTGTTCATCAAACTTAAGGGACTTTGGTAAGTCATTCTTATTATTATTATTTGTGGATTACATATCTCTTCCTTGATCTGATGATGATAATCTTTCTGGTGCACCTTGATTATACTTGTAAGGACACATTAACCTATTGGGCTCTTGGGGTCCTTTTATATTCTTTGTGCGCGCTTATTACTTTTTGCGAGAAACGTCCTTCTCGTCATTATATATAGTACTATTTCTTCAAGGTTCTCTTGTAGGACCCTTTTTGGCAAGCCGGCTTAATGGCCGTTCTAGACTTATTGGGAGATTCCTTCCTTACGGCCTCACCCCATGGGGTTTCGGCCTTTGGTTAGAGGTCATCCTTTTAAACTATTACCTTGATATTCATAAGGGTAGCTAATCCTTTTGAAAATAAGAGATTTTTTTTTGCTTATATTCGTGCCTCCTGTCCTACCCCCTAAGTGCTTGGTGAAATTTATTTCAGCAGGCACTTTGGTTGATGCTCACGTAGAGAAGAAAAATAACATGCGAAGTTGTGAACAATTTCATTCATAGTAGGCAAGTTACAATGATATATATGAAAAGTTTACATCTACATGGGAGGTTATCTAGGCAACCTCTTTGATTCTTGTCTACTAAGTTAACATAACATGCAACAAACTAAACACAGATATTGTTTGCATCGGATGTGGAAGTCTTACTGGTAGTACTTCTTGAGGTGTTCCACATTCCATGCTCGAGGTATGACTGTGTCATCCATGCGCGCCAGCTTATAGGTGTTTGGTGGTATGTATTGAGCGAATTGGTAGGGCCCTTCCCAGTTTGCCCCAAGTACCCCCGCCCTCGGGTCTCGCGTGTTGGGGAGTACTTTTCTTAATACTAGGTCTCCTACTCTGAATGTTCTCTCTCGCACCCTCGAGTTGTAGTACCTTGCTGCTCGCTGCTGGTATACCGCCACTCCTCATTTGCGCCTTTTCCCTTCTTTCTTCTAGCATGTCTAAGCTTTCGGCCATTGCCGCATGGTTGACTTGGTCCTCGTATGCCTGTTTCCTGTAGAAGTTAACCTTCATCTCAATCGGGAGGACAACCTCACATCCATATGCTAAGGAGAAATGGGTCTCTCCAGTGGTTGTGCGCAGTGTAGTTCTGTAGGCCCAAAGCACATTAGGTAGCTCCTCGACCCAAGCCCCTTTCATATTCTCTAGCTTTGTTTTTAAGTTCTTCTTAAGGACTTTGTTAATGGCCTCCACTTGCCCATTGGCTTGTGGATGCACAACAGCCGAGAAACTTCTCCTTATCCCTCTTTCGCTACAGTACTCCTCAAATGTTTCCCCTTCAAATTGGGTGCCGTTGTCAGAAATAATTTTGTAGGGCACTCCATATCTGCAGACAATGAATTTTTTTACAAAGGTGGTGATATGCTTGGCCGCTATCTTTACTAGAGGTTCCGTTTCAACCCACTTGGTGAAGTAATCTACGGCTACTACCGCGCACTTTGCTCCACCTCTACCTGGGGGAAGGGCACCAATCAGGTCTATCCCCCAGATAGCAAAGAGCCAAGGGCTAGTCATGCTAATTAACTTATTCGGGGGTTTTCGGGAATAGTTTGCGTGCCTCTGGCATTTGTCACATTTCCTTGCGAAGTCATTTGCGTCTCTCTCCATGGAGGGCCAGTAGTACCCTTGTCTCATGGATTTTCGAGCCGTGGATGGTCCACTCGCATGGTTACTGCATTCACCCTCATGTATTTCATACAGTACCTTCACAGCCTCTTCCTCATCAACACATCGCAAGAGTGGCACAAAAAGCCCCCTCTTGTATAAGATCCCATCTACCAAGGTGTATCAGCTGCCTTATACACTAGCCTTCGAGCCTCCCTCTTGTCTGTTGGCACAACTCCATCCTTCAGGTAGCTTATAATCGGGTCGGCCCATGAATCCTTTGGGATGTTGACCATGTGAATGTTTGAATTAACGATTGTTGGCCTTGGTAAGTATTCCACAGGTACTGATTCAAGGATATCCCCATCTTTAGTGGAAGCCAGCTTCGCGAGGACATTGGCATGGGTATTCCTCTCTCTCGGGATTTTCTCTATGATATACTCCACCAACTGCCCCAAATAGCCTCTTACCCTTTCCAAGTATGCAGCCATCTTGGGACCCCTCGCTTGATACTCACCCTTCACCTAGAATACCACCAACTGTGAGTCACTAAAAATGTGTATATGCGTTACCTTTAGCCCCTGGGCCAACCGCAACCCTGCTAGAAGCGCTTCATATTCTGCCTCATTGTTCGAGGCTTCAAACCCAAACCATATCGCGCAGTACATCCTATGTCCTTTGTTGACGCGGTTCTTCGGCAACAGATAATTAAGAGAAGAAGAGAAAGAGATTAGTACTTAAAAGTAGAACCGTCAAAGATATGAAATCTTTGGGGGAAGAACTAGGTGACTGGCGACACGTTTTTAAGTGGTTCGAAGGTTAAAATCCTTCTACTCCACTAGTCAATATTATTGATCTTTTCTGGGTAATTGGTTTACAAAGTATATAGTTCTTACAAGACTATTTTTCCAACCCCTATCAACTCCCAGGGTCTCCATATTTATAGGAGAAGGCACCTGGAAGTTGGTAGGGAGGTCATCCCGTGACCTTACCATTTGTCATATCAAGTCTGTGATATTCATGATTAATTCCTAAACCTGACACACAAGTGTGGTCTAATCAGTATGGAAGGAGATAATGGGCCGCACGGCCCAACCCGTCCGTGGGTGTCTGAATACGCACGTTCCTGCTGCGTGTCCGAGAAGTCAGGGGGATGTCGGACACGTGATGGCAGGATTATGCACGTTTATCTTGCGTGTTGACTTCCCATAGGGTCAGAGCTTCCTGAGAAGCTCGCTACCGGAGCAATCCATAACCCGAGCTGATCCGTCAGTGGTCGCCGGATGTTGTTCCCAGCTCCTGGTGCAACAAGAGCGAGCTGGAAACAGGACCCCATCGACCTAGAAAGGGTCCGTCCTGAAAATAGAGCCTCTGGCCTGTGGGAGCCTCGGACTAAATCATGTTTAGTCCGAGGCTCGTCCTGCTAAACAGCCCGTGGGAAAACCAGGGCGTACATCCTTCGAGTCCAGTCATCACGATACCTGCTCCAATCCTCCTTCGTTGGATGCTCCATCCACATGCAGGCTCCATTTTTCCGAACTCCTTGGCTCTCCTTCTATGACTGACTGTCCCTCTTCTTCATCTCCTCCTCCATTTGGTTGATAGGTGAATTCCACTATGAAGTCTGTGAGCACTTGCCCATTGATGGAGGTCCTTGGGGTATAAGCAATGTCGAATTGACTCAACTCGATTGACCACTTCATCAGTCTCCCCAAGGTTTCAGGTTTATGCAAAACCTGCCTTAAAGGGCTATTGGTGAGTACTTCGATTGCATGGGCATGGAAATAGGGCCTCAACTTACTTGAAGCCACAACTAACGCGTATGTCAACTTCTCTATCTCCAGGTATCGGTTCTCCACATCTACTAACCGTTTACTGATGTAGTACATGGGTTGCTGGTGTTTCTTCTCTCCTTTAACTAGGGCAACACTTATGGCATGCTCGGATACTGCCAAGTATAAGTATAGCCTTTCGCCCCTTTCAGGTTTTGCCAACAAGGGTGGCTTCCCTAAGTGTTCCTTCAGCTTGATAAAAGCATCCTCACATTCTTCATCCCAAGCGAACTTTTTGCTCCCTTTTAGGATATTGAAGAAGGGGAGGCACTTGTTCGTAGACCTTGAGATGAATCTATTAATGGCTGCCACCCGTCCCGTTAGACATTGCACCTCCTTCCTGTTCTTGGGTGGGCTCATTTCTATTAGGGCCTTTATCTTATCAGGATTAGCTTCGATGCCTCTAGAGTTGACCATGAAACCTAAGAACTTTCCCGAGGATACACAGAAAGTGCACTTGAGTGGATTCAACTTCATTCGGAACTTCCTGAGTGTGTCAAACATCTCTCCTAGGTCTTTGTTGAGTTCTGTGGTATTTTTGGTCTTCACCAGCATATCGTCAATGTATACCTCCATATTCCTCCCTATCTGGTTAGCGAACATTTTGTTCACCAGTCTCTGATAGGTGGCACCCACGTTCTTTAATCCGAAAGGCATCACCTTATAATAGTAGAGTCCTTTATCCGTTATAAATGACATATGCTCTTCATCGGCTGGGTTCATAGGTATCTAGTTGTATCCAGAGTAGGCATCCATAAAGCTAAATAACTCGTGCCCAGCCGTTGTATCCACCAGCTGATCTATCATTGGAAGCAAAAATCTGTCCTTAGGACAAGCCTTATTGAGGTTTGAGAAGCCAATGCTAGTCCTCCATTTTCCATTCGGTTTCAAGACTAGAACCGGGTACGACACCCATATAGGATAGAAGGATTCCCGGATGAACCCATTGGCCTTCAACTTGTCCACCTCCTCCTTTAAGGCTGCGTACCTCTCTGGGTCAAGTACTCGTCTTTTCTGCCTAATGAGCCTTGCCTCAGAGGCGATATTCAAATGGTGGCACATGATGGCTGGATCTATTCCTACCATGTCTTCATGACTCCAAGCAAATACATCCAGATTGTCCTTCAAAAACCTTACCAACTTTTCCTTCGCATCGCTCTGAAGGCTTTTTCCCACCTTCAACTTTCGAAATGGCTCTTCCATCACCATGATTTCCCCTACCTCCTCCACAGGTTCAGCCCCTGGCTCCTCCATGATTCTAGGGTCTAGTTCCTGCGGGTTTGCGTCCCCATGTACCACCATCGCCATCAGTTCTCGCAGTTTCATAGACGTGCGAAGGGAGGTGTTATAACACACCCTTGCCTCTCTTTGTTCTCCTTTCATACTCACTACTCCACCAGGAGTTGGGAACTTGACGAAGAGGTGATATATTGAAGTGATCGCTTTCAGTTCTCTTAGGGATGGTCTCCCCAATACTGCATTGAAAGCTGAAGCACAATCTACTACGACGAAGTTTGCCATGACTGTGGTCTGTCTGGGTTGTTCTCCCATGGTGAGTGCCAATTCGATCACCCCTAAGGGTTGTATCGAGTCCCCCGTGAATCCGTATAAGGAGGATTGACATGGTTTCAAGTGTCTGACACCGAAACCCATCTTCTCCAAGGCGGGGTGATATAAGATATCTACGGAACTTCCGTTGTCTACGAGGACTCGATGTACCCGCATGTTGGCCAACTGAACTGTCAACACCAAAGGATCATTATGGGGAAAGTGCACCCCTCGTGCATCCTCCTCTGTGAAAGTGATTGAGTCACTTTCTCCCTTAAAGATATTCAGGGGTCGCTGCTCCAAACTCATGACACACGGTGGTGGACTCCGTCTGGCTTCTCTAGCGTACCTGTCTCGACCCTTCCTGGACTCTCCCCCAAACCTCGGACCTCCGAAGATCATTCTCACTTCTCCTTGTATCTCTGGGGCTCCTCCTTGTGTCCGAGGTATCACTGGTATGCCTTCCGATTTCTGCTTCTCCCTTCTGACATATCGGCCCAGGTGCCCCCTTCGGATGAGCTCTTCAATTTCTTCATTCAAATGGGTACATTCTACCGTGGTATGGCCGATATCCTTGTGGTACTGACAGTATTTTCTAGGGTCCCTCTTGGATCAGTCTTTCTCATCGGTGGGGGCCTTTTGAAGGGAACCCAGTCCTCATTTGTGAGGTAGATATGCTCTCTAGTGTCTGTCAGGCTCGTATAGAAGGTGTAAGCCGTTTCCCTATGGTCGCTTCCGCGTTTGGACCTTCTATGTTGATCATTTCTCGACCCTTCATACACCCTCTTCTTCTTCGCTCCATTCGACCCTTCATTGACTGGGGGCTTTACATGGGACTCACTTTTTCCCGCCTTTAAGTTCGCATGGCCATCCTCCACGCGAATGTACCTTTGGGCCCTCTCGTAGAAGTCATCTAGGTCAGAAAGTTCCCTTTTGAGCATATTATCCCACAACTTGCTTCCTGGAGGCACTCTGACTGTGATGGCCATTTTCAACTCCCTGCAGGTCAAGCTCCCAACTTTGGCTGCCTCCATGTTAAACCTGTGGATGTAGCCCTTTAGACTCTCGTTTTTTCCCTGCTTCACGTTGGCGAGGCTGGTGCCCGGCATTGTGTAATCACGCACGGCATGATGTTGTTGGAGAAATTCATTAGAAAACTGCTGCCAAGACCTGATGGACCCTGGTCGAAGTCTCTTGAACCATTTGTACGCAGGACCTTTCAATGTGATAGTAAAGCAATGGCACCTGGCTTCGCTACTAATCCCCCTTAACCTCATCAGGTCGTTAAACGTGTCCAGATGGTACTTAGGATCTGTGTTTCCTTCATAGGGGGTCATATGAGGCTCCTTGAAGTTGGCTGGGAGCCGGATGGTTAGGATCTCCTTAACAAAGGGTGATTCATGGTCGAACTCGTCCTCAATGGCTTGCTCCAGATGCGGTGACGATCTTGCTCCGTAGGCTCCTCATCTCTGTGTCTAGGTCTTGTCTACTCTTTTTCAAGGAGTCTCTCAACGTGGACGTGCTTGCATCTTCCTTTCCTTTGCCATCCCGGGGCGCTATAGGAGGTGTAGTCCTTTTATCCGCCGTTTTCTTGTTGAGTTCCTCTCGTAGATCTGAGGGTGTCCTCCTTGAGGTGACTTCGATGTCGTTATGAGGGCCAGCGTTGTTCTTCTGCTCTGGCCTCAGAGGTTGCTTCGGTGGTCCAGGATGTTCATGCTGCTTCGCCCAGGGGGTATTACTGGTGGATAGTCGAGTCCTCCCATCGTCTACTAGGACGGTGGTCTCTGCCCCCTCTTGACCTCTCTCTTTTTGCTTAGGGAGAGATATGTTTGACTTCCCTTGCAACAGGCCATTTAACACCTCTTGCATTACTCTAAGGTGGTTTCAAGCCTTTGGTTCTTGCGGTGAAGTTCACGTATCTCCTCTTCATAGAATCGAGACCTAGAACTCGAGCTCATGGAATGGACCTAGGGATGCTTGTCAGGTCTGCGCGTCGATGGGCCCGGATCCTGCCAGTCGGAGTTTGGCACCTGTGGCGGCCTTAGGGGCGGGAACTCACCGGCATCTTTTGTAGGGGCAGCTGTTGACCTCGAATGATTCTCATTTAGAGGGATGGCCGGGGATGAGGCCTCCCTCTCAACTTTGTGAACCTTGGGTTCCTTTGGGGTCTCCATATCTCTGGGCAGAGGAGGGTTCTTCATGGAGGCCTTCAGCTGATCTTCATCAAGGTGGACCTCCACCTCTCGTGGCTCTCTCAGTCATTTAGAACGTCTTGGCATTTCTTCCTCCCGGAACTAATGGAAGAACAGTGGCTTGACACTTATCCTTCCCACAGACGGTGCCAAACTGTTGACGGTAAGAACTCGTCAACGATTTAAGGTTAGAAAACTCAAATTATTCTATTAAAGATAGCTAAGAATAAGATGGAAAGAACTTGAATCAGCAAAAAATACAGAATTACAATGGAACAAAGATCATATATTTCTTAAATGTCTCCCCATACAATTAGTTTTCCAACCCGTTAACCTGAGGGGTCGAAACCTATTTATAGGTGGGCTCTATTGGCCCCTGATACAAGTAGGTCCTAGGGGACATGGATGTATGCAGATATAGGGTCAGGGTAGTGGCTCAGGACATAGTGGTGTCTACGTTGACAATGCCAAAGTAGTGGTGCAGGACATCGTACTGTGGACTCTGGAATATTGTCGGGGTGCTCAGGTAGTGCCTCCACTCTCCGTACAAGTTCGTATCACCACTACTCGTCAGACGCGGATGACAGGGCCATGCCTCTGACCTCTTCATGATCGTACATCCTATATCAGTGTACGCACCTTGTACCCAGTCATCCTCATCAATTCATGTTTGGTGCCTAATGATTATTTGACATACCCGTTTGGTGTTTCCAAGTGTTCCTCGTACATATATCGAGGAGGCTCCAAACTATACATGTCATGAGAAACCAAGGTGCGGGGGTGTTTGTGGCGGGACAAGGTGTACACGTGAGATGTAGCGAGGGTGCCTCGCATAGCGAGGCTGGCCTAAGGTGCGGACGCGTATGCCTATGGGCGTGGGACCCGTGAGAAGTAGCGAGGCTGTACCCTCGCATAGCGAGGCTGGCCTAAGGTGCAGACGCGTGCATCTATGGGTGCGGGACCCGTGAGAAGTAGCGAGGCTGGCCCATGGTGCGGACGCATGCGCTTATGGGCGCAGGACCCGTGAGAAGTAGCGAGGCTGCACCCTCGCATAGCGTGGGTGCCTTGCATAGTGAGGCTGGCCTATGGTGATCACACGGAGGCTAGGTGCAATGCTTTGCGTAGATGCGACGCGCAGGAGGCTAGCCTTGAACCTCGTATAGTGAGGGTGGTGCCTCGAGGTACCCGTGTTTGGGTACTAGGGTGCGCATGGGAGCCTCGCACGGTGCAGCACAAGGCAGCCTCGCATAGCGAGGCATAGGGTAGCCTTACATGGCGAGTTTCTCACATGACAGACCTTGAAGACTTATACTTGGATGCACGTGTCTATGCATCTCGACCCTTGAGCTTATCACCCTAGCGTAGGCACATCGGACCTTGCTATACAAAGCCTTCAAGAATGAACACTATTTCAAATATTTCTTAGGATATTACTCAACATTTACATTAGGTATCTACAAGACACACAGTATGTTATAACTAATATAAATTTGAATTTTTTTTAATACAAATCTATTTGTTGTGTTATGGCTACCTCCAAGAGAAGAGGCAAGATACTTGGTATGCTAGCAATCTATCATGAAAGACTCTTACTTTTATTTGCATTTTGCAAGAGGTATGCCTTTTACCTTTGTTTTAATATTATGCAAATGTTAGAGGAGTTTGAATATCTTAAATATTCATCCATAGTGAAGTAGGTTCTGAGATCATTATTGTGTGCCGCGGTGATAACAGAAGGTTGAGAACTTGTGTGTCTTAGTGAAGTAGGATCTGAGAAATTTGTGTGCTGTGGCGAGATAAGGAAGAAAACAGGCATCTGTTTTTGAATTAGTTGAATTGATATTGGCAGATGGTTAGTTGCTAGTCTAGGGGAAATGATGTTTGATTTTATATAGACTTATCTAGTATAACTATTTTATAATTGAATTGTGTTTGCTTGACCTAAAATAAAATATCAGTTAATTTTTCTTGGCCCCCAACCCCACGAAACAACCTCAGAACATAAAATTTAAAATTTGTAATAAGATGTCTTAGGCATGTCTAATATCTGAAGGGACACATTTTCATATCAAAATTAGAGCAGCCATAACCATTTAAAATCATTATCTTTTCTTCCAATCTTATGGATGCATAATAGGACATGTCATTATCTGCTATACCAAGGGTTGTTTACTTATCTCAATACCAATATCATTTGACTTGCCACAAAAGTCACAACCTCTTTCTACACAAATAACACTAATAAGTGAGGTTTTCCTATATGAATTCTTCTATACAAAGTGGTTGTACATGTGAAACTAACAATGCTACAGTTTCAATTACTCAAACCAAATTCTTTTTAGATTGCTCAGAGACAACACATCATCATTTGTGAGATGTTTTATATATTTTTAACCAAACTCCCTTAGAGTGAACAGTGTTCCATATTTATGTGCACATATATATATATATATATATTTATACATATGTATACACAAACAATGCAAGTTGTGATCAATCTGATTTGTATAGGAAAACTTTTTGATAGTCTTCCAGAACTTTGCAGCATTTTTTTTCATGTATATTGCAATTAGATTATGAAATGTGACTATAGTACTGGCAAGTATTTTGCTAGGCAGCAGAGTTTGTATTTTAGAAATAGCTAAAAGATGAGATTTTTAACTTTATATCAGCAACTGCTTAAGTCAAGCAAAGAAAGAATGTTTGATACTTGGGAATTCGAGGACTTGGGATGGTAATGATCTCAAGTTTATGTGTATTTATATTCAAGAACCTTGAATAGATATGTAAAACATATATATCTTTTGTATTGAAATGAATGGTCTAGAATATATAGAGGAAATTTGCTAGATGGGGTCTTGTGAGGCATAGTCCTTGTGCAATCACATGATACAATTGCAATTAGATATGTTAGGTTTGTTCCATATCCACAAGGACACAGACATTTTCTTATCAAAACTAAAGTAACCCTTGCCTGAATATTTTCTAGCAGAGTTCACATTTTAAATCAAAGTTCAAGAAGCTTAATAATCTCAACTCAAGTAATTAGGTCATTATTCATTAAAAGGAAATTATTTCATCAAAATATACCATAAGTGAATGAAACAGACTAGAATTTTTTGGAATATATAACTTTAAGTAAAGTGTAGTAAACTTCAGAAAGTAATGGAAGAGAACGTGAACACACAGCTCTCAAAATTATTGGCTAGAGCATTTTCTAAGCCATTTTCTTCTTCTCTCAAAAGAAGAAGAAAAAAAAAGAGAGCCAAAACTATCTATGCTAATTTGTAGATTGTAATGGATTTGTAGATCACAATTCATTCAAGAGTGAAGCAGGATCAACAAAGAAGTCTTCTCTAAGAGGGATTGTTAGGCCACCCATTGGATGGTTAGCAATTCTTTAAATGAAGGATGTTTAAGCAATGAAATGGGAACCACATATCTCCTCTTTTGGCTCTCTCCAACATAAACAGTAAAGAAGCCATTATGAACATCTAGAGACGTCGAAGACAAACTTGATTTCTTACCATTCAAGGCCAAACTGAATATTTTTGTGGAAAGAGGTTCAAAATCAAGAATGTCTAGAAAGACAATATAGGAATAGTTTAGGAGTAGTTTGCTTGTAGAGAATGTGATGAGAGCTTTGGTTCTTGTTTGTTTTCTATAGATATAGTGAATTGAAGCAATTTTTTTAGAAACATCACATGGTTATTTCTTTCAGGGTCATCTAAAGTGAATTTGATGTCTTTGAAACAAGATTACTTGGAATGGAGAATGTTACAACGTACCTACATTTGGACTACGTTAATAAGTATCTTGTTCATTAGAAAACATGGTTGAGACTTTGAAGTCTAACCCTACTTTATTTACCACTTGTGATAAGAAGTGGTTTCAATTATGCATATTTCTTATTTCCCCTTTGAAAAATAAGGAAAATTCTCTTCTTCTGTTTTGAAATAATTTATGTTGTACCACTTTTTTGGATGCTTTCTTTGCTGAAGTGGGTTTAAAAGAATATGTGTCTGAGGCCTTAGAATCCTTCCATGTTCTCAATTTTTGATCTTAATACATGATTCCTTCTAGTTTCTTAGCCATGTGTAAAGAATCTATGCTTATATGGATGAGCATCTTGTCAAGTCTCATTCTTAGAAATACATTTATATTTGACTTCTATCGTTGTGCTTAGTTTATGCTTTGTACTCTTTGTGGTGTTTCATATATAATCTCAACAGAACAATACCTTCACTCTATTGTGACATTTTAATTTAGTTGATTAGCTTATGGAAACTAGGTCTGCAGGATTTTGAGAAACCTTTAATTGTCCAATAGTGAAATCTACAATAAAAATGGCAAATTCATTACTCTTGTTATTTGGAGCTTTATATTTGATCTAATTCTAGTTCATGTGTCTATGCTATTGGGTTTTCTTTATAAATTAGTTGTTGTATTGTATATATATATACATATTTATATATTTGGTTTGTGTATCATTTGCATATTCATTTCATAATCATAAAGTGTTTGAGCTAACTTTTCTAATGAGTATTTTACCAAGCATAAATCTTCAATCTTTCATGCCTATGTGCTGTAGTTAGTGTAATTGCATGGCCAGCTTATAAAGTCGTAATGAGGTTATTAACTCTCTCTTTTCGCACTCTTTTAGTTTACTATTAACTCTAAGTTTAAGTATTAATTATTTAAACTCTTGTGTAGCTAAGCAAATCAACCTCACAACAAAGACAAGTGCACAATGGAATGGATGATGAATTGGAGGGTGGAGCAAGCTTCATGGTTTACTTTTTGTGTATCTTGTTATGTTTCTATTTTTTACTTTTGAAGTAAAAGATGTGCAAGACTATAGAATTTTATTATGTATGCTTTCAAACTCAAGTTAGAGCTAAGAACTTTTGAAGTGGATAGTGTCATGGGTTGAAGTAGTTCGTTTTCAAATGTAAAAATACTCATGGTTTATCATATATATTGAATATTTTAGATTTTTTGATCTATTTAATATTACTCTTGTGATCAATTGTGATTTTTTAATCAAAATACAATAATAAAAACTTTTTACAACAATTAAAAATGCATACTACAAAATAACAAAATGTTATTACTGGGATAATTTACAATAATTATGGTTGTTTTGTATAATATATTATAATTGGGACAAAAAGTTATGATTTATATAATAGAATGAACTAAAAACGTTATAAAATGATCAAATATAACAATTTTCGTAACAGTTGGAAAGTGTTATGATAAAGTATAAGATTTAACTTCAAATTTTTAACCAAATACTCTAACTAAATGTTATTATTTGAATATTATAGCAACTAAATATGTGTTATTGAATAGTTTAAGATAACATCGAACATAACATTTGAATACTGTTATAGAAAAGATAGGACTTTTAATAACAGGGGCTATGTTAGCATTTTCAGAAGCGTTACCAATACTCCCGGTTAGCAGTTTTTAAGTGTTATGAATACTGTTTTTTCTTATAGTGCCTTTTCCCTTTTTTTTTTCAAAATTACATTTGGACCACAAAATATTAAAATTCTTTTCAAATAAGCCCTTTAGCACACTTTCTTAATTTTATAAAAATCCCCAATTAAAATTATATGACATTTCGGTCTAATACTTGACTACTCAAGTTTCTTTCTCTCTTTAATCTCGTTAATAACATAAAATAATGTTTTAAACACTATTTTTCCATTACTATTTCTTATTTTTTTATAACATTGTACATTTTATGTATTGAAACTCTGATTTATAATAAAAAAATGTATCATGAAAATGTTGGGTGTTACAAGTCCAACTCATGTAGTACCCAAGAAATCAGGTGTAACTGTGGTCCAAAATGAAAAAGGGGCCCTTGTACCCACAAGAACTGTGATGGGATGGTGCATGTGCATTGATTATAGAAAATTAAATGCTGCCTCCTGCAAATATCATTTTCTGCTCCCATCCATCGATCATTTTCTGCTTCCTTTTGAAATCATGTGTGACTCTAGCAAATTTGTCATGAGAGCTGTGTTGGGATAAAAAGGGAGGGGAAGCCCTTTGTTGTCTATTATGCAAGTCGAACTCTCAATAGTTCTCAAATGAACTATTCCACTATCGAAAAAGAGTTGCATGTAGTGGTCTTTCCTCTTGACAAATTCATATCTCATCTGATTGGGTCCCCTATTACCATCTTCACAAATCACTCAGCCCTTAAGTACCCCCTTTCCAAAAATGATGCTAAGGCGTGATTGATACGGTGGATCCTTCTTTTGTAAGAATTTTATATAACAATCAAAGCGAGAAAGGTGTTGAAAATGTCGTAACGGATCACTTATCCCGAATTGAATTCAGAAATCCCACTGATGGTCCCCCTATTCATGATGATTTCCCTGATAAATATTTGGTTTTTGTTACTAAGTTACTGTGGTATGCACACATTGTTAACTACATAGTAATAGGTGAACTTCCTTTTGAGTGGAGTTCATAAGATAAACAAAATTTCTGGTCAAGGTGTGCAATTTCTCTTGGGATGACCCATAATTATTAAAGTATTTCCCCAACCAATTCTTGCGAAGACGCATTCACGATGATGAGATTTCTAGTGTGCTAATTTTTTTCCAGAGTGATGCTTGTGGTGGTTACTTATTTGTGAAGAAAATTGCTGCAAAAATATTACAGTGCGATCTTTATTGGCCCACTTTGTTTATTGACACTAATGATTTTTTTTGTTCTTGTATAAGGTGACAAAAGTTAGTTCCTTATCGTGTAGACACATGATGCCTTCGTACCCAATTCTTGTTATCGAAATATTTGATTGTTGGGGGATAGACTTTATGGGACCATTCCCACCTTCTTTTGGCTCCTTTACATTCTTTTAGTTGTGGATTTTGTTTCAAAATGGGTCTAGGCAGTTCCCTGTCAAACTAATGATAATGCTACAATTGTAAAATTCTTGAAACAAAATTTGTTATCGAGGTTCGGTACTCCTCATGCCATCATCAGTGAGCAAGGCACTCACTTTTGCAATAGATTTTTTGAGGCAAGCTGAGTTAGCCAACAGGGAGATAAAAAACATAAAGTTGTGAATGCCTATCATCCACAGACTAATGGGCAAGCTGAGTTAGCCAATAGGGAGATAAAACACATTCTGGAAAAGATGGTAAATCCCGACCGCAAATATTGGTCTACACGTCTTCTAGACACTCTTTGGCCATACTGCATTGCTTTCAAATCCCCTCTTGGGATGTCCCTGACGACTTGTCTTTAGAAAAGCATGTCATTTATCCGTCAATCTCGAGCATAAAGTTTATTGGGCTATCAAGGCCCTCAACTTTGATCTTAATGTCGTAGGTATCAATCACATACTCCAATTGTCTGAAAAATGAGGAGTTGAGAAATGATGCATATGAGAATTCCAGGATCTATAAAGTCAAGTTGAAAATCGCTCACGATAAACAGATCCTACGAAAATACTTTGAACCAAATCAAAAAGTGCATCTGTATGATTCTCATTTACACTTGCACCCTGGTAAATTGAGATCGCGATGGACTAGTCCATTTGTGGTGAAACAAGTATTTCCCAGCAGTTCTGTTGAGGTTGAGGACCCAACTGATGGGAGTTTTTTTAATTAATGGCCAAAGACTGAAGGATTACATTGAGAGTGCGAGTAACTGTAACGCCCTACTTCCTTAGAGCCGTTACTAAGTGAGTTTTTAAGACAAAACAGTGTGCAATGAACTCGCTAACCGAGGTTTTGAAACAAAAGTGTGACTAATTAAAATTTAAGGCTGTAATCTATAAAAATGCGTCGTTTCATTTAAAACTTCTAGTATTAAACATTTGAGATCCCAAAATAAGGTTTGAAAACTATTTACATCTTGAAATAAGTTTACAGTTGATAAATCATAAAAATCATAGATTATTACAGCCATTTTCGTATAAACCCCCAACCAAAGCAGTCGGGCAGGCCAAACATGTACGCGTCGCTTCACGCTCTCCGTACTCATGGTTGGTTGACTCAGTCCTTGCCCTTACCTGCAACACAGAGAACCCGTGAGCCGAAGCCCAGCAAGAAAACTCATGCAGAACATAACATATGCAATTTATATAGTTTATCATAACAGATAATCCACATATAAACAAGTCAACCATTATACTAAGCAAACACGGCCATGCCGCCCCCGAAGCCTTACCGAAGCCTGGGGTCTCGGTCCTCACCGTAGGGATATCACGCGTATCCCCTGGGTCCTACCCTCACCATAAGCATCCCATGTGCTAGGTGTTACTTCCGGCCCCGCTGCCGTTCTCGGCCTTGCCGCCCTCGGCCATAGCCGTTCAATTCACTATAATCATATATAGCATAAATCAAACAACATTCAAACAAATATCAATTCATTTAAATCTGCACCCTAACATGTAATGCAATATAGGGCCATGCCCGGCAATCATCTCATCATGAAACATGCAATATAGGGCCGTGCCCCGCAATCACACTATGGGCCCATGCCCCATCCTACGGGTGTTATAGTTTTCTTACCTTTCCCTTCAGTAGCTTAGATCGCCTGACTCCTTGAGCACGATCCCACTCGAGCCTTAGCGCAAACCTAGGCACAAACACAGGTCAAAGTCAACACCGAACCCCAAGTCCGAATACCTAGCCTCGGGACCAATCCCGAGCCCCCGGGAATTCCTAAATCCCCAAAACAAAGTGGCGGAATCAAGCCCCGAACCCTAGGTCAAAATCCCTCATCAAAACTCAAAAATTCCCCTCTGTGATCAGTGCAGCGCTACAACGCTCTAAAGAGGGCGCTGTAGCGCTACAAGCAGAATGCACCCCCCCAGAAACAGGGACTAGCGCTACAGCGCCCACTGACTAGCGCTGTAGCGCTAGTTGCAGCCCAGAAAACCCAAAATCGCATTTCTGCGATTTCCTTCAACCAATTCAATCCAAAACTTGTCCAAACCTTTTCCAAGCCCAAAATCAAGCTTATAAACATCTCACACTCATCCCAAGCATCCCAAGAACTCAATACCCAAGCACATTCAACCCAAATCTCAAAATCTACCATGAACAACCCTAAACCAGAAATTCATGCAAACCACAAAGATAGAGTCTTAGAAATCATACCATTGCTGCAAATTTCGACCTTGATTCAACCCTAGGCCTCCTTAGCTTGCTCTCCCTCAAAGCTTGCCCAGAAATCCCCTAAGATTCCCATCAATCCAGCTTAGATACACAGCCCAAACCAGTCAAAACCCAAAACTGAAAACTCTAAAACTTACCTCAAACATTGATGTGTTCTTGCCAAATCTTCAAGTCTAACCCAAGATCCTTGATGCTCAGCCTATCCTTGCTCTCCACTAAGCTTTGCCCCAAGAAATTTGAAGAGAAGAGGTGCTAGAACCCCAAACCGATCCCTTCAAAACCCATATGTTTTTCTCTCTTTCTTTCTTTCTTTTTCTTTCTTTCTTTTCAGCCTATACTCTTTTCTACAAAATCCACTAAGTGTATAAAGCCTCATTTAACCTATCTCAAAGCCAAATGACCAAAATGCCCTTCCCATTAATTCTAAATCCTTTTGTCCAAGTAGGGCCATTTTAGTCATTTTACCCAATTCCCGCTAATCCTCAAGCGTCTCTAATATTTTCCGGTTGCTTTCCAACACCTGATAAACCACCAATTAAATATTCCCCATCATCAAAATAAATCTCAATCTATTCTCTGAATTCCTGCTTATACCCCCAGGCTCGCCCCGAGCCGGGTATAAATTCCCGTCATGAATTTTCTCTAGCCTGCTCACTGGGATTGCCTCGAGTCACAAATCACAGATACATCCACATCACAATGTGGTCTCAACAATCATCACATATCAATGCAGTTATGCCCAACATGGCCAAAATTACAGTTATGCTCTTCTAACACGATCCGGGCCTACATGCATACTAGTATACATAGCCATGCATCTTAGATAAACAAATAGTCATATAACATGCTTTAAATCATAATCATGCATTTAACTCATCAAATCACACATAAATCCTATCATGCCCTCTTGGCACGCTAATCAAGGCCCTTAAGCCTTATTAGCGAAATCGGGTCGTTACAACTATCCCCTCCTCATAAAAATTTCGTCCTCGAAATTTATCCAAACACATCAGTCAGTAAACTCGCAACTCTGACCATAATTTCCAAGGCCCACCGCCTTTACTTTACTTTTCAACAACACTCTCGTAAGAGTAAGAATCTGGCCCCTCAAGATTTTGTCTAATAGCCATACTCTCGATAGCTCCTTGTTTACACCGTAACCCTGCTGAAACCTCAGGGTCTTCCTAGAGTTACAATGACCAATTCATTGTCTTATTCCTGATTCCAGAGATACTCAAAATCATCACCTCTACTAGGTGGGATCAGCTTGTAGGCCCCGCTGGCCTAACCCTTAGTACAACTTCAGAATTTTATGTTGAAATAAGAGTCAGAACTCTCCCTCCTTTCTCTGAACACCTTACAGATCCTCGTTTGTCATTACGCAGAGACGCAACTCTTTCCTTCCGGAACTTTATTTCCTCATAACTTAGCAATTTACCAGCTCTTTATTCTTTCGAATATGCAGACACTCCAGCCTTAAGGATTCCAACAACCTCTCTGGCTTTCTCTCTGAACCAATGCCAACTAGTAGTATTCATTATCCTTCGTCTCTTACCATGTCCTATGTCGTGTTACTTTAACAAGACGCCAACATTTGCCACCACGGCTAATTCCTCAGGGATTACACTTCCCTTAATACCTCAAGTATTCGCCTACTCAGCTCTTAATTCTTTAAGATATCTGATAAACTTTTAGACTGCCATTCCACTTGCAATCAGCTGATAATCCCAGATTCCCACTCTGTTCTTTTCGTTCTCTAGATCCTTTCAAAAATTTAAAATACTATAGGGTCTCAATTCAGTATCATCGACGTTCTATCCTGAAACCAGTTCACTTGACCCAACAACATTAACTCCCTCAACTGAGTTAAAACTTTTCATGTCCAAACGATATACTCAAGGTCTAAAGTGGTCTATTCCCATGATACACTACCACATCACCTAACCCCTCAGGGTCCAAAGGAAAACACTAGATTCCGTCACCCGCTCGACCCTCCCGGTACGACGTACCCTAGGAGGTGGAATGATGTCCATTCTGAATTCTCATTCATAAACCGAATCTAATTGGATCCTTCATCCATTCCTGGTATCCTAACTTGTACCACCTTAGCAGGGTTCTTCCCTGCCTCAACCAAAGCTGACACTTCGGATTCCATAGCTTAGTGACACTCACCAGCTAATCATACCTACTAACATTACGCCAATCTCAGTCGTTGCCTTGTCCACTCCATTACAATCTATAGCGTTATTCCCTGACTGACACACGCCTCCCGGTTAGGAGTTCTGCCTCCAATTATATCTCCCCTCGCTCAATCGAGGATTTCAAACACTGATCGTTTGTCTATTACTTTTCACCGCATCTGGGTCTCAACGTTAACCTTCTTACTAACAACCAACACTCAAGTACCTTATGATATGCATAACTGTCAGCTTAACGTTCCAAGGATATCCACCATGATCCATCCTTTCATCTTCCGCAAGGTTCGATCCATCCTCGCGCCAAATGCACCTGGGCGTGCACAATCCGTGATGCACTCCCACAATTCCATATCCTTACAATAGATCAGGTCCTTTATGCCATCACTCTTTACTTAACCATAACACACACATATTCCAGCATTACCAGATACTAAACAATTCTTACCTTGTCTTCTGAATTTCTTTATGATTTAACACCACTCAGTCCGTCTAACTTTGAGTTTTACTGTTCTCCTCATCTCTGATGTAGTTGTCTCCGGAGGTGCTTGTGCAATAGATGACGCGCTTACCAGTCTTGTTATGCTTTCTACTCTTTAAACGTTCTTCATTAGCTTCTTTGTGACTTCAGATCAATTCTTCTCTTACCTGTCCTTTCTTCATGTAGCTCTAATCTGAGTACTCCCGACGACACCCAAACTAACACTCCGTAGAACCTTACCTGAGACTCCGCCTTCTGGGTACAAACGTCTTTCGCATAGTCATTTGCTCACCATTTCCGTCTGGGAGTAATCCTCACGCACTGCTCGTGAGCTTGAAGGGGACTTGTCCATATCGTTCATGCATTCTCTGCCTAAAGAACTTACCTGTGCTGCTGTAGCTTGAACCATTCTAGAGTCTTTGTTACCAACTCCTCACACCCTACCCGGTGCAAACAAGAAAAATTCCTGAAATGTCTCTACCCTTGGTTTCCAACTGGTAATAATCAGGTCATAGATCAACTCTTGGAGACATCATCCCTTCTTGTATCCAACCTTGTACTTTTCGTTCTAATCTGACGATGCTAATCAATCCCCGCAGTGTAACACACTGGCTACACCAGGGTCAATTCCTTCGATTGCTTCACTAGACTTTCTGTCAGTCAAAACCATCTTTTACTACATTCCTTATACTGATCCTATCTGTAGTCCGACCTTGAAGTATTCCCTAAATCTTTCTTTGCATACCCACATCACTTTCCCACTGGTCAGCTCTGTCTCCTCTACGTACTCCAGATGATATCATCTACAATCCGTCTGCCAGAGTCTCTTATTTCCTCTCAATAATTATTACTGTCCTCGGCCTCTCAAATGGAACCTTTGAGGCAACCTCTCTATGTCCATCACCCTCTCGGAGCATTCACAACACCGAGTTCTTTCAGTTCGTTACATGACCAAAGAATAAACCATTCAGTTAAATACTCATCCTTGAGGACTCAGCCTCGAACTTTGAATGTATCGACGCATTCCAGTTCCCCGTTCCCTCATCATGGGAAATTCATCCTAACATATCGAGTCATTTCATGTAGAAGTCATGCCCTCACCTGACCTCCTCTCAGGTGGCATCCTTTCCCTCATGCATACCAAACAACCTCCCTGGTTCCTGTCGCCATCTCGATAACTACCTTTTCAATTAGGCTTCTTTCCAATCTCAAATTAGGTGCCCAAGCACTGTCTGGGGTCCTTCTACCTCAAAAATTGAGAATTCAACCTCGCTGCGTCCTATCAACAAAAGTACCTTCTTATCAATCAGACTTTTCCCCTTTTCTTGGCAAAACCAGAAGCCACAACACTATTCGGGGTTCTTTTAACTTGATTATCACGAATCTATCTTTACTAACTCCATCAAAGGAAGCACCGCCCTTGCGGCTCTAGCACTCATGCTCTAATCATCAACCATCAGTTCCTCGACAACATGGCCCTCTCTGCCATCCACATGCAGACGATAAGTCCTTACATCAGGACGACCCACATACCTCAGACCATTCCAGATCTCAAATCCTTAAATGGGTCGCCATCCATTTCAGGTACATCCATCAGTATAACTTCCTGAAATGAATTACCCGATTCACCAAACCCATCGATTTACACTGTTGTTACCCCCAACAGTCCAAACCAAACTTATAAGTCCACCAGTCTCCATAGTTCAAATCATGTCTTAATAATCCCTTCTAACAATCATCATCTAGGTTCTTTCCAACCCATCGGGCCAGTACCTCATCCCGAGTACCATTTCCAGGCATCTTCCTGCTTCAACATTTAGCACTACCCTCTAATCAGGATCTCTCATCCTCTTAACCAAGGGTGGAATTATCTCTGCCCGTCTATAGATAAATTCCTTGTCAGTTCGAATTCTCCTCAAAACCCGAGGATAACACCCTTTAAGCCTTTCATTTAATACCCTTTTCTGTCCATACCTCACAGCAAACCAACACTGGTAACCTTACTATTAAAACATCGAAATCAGCCATCTCCCCAAAGAATCCACTGTTCTTCTATCCCATCTCAACTAACAAACTCCACAGCTTACTCACACACTAGTGACCCTTCGCTGCTGCTTTCAGGGATAACTGGAGCTCTCAACTCCAACTTATATCTAGAATCCCCCTTTCAACCCAATATCAGGTCCACCACCCTTCTAGGAACCAACAACTCGAGTTCATCTGTCAAAACTGACCAACTCCTGAACTCTGTGGTTCATACCCTGAACCAAACCACCACTAGGTCCAAATATCCACAGGTATAATGCACACACAAGCATATACTAGGTCAAATCCACAATGTCATACATTTAGCTACCAGATTAAACATCACTAAGTATATCCACACTCATCATGCTTCATACAAGCCAATATACAGATATAACATATGAATTTAATCCAGAAAATTAACCACATACACTCAATATGCGAACCATTATGCCAATATTCATCCATATGCATAATAGTATTATTCAGCATGCATCAATCTCAACATGCAATAATCAAGGGCCAAGCCCAACAGCATCTCATGCATATGTCATTTCATTCCTCATGCTCCATATAAATAAGCAGGCAAATAGGGCATTCAAACATATATTCAAACATGTCAATCATTCATACCAACCAACCCTGAGTCGAGCTTGTCACTGACAGCGAGCGTACATGTTCGGTCGATCTCCAGAACCAATAAACCTTGGCTCGCTCTGATACCAAGTTGTAACGCCCTACTTCCTTAGAGTCGTTACTAAGTGAGTTTTTAAGACAAAACAGTGTGCAATGAACTCGCTAACCGAGGTTTTGAAACAAAAGTGTGACTAATTAAAATTTAAGGCTGTAATCTATAAAAATGCGTCGTTTCATTTAAAACTTCTAGTATTAAACATTTGGGATCCCAAAATAAGGTTTGAAAACTATTTACATCTTGAAATAAGTTTACAGTTGATAAATCATAAAAATCATAGATTATTACAGCCATTTTCGTATAAACCCCCAACCAAAGCAGTCGGGCAGGCCAAACATGTACGCGTCGCTTCACACTCTCCGTACTCATGGTTGGTTGACTCAGTCCATGCCCTTACCTGCAACACAGAGCACCCGTGAGCCGAAGCCCAGCAAGAAAACTCATGCAGAACATAACATATGCAATTTATATAGTTTATCATAACAGATAATCCACATATAAACAAGTCAACCATTAGACTAAGCAAACACGGCCATGCCGCCCCCGAAGCCTTACCGAAGCCTGGGGTCTCGGTCCTCACCGTAGGGATATCACACGTATCCCCTGGGTCCTACCCTCACCATAAGCATCCCATGTGCTAGGTGTTACTTCCGACCCCGCTGCCGTTCTCGGCCTTGCCGCCCTAGGCCATAGCCGTTCAATTCACTATAATCATATATAGCATAAATCAAACAACATTCAAACAAATATCAATTCATTTAAATCTGCACCCTAACATGTAATGCAATATAGGGCCATGCCCGGCAATCATCTCATCATGCAACATGCAATATAGGGTCGTGCCCCGCAATCACACTATGGGCCCATGCCCCATCCTGCGGGTGTTATAGTTTTCTTACCTTTCCCTTCCGTAGCTTAGATCGCCTGACTCCTTGAGCACGATCCCACTCGAGCCTTAGCGCACACCTAGGCACAAACATAGGTCAAAGTCAACACCGAACCCCAAGTCTGAATACCTAGCCTCGGGACCAATCCCGAGCCCTCAGGAAGTCCTAAATCCCCAAAACAAAGTGGCGGAATCAAGCCCCGAACCCTAGGTCAAAATCCCTCATCAAAACTCAAAAATTCCCCTCTGTGAACAGTGCAGCGCTACAGTGCTCTAAAGAGGGCACTGTAGCGCTACAAGTAGAATGCACCCCCCCCAGAAACAGGGACTAGCGCTACAGCGCCCACTGACTAGCGCTGTAGCGCTAGTTGCAGCCCAGAAAACCCAAAATCGCATTTCTGCGATTTCCTTCAACCAATTCAATCGCAAACTTGTCAAAACCTTTTCCAAGCCCAAAATCAAGCTTATAAACATCTCACACTCATCCTAAGCATCCCAAGAACTCAAAACCCAAGCACATTCAACCCAAATCTCAAAATCTACCATGAACAACCCTAAACCAGAAATTCATGCAAACCACAAAGATAGAGTCTTAGAAATCATACCATTGCTGCAAATTTTGACCTTGATTCAACCCTAGGCCTCCTTAGCTTGCTCTCCCTCAAAGCTTGCCCAGAAATTCCCTAAGATTCCCATCAATCCAGCTTAGATACACAGCCCAAACAAGTCAAAACCCAAAACTGAAAACTCTAAAACTTACCTCAAACATTGATGTGTTCTTGCCAAATCTTCAAGCCTAACCCAAGATCCTTGATGCTCAGCCTATCCTTGCTCTCCACTAAGCTTTGCCCCAAGAAATTTGAAGAGAAGAGGTGCTAGAACCCCAAACCGATCCCTTCAAAACCCATCTGTTTTTCTCTCTTTCTTTCTTTCTTTTTCTTTCTTTCTTTTCAGCCTATACTCTTTTCTACAAAATCCACTAAGTGTATAAAGCCTCATTTAACCTATCTCAAAGCCAAATGACCAAAATTCCCTTCCCATTAATTCTAAATCCTTTTGTCCAAGTAGGGCCATTTTAGTCATTTTACCCACTTCCTGCTAATCCTCAAGCGTCTCTAATATTTACCCGTTGCTTTCCAACACCTGATAAACCACCAATTAAATATTCCCCATCATCAAAATAAATCTCAATCTTTTCTCTGAATTCCTGCTTATACCCCCAGGCTCGCCCCGAGTCGGGTATAAATTCCCGTCATGAATTTCCGCTAGCCTGCTCACTGGGATCGCCTCGAGTCACAAATCACAGATACATCCACATCACAATGTGGTCTCAACAATCATCACATATGTAGAGTCCAAGAACTTTACTTAGCTAATTGCTTAGTAGTATTATAGTATGTTTAAGTGTTATCATTGTTACTTTGGATTTTTGGTTCAGACCAGGAGTTATTTGGACACTCATTTATGGTGCAGGACTACGCGCACCGTTAGTATCATCTCTCAAAGCTCAGAGAATGATGGAGAAAGGATGTCAAGCATTCTTAGCCAACATCACGAATGTGGATAAGGAGACATCACTCAAAGTTGGAGATGTTCGAGTCATACAAGAATTTCCAGAAGTATTTCCCGATGACTTGCCAGGATTGCCGCCAACTAGAGAAATAGACTTCACGATAGAATTAGTACCGGGCACCGAGCCTATCTCTAAGGCACCATACCGGATGGCACCTACGGAACTCAAGGAGTTAAAGACACAGCTACAAGAACTCCTAGACTTGGGTTTCATTAGGCCAAGCCATTCACCATGGGGAGCTCCGGTACTATTCGTGAAGAAGAAGGACGGAAGTATGCGCATGTGCATAGACTACCGTGAGATGAATAAAGTAACAATTAAGAACAAATACCCGTTACCTCGGATTGATGATTTGTTTGATCAACTCCGAGGTGTGACTGTATTTTCTAAGATCGATCTACGGTCCGGGTATCATCAGCTCAAGGTAAAGGGGGAAGATATTCCTAAGACAGCCTTTAGGACTCGTTATGGACATTACGAGTTCTTGGTTATGTCTTTTGGTCTTACTAACGCGCCAGCCGCGTTTATGGACTTAATGAATAGGGTCTTCAAGGACTACTTGGATAAATTCGTCGTTGTGTTCATCGACGACATTCTAATTTACTCCAAGGATGAAGTAGAGCACGAGGAACACTTGAGGATGATTTTGATGCGATTGAAGGAGCACCAACTCTACACGAAGTTCAAGAAATGCGAGTTTTGGCTCTCACAAGTGGCGTTCCTCGGGCACATCATATCGAAAGACGGAGTTGCTGTGGATCCATCAAAGGTAGAGGCCGTGAAGGATTGGCCTAGACCAAGGAACGCGTCGGAAATAAGAAGCTTCTTAGGGCTAGCAGGTTACTATAGAAAGTTTGTAGAGGGCTTTTCTAAGATAGCCACTCCACTCACCAACCTGACCCGGAAGCAACAAAAGTTTAACTGGAGTGATAAGTGTGAGGAAAGCTTCCAGTTGCTTAAGGATAAGCTTTGCTCAACCCCAGTACTTAGTGTCCCAACACCCAACGACAAGTTCGTTGTCTACTGTGATGCATCAAAGTTAGGATTGGGATGCGTACTGATGCAAAATGACAAGGTGATAGCCTACGCCTCACGTCAGTTAAAGGAGTATGAACAACGCTATCCAACTCACGATATGGAGTTGGCAGCGGTGGTCTTTGCGTTAAAAATCTGGCGCCATTATCTTTACGGAGAACGGTGCGAGATTTATACGGACCACAAAAGTTTAAAATACTTCTTTACTCAGAAGGAGCTTAACATGAGGCAGCGCCGGTGGTTGGAATTAGTAAAGGATTACGACTGCGAAATCCTATACCACCCGGGGAAGGCAAACGTAGTTGCCGATGCCCTTAGCCGAAAAAGTTATGGGAACTTAGCAGCCTTATCCGGAATAGAAAAGCCACTGCAACAGGAGCTTATCAGTGCTGGAATAGAAGTGGTGGTAGGCAAGCTGGCTAACTTGTCTATCCAATCGAATCTGCTAGAAGACATACGGAATGGTCAGAGACATGATGATTCGCTATCAACGCACATGGATGCAGTCAGAGAAGGCAAGACTTCAGATTTCTCAATATCCAGTCAAGGTTTATTGAGATATAAGGATCGGGTATGCGTGCCAGACGATCAGAGTATTAAGAAGACGATCCTAGAAGAAGCGCACAGCACCCCATACTCGGTTCATCCAGGGTTTACCAAGATGACTCATGACATCAAGGCAGTCTATTGGTGGCCAGGAATGAAGAAGGACATAGCGGAGTATGTATCTAAGTGTCTGGTATGCCAGCAAGTGAAAGCAGAGCATCAGCGGCCTGCAGGATTACTGCAACCGCTTAGCATACCGGAATGGAAGTGGGACGATATAGCCATGGACTTCGTGACGGGTCTGCCAAAGACAAATAAGCAGCATGATTCTGCTTGGATAGTCATAGATAGACTAACCAAGTCGGCTCATTTTCTGCCTGTTAAGACTTCTTATACGGCAGACCAATATGCAGACATCTACATCCAAGAGATTGTACGATTGCATGGAATCCCCAAGACGATAGTATCAGATAGAGGATCAGTGTTTACGTCAAGATTTTGGAGAAGCTTACAGCAAGCCATGGGTACTAAGTTAAGTCTTAGTACATCTTTCCATCCTCAGACAGATGGGCAGTCCAAGCGTACGATTCAGATTTTAGAGGATATGCTACGCGCATGTGTACTTGACTTTGGAGGATCGTGGAACAAGTACTTACCGCTGATCGAGTTCTCGTACAACAACAGCTACCAGTCGACGATCGAGATGGCACCTTATGAGTTGCTATATGGAAGAAGGTGCCGATCACCGTTGCACTGGGATGAGGTAGGAGAAAGGCAGCTTCTAGGACCCGAAGCTGTTAGGCAAGCTCAAGAAGCAGTAACGCTTATTAGACAGCGTATGCTTGCTGCTCAAAGCCGACAGAAAAGCTATGCAGATACCAAGCGACGCGATGTGGAGTTCCAAGTTGGAGATCAAGTCTTCCTGAAGATATCTCCTATGAAGGGTGTCAAGCGGTTCGGGAAGAAAGGCAAGCTCAGTCCCCGATTCTTAGGTCCTTTTGAGATATTGGACAAAGTGGGACCAGTTGCGTATAGACTAGCCCTACCGCCAGCACTAGCCGATAGTCACAACGTCTTCCACATCTCGATGTTACGCAAGTATGTGTCAGACCCATCTCACATCCTCAAGTACGATACCATAGCGCTCCAGAAAGACTTAAGTTACGAGGAACGACCGGTTAGCATCCTAGATAGAGGGATGAAGCAGTTACGGTCCAAGAGCTTTCCTATAGTTAAAGTCCTATGGAGCAATAGTTCTGAACGCGAGGCAACGTGGGAGTTGGAAGAGGACATGCAGAGCCGGTATCCGGAGTTATTTGGTAAGTAAATTTCGAGGACGAAATTATTTTTAGTAGGGGAGAATTGTAGAGTCCAAGAACTTTACTTAGCTAATTGTTTAGTAGTATTATAGTATGTTTAAGTGTTATCATTGTTACTTTGGATTTTTGGTTCAGACCGGGAGTTATTTGGACACTCATAGTAGTACTTATAGATTTTCTAAGTTTAACCTATAGTTTAAGAATATTAAGTATAACCTAAGGTTTGATTAATGTGACTGATATTAAGGATTGTATTATTATATTATAAGGTTTAGACATCAACCAATAGGATTTTAAGCACATGTTTTGAATGGTAATTAAGGATTAAGTATTTTTGAGGATTAAATTAAATAAGGGTAAAAGTTTGAATGTATAGGGTCAGTCAGCAGCTTTGAGCACGTTGAGGGCTTAGTCAAGGCTGTTTACTCCATTCAAACTCATCTAAAAATGTGTAAATTCGTGTTTAAATATTCAGTGTATGCCGATATATCGCAGCTATAGGGGGCGATATATCGCAGCACGTAGATACGGAAAACACGAATCGATGCATGGTCGCCTCGGGAACAAAGGTCCAGGCGATATATCGCCTATAGGGGGCGATATATCGCCTCCACCAGCATGAATTCAAATACTTTTGAATTCTTTTCCCTTCAGCCATTCAAACTCCTTCAACAGTCCAGCATCTTTTGAACGAGTCTTCAGCCTCTGCTGAACGATTATTCAAATGATTTTCACTTAAAAAGCCATTATTTTTATTCAAGTAAAATCAAGATATTTTCATTCCCAAACTCTATAAATAGGACTTAGTACCCAGCCATTATTCACCATTTGCTCTAAGTTCAGAGGCTGCTAGTGTTAAGTGAGTGTGAGAGTGTAAACACTTGGTTTGGGGAAAAACTATAAGCTTAAACATCATAAGCTTATCAAACACTTTGGGAAGTGAGTGCTATAGTATTTCGGTGGATGTTAGATTGGTCTTGCAATCTTTGAGGTAAACCCAAGACTCTAGTTCCTTTCTGTATTTTATGTTATTTCCTTTCTCAAAACCTTCTACTCAGTCCCCTAACCTTATTCTTATTTTGGTTAGGGAATCCAAGCTCTTAAGCATATAAGTCGGTAAGTATGTTTTTTTTTATGGTTTAGTCTTTCCATCTCTTTCATTTCATCTCCTTTCTTAGACTCACTCTTTCTTATGGTTTTAGGAGTGTTCCAAAAGTCCCAACTCAGTCCATAATCCCGGTAACTTTGGTAAGGAAATAGGCTAGAATCAACATGTTATGTGATTATGTTATCTATATGTTTTATGTTATTAAAAGTGTTATGATATATGTGTATGTTTGTAGGCTTGGGCATATGACCCATATGACTAACAAGACCCCAAATGGGTTATGGGCATATGACCTACTTAGCTAGTAGGACCCCACTAATCCCATGGGCATATGCTTGTTTAGTCTATGGGACCCCAAGTAATAATGGCCATTATAATAAGTGTATGTTATATGTATTATGTTAAGTCTTTATGTTTTCTTATGAAATTATGTATGTGACTTTGTGTTAGATTTTCCTTACTGGGCATTAGGCTCACTCCTTTCTGTTTATGTGCAGGAAAATAAGTTTAGAGGCGGAAAGATTCGTGACGCTTGGAGAATGTGTATCGATGATGAATGGAGTCAAGGGGCCGAGCGTTATTCGATTCGAGGATATAGTCTCCTTTTATGTTTTTATGGTTTTTATGTGTATTTTCCGCATTATGATGTAATGTCTTTTATTTTAAACCATGTTTTGTTTTAAAAGACAATGGGATCCCAAAATCCTTCTTAGTATTCTGTTTATTTGTAAATAACTCTTATTTTTCAAGTTACTCAATAAATTATGGTATTTTCGTAAAAATGTAAGTTTTATGTATAGTTTCGATAATGGTCCAATTAGTCTAGATTAGTGGGTCATTACAACATATCAATGCAGTTATGCCCAACATGGCAAAAATTACAGTTATGCCCTTCTAACACGATCCGAGCCTACATGCATACTAATATACATAGCCATGCATCTTAGATAAACAAATAGTCATATAACATGCTTTAAATCATAATCATGCATTTAACTCATCAAATCACACATAAATCCTATCATGCCCTCCTGGCACGCTAATCAAGGCCCTTAAGCCTTATTAGCGAAATCGGGTCGTTACAGTAACATTGATGAGGTCCTTCTTACGGACCTAGTTTATACACTTTGAAATTCTGAATGGTTTGTTTATTTTTCCTTTATTTTTATTTTCCTATCTTTCTTTTATTTTTGTGTGTTTTTGTATTGGGGTATTGTTATCAGATTATTTCTGCTCTCGCCTCATGGACATTGTCATCATCCAGTTGTTCTCTTTACTTATATTTTTCATTGAATATTCATTTTGACATCGAGGACACTGTCTGATTTTTGCTTGGGGGTGGTGAGCATTCATTTGAATAATCTTATTGTCTTGTTGATTTTTTAAGTCAAATTTCAAAATTATACGAGCATGAGTACAAATTATTGGTTTGAGTAAGTTCTTACTATGTTTAGCTGCTAAGAAGTGATTTCCAGAGTTCTTTTGTGCACTTTCCAAACATGTGGTAAAATGGTTGTTAGCACAAATAGTTGAGAGAAATTTCAAGTTTAAAGTTTTTCATTTCTTGGTGAGTTGTGAGAGTTGAGAAAACAACTTTTTAAACTGTTATTGATCAATTGAGTTGGTAAGTCACATTTTTTGAAATTAAAACATGACATTTACTAGAGGGATAATTTTCATGAAAGAATGAGCATTTATAATAAATTTTAAATTTGTGTTCTATTTATTTTATTTTATTGTAATTTGTTATTATTTATGTGTTGCCTCTTGTAAAAAAAAAGTGTATATATAAAAAATAAATAAAAAAGTAAAGTACCAAAAAAAAAATGAAAATGAAAAAAATGATAAAAAAAGAACATGGGCAACACTTTCTCTTATTATATTGTAATTTTGCATTAAAAAAATATTTCTATTATTATTATTTTGTTGTTTTGTATAAATATATAATATAAAACAATCATAAAAATATAAAAAATATATATTATTAATAATTTTCTTTCCTTATTTATCGTTTGTAATTAGTTGGCTCTTTATTCTTTGAGTTTTCTTTTGTAAATCCCAAATGTTTGTCATTTGAATTCCAATAAGTTGATATGCGTATCTTGCGATTAATACTTGTTCAAATTGTTTGTTCTAAAAAGTTTATCTTCTCTCATTTGAGCGTTAACTGTTACATTTCCAATTCCAAGAGTGTTATCCTTCCCATAAAAATACTTTCAATGCCCGTGAGGAATTTGGAGTTGAGACATTTACACTTTTGAGATTTCCGATACTATTTGTGTTATAACTTGCGAAAAAAATGGATATGGTTTGGTGCACATACATACAACTCTGGAATTGCAACTAAAGTAGCTTTTGTTGTCCTTGTTTTCTCCAAGTGACACGTGGCACACTTTAAGGAGGATTAAGATTCCACGTAAGTTGGTAAAGTCTTCCTCAGCCTATTCTGGGCTCCACGAGACGTAAGCCCATCCTTCATCACAGTTCACCACTACCGGAGGAGTACTTCTTCCTAGAAGAATCCCTCCCCGAGGACCCTGTCATAGGATGGTGCTCCAAGTCTAGCTACAAGACCATCTACTCCCTTATCACCTCCTCCGAGTCTACGAGGACCTTCCTTCGGCCCAGGAGAACGGTAGCCAAGTGTCAAGCACAATGACCCTACCCCAAACAACTTTCTGACATCTACGATCACATGGATCGTGGTGTCGATTCCATACAAATGGAAAAATGGATGTCCCACGATGTTGCCTGACATGGAGAAACGTGCAACAACCGCCCTGACAGTGTCAGAGATGTTGTCCCCAACGAAATGATGGGCTGACATTCCCCACTTTGGGCCCACCAAGATACGCTGGAGCTCACTAGCTCATTTAAGCATAGAATGTGTATTTATTATATAACAAATCCCCATTAATGGAGGATAATTGTAATTAGCTCCAATTAATGGGCTTAATTTCCCCAGTATCCTATAAATAGGACGAGGGAACACATTGTAAATGATCCAAATTTCTACTTTCGGAGTGAGCCATACACTGCCTGAAAACTAAGAGAGCTTAACCTTTGCAAGTTATTAGCATCCTAATACAAGTGACTAGTGGACTAGGGTTAATTAATAGCCTGAACCACGTAAAAATCATTGTTCCAATTTCTTTTTCTTTAAGCTTTTGTTTAATTAATTGTTAGTAAAAAAACTAGTCAACATTTTGGTGCTTTCATTGAGCGCATGAAGAAAGCAAGAGATGTAGAAATGGTGAACACGCGCAGAAGCTACCTGAAGATGGCCATAAGAGCGATATGATGGACATAATGGCGACACTGAATACTCTATGTCATCTTGGTTCGAAGAGCCACTAGAAGTAGTGGTGCTGAAAGATCAAATCGCCTATAGACAACGTGAAATGGAGGCACAAAAAGACAATATCGCCACCCTACAAAAGGTGGTGAATGCCATGAGGGCCACGTTGGCAGCCCAAGGGCTCTAGGTGGACCCCAATGTTTAGATACCTTGTGGCTAACTGGCATGCCACTTGCATGACTTGCTAACGTGCCACCAAAACAACCAGCTGGCGTGTTACCTCTACACCCAGTTCCTCCGGTGGAAGAAAGAGCTAAGGTTCACCAAAAGTGGAAGAGGTCTCAACGGGCTTCTGAGCCGTTCGACCTTCCGAGGAGGGTGAGAGATCACAAAGAAGTCTACAGAGTTCAAGGAGATCCTCAGACCCACAACGTCCAAGGAGCCCAGGGCATTCTGCCCAGGAATGTTGCAATGGACCGTGTCAGGCCTTGGGAAAGAGAACTCTTCGTGCCCCAGCAGCCTCGGGGAAACCTAGAGCTGGGAACCAACAGGAGAGAAGTCTCCATGAACCGAGGACACCACATAACAATCTCGGTGAATAATGATTACGATAAGTCTGATGGAAACACATAATTAGGATTCCCTGAGTATGGTTGCGTAGCCTGACTTGTGAGATAACCTCAATGCTTGCAAGAACAGGGCTGACCTGAGGACCTCCACAGGAGATACCCTCCACCAGACCTCCGAGATAACCTGAATGCTTAGAGGAAAGAAGCAATGCTTGACCAAGGGGCGTACCAGGCACACAGTGCCAATAACGATCCTCTTCGTGCAGAGTTGGAGAAAGATAATGTTAAAAATGGACAAGAGGTAGGGCCATGAGTCATACTCCAAAGATGAATATGGAGAGCCATGTGCCCAGCACATAGTTGAAACCCTGTTTCCACAAGGTTTCAAAATGCCATACATTACCCCGTACAACAGGACGACAGACCCATCCGATCACCTGTCAAAGTTCAATAGGTGTGCACTGTGTCTCTGAGGATGCTAGATGTCACCACTTCCCATTAACCTTGACAAGAGAACCTGGCGAGTGGTTTAAGAAGCATCGACCATGTTCTATTCATTCTTTGTCCTAACTGTCCTCACAGTTTCAAAGACAGTTCAAAACAGCCTAAAAGGTTGGTTTTGAGGTTAACACCCTTGCCAACAATAAGCAAGGGCCATTCGAGACCCTTAAAGCGTACATTAAGTGCTTTAAGGAGGAAGTTGCGAGGAACAAGAGGGTCGATGATGGTCAGCAGCTCATGGCCTTACAAGGCATTATCCGACCAAGTTCTCTACAATGGGATGACCAGCAAAGACGTGGATGCCACAAGCTCGATGATTTTGTTCGTCGGGCCCAAGAATACATACATTGAGAAGATGCCCGGATTGGATCTTTTGGAGGACCAATTTTTGTTCCCGCTCCTACCATCCCAGCGGCTACAACGCCCAACTCTTACTTCTCTCCATAAACTTCCACATAGACAAGTGTAATGAGTGCTCTGCAGTACAACCCCACTTCCCAAAAAGTCGACTATAGCGCGATGCCCATCGGGTATGGAGCAGCTCCTATTGGATTCAGTGCTTACCAGTCTACTTTCAATACAGGAACAACTGCTCCCTCCCAGTCAACAATGCTTAGTGAAGGCCCAAGTGGGAGCAAATGTAGGGGTCAAGAAAAAGGGAGCAAGAAAGCGAAAATATCTCCTGAGGAGAAATACTCCCCTCAATAATGTGAGTACACTAATCTAGTTGATACTCAGGAAAACATCTACAATGCCACGAAACAACAAATCCACTACCGCAGGCCATAGCCCATCTGAAGAGAGAGGGAGAAAAGAGATGCTGAAATTTTTTGCAAGTACCACAATGACATTGGTCACAATACCAATGAATGTCAAAAAATACATGATGAAATAGAGAACCTCATCAAGCTGGGGCATCTTCACCAGTATACTAGGGGTGGAGCATGCCCCGCACAAGCTCCTCTGGGAGCTCCACCCTCGAATCCATTGGGGGCACCTCTCCAAAACCAAGGGCAAGCATTAGCTACCTCATAGCCGATGGCCCATGGACCTCCTCCGGTGAATTGATGAGTAGGGACCATCTCTGGAGGACCCCACTTAGGGGGGACATAGAGGAGCTCCCATAACAGATATGCGCGAGCCCTCAATCATGATGATGAAGTTTGTGCACTAGTCGAACTCCTGGCACATATGCCTAGGATGACAGACTAAGTGATTTCTTTCACTTAGGAGGATGCTAGGAGAGTACACTTCCCTCACCATGATTCGTTGGTGATCGAGACCCATATCTCCAACAAAATGGTTGCACAGATCCTGGTGGACAATGCGAGTTCAGTGAGCATCCTGTTCAAACAAGCCTTCAAGAATACCATGCTAACAACAAGTGATCTCACCCCATCCACTTCGACCCTATATGGTTTCTCGAGCGAAGGCTTAATCCTAATGGCCAGATCAAGCTACCAAAAGCACTTGGAGAAGTGCCTAGACATGCCCTCAATGTAACGTCCCACGTCACTATGGCTGCTTCTTGGAATGATGATTGGCCCTATAAACCAACACGAGTCTTTCTAGCGTGCTTTGTCCTCACTTGCACGCTTCATGGGAAAACTTCCTAGGAGGTCACCATCTTGAGATTAGTCCAGGTCAAGCACGCTTAACTTTGGAGTTCTTAAGTGATGGGCTACTGAAAAGAATATGCATCTTGTTGATATAGGTAGTACCCATCAATCCATTTAAGCCCTCTTCAACTATGTAGTCTCATACCTACACAGTCTTAGAATCATCACACTTGACCTTCCATAAGCGGTGTGGGATTGCACAACTTTACCCGGTCTTTCCCCTTACGGATCACGGGATTCTAACTGTCACAATCACCCCTTTACGGGGCCGACGTCCCCGTCGGCCACACTTCTGGCTGGGTCAAGGCTTTGATACCATTTGTAATGCCCCATGTCATTATGGCTGCTTTCTGGAATAATCTCAAGATGGGTGACCTCCTGGGAAATTTTCCCAGGAAGCGTGCGAGTGAGGACAAAGCATGCTAGAAAGACTCGTGTTGGTTTGTAGGGCCAGTCGTCAATCCAAGAAGCAGCCATAGTGACGTGGGGCGTGACAAATGGTATCAGAGCCAGGTTCGATCCTGGGTCCTGTGGGTTATGGGCCCACGTAGATTGTGGTGATTGTGATAGTCAGAATCCTGTCATCCGTAAGGGGAAAAACTGGGTAAAAAGCTGTGCAATCCCACATCGTCTAGGGAAGGTCAATTGTGATGATTCTATGACTGTGTAGGTCTGGGACTGCACAGTTGAAGAGGGCTTAAAAAGGATTGATGGGTACTACCTATGCCAACAAGATGCATCTTCTTTTTAGTAGCCCATCACTTGAGAACTCCAAAGTTAAGCGTGCTTGACCTGGAGTAATCTCAAGATGGGTGACCTCGTGGGAAGTTTTCCCAGGAAGTGTGCGAGTGAGGACAAAGCACACTGGAAAGACTCGTGTTGGTTTGTAGGGCCAGTCTTCATTCCAAGAAGCAGCCATAGTGACGTGGGGTGTTACACTCAAGTACTATAATTTTGTGGCGGTGGAGTGCACCTCCGCCTACAACACCATTTTGGGCCGACAAGGTGGAGTTCGGGGCAGCCACCTCCATTAGGCATTTGTGCATGAAGTTCTCCACAAACTAGGAAATTAGTACAGTTCACGGGGAATAAAATGAGGCCCTCCAGTGCTACAACACATCCTTTAAGCACTCGATAATGGTAAATGGGGCAACAACTCTCGAGCAGCCTCATCTAGAGAAGATGGAAGTCTAGGCTATTCTCAAGGATCCGGAGTCCAATGAGTTGGATCCCAGGGTTGGAGATGATAGGTCGATCGAGACATTGGATGAGATCGAAGAGATTATCCTCGATGAAGCCAACCTAGAAAAGAAAAAAAAGGATGGGAGGAACCTCAAGGAAGAAGTCCGAGAAGCTGTGCTAAGCTTTCTCCGTGAGAACTAGGGTGTCTTTGCCTGGTCTCATGCAGACATGATGGGAATCGACCCTAACATTATTGGCCATGCTATGAATGTAGACCCCAATGTTGCCCTAGTGTAACAAAAAAGAAGGACACTTGAGCCAACAAAGGCGGAAGCTCTAAAAGCAAAGATGGAAAAGCTTATCGAGAACATGTTCATTCGGGAGGCCCAATACCTCAACTGGTTGGCAAATCCTATGTTTGTCTTGAAGTCTAATGGGACCTGGAGGACCTGCATTGATTTCACCGACCTCAATAAGGCTTGCCCCAAGGGTTGATTCCCTTTGCGAAGGATTAACCAGATGGTAGACACTAATTCTGGGTATGAGCTTCTAACATTCATGGATGCCTACTCGGGGTATAATCAGATCTCCATACATGTCACAGACCAGGAGCACACCAACTTCTCAATAGACAAGGGTGTCTATTGCTACAAGGTGATTCCATTTGGCCTAAAAAATGCAGGGGCCACTTATCAGAGGTTGGTGAACAAAATGTTCAAGAACTAACTTGGTCGAAACATGGAGGTATATGTGGATGACATGCTGGTCAAATCCAAAATAGTCCTGGAGCATGTGAAAGACTTAGCGGAAGCTTTCTAAGTCCTCTATAGGTTCAAGATGAATTTAATTTCCCAAAAATGTACATTTGGAGTAGCCTTTGGGAAGTTCCTTGGATTTATCGCGAGCGCCAGAGGAATAAAAGCAAATCCCAAGAAGATCAGAGCACTGATCGAGATCCTGTCCCCCAGAAAGCACAAAGATGTGCAAAGTCTGACTGTCCAGATAGCCGCTCTCAGTCCAACTGTTGAAGGCAACTGAAAAATGCATGCCTTTCTTCAATACCCTCTGAGGAAGTTAGAGATTCTAGTGGATAATATAATGTGAGCAAGCTTTCCAACAACTCAAGGTGCACTTGGCTAATCCTCCAATACTGTCAAAGCCAGTAGGTGGAGAACCCTTACTCCTCTACATGGCCATCACAAAGCACGCCATCCGTGCATCATTAGTATGTGAGGAAGGTCGCTCCCAATGTACAGTCTACTATGTCAACAAGAAACTCCTCGAAGCAGAGTCCAAATATCTGCTCATGGAGAAGCTAACCTTTTGCTTAATAATAGCTCCTCGGAACCTCAGGGCCTATTTCTAGGCACATCCCATCAAAGTGCTCACCAACAAGCCTCTCAGGTAAGTCCTCTAGAAGTCAGAGTCCTCCAGGAGACTCCTCAAATGGGCAATCGAGCTTAGCCAGTTCGACATAACTTACCACCTGAGGACCGCCATAAAGGGACAAGCGCTGGCGGACTTCATCGCGAAGTGCACTAGAATGAATGAATGACCCGAGGAGGCTCTGCCCATTAGGCCTATATGGAAGCTATATGTGGATGGGTCATCCAATGAGAACAGAGCCAGAGCAGGGCTAATCTTGGTAACCTCCGAAGGACACATAATTCATAGTGCCCTGAGATTTGGGTTTGACGCCTCGAACAATGAGGCTGAGTATGAAGCCCTCTTAGCTGGATTACGAGTTTCCCAAGAGCTCAAAGTTTAGGAACTTGAAATCTACAAGGATTCTCAGTTGGTTTTGAACTAAGTCTTTGGAGAATACCAAGCTCAGGGAACCAAGATGGCAACCTACCTGGCCAAGACCCAAGAAATGCTACAGAATTTTAAAAGATTTACCATCCGACAAGTTCCACGGGAACATAACTCCAAAGTCGATGCTCTAGCAAAGGTAGCCACCACTAATGATGTGGATATGCTCAACATTGTCCCAATTAATTACTTGGCCTCTCCATGCATCGTAGCATATGAGGAAGTGGAAACGGTCTAGCCGCAGGGCAATTAGATGGCCCCGACAAAGAAATATCTTGTCTTTGGAGAACTACCACATGACCAGAAAGCTACTCTATCAAGCTCCTCAATACGTGATCATGGACAACAGATTATGCAGGTGAGGATATTCACTGCCACTTCTTCGATGTGTGTCTAAGCAAGAGCCCAAAATCATTCTCTGAGAAGTGCATGAAGGTTTTTGCGATGACCACGCTGGGGGCCAAAGCCCTGTCAAGAAAATTATGCGACAAGATTATTTCTGGCCCACGATGAATAGAGATTTGATGGAATATGTCAAGAGAAGAGACAAATTCTAGCGATACACTAACATCCCTCATGCTCCTCCAAATGAGCTCACTCAGATGAGAAGTCCTTGGCCCTTTGCAGTTTGGGGCATTAACTTAATAGGCTCCTTGCCCATGGGAAAGGGAGGAGTAAAGTGCGCGATTGAGGCAGTTGACTACTTCATGAAGTGGGTTAAGGCCGAACTTCTTGCTACAATCACCTCCTAGAAGGCGCTGGACTTCATCATGAAAAACATTGTTTGCTGCTATGGGCTCCCGAGGAAGATAGTCTTCGACAATGGCCTACATTCGATAGTGATCCATTCAATGAATTTTGCAAAAGACACTGAGTCATCAAGAACTTCTCTTTTGTAGCTCATCTCAAGCAAACAAACAAGTGGAAGCTGTCAACAAAATGCTTAAGGCCACTTTAAAGAAAAGGCTGAAGCAGGCGAAAGAAACTTGGCCTGAGGAACTGTCTAGAGTACTATGAAGTTATCAGACCACTTCTAGGACGGCCACCGGCCATTCACCATTCTCCATGGCCTACGGGTATGAAGCCATGCTCCCAGTTGAGGCTACCATCTCCATGCACTGACGAACAAAGTATGACCAACTACCAATCACACTTTGCTTCAAGAATCATTGGACCTGGTTGAAGATCTCCAAGAAGCTGCCCAGCTCTGAGTAGCTTCCTACCAACAAAAGGTTGTCAAGTAATTCAATTCTAAAGTGAAGGATAGAAAGTTCAAGGTCAGGGACTTGGTGTTGAGAAGAGTTTTCCTAGCAATTTGAGATCCAAGAGTTTGAATGTTGGGCCCAAACTGGAAAGGCACTTACCAAGATGAAAGCACCATACGCCCTAGAACATACAAACTGGCTAGACTAAATGGGGAGTTGATCCTTTACGCCTGGAATGTCGAGAACCTTCACCGATATTTCCAGTAGTGCAAGCAATCCTATGTATTTTTTAATTTTATTACTCATATGTAGCGTACAGACATTTAATAAAAATCGTGTGTACAAAACACGATATATGAAATTCTAAAATATGCTTGTATATTTATTGTTTATTTATTTAAATTTTACTACTTGAGGATGTACTCGCTCATAGACCCAAGCAAGTGAATGTAGACCTCAATCTCTGATCACTTGGGGGGCATAAGCAAGGAGTGAAGTCATCCTACGAGAATAGCTGCTCGCGGAGCAAGACCTAGGGAACTCAATAAGAGAAACCTATATGGGGTTCCTTAGAGTAAACCTAGTTTCACAAAGCTTACGAGATTCAACGAGCCTAAAAAGCTCATCAAGAGGAATATGGGGTACCTTGGAGTTTATCCAGTGTCAAAAAAACTAGAGCCCTAAATCACAAAAGTAAGCCCCTAGAACTCAACCTCCTTCCTAAGGACCAAGCGCCCGAGAAGCACTACTACGATCTCGAGGACTGAAAATGGGAAAGGCTCACAAGTCCCGAGTTGCCTAAACTTAGGTATACAATTCCTGAGTTGCCTAGACTTAGGCCCACTAACAGTGGATAAAAATAGGTTAAATTAGGTCGATTCTTTTTCATGATATTACATTATGTAAGGAAATTGATAAAACCTTGTACATTTTATAGTCCAATTTGCATTGTTACTAAACGTTGTATGTAAAGTAAAAGTGTAAGAAAAAGAAAAAGTAGGTAAATAAAGTAGAGCAATAAAAACCATTGAGTAAAAATATTTACAACACTACTCGGGGGTTCAAGCATTAAATTTTTTTGTACCCCAAAAAGGTGTGGCTCGCAGGCCTATTATACAAAAATATAAAATAATTAAGTACAACAAAAGAAGGAGACAACCTAGTCCTGCCCTGGAGGATCCTCCTAGATGAGGTCAACGATGGGATCAACCTTGAACATCTGGCCGGTAGCCTTGGCAGTAGCAGCAGCGACGCCCTCGACTTCTGCTGCTCGGAGGAGCTCATCAAAAAGTTCACAAGTGGCATTGACTTCTTTAGTAAAGTTGAGATCGATATTACAGTTGTAGAACCATGCAGGTAGAAATCATTCTCAGTAATGCTGCCAATCTCCTTCTTCAGAGAGGCCACCTCCTTCGTCGCCTGAGAAGATACTTTCTGAGCTTTTGAGGCCTCACCCTTAGCCAATTTGGAACTCTCCTCGATGACAAGAGCCCTCTCAGGCGCCCGAGTAGCTTCCCCACGGGCTATGCCGACTACCTCTAGGACTTGATAGGCTTCCCCCTAGGCCTTGGCGACTTCCTGCTGGGCCTTTCTAGTCTCATCCTTGGCCTAATCTTTAGCATCCTTAGCCTCCTCAACCGCCTCCTCCTCGAATGCCTAGGAACATGCCTTCTCTTCCTCCAAAGCTGCCATAAGTTGGGCCAGCTCCTCCAGTGGCGCGCTAGCCTTGGCCTTTAAAGCAGCCAACTTGTCATTAGCTCGCTGGAGCTCAAATGACTTCTCCATCATTATGTCATCAAGCCTTTGGGCCACTAGAGCTAATTGAAAAGGAAATAAAATCAAGTCAGTCAATGAATAAATTACAACTCAAGACAAAGGCACATACTATGGAGAAAAGACTTACCCTCACTGTGGCATATCAGTGAGGGAGGCCTCATTGTCATCAACCAACTGGGTGAAGCTGTGAGCGATTAACTCACACATTGACTAACACATTGTGGAACTAACCCCTTGAAGAAGCTCTGCGGCCAGTGGAGTAGCAACCTCACTACGATTCTTGGGGAAAAGGATCTCCAATTGAGCCCGACGTATCGGGGCCTCCGACGACCTCCCCTTCTGAGGCTTAAGCTGAAAGGTAGTCAACTATGTCATGAAGGGACGTGAAGAGACTGGTTGCCCTCATCTAGGCGAGCATTGAAATGCTCCATCATGGCTTTGTACCTCTTAAGAAGCGCCCCCTCATAGTACTCCGAGTACACCAACAAGCGGGGAGGAGTCACCACCTTCGAGGGTTGTGAAACATCCCCCTCAGGGAACTCAACTACTGGGACCTCCATAGTCCCGGGGACTTGATGGACCAAAAATGGGTACGTTTTAAATATTTATAACTCGCAAGCGCACGAATTGTATATGGAGTATAGTGTTCGTGTAAGCATGAGGTCGAATCCAAAGGAATTGACTAAAATAAAAAAGAAACTATTTTGAACCAAAATTAAATAAACTCTAACCTAGCTCCAAGGATTGATAAGATTTAATATCAAGAAAATAAAATAAAAGATTGAAAATAAAGCTATTTAAGAGAAGAAAAATAAACCAATTATGATTTGTAAATAAGTTGTAAAAGAAAGATTATTAAAACAATATAATCCACAAAAATGTAAGTTTAATAATATTTATTAGTAAGATTCCCAAGTTTTAGTGATAGTTAAAATAAATCAAACTATAATTTTCCAAATAGATTTATAATTTAAGCACAAATATTTCTAAAAAGATAGGATTTTTCTTCACTTTAAAAAAAAAAAATTAATTTCAAAGTATTTAATGTGAATCAACCTAATGAAACAATAAAAAATAAAATAACATTATTTATAAGGCAAAACATAATATTTATGTTCTAAGCATTGAATGTGTACAATTTAATGACATATCTTAATCAAAGAATATTATGTTTTGCAAAATGAAGAGCAAAGTGTAATATTATCTAACAATCGAAAATACAAGATATTAAAGACGAGAGACATATATGAAGAAGAAAAATCCAATAACTTGGTTGCATTAATTACAAGGGAAATGAACATACAACAATAAATACTATCTAGTTACAAGTTGCTTCATCATGATCTTAATAATGTTATGAAAAAGATTAGAAGCACATAACTAGAATCCAAAATACATTACAAAAGAAATACATACTTGACGCAAAATGGTCTTCCAGAAGGAAGAGAGAAAATGTTGAGAGAAAGTGTAGAAAATATGATAGTAACCCAAAAATGAAGCACTCAAAAATGGTCTTGAAATTACATATTTATAGTCATAATGAGAGTATTAAAATAATCAACTTAAATTGATCAAATTAATAAAATGAATAGTAATATGGCAAGTAGAGGTAAATTTTAGGGTGTAATGATGGATTTTGTGGTAAAATATGTAGAAAAAATGGGTAAAAAAATGGCACTTGGGCATTATGGGACAAAGGGACAAGGGTCCAATTGATGGGCTCAAGAGAAGAGGAGGTAGGCGGGCCTGGGTTGCTGCAGGTGGCTGGGCTTCATGGGCTTGGGTTGGGATGGCCTGTGGAGCTGGGAAGGCTGCAGGCGACAGGGGCCATGGGCCTAGGAGGCAGCTGGAGGCTGGAGAGGGCAAGCAGGCATGAATTGTGGGCTGGAAGGCAGGCGCAAGCCTTGGGCTGGCGTGATGGGTCGTGGAGCTGGGCTGAGAAGGAAGGCCCATGCACATGGGACCTTTAATTGGCTTCCCGTCGGCCATGGGCTCAATTGGAGGCAGCAAATTGGGCTTGGGAAATTACCAATTTCCTTTGCTTTTCCTTCAAATCTAACACTTTATTTTCTTCTGAATTTTTCAAGAAAAATGCACATCACATCCTACAAAATAAACATGCATTAAGTGTTAATAAAATATTTTCATTTATAAAATAAATCTTATAAATTCTTTGAAATTATTAATTAATACTTAATTGAGTTTAACATTTAAAATCAATAAAAGTACATTTTTTTTACTTCTAACTAAACAACAATAGTTAAAATAAATAAACTACATCATTTTACAAAATATATAACTATAAAAACACACAAAAATCTATAAAATTAAAATAAACCTAATAAATTCAAAATAACTTAAAAACTGAATAAATTACTGAAAATTCTTAAGAATTAACCAACAATTAACATATAAAATATGATAACATAACTCTATTTTGTAGAGTTATCACACCCCCAAACTTAAAGTTTTGCTAGTCCTCAAGCAAAAGAAAATTAAAACACACATAATTTTTTTATTGGTTATTTTTAATATTTTTTTTATTGGTGATATCTTAATTATTTCCTCAAAAGTTTCACAATGACAATAGCTCTAAAAAACTTATGAATATAGATTAAGCTTATGTATTTAATCAAATAGTTAATCTTGCTTTCTAACTTATATTTTTAAGACCAATTATTTTTCATATAAACTTATAACAAATTTGAAGTGTTCTATTATAATATATATATATATATATATATAATTTAAGCAAAATTGACCAAATAATTAGAAACAAAGCTTAAGAAATATTCATATTTTTAAGAGAACTACATCCACACTCAATCAAGGTTTTTATCTTTGGAATTAAAAGATATCACCAAAGTTCAAAACAAAAGAAAAATTTAAAGACAACATAATATATATAATTTTTTTAAATTTTTTTTGAACAAACTTAACACAATTCTACCCTCAAATTCAACATAATGAATAGTAAACAACCATTAAACTCACTACCCCCAAACTTAATTTAAGCATTGTCCTCAATGTGTCAAAATATAAATATAAATTAAAATTTAAAAGAGGTTAGAGTTTAGAATGGTCGTACCTCATCGTGGTGCATCGTCAAGAGAGCAAGAAACACTTAACAAAAAGTAAAACACACGAAAACAAGCTGTAACGCCCCAAACTCCAGGGACCGTTATAGTGTGCCTTATAAACAGTGCTAAACTCGCTAATCGAGTCATTTGGCCAAAATCGTGTAACTAAGTATGATTAGCGGTTTAGGGATTAAAAATTTTGGTTAAGATATAACGTTTCATTAGAACATTTACTGTATACATTGGGATCCAAAAAATATAATTATTTACAACAGGTCGATCTAAGCGGCAAAACAGGGTTTAACCCTAGTTCCTCTTTCAACCCTCGGCCGTGGCGGTCGAGCAGCCGCAAATGTACACATCGCCACCTAAGCTCTCCAACTCAAGGATGGTCCAGCTTTCTTTTGCCTTTACCTGCACCACATAGCACCCGTGAGTCGAAGCCCAGCAAGAAAACTTAATATGCTGATGAACAGTAATAAGTTGTCATCTAATCATAAGGCACACGCCTAGGAAATACAACCCTATTCAAGCAGGCAAATAGGTTCACGTAATGTTGAGTATAACACATCAACCAATGATCATAAAAATCATCCAGGACTTTTAACCCAAAATAGAAGAGTGACAGTGGTACAGTCACCGAGGTGGGTTCCGTTCCCTTTATAAATAAGTGATCCTTTCACTAGCTTAAACAAGATAGGTATCTGGTGAAATAGTCACTAGCATAAACCTATCGAGTAGATAAGTGATCCTTTCACTAGCTTAAACAAGATAGGTATCTGGTGAAATAGTCACCAGCATAAACCTATCGAGTGGATAAGTGATCCTTTCACTAGCTTAAATAGGATAGGAGCATGATGACTAGTCACCAACATAACCTTCCTCATGACCATAGAGTCATAACCATGGAGTACTGCTCCCTAGCCATGTGACAAGCAGTCACCTAGGCCTTTGGCCCTGGCTCTGAGTAACTAGTCTTAGACTAGACAAGCGCTTATAAGTTTCATCAACCTTAGGGTCGGTCCAACATTAATACCCCATATGAGTCATTCAATGCTGATATCGATTAGATCTAATCTTCATTCGGCCCTGTGTTCAGGACGCTTACGACATTTCTGAATCTTAGGTCAGTGACACACGACTAGTGCCGACCCTGACTAGTCAGTGCCATACACAAGTAAGCGATGCTACCAAACATGTATCACATATCAAATATCCATATACAGGGCATTCAGCACGCTTACTCAATAATTTCTAGCACAATTAGGATCATGCATAAACACAGAGGCTCAAGCTCTGAACAATATCATACTCAGTATATATAGCATGTTCTAATCACATGTTTCTCGTGCATTACATTTAAGCATTCAACATGCATAAAGAATAACCATGCATGTCACATATACACCGAGTGCAGTTTTCTTACCTCTGGTTCGAGTGAGAATTAGAACAAGAACGACCCTTGAGAACGATCGATCCTATAATCCTTTAGCGGTCACCTAGTCATAACCAAATACAAGCTCTGATTGATGAAAATCAACAAAGATAGGGTCTTGATCTAAACCCCACTCTCGGGACCTTGAAACATGCCCACACGGTGAGTAGATTCGATCCCGGGCCTGAAGGATTGAAACCCCGAGCCAAAAACCCTTAAAAATACTCAAAACGGGTTTTTGAGGAAACAGGGTAGTGCTACAGCGCTACCCTCCTAGCGCCCCAACGCTCTTCTCAGAACCACAAACCTCCCATCAGCAAACCTGTGTAGCGCTAGCGCCCTCTGATGGGCATTGTAGCTCTACCACCAGACTGAACCACCCCTGAAACCTCCTTCTTCGACTCCTTCAATTCCAACCTGATTCCAATGCTTCCAAATCCCAATTTTGATGCCAAATGAACCCAAAACCATCCTCACATACCCCAAGCATCACAACCACAAGAACCCTAACCAAAACTCCAATCAATTCCCAACTTACCAACTCAAAAACCAGCTGAAACTTAACTAAGAAAATAGAGCAAAACCAAGAGTTCCAATGGCTAAAATCTCACCTCAATCTCAGCAACACATCCTCTTCAATGGTGGTGCATAACCCTAGCATATCCCAGCTTGGTTCCTTGGCTTGATTCCTCAAAAAGAGCTTGAAAATTCAAGGAGAAATGGAGGAGAAAAACCATTGGGAGAGAAGGAAAACAATCCTATGTTTTCCTCTTCTTTCTACAGCCTTAATGGCTGATATACATCCTTAAGGGGTGAAAAGACCTAAATGCCCTCAAGTCTAAAATAAAGCCTTGATAGCCACCAAGGTCAAAATCTCCCTTTCGCACCTATTTCGCTAATTATAATTAACACCCTCCAATTCCCACTATTCTCAAATACCAATAAATTATACCCCATTACCCTTTAATTCCCAGTAATGCTCTAATCATTAAAATCACCCTGAGACTCACCCCGAGCCCCGAACTTAAACCCGTTATGACCATACTGAACACTTGCATTCCATTATTGTCTCATGCCGAAAGGCTCGAACAAATCCACATATAATGTGGTACCATTCATAACTCACCCACATGCACGAAAATACACAATCACGCCCTCAACGGGCCAAATTACCAAAAGGCCCTTATAATAATAAATACACCCATATGCATTCATTTATCATCATATAGTAATATAATTCACATAAAAATGCATACGATCACTAAATAACATCATAAATCAATTATGGCCCTCCCAGCCTCCTAATCAAGGTCCTAACCCTTATTAGGAAATTCGGGGCATTACAACTATCCCCTCCTTATAGAAATTTCGTCCTCGAAATTTACCTAAACAGCCCGGAATAAGAATTCCGCAAAATTGCTTCCAGTATTCCAGGTCGTTCCCTCATCCTCACTGTCTCTATAACATTACCTTAACTCAAGGTACACTCCATTCCTCAGAACCTTATTTCTTTCTGTTACAATATGAACTCACTATTCCTTACCGGAATACTTTACCTTAACCTTCTGATCCTTATAACTCAACTCATGAGTTCCTTTAACCCATGTCCCCTGCATGGCAATACATAACACACTGCATTCAACTGACAGTGCGAAAGATAAGGCTGATCCAAAGTCAACCTAACCAATCCTATCCAGGACTCAACTGCCGAGATAATCTAGGGCTTAGCTTGCCCTTAACTCCTCACCCCTTTCCGTGGTGATACTTTAGGGAAGATACATTCTCCTAGTTGGAATTCCACATTCCTACTTTTCCAATTCAGTAAAGCTTTTCCATTTATTATGAGAAGTGAGCATCCAAGCTCTAACCTCTAATAATCTCAATAGTCCCCTGAACCAGCTCAGGATCCAGATATATATTAACTCATTCATCTTATAAGATGTTCTTCCAATAATAATTGGATAATCCTCTCTCTCTGATTTACCATCAGTATGAGAGTAGTAAACTGTATTGAATTCCATCTATATACTCATTGCCTTCTTAACCCTTCCAAAACCTGGAAGTCGCACTAGAGCGTTCATCTGATAAGATAGACCTTGAATCCCATGAAGGCACACTATCTCTCTCACTTAGAGATCTGGATTCTGATCAGCTGTGTTATTCATCCCTGTTGACAAAATAAATTTACTTAAAACACTGGTCCACAATGACCCAATCCAAATCATGCTGACCCCTTAACCTAGGCAGTTCCACCACGAAACCCACCGCGACGCTTCCTTATTCCCACTATAAAATACTCAAAGCCTGCAATGGCTTTGCCGATTCCTGACACTCTGTCTTGACCTATTAACAGGTTAAGAACTTTATCATACATTCCATTATGCCCCTCTCCATCACAGGCCACCACTATAAAGCTTGCAAACTTTGATACAATGCAGAATGCCTGAATGAAGAGAATAGGAGAATAACCTGAGATTCATCCAGAATCTCCCAATTAATCCCAGTGTCCATCGGATTCTAAATCCGATCTTCATACCTCAATAAATTCATATCTGACACTGTATAATCCTTAGCTAATCCAATTAAGACATTATCCTCAATCTTCCTATCTGTGATTCACTTAATCATCTTTTCCTTTTGATTTTCCCTGAGATAATATTCCCATACATAAATCTGGCCATCTGGCCCACCAGAAACTCTACCCTAGTTCTAGTCAGATCCTTTAATCAACATACTGTATAGGCAATCACTTTTATCTACTACTGAGGTGTCATAACCACCCCAAACCTGATTCTGATATGCAAGAAGACTCAGAATTAATTCCCAAGGCACCTGCAATATCCTTACCATTCAAGGAAACTCTTGCCCCCAAAGCGTTCCTTGACCTTGGCAAATCTTCGCAGAGAAAACATCACAATACCATCGTCCAAGACGATCAAAATTCCATTCAAACAATCCTTTGAATGCTCTATTCACCTGATTCATAATCACTTGGCATTAAACAATTTTCCCAACACATAACTCAGCACTTCCAGTGCCCTTATCGGATACAAATAATCATTTATTTTTCCTTTTCCCTGATCTCTAACTGGTGCTAACCAGATCAAAGATCCACCTTAAAGAATTCCATTTTACTCATTAACTGGGCCTTTTATTCTTACAACTCTGTTGAGCCATTCAAAACAGTGCCCTAAATCTTGTTTCCATTCCTAGCATTAACTCAATCACCATTCTATCTTTTCACATAAAGGAACCCTGACAAATCCCCTGGAAACACATCCAGAATTCACAGACCAATTCAGTCTGTCCCAATCCCACTGGCACAATCTAAGTGGTATCCACCACACTACCTAAGAGTTCCATGCATCTTTCTGCCATCAAACTCTAGCTACAGATGTCATAAACATATCCAATCCATGCATAGTGCCAATTGTGACAAGGCTTTCCACTCTTAAACTCAAGAGTTACTATCCTTTCCTTGCCATTTAGCATTGCCCCACAATTACTTAACCAACCCATACCCTGGATCAAACCAAAGCTAGTCATAACCAGCTTTATCAAAGTCACTAACGAGTCCTTCCACAATAATTCACCTGATCTCTTAAATTACCAATATAGTTTCACTTTTCATCATAACATAACCATATGACCTGTATATCAACTTTATACCTCTCTATACGCAACAAATAAAGGACAACATGGCACCAAATCAGTCAGCACAAAATAAAGATCAGAACCAAAAACTGATCTGCCACCCCTAAGGAACTAGTCTCGGTCTCAGACTCTGACTGCCTTGGAATAAACACTCAAGTTGGAATTGAGCTGTCTATCCCCTTTTGCTCATGCTCTCTTAGCCTTGGCAATCCCTCTTGAAATTCCCAACGATGCCGCATGCAAAACAGCCCTTGCTCAACATTCTCCTAGATGATGCCTCTTGCACCGAATGCATATTGGACAAGTCTTCCAGCCTTCACTCTTGCTTGCTCTAATAAGTGGAGATACCACTATCTGAGCTTCGTGCTCCTTGGCACTCTTCTTCTCACCTTTTATGCTCTCAACAGCAAGAGCCTTCTCTACTACCTGAGCATAGGTAGAGACTTCATACACTGGGGCAACTCTAATGCCCTGAGCTATTCGAGGGTTCAATCCCTGAACAAAATTTTCTTTCCAAGCCATAACTGTGGGTACCATGTCTAAAGAAAACTTGGCCAACCCTTCAAATCTACTAACATACTCGGCTATTATTGCCTTTCCTTGAATGAGATTCAGAAACTCATTCATCTTAGCAGTCTTAGCTGCATCACAATAATACTTCTCATTAAACAACTGCCTAAATTCTTTCCAATCCATCACAGCTGTATCTCGTGTCTGGGATACTACTTCCCACCACGTCCGGGCATCATCCCGCAATACATATGTAGCACATATCACTCTATCATGACCTACCAGCCCCATACTGTCAAGAATGGAACTGATCATGCCCATCCATTGCTCAGCTCCGAATGGATCTAAGCCTCCCTCGAAAACTGGAGGGTAATACTCCTGAAATCTTCTACAGAGAAATTCCCATCTGTTCTCAACCCTAGGCTAAGCTAAAGCTGGTGCCACTCCTGGCACAACAAAGGAAGAGGTCCTTCCCAACAGATTCTACTGTTGCTTCAAACACCTAATCTCTTCCTCCTGCCTCTGCAATCTTGATTGCAAATCTGCAAGCATCTGCTGAAAATTCATAGGAGCAGATGAAGAACTAATACCTTGGCTGTAATTCCCAGCCCCTAAATAACCACCACCAGGCCTCATTATCTGACTTGAATGTAAACCTGCTGATTGAATCTGCAGTCAATAACTTGACCCATTAATCATGATGAGCATATCAAGAGTTTTCCCCCACGGGATAAATCTTACCACACCACAATCATTAACCACTTGCAATGCTAAAAACAAGCCCATGGCATTCATACATCAATCATAACCTGCTCTTCCAACAATCACACCATGCCTCCAACTCCAGCATGCAAATATTACAATTATATATTCATAGATCAGGTAATCATATGATCACATTCATATATATATATATATATTCACAGAGCATATAATCATATAGTCAAGAGCCAGGCTCTATCAGAATCTCATGCTCCCTAATACAATGTGTAGGTAAAGCATTTACATTCTATTTAAGCAGTTAAGCACATAACTACAGAAATAGTTACCATCCCCTGAGTAAAGCTATCTTCAGTGATGAGTGTACATGCTCAGCTTGTCTTCAAGAACCATAAACCTTGGCTTGCTCTGATACCAAAGTTGTAATGCCCCAAACTCTAGGAACCATTACAGTGTGCCTTGTAAACAGTACTAAACTCGCTAATCAAGTCATTTGGCCAAAATCGTGTAACTAAGTATGATTAGCGGTTTAGGGATTAATTTTTTTGGTTAAGATATAATGTTTCATTAGAACATTTACTGTATACATTGGGATCTCGAAAATATAATTTAAAGGTCTATTACAAGAAAATATTTACAACAGGCCGATCTAAGCGGCAAAACAGGGTTTAACCCTAGTTCTTCTTTCAACCTTCGGCCGTGGCGGTCGAGCAGCCGCATATGTACACATTTCCATCTAAGCTCTCCAACTCAAGGATGGTCTAGCTTTATTTTGCCTTTACCTGCACCACATAGCACCCGTGAGCCGAAGCTCAACAAGAAAATTTAATATGCTCACATGTTTCTCGTGCATTACATTTAAACATTCAACATGCATCAAGAATAACCATGCATGTCACATATACACCGGGTGCAGTTTTCTCACCTCTGGTTCGAGAAAGAATTAGAACAAGAACGACCCTTGAGAACGATCGATCCTATAATCCTTTAGCGGTCACCTAGTCATAACCAAATACAAGCTCCGATTAATGAAAATCAACAAAGATGTGGTCTTGATCTAAACCCCACCCTCGGGACCTCGAAACATGCCCACACAGTGAGTATTTTCGATCCCGGGCCTTAAGGATTGAAACCCCGAGCCAAAAACCCTTAAAAATACTCAAAACGGGTTTATGAGGAAACAGGGTAGTGCTACAGCGCTACCCTCCTAGCGCCCCAACGCTCTTCTCAGAACCACAAACCGCCCATCAGCAAACCTGTGTAGCGCTATAGCGCCCTCTGATGGGCGTTGTAGCTCTACCACCAGACTGAACCACCCCTGAAACCTCCTTCTTCGACTCCTTCAATTCCAACCTGATTCCAATGCTTCCAAATCCCAATTTTGATGCCAAATGAACCCAAAACCATCCTCACATACCCCAAGCATCACAACCACAAGAACCCTAACCAAAACTCCAATCAATTCCCAACTTACCAACTCAAAAACCAGTTGAAACTTAACTAAGAAAACAGAGCAAAACCAAGAGTTCCAATGGCTAAAAACTCACCTTAATCTCAGCAACACACCCTCTTCAATGGTGGAGCATAACCCTAGCTTATCCCAGCTTGGTTCCTTGGCTTGATTCCTCAAAAAGAGCTTGAAAATTCAAGGAGAAATGGAGGAGAAAAACCATTGGGAGAGAAGGAAAGCAACACTCTGTTTTCCTCTTCTTTCTACAGCCTTAATGGCTGATATACATCCTTAAGGGGTGAAAAGACCTAAATGCCCTCAAGTATAAAATAAAGCCTTGAAAGCCACCATGGTCAAAATTGCCCTTTCGCACCTATTTCGCTAATTATAATTAACACCCTCCAATTCCCCCTATTCTCAATATTCTCAAATACCAATAAATTATACCCCATTACTCTTTAATTCCCGGTAATGCTCTAATCATTAAAATCACCCCGAGACTCACCCCGAGCCCCGAACTTAAACCCGTTATGACCAGACCGAACACTTGCATTCCATGATCGTCTCATGCCGAAAGGCTCGAACAAATCCACATATAATGTGGTACCATTCATAACTCACCCACATGCACGAAAATACACAATCACGCCCTCAACGGGCCAAATTACCAAAATGCCCTTATAATTATAAATACACCCATATGCATGCATTTATCATCATATAGTAATATAATTCACATAAACATGCATATGATCACTAAATAACATCATAAATCAATTATGGCCCTCCCGGCCTCCTAATCAAGGTCCTAACCCTTATTAGGATATTCGGGGCATTACACAAGCACACAAAAATAAACACACAAAACAAATAAAACATAAGTTGGCAAGAGTAATCACAAGCAATCAAATAACTTGGTAAATAGAATCCTCAAGGACGATTTCATCCAATTCATTGATTTTTAATTCCAAAAATGGTTTTAATTTTTGTCCATTAACTTAAAAAATATCACATTTTTTAGGATTTTCAATTTCAATAGCTCCATGTGGAAAAACAATATGAACAATGTAAGGACCGGACCACCTAGAGCTCAACTTTCCTGGGAATAAATACAAACGAGAGTTGTATAAAAGGACTTTTTGACCTCGAGAAAAATCTTTTCTCATGATAAAATTTTATACGATCCTTATACTTTTTTGAATAGTCATACGCATCATTCCTAATTTTTCTAGCTCATTCAATTGAAGCTTTCTTTTCTCACCTGCTTTGTCTAAAGAAAAATTTAACTGCTTAATTGCCCAATAGACTCCATGTTCTAATTCAACAGGTATGTGGCATGCCTTCCCATACAAAATTTTGTTGGGTGACATGCCAATGGACATTTTTTACGCGGTACAATATGCCCATAATGCATTAGTGAGTCTTAAGGACCAATCTTTCCTAGTTGGAATAACAGTTTTCTCTAAAATGTGCTTAATTTCCCTATTAGACACTTCAACTTAACCACTAGTTTGTGGGTAATATGGTGTTGAGACTTTATGTGTAATGCCATATTGTTTCATCAAATGTTCAAATGACTTATTAAAAAAGTGTGTACCAAAACAGGAAAATGTATTTTCTTTTAAAAACCGAAGCACAACTCTGTGGTCATTAGTATGGCATGCAATAGCCTCAACCCATTTAGACACATAATCAACTCCAACAAGAATATAAAGATTACCAAAAGAGTTAGAAAATGGTCCCATAAAATCAATGCCCCAAACATCAAATATGTCAATGACAAGAATAGGATTCAAAGGCATCATGTTTCTTTTAGTTACACTTCCTAACTTTTGACATCTCTCACAAGCTTTACAATAAATATATGTATCAAGAAAGATAGTAGGCCAATAAAAACCACATTGTAAAACTTTGGCAATTGTTTTCTTACCACTAAAATGTCCTTCGCATGCATGATCATGACAAAAAGATATGATTTTAGGTTGGTCACAATTTGGAATGCAACTTCTAATTATTTGATAAGGGCAGTATTTAAACAAGTAAGGATCATCCCAAATAAAATTTTTCACCTCAGAATAAAATTTAGATTTATCATGCTTAGACCAATGAGATGGTATTTCTTTAGTGACTAAATAATTAACAATATCAGCATACCAAGGCAAGGAAGAAACATGCATGAATTGTTCATCAGGAAATGTTTCAGTGATAGGAGTGCATTCATGAGTATTTTCAACAACTAGCCTAGAAAAACGATCAACAACAGCATTTTCAGATCCCTTTTTATCAAGTATTTTTAAGTCAAATTCTTGTAAAAGAAGGATCCAACAGATCAAATGAGACTTATCATCTTTTTTCGACAAGAGATATTTTAATGCAGCATGATCATAATAGACAATAATTTTAGACCCTAACAAATAAGACCTAAATTTCTCCAATGCAAAACAATAACAAGTAGTTCTTTTTTAGGTTGTGGAATAATTTAATTGAGCATCATTTAAAGTTTTTCTAGCATAGAAATTACATGAGGTATTTTTCAAGTCTTTGTCGTAAGACAACACCTATAGCATAATCAGAAGCATCACACATTATTTCAAAATGTATTTTCCAATCATGAGGTCGAATAATGGGTGCAGTAGTCAAATTTTTTTTCAATTTATCAAAGGCAACATGAAAATCATTATCAAAGAGAAAATAATTTTCTTTTCCAAGTAAATGACATAAAGGCCGAGAAATTTTGCTAAAGTCTTTTATAAATCTTCTATAGAAACCGACATGACCTAAGAATGATCTAATTTCTTTCACTGTTTTAGGTGGGGGAAGTTTTGAAATAAGATTAACTTTAGCTTTATCAACTTCTATTCCCTCAGATGAAATCACATGTCCTAAAACAATTCCTTTCTTAACCATAAAATAAAAAATTTCCTAATTAAGTACAAGGTTTTCTCTTGACAGCGAATCAAGCAAAATAAAGATGGTGCAAACATTCATCAAAGGAAGATCCAAACAAAAAAAAAATCATCCATAAATACTTCAAGGAAACTTTCAACCATGTAAGAAAAAATTGGAATCATACAACTTTGAAAAGTCGCAGGTGCATTGCATAATCCAAAAGGCATGCGATGATAGACAAAAGTTCCAAAAGGGCATGTAAATGTAGTCTTTTATTGATCTTCTTGAGCAATGGGGATTTTTTTATATCCCAAATACCCATCAAGAAAGCAATAATATCCATGACCAACTAAACGTTCAAGCATTTGATTAATAAAGGGTAAAGGAAAGTGGTCTTTCCTAGTAACATTATTTAATTCCCTAAAGTTTATGCACACTCTCCACCCTGTTTGTACTCGAGTAGGGATTAATTCATTTTTCTCATTTTCAACAACAGTGATCCCTGACTTTTAGGCTGAACTTGAACTGGACTAACCCATTGACTATCAAAAATAGGGTAAATGATACCTACGTCTAATAGTTTAATGACCTCTTCTCTAACTACTTCTTTCATATTCGGATTTAGCCTTCTTTGACATTCCCGAGAGGTTTTAGCATTCTCTTCTAGATGGATTCTATACATACATATGGATGTGATAATTCCTTTAATGTCCAATGGTCCAACCTATGACTTCTTTATGTTTTCTAAGAACATCTAACAATTTATCTTCCTGTTCTTTATTTAAGGCGGATGCTATGAAGCAAGATTTCAAACTCTCCTAGAAAAGCATATTTTAAATTTTCTGGCAAAGGTTTCAGGTCTAACTTTGGAGACTCAAAAATTTATTGAATATGCTCTAGGGGTGAAAAAGGTTTAGTTATGGTATCATTTAAGGGCATAGACTCTAACAAAGAATTCACATCATTCATGGAATCATCAACATGTAAGCTCATACCAAAGTATTTTTCACAAAAGTCAAGCAAGTCATTTCCATCATCTTCAAAAATATTCTCAATCATGTTAACTTCATGCACTTCCTCACACTCAACAGATTTAGCAACATTAAATACATTCAATTCAATAGTCATATTTCCAAAAGATAACTTCAAAACGCCATTATGACAATTAATGATTGCATTAGATGTAGCTAAGAATGGTCTACCTGAAATGATAGAAATTTGAGCATGCACATTTTCCACAGGTTGAGTATCAAGGACAATGAAGTCAGCAAGAAAGTAGAATTTATCAAAATTTATCAAAACATCTTCTGCAATGCCTCTAGGAATTTTCATAGAACGATCGACTAATTGAAGAGTTATAGAAGTAAGTTTTAGTTCACCAAGAACAAGTTGTTTATAAACAGAATAAGGCAATAAATTCACACTAGCACCCAAATCAAGTAAAGCCTTGTTAATAAAATGATCACCAATAATGCATGAAATTGTGGGACATCGATGATCTTTATATTTAACAAGACTCTTATATTGAATAATGGCACTAGCTTGTTCAGTTAAAAACACATTTTTAGGAACATTAGTGTTTCTTTTCACAGTACAAAGATCCTTAAAAAATTTAGTGTAGGCGGGAATTTGTTTAATGGCATCTCAGAAAGGGATATTGATACTAACTTGCTTAAAAACTTCTAATTATATTGGCCACCTTTTTTAATTGGAATCAATCTTTCTGGGAATGGGGCTTTGGGAATGAAAGGATGAATTAGAGTATCCTCCCTTGAAGAGCCATTGGCATTAGAGCTAGAAGGTTGACTCTTTTCTTTTTCTTTTTCAATCTCGGTATGTAATCGGGTTTAACAATGTTCTTTCTGGACCTAAGAGTTGAAATTAAATTGGCTTCTCCATTATGGTTAGATTTTCCTATCTCATATTGGCCTTTTGGATTTGAGATAGGTTGACTAGGAAATGTTCCTTTTTCTCTATCAGCTAAAGTAGTAGAGAGTTGTCCTACTTGTGTCTCGAGTTTGGTAATTGATTGAGACTGGTTTTGTAGGATTTGTTGAGTGGATTGCATACATTGTTGTAAAGTATATTCTAAGGAAGATTTACTTTGTTGAGGATATGATTGATTTTGTGGGAAAGGAGATTTGTTTTGCGTGTTGTATTGGTGACCTTGATTCATTGGAGGCTGGTTTTGTCTCTATGAAAAATTTGGATGGTTTCTCCATTTTGGATTATAAGTGGATGAAAATGGGCCATCATTTGGTTTCCAAAAAGCATGAAGAGCATTTGCCTCTTCAAAAACGGCCCATTGGTAGGAAGGACATGATTGAGCATTATGGCAAGGACTAGAACACATAGAACAAACATCTTTTCTGGGTCGCATTGGAGAATTTATAGTTTGGCATATGGCTAAAACTTCTACTTTTCTCGCTAATTTGTCTAAGGATGTTCTTAAGTCTAATTCATCTTTTCCTTCATACCTTCCTCCTCTTTTTGGTGAATTAGTTGACCTTGACCTAGGATCAAAATAATTCAATTGTTGTGAATTGGCAGATAAATCTTCAAGGGCGTCCCAAGCCTCTTGCCTTGAAATTGTAAAATTTTTCCAGTATGCATAGATTGAATCATTTGGCGATTAGAGGGAGTCAAACCATCATAAAATTATTTTACGAGTTTCCATTTTTCAAAACCATGATGAGGACATTTTAATAATAAATCTTTCCCAACATTCATAAATCTCTTCATTATCTTTTTGAAAAAACTTAGAGATTTCTCTCCTTAGACTATCAGTTTTAGACATAGGAAAAAAATTCAACGAGAATTTATTATAAAGTTTATCCCATGTGGCTATAGACCCCATGAGAATGGAATTTAACCAAGATTTTGATTTTTCTTTTAATGAAAAAGGGAATAATCTTAGTTTGACTGACTCATCAGAATTTTTTTGAAATCTAAATGTTGAGCAAATTTCTAAGAAATCTTTGACATGCATGTAAGGATCCTCTCTATCTAACCCATAAAATGATGACAAAAATTGAATGATTGATGGTTTAAGCTCAAAATGGGTAGCATAAGTGGTAGGAAAAACAATACATGAAGGAGCATTAGATGAAATAGGTGCAAAATATTCAAGCAAGGTTTTTTCATGCACAACATTTTCGTCAACATGATTTCTATTAATATTAGCAATTGGTTCCATGATGCTCAAATTTTTACTAACACTTTCAATTTCAAATAAAGATAAACGTCTCTTTACTAATCAATTTTTAGAATTACATTCCCAATGATGCATACAATTTTCACAAATAAGGTAGCAAAGATAATCTCAAGCAAACAATTTTTCTGATGCGGAAGATCAGTAAAAACTGCAACCACAAAGCATACTTAATTTTTTTTTTAGAGATTTCACAGTAATGTACTTTTTTTTGTTTCCTCGTCTCTAGGCCTATTTGATTCCACTTTATTATCTTTTTAAAATAAATCAAACTATCATTTTCCAAATGGATTTATAATTTAAGCACAAATTAGTTATAAAAAGATAGGATTTGTAATGCCCCAGATTTCCTAATAAGGTTTAGGACCTTGATTAGGAGGTCGGGAGGGCCATAATTGCTTTATTATGCTATTTAATGATATTATGCATGTTTAGGTGTATTAAATATGCATGTGAACCCATTTGTGATTAATTGGGTGATTTTCATATTTTGGCCATTTCGGGCATTTTTGGCATATATGTGAAATGGGCGTGGTGCTTTGTTATTATCTGGTTATGCCAGGGTTACCCAGCACAAGACGATCCTAGGAGGTAAGCTAGTGGGAAAGTCACAACAGGATTTAAGCTTGACTTGGAGTAAGTCAAGGGGTATTTATAGCATTACCGGGTTATTGGGTAATGGGAATTAACATTTGGTGATAAATTGGGAGTTAGTAAGACCAGGGGGAAATTCTGGAAGTTTTGACTATAATGTCCCCGGGGGTGTTCTCGGGACCCCGAGCATTAGGTTTTATTGGAAGCTACTTAAGCTTGAAGTAACCTTTTAAGAAAATAAAAAGAACGTTCTGTACGCTCTCTCTCCCTAAAGTTCCCTTTTCGTTCCCGATCGCATTTTCGAAGGTATCTTGAGTTCTAGGACTCGGAATCAAGCGAGGATTGAGGCATAGCAATCCTAAGGAGAATTAGAAGCTTATTAGCCGGAGGATTTAGTTGGAGACAACTCAATCGGAGGTAATTCAAGTTTAAGTTTTAAGTTTTTAAAAGTCTTTAAGCTTGAATTGGACTTTGTGAATCGTTGAGTTTTTAGGTTGTTTGAACCTTGGGTTTTGGTGGTTTTGGACCATTGGGGAGTTTGGGAACTTTGATTTAATGATTTGGGAATGTGTAGACATGTTTTTGGGAGGTTTTAAAAGGTTAAAACGAAGGGAAAATGGCTGCCCCGAAGTTGGGCCGCGGCCCTGTTCTTGGGAGCCGCGACCCTTGCTCGATGAAGCAGGTGCCCCAGTTTTGCCTTGCTGGGCGCCGCGGCCCTTGGTGTTGGGCGCCGCGGCGCTTGCTTCTGGTGGTGCTGGGGGCCGCGGCTCAGGGTGCCAGGGTCGCGGCTCAGGCAGGCTTTTGAGCCCGTTTGGGTGTTTTGACCCCGGGAACATGGTGTTAAGCCTCGGGATCATTCATACTACCCGGATTAGTGAGGATTGATGTCTTGGAGGCTAAGTTTTAGTTCAAGGGCTGGTTTTTGAACTTGAACTCATTGGATCACCATTTGTGGTTGTGACTAGGTTAACACTAGAGGCTTGGATCAGGATCGTGCTTGTGGCTCATTTGTTGGTAACCTGTGCTTGGACCTAAGGTAAGAAAACTGCACCCCATATGTGACATGCATGGTTATGATTGATGCATGTTGAATGTTTAAATGTAAACATTGATGGCCTAATGAATGCTTGGCAATCTTGCCCATTTGTATATGATTATTGTCAAGGCATGCTGGATGATTAAATGTGATGCATGTGATGCACAAGAAACATGTGATTAGGGCATGCCATGAATGATGAATATGAGATTGGTCAGAGCTTGAGTCTCTAAGTTTGTGCATGATCATAATTATGCTAGCAACTGTTTAGTAAGCATGCTGAATGCCCTGTCCTTGGATAATTGGCATATGTTACACATTGATAGCATTGCTTACCTGTGCATGATACTGAATAATTAGTCATAATGGTCTTAGCGTGTATCACGCAAGCCATCAAAGATGAGGTCTATTTGACTATCAGCATTGAATGACTCAAAGAGCATTAATGCCAAACCGACCCCGAGGGTCGATGAATGAAATAAGCGCTTGGAGGCTAGTGGCTTACTCAGCAGCCACTCTCCCATCTGAATTAGTGACGTGCTTGTCAGTCACTCAGTAAGGTTTACCAGAACCTATTGAAGGTTAGAGGCTTACCCAATAGCCACCCTTCCATCTGAATTAGTGACGTGCTTGTCAGTCACTCAGTAAGGTTTACCAGAACCTATTGAAGGTTAGAGGCTTACCCAACAGCCACCCTTCCATTTGAATTAGTGACGTGCATGGCAGTCACTCAGTATGGTTACCAGAACCTATTGAAGGCTAGAGGCTTACCCAACAGTCACCCTTCCATTTGAATTAGTGACTCGCTTGTCGGTCACTCAGCGTGGTTTATCAGAACCTCAAGTGTTGCGACACTCATTTGATGAATATCATAAGCGCTTGAAGGCTAGTGGCTAACCTAGCAGCCACTCTTCCATTTGGTTAGTGACTTGTTTGGCAGTCACTCATCTGATTAGGATTGACTTGATAGTCCTCCAATCAGAAGGCCAGGATTTCTTATCCTGGATACCCCAGCATCTGTTTGAACTCATTTGCATGCTGAATAGAGCTATGATAGCTAGGCATGCCAGATGTGATTTGATATCATGATATGACTGTTTAAGAGCATATGAGTTTTCTTGCTGGGCTTCGGCTCACGGGTGCTTTGTGGTGCAGGTAAAGGCAAAAGGAAGCTGGACCATCCTTGAGTTGGAGAGCTTAGGTGATGACGTGTACATATGCAGCTGCTCGACCAATACTTGGGCGAGGTTTGAAAGTGGAACTAGGGCTGAACCCTGTTTTGCCGCCTAGATCGGCTTGATGTAAATAACCTTTTGTAATAAACTCTGAAATTATATTTTTGGGATCCCAATGTATACAGTAAACGTTCTAGTGAAACGTTACATCCTAACCAAAGTTTTTTACCCTTAAACCGCTAATCATACTTAGTCACACGTTTATGGCCAAATGACTCGATTAGCGAGTTTAGCACTGTTTGCAATGTGCACTATTGCGGTCCCTGGAGTTGGGGCGTTACAGGATTTTTCTTCACTTTAAAAAAAAAATTCAAAGTATTTAATGTGAATCAACCTAATGAAACAACAAAAAATCAAATAACATTATTTATAAGGAAAAACATAATATTTTTGTTCTAAACATTGGATGTGTATAATTTAATGACACATCTTAATAAAAGAATATTATGCTTTGCAAAATGAAGAACAAAGTGTAATATTATCTAACAATCGAAAATACAAGATATTAAAGATGAAAGACATATATGAAGAAGAAAAATTCAATAACTTTGTTGCATTAATTTCAAGGAAAATGAACATACAACAATAAATACTATCTAGTTACAAGTTACTTCATCATGATCTTAATAATCTTATGAAAAAGATTAGAAGCACATAACTAGAATCCAAAATACATTACAAAAGAAATACATACTTGACACAAAATAAAGTAGAGAGAAAGTGTAGAAAAGATGATAATAACCCAAAAATTAAGCACCCAAAAATGGTCTTGAAATTACATATTTATAGCCAAAATGAGAGTATTAAAATAATCAACTTAAATTGATTAAATTAATTAAATGAATAGTAATATGTCAAGTATGGGTAAATTTTAGGGTGTAATGATGAATTTTGTGGTAAAATATGTAGAAAGCTTGGGTAAAAAAATGGCACTTGGGAATTATGAGGCAAAGGGACAAGGGGACAATTGATGGGCTCAAGAGAAGAGGAGGCAGGCGGGCTTGGGTTGTTGTAGACGGTTGGGCTTCGTGGGCCTGGGATGGGATGACTTGTGGAGTTGGGAAGGCTGCAGGCGGTATGGGTCATGGGTCTGAGAGGCAGCTGGAGGCTGGAGAGGGCAAGCAGGCTTGCACCATGGACTGGAAGGCAGGGGCGGACCTTGGGCTGGCGTGATGGGCTGTGGAGTTGGGCTGAGGAGGAAGGCCCAGGTGCATGGGACCTTTAGCTGGCTCCTTGTTGGGTCATGGGCTCAATTGGAGGCTACAATTGGGCCTGGGAAATTACCAATTTCCTTTGCTTTTCCCTCATATCTAACATTTTTCTTTTCTTTTATTTTCTTTTCTTTTTCTGAATTTTTCAAGAAAAATGCACATCACATCCTACAAAATAAACATGCATTAAGTCATAATCAAATATTTTCATTTATACAATAAATCACATCAATTATTTGAAAATATTAATTAAAACTTAATTGAATTTAACATTTAAGATCAATAAAAGTGCATTTTTTGACATCTAGCTAAACAACAATAATTCAAAGAATTAAACTACATAATTTTACAAAAATATAACTATAAAAACACACAAAAATCTATAAATTAAAATAATGCTAATAAATTCAAAATAACATAAAAACTTAATAAATTACTTGAAATTCTTAAGACCTATGCAACAATTAACATATAAAATGTGATAAAATAACTCTATTTTGTAGAGTTATCAGGACTTCTGTTGCTCCATTGGGGAGTGACTCGCTGGAAGATACTTCAAAATCGGGAGTGTCTTCACCTACAGCTGACAATACTCGCTGCATCTTAGAGGATGGAGAAGGCTCCAACCTTTCGCAGGGCCTCTGGCATCCTCCAGCCGCAAATCCACTTGCTCCCACAATCAACTAGTGGGTAGTACAAGACAAGTCCCCCAGCCTCATTTGATTTGCAAGAAGAAAAAACCAGTGCCAGTACTTGCAATAACACTTGAATAAAACAAGAATGCATCCACCTAAAGCTTCCATGTGCCTGCTATGTGTAGGTCAATCCTGCCACATCATCAGGGATCATTTTTGGGTAACCAAGTCAGCTCACTTCCTGCCTGTCAAGACTACGTACACAACAGATCAATATGCAGACATTTATGTTCAAGAAATAGTACGACTACATGGAATCACTAAGACCATAGTATCCGATAGAGGATCGATCTTGGAGTAAGTATTTGCCGCTAATAGAATTCTCCTACAACAATAGCTACCAGTCAAAAATCGAGAGGGAAACCTATGAGCTACTTTATGGAAGAAGGTGTCTATCGCCGTTACATTAGGACGAGGTAGGAGAAAGGCAACTTCTTGGACCCGAAGCTGTTAGAGAAGCTCAGGATGTAGTAGCACTGATTAGAAAGAGTATGCTCATTGATCAGAGCCGTTAGAAAAGCTATGCGGATGCCAAGCGACGTGATGTGGAATTCAAAGTCAGAGATCGAGTCTTCTTAAAGATATCTCCTATGAAAGGAGTGAAGCGGTTTGGGAAGAAAGGCAAGCTTAGTCCCCGATTTATAGGTCCTTTTGTGATATTGGACAAAGTGGGAGCAGTTGCATATAGATTAGCCCTACCGCCAGCTCTAGCAGATAACCATAATGTATTCCACATCTCAATGCTGCGTAGATATGTGTCAGACCCATCTCACGTCCTCATGTGCAATACGATAGCACTCCAGAAAGACTTGAGTTACGAGGAACTACCGGTTAGCATCCTAGATAGAAGGATGAAGGAATTATGGTCTAAGAGTATTCTGATAGTCAAGGTCCTATGGAGTAATAGTTCTGAAAGGGAGGCAACGTGGGAGTTGGAGGACATGTTAGCCCGGTATCCGTAATTATTTGAAAAGTAAATTTCGGGGACAAAATTCTTTTAAGTAGGGGAGAATTGTAGAGTCCCAGAATGTTTACTTAGCTAGCTAGATATTAGTAAGATATTACTTAGCTAGCTAGCTAGAGTCCCAAAATAGTAGTTAGTAGTAGTTTGTAGTATTTTAGATTTCGTGGATTTTGGTTCAAACCGGGACTTAGTAGGACACTCGTAGCAATAGTTATTGATTTTATAAGTCTAACCTATAGTTTAGAAATATTAACTATAACATAAGGTTCAATCAATGTTTTTGGTCATAGAAATATTTTAATTATAATCTAAGGGTTAGATAGAATTTTAAGAGCATGACACTTGTCACAATCTTGTTTATTTGAGGATTTAAGAATTTTAAATGGATAATTCAATAATAGAAGTATCTAGAAGCTCTAGAACCTTCCAGAACCATTAAGAGCATGACACTTGTCATAATCATGTTTATTTAAGGATTTAAGTATTTTTTTTAAATAAAAGAAAGATATAGAAGCTTTAGAACCTTCCAGAACCATTAAGAGCATGGCCCTTGTCATAATCATGTTTATTTAAGGATTTAAGTATTTTTTTTTAAATAAAAGAAAGATCCAGAAGCTCTAGAACCTTTCAGAACCATTAAGATCATGACACTTGTCATAATCATGTTTATTTAAGGATTTAAGTATTTTTTTTAAATAAAAGAAAGATCTAGAAACTCTAGAACCTTCCAGAACCATTAAGAGCATGACACTTGTCATAATCATGTTTATTTAAGGATTTAAGTATTTTTTTTAATAGGATAGTTTCACTCCTCAAACTCTATAAATAGGACCTAGTACTCAGCCATTTTTCTTCATTCTTCAAGCTGTGTTCAGAGCCTTCAAGCACCTAGGGTTTATATAGAGAGATACACTTGGGTTTTGGGATAAAATCTTTATTATCTTAAAGCTTTATAAACATTTGGGTAGTTAGATAAAGTGTGATTTCGATATTGATGTGTAGATCGGTTCTAATTCATCCAAGGTAATATTATTCATAAGTTATATATTTTTTTATGATTCCTTAGTTTTCCTTAAGTTTCCTTTAGATCGTAACTTCTGTTTATGGTTTTGTGGTTAGGTGTTTAAGTTCTTTGATTTAAGGTTCTTCTCGGTAAGTTTCTTCTTTGATGGTTTAGTATCTTTTCATATCTTTTCTTTGGAAACTCACCATTCTTACTTTTTGTTTTAGGAGTGTTCTAATCCCGCTCTTGTTCTCAAATATCCCAGTTTTGGTAAGGAAAATAGGATAGATTTTATGTGCTTATATGTTATGTTATGTTTATGTTATGATATGTGTATGATATTTATATAGAATATGTTTTCAGTCGCTTGGGCACATGACTTCCTTAGATAAGCAAGCCCCGAGAATCTATGATTGGGCATATGACTTGTTAAAATAACAAGCCCCAAGAATGGATGATTGACCATATGACTTGCTTAGATAAGGAAGCCCCAAGAAGTTATATACATGACTTGCTTAGCTAGCAAGCCCCACAAATTTATGGGCACATGACTTGCTTAGCTAACAAGCCCCAATAATTTATGATGGCCATTATTGTTATAGTCCTATATGATAAATGTTGTTATAGTCATACGTTTTATAGTATATATTTATGATATAGTTTTATGCTTATGATTTATGTTATATGTTTGTTAGTAGATTTTCCTAGCTGGGCATTAGGCTCACTCCTTTATTTTTAGTGTGATGCAGGAAAATAGATATGGAGGTGGAAGGATTCTTGGCAGCTTGACTTATGTGCTAAAAATGAAGGGATTCAATGGAGTGCGTGTTGATCGAGGATGATGTTTATTTATTAGTCTTTTATGTTCTTTTGTAATTCCACATTTAGTTTTTGAACAATTGTTTTAAAGTTATGTTTTATGTTTTATAAACAATGATTACCCATGCCATATTACATTTTAAATTTATAATTTTATGTTATTAATACAATATATATTTTGGAGTTTTAATAAAGTTATGATTATTTCTCATGTACATTTTCTCCAAAAGTAGTAGCTATAATGGTCCAAGTCTTAGAAATAGTTGGGTCATTACATATTTTTATTGCTGCATGGGCAGCTTTTCCTTTTAACAGACAATTACATCCGAACAGTAACTGCTCGCGGTGTAAAGCATTATATTTTTATATTATAATCTGTTCGCATGACCAAACTTATCATAGCAATTTGGTTTGATTTAACAAAGTTTTGAAAAATACTCTAAGTACTATAGCATGCTTTCACTTATTTTGCTCGTGTGTTTACATATACTTATCAATATGATTTGCTTACTAGATACCTTATATGACCCCAAGTGATTGAAGAGCTTTAGGTCCTCAGTCACTTGCCTTGACCAAGACCTGTTCGAACATTTTTGTTCGTAATAGAGATTTAAAATGATAATACAACAAAACAACAGACGTAATGAGCAAATACTTGTAACAAATACTATAATTAACAAGATTGAATGGCTGTGCACAGTTCCTTTTATTTCTCATAATAGATGGACAATCGTGTCTGGACGAGTAATCAAAATATGATCTTACACTTATAAGCAATCAGTCACATGGTTGATGAACCCTTGTTCATAAACTTGTAAGAAGTAAATTAAATACAATCCAATTCTTTAAGAAGAATTGGTTATTGATAGTACTTGCGCAGGTGTTCTCCATTCCAAAAGAGAGGAGTGAGATCTCCATTTAAGCGAGCAAGTTTATAAGTGCCTGGATGGAGGACTTCTTTGATTTGATATGGTCCTTCCCAGTTAGGTCCAAGTACTCCAGCAGCTTCATCACGGGTGTTAAGGAAAACTCTTCTTAGTATCAAATCTCCCACATTAAATTTTCTTCCACGTACTTTTGAGTTGAAATACTGGGCGACCTTTTGTTGGTAAGCTGCTACTCGGAGTTGGCCTTGCTCGCGCCTTTCATCGACCAAATCCAAAGATTCCATTAATAACTGGCTATTAGTGTCTTGGTCGTATGCCACCCATCGATGGGAGGGCGGATCTAATTCAACAGGCAACATAGCCTCATATCCATAAGACAAGGAAAATGGAGTATGACCTGTTGCTGTTCGATGTGACGTTCTGTACGACCAGAGGACTTCAAGCAACTGTTCTGGCCAGGCCCCCTTTGCTTATTCAAGCCTTTTCTTCAGAGTATCCTTTAGTGTCTTGTTGACAGCCTCAACTTGGCCGTTTGCCTGCGGATGAGCTACTCAAGAAAAGCTTTTGATAATCCCATGCCTTTCGCAAAAGCCCGTGAACAGATCACTATCAAACTGCGTGTCGTTCTCTGAGACAATTTTTCTTGGCAATCCATATCGACACACTATGTTCTTGACCATGAAATCCAACACTTTGTTGGTCGTTATGGTTGCCAGTGGCTCAACTTCGGCCCACTTCGTGAAGTAATCAACAACCATGACGACATATTTGACGTTGCCTTTTCCTGTGGGAAAAGACCCAATCAAATCTATTCCCCACACTGCGAATGGCCACGGGCTTTGCATCTACTTTAGTTCATTAGGGACTGCTTGTGGTAACTTGGAGAATATTTGACACTTGTTGCATTTTCGAACAAAATCCACAGAATCTTCACTCATTGTTGGCTAGAAGTATCCTTGCCTTAGGATCTTCTTTGATAAACTTTTCCCCCCAGCGTAATCCCTGCAAAAACCTTCATGGACTTCTTGCATTAATTCTTTGGCCTTTTCTTTTGAGACACACCTCAAGAGTGGCATTGAGTACCCTCTTCTGTATAGAATTCCGTCGACCAGAATAAACCGAGCAGCCTGCCTCTGGATGACTCTTCCTCTATTTCTGTCCATCGGCAACACTCCATGCGTCAAGTACTCAATGAAAGGTACCATCCACGTATCCGTTGCCTGAATTATGAGAGATGTTTCTTCTGCTTTGATGCTTGGTGTGGACAGCCGCTCAACATGCACTATATTCAGGGTGTCAACATGTGACGCCCCATGTCACTGACAACGTGTGTACATGTTCGGTCAATCTCCAGAACCAATAACCTTGGCCCCTCAGACAGATGGGCAGTCTGAGAGGACGATTCAGATATTAGAGGATCTATTGTGGGCCTGTGTGCTTGATTTTGGGGGATCGTGGAGTAAGTATCTCCCTTTGATCCAGTTCTCATACAACAACAGTTATCAGGCAATCATTGGTGTGGCTCCGTACGAGATGCTTTATGGAAGGAAGTGTAGATCACCTATTCATTGGGATGAGACAGGTGAGAGGAGGTATTTGGGTCCAGAGATGGTTCAGAGGACCAATCAGGCAATTGAAAAGATTAGAGCGCGTATGCTCGCCTCCCAGAGTCGACAAAAAAGTTATTCAGACCTGAAATGCAGGAGCGTGGAGTTTCAGGTTGGTGCTCATGTGTTCCTTAGGGTTTCACCCATGAGGGGTGTGAAACGGTTTGGTGTTCGGGGTGAGTTGAGCCCTAGGTTTGTTGGCCCCTTCGAGATTCTGGAACGAGTTGGAGAGGTAGCTTACAGATTAGCAGTGCCTCCAGATTTATCAGGGGTTCATGATGTTTTCCATGTATCCATGCTCCGGAAGTATATACCAGATTCAATGCATGTTCTAAGTTTTGAGAATCTAGAGCTTGATCAGGATTTGTCCTATGAAGAGAAGCTGGTTCAGATTCTTGATCGAAAAGATAAAGTCTTGAGGAACAAGACCATCGCCTTGGTGAAAGTGCCGTGGAGAAACAACAAGTTTGAGGAGGCGACGTGGGAACTTGAGTCAGAGATGAGGGAGCGGTACCCCCGAGTTGTTCAGGTAATTTTGAGGATGCAATTTCTGTAAGGAGGGGATAGTTGTAACGACCCGAATTTGCTAATCGGGCTTAGGGCCTTGATTAGTGTGCCTGGATGGTAATAAGTGATTTAATATGCTGATATGTGGATTTATGTGAATATATGATAATGATGCATGTTTAATTGAGTTAAATGCGCATGTGGGCCCCGTTTGGATATTAGGGGCATAAGTGTGATAAATGTGATAAATGTTATATATATGTGATATGTCTGTGCAGCACGATCCGAGACAGTCCTGGGGAGCGGTTAGTCAGAAAGTCACAACAGGGTTGAGATTTGGACTTGAGGCGAGTCGAGGGGTGATTTGGGTACTAGATGTATTATGGGGTTATCGGGACATGAAAATAAATATTTGGAGATATGTTTGATGATAGAATGTCTAGGCGGGAATATTGGGGAAATTTACCATTTTTCCCTCGGGGACGTTTTCGTACCTCGAGCCTTGAAGTAACCCTTTAGACTTAAGTTAAGTAAAACAAAAAAGGAGGAATTACTTAGAACTTTAGGGAAACCGACATACACATTCTTTCTTATCTGAGATAACTATCATCTTCTTCTCTCCTTCACTCTTTAAGGAAAATTCAAAGGGAAACTAACTTAAAGCCAAGGGATTTCAGCTGGGGGATTTAAGGGAGCTTGAAGCTTGAAGATTGAAGCATAGGGAACATGTACTGAAGCTTAATTCAGCAAGGTAAGCTCTAATTATGGGTATTATGTTGAGAATTGTTGCTGGTTTGTTAGAGTATGCATGTTAGTTAAGCTTGATCTGTGTTTGGGTATTTTAGTTGGGTTTTGGAGCAGATTTTGATGGGTTTTGATGTTGTTACTGAGTTGTTATCGAGCTGGAATATATGTGTTAATTATCTGGGTTTGATAGAAGAGTTTTGGGTGAATTGGCTTGAGGAAAGGTGTGGAAAAATGGTGAGAAAATCTGGGTTCGATGATGAGGACAGCGGCCCTAGGATGGGCGCGTTGCGGCCCGTGTGCGCACGCGGCCGAGGGTGGCCGAGAAGTTCATGCACGCCACGGCGCTTGGTGTGCGCGCCGCGGCCCGTGTGTGTTGCAGGGGTGTGCTAGCCTCTGTTTTGAGGCTAGCCGCGGCTCTTGGGGGTGGGGCCGCGGCCCTTAGTGCCAGTTTGAGTTTTTAAGGGTATTTAGGCTTGGGAACTCAATGGGTAAGGCTTGGGATGGATTTTATCACCCAGATTGATAGAATTCAAGGTCCCGGAGGTTAGGGTTATGGCTCGAAGTTATTTATTGGATTAGAACTTGATGGATGGATATTGTTAATGTGTTGTGACTAGGGTTTCGGCGAGGCTCAAGTTAGAGGACTGTGCTCGGGGCATCGGTGCTCGGAGAGCTCGGGACTCAGGTAAGAAAAACCTTGTTCCCATAGAGCTTGTGTGCAGGACTGAGCCCAATGTGTTTGAATAGGATTAGTATGCAGGGCTGAGCCCAATATGTTAGAACTACGGGGCGTAGCCCTTTAACTAAATATGCTAGAATTCTGTACTTGTTTGCTATGCTATGTATGTTATGATGTGAATGATCGGCAAGAGCCGGGGATGGTGTAGACCGAGAACGGCGAAGGGCCGGGAACGGCGTTTGTCACGTTGAGTGCAAGGCCAAGAACGGCAAGGGGCTGGGAGCAACGTTGAGCACGTGGAGTGCGAGTTGCCAGGGCGAGTCCCTAAAAGGATACCTGGGATATCCTCACGGCGTGGTCTGCGAACCCAGGGCTTGGTAAATGCCTGGGATGGCTACACCGTATGTGTTTAGCCCATTGGTGGCTTGTTTATATGCTTGATATATGTGTTGAATATGTTATCTGTTTGTGGATTTTCTTGCTGGGCTTCGGCTCACAGATGCTCTGTGGTGCAGGTAAGGGTAAAGAGAAGGTCAACCAACCATGAGTACAGCAGGCGTGAGGCGGCGTGTACATGTTTGGCCAGCCTGGCTGCCACAGCCAGAGGATTTTGGGAGATGCTTGTAAATGAACTTAGATTTTGTCGTTTAGCCGACTTGGTTCTATTTTTATGTTGTAAATATTTCTAAACTGTATTTTGGGATCCCAGGTGTCAAACTTTTATGATTTTCAATGTTATGGAGTTAATTCTAAATTTGTCCTCTGTTTATGGCTTAATTACACTGTTTGACTTAAAACCTCGATTAGCGAGTTGTAAGCACGTTTTTAAACTCACCTTCAATGGCTCTAAGGAAGTAGGGCATTACACAACATCCTTTGCACTTGCTAATTTGGCCAAAGCATCAGCGTTTGAGTTTTGGTCGCGAGGTACTTGCTGGAGAGTGTATTTTTCAAATTGTGCCAACAAATCCTTTGATTTGTTCAAGTAAGAAACCATCTTCAGACCCCAGGCTTGATATTCTCCAATAATTTGATTAACCACCAACTGGAAGTCACTATAGATTTCAAGTGACTTTATGTTCATGTCCCTGGCTAATCGTAAACCTGCGAGCAGCGCTTTATACTTGGCTTTGTTATTGGATGCTGTGAATTCAAATCCGATTGCGTAGTAGAATCGATGTCCTTCAAGCATTACCAATATCACTCTAGCTCCAGCATGGTGCTCGTTAGAAGAGCCACCGTAAACAACTTCCAAGAGGGAGTTTAGCTTTGAGACTCAGGCTCTTCTATCGGTTCACTATTTGGAAGCCTAGTGAACTATGCGACAAAGTCTGCTAGAGCTTGTCCTTTTATTTCTGCTCGTGGTGAGTAAGAAATATCAAACTGCCCAAATTCAACTGCCCATTTCAATAATCGACCAACAACTTCTGGCTTCTGCAGAACTTGCCGTAAGGGCTGGTCGGTTAGTACTATGATGGGGTGAGCTTGAAAGTATGGCAGCAACTTTCTAGAGGCTAAGATTAAGTAGTAGGCTAATTTTTCAATGGGCGGATACCGCAGTTCTGCTCCTATTAGCCTTTTGCTTATATAATATACAACTTTTTGCACATTTTCCTTTTCTCTTACCAAGATAGCACTAGCAGCACATTTTGTGACCGCCAAATAGATGAACAAAGTTTATTTTTTCAACCGGCTTAGATAGGATTGGTGGCTGCGACATATGAGACTGTAAGGCCTGTAAAGCCTGCTCGCACTCCTCTGTCCACTCAAATTTCTTATTGCCTCTAAGTAGAATAAAAAATGGGACGCACTTGTCCGTCGATTTCGAGATAAATCTACTTAGAGCAGCAATCCTCCCGATTAAGCTTTGAACATCTTTTATCTTTGTTGGCAATTTCATATCGACCAGGGCCTTGATCTTTTCGGGATTAGCTTCAATACCTCATGATTTCACTATAAATCCAAAAAATTCCCTGATCCAACTCCGAAGGAACACTTGAGGGGATTCAACTTCATTTGATATTTGTTCAAGATGTTGAAGCACTCTTGTAGGTACCCTACATGTCCTTCTGCCTTCTTTGACTTAACCAGCATGTCATCAACATATACTTCCATGTTTGTAACGATCAGCTCTTTGAACATGTGATTGACTAATCGCTGGTAAGTCGCATCAGCGTTTTTGAAACAGAAGGGCATTACTTTGTAATAGTAAAGCCCTGTATCGGTCCGAAAGCTAGTGTGATCCTCATCAGGTGGGTGCATACTGATTTGATTGTACCTAGAGTATGCATCCATGAATGATAGGATCTCGTGCGCTGAAGTGGCATCGACCAGCTGGTCAATCCTTGAGAGTGGGAAACAATCTTGTGGGCAAGCTTTATTAAGGTCTGTGAAATCCACGCATGTTCTCCATTTGCCATTTGGCTTGGGTACTAGTACGAAATTAGAGACCCACGATGGATAAAACGCTACCTTGATGAATCCGTTTTCCTTTAGCTTCTCGATTTCTTCCTTTAGAGCCTTCGATTTGTCTTTGTCGAGCAGCCTTCTTTTCTATTGCACTGGTGGAAAGTTTTTATCTATGTTCAGGATATGGCTGGTAACCGCTGGGTTAATTCCAACCATGTCTTTATGCGACCAGCCAAAGACTTCTGGTTTTTCTTCAAAAATTCTACTAGCTTTTGATTTATTGTTGTCTCTAAGTTTTTACCGACTTTCACAACCCTGGTCGGATCTGCCTCATCGAGTTGGACCTCTTCGAGGTCCTTGATTGGTCCTACTTCTTCATCAAAATCCCCAATGCAAAGATCTAAATCCCTATCCTCACTTTGGGAAACACCTTATTTGGTGACATTTGGTGACGTGCTCACCTGATCAGGCTTGTGTTTCATCGGCCAGCTGCAACTCTTTTCCAGCGACTTCCCTCGATCCACCTCTCTTTGCCTCATTAATTGAGGAATTATAGCATTCCCTCGCTTCTCGTTGGTTTCCCAATACACATCCTACCCCTACGTTAGTTGGGAATTTCATGGCAAGGTGCTAAATCGAGGTTACAACTCCCAGGTCGACCAGAATAGGTCTTCCAATTACAGCATTATATGCGGAAGGACAATCAACTACTATAAAAGTAGTGAGTAATGTCCTGTTCACAGTTGCAATTACTGCTGTAACCGGAAGCCTAATGGACCCTGTTGGCGTGAGCCCTTCGCCAGAAAAACCATAAATGGTTTGGTTGCATGGCTCTAGGTCTTTCACTGACAACTTCATTGTCTCTAATGAAGACTTGACAAGATATTTACTCAGTTCCCTATGTCAACTAACACCCTTTTGACGATCATGTTGGATACGTCCACGACCAGAGGGTCTGAATGAGGAAATCGAACATGCTGAGCGTCAAGGTCAAAGAAAGTTATTAGCTCTTCCTTTGTTCGAGCTTTTTTGGGAGTTCGCTCCTCCACATTTAGCATCTCGATGTCCTGTTCGTGGCATAAGGTCTGACCGTATCGCTCCCTTGCCTTCCCACTGTCTCCTGCAAGGTGTGAGCCGCCATAGATGGTTAACAATGTACCTGCCACGGGAGATGGCTGTAAAGGTGGCGAGCGTTGGCGTATAGGCGCCTGCTCGTTGCCTCCTTGAGCCTCTCGCTGAGAACCTCCCATGGCTCGTACATATCTCCTTAGGTGTCCCTGTCTGATAAGGAACTCAATTTCATCTTTCAGCTGGTTACACTCATTGGTGTCATGACCATAGTCGTTTTCCACGACAAAATTTTGTCGTGTCCCTCTTAGAGATATCCTTCCTTATCAGCGCTGGTCACTTGTAAGGGACATTAGAGCTGGTCGCCTGGTACACCATCGCTCTGCTCTTGACAAGGGTCGTATAGTTGGTGAATCTTGGCTCATATCTGTTGTCCTTAGGGCGCTTATTCTCAGATGTCGACGGCTCATTGTTTGCCCTCTTTCCACAATTTTTACCGTTCCCGTTGCCTTTGCCGTTGCCATTGGGTTTATCCGACTCGTTGGCGGCTTTAGCGGGATCATTCTATGGTCCCTTGTCTTTCGCAGGCGATTTCCCTTCATTGGCAATCGCCTCTTCAAGCTTGATGTACCGGTCTGCTCGATCAAGGAATTCCTGGGTACTTTTTACGCCATTCTTCCTTAAATTGTTCCAGAGGGGAGAACGGCGCCTCACCCCAGCAGTAAGAGCCATCATTTTCCCTTCATCACCAACTATTTTAGCTCTAGCTGCGGTTCACATAAAATGTCAGACATACTCCTTTAAGGACTCTCCCTCCTTCTGGCGTATCTTGATAAGCTGGTTGGCTTCAGTTGGGTGAACACGACTAGCATAGAATGGCCCGTAGAATTCCTTTACGAACATTTCCCATGATACTATGCTAGCAGAAGGGAATTTAAAAAACCACTCCTGAGCAGTGTCAGATAGGGTGGCTGGAAAGATTATACAGCGGGCATCATCCGACACCTTCTGGATGTCTATCTGTATCTTGAACTTGTTCACGTGAGATATTGGGTCCCCATATCCATCAAAATTGGGTAATACTGGCATCTTGAATTTGCTGGGGATTTCTGGCATTGTTATTCTCTGTATGAAAGGAGTGCCTCTTCTCCGATCATACTCGATGTAGGATGTCCGACTCCCTACCAGCTACTGGACAACCTAGTTTAATGCATTGATCTGGGCCTGCACGACATCTAGAATCGCTGGGGTGACTGTTGCCGGAGAAACATACTCATCATGCCCTTCATGTTTATCATTGAGCACGTCCCTTAGGTCATCATCTCTGCACCTTTGCTCGTTAGTGCCCAACCAATCAAAAATGTTAGGCAGCCTAGGCTGCCTCCCAGCGTTCTGGCTCGTAGGCCTATTTTCTCTTGGTGGGGGATTCCTTTCCCCACCTCTTTCTCCTTGACCTCGACAGGCATTCCCCCTGCCAGAATCAGCTTCATTATAATCACGACTGTCCCTGAAATGCGACTGACTATGGCGCGACCAGTTGGTTGCACTGTTCCCTCCTCTAGCTGGCATCACCCAAGCATCAAGGGGAGGCCTATGTTGGTCGGTGGGTCCCCGGGCATTAATATGTCATGGGGATCCTCTGACCACAGAGCCTAACTCGGCGTGTCTTCTGTTAGTAGAAGGACGTTGCCCCCTCCTCGGTGGATTTGGTTCCTCAACTGTTGGGCGTCTAGGGCTTCGGGGAGGCTGCTCGACCCTATTCTGTCTTTGACGCTGGGGATTATCCCGACCAGCATGAGAAGGCGGCTGCTGCTCAGGATCCTAATATGGGATATCTTGTTGAGCAGCAGGTGGTTGCTCCAACATTTGAGGGTTGCTAGCTGAAGCGGAGGACTTGGGTTTGGGGCCTGTTGTTGTGGTGCACTTGGTGTCTGATTTGGTTGAGAAGTCGGCGCAGTTTGCCCCTAAGCCAAATAAATGGCTGCTTCTAGGGCAGTAGTGGCATCTCACTACCGGCGGTCCATGTCCGCCTGCCGCTCATTCAATTCTTGGCGTTGACGCTCAATTTCCCTCTGCTGCAATGCCAATATCTCAACTGTATTCTCTTGATTGGCCCTTAGATTGGCCAACTCCTCTTGCAACATAATTAGTGTTTTCCTCAGGGTTTCAGAATCCATTTTCTCCTCTTCAAAATCCAACCGTGGTTCATCTTCAGCCACATTTGGTGGAGACTGAGTGGATGCAGCGCCAGAAGTCTGCCCCGTCTTCTTGGATGTTTTAGCCATTTTATTTTCTTGAAGTCTTGAGTTCGGCTCCCAATGAAAGCACCAAAATGTTGACCCGCAAATTAGTCAACGACACGGAGTCAGATAAACGATATAAAATAAGATGAAATCAAGAAGAAAAATCAAATGGAAGAATAAATAACATAAACGATTTATAGTGGTTCGGCCCAATTGGATGGTAATGACCTACGTCCACTTAGTGTTGTTATTAACGTAGAATTCTAATACTGTGATCAATGAACTAGGGTTCTGCAGCCTTGGAAAGATTACAACTTCAGTGAATAATCACACTCTACTTTTTCTCTCAGAATACAAAGACAAAAAGTTCAAAAAAACCCCCCTCCTTGAGCCCTTTGATTCTTATTTATAGGCTCAAGAAGATTACATGGGCCGATAGGCCTTAATTACCATTAAGACTTGCATATCTAGGTAATAAAAGAAATTACAATTAATCATAATTACAGATTTTCATGAATAAAGGAAGTAAAAGGAAATATGTGATCAGGTTGGTCGCATATAAGTATGATGCTTGACAAATCAACAACTTCTGGTCGAGGGCCGATTAGGATGTATCCACCTAAAGCTTCCATGTGCATGCCACGTGTAGGTCAATCCTGCCACATCATCAGGGATCATTTTTGGGTAAACATAAACTTAAGGTGTTTTTCCATTAGGTTGTTTAATAAAAAGAATTTATTAAGAGTGCTTCATTTTAATAAAGTACAATAGGGAGATTTGGGGTAATGACTGCTTATGTGTTACCTGTAGGGTTAATAGTTCAATTAGAATAGGGATAGTTATCATTGTTAATATTGAATGATTGTTGAAGGTCGAGAATTAATTCTTAACTGTTTCTTAAAATTATTTTTATCAGTTTAATTTCTTACTTCGTTACTTTATTGTTTTATGTTGTTTTCATTTTTAAACTTTAAAATCCCCCCTTTTCATTATTATTTCTACTTTTGAATAATATACCTTGTGGGTTCGACCATTGTTTTCCATTATACTGAAATAGTTGGAAAGTTAAGAAATAAAATTTTGTACGGCTAACGACACACAATTTATTACCAACTTTTCATGGATTAGCCAGGGAAGACCCTAACAAGCATCTCAAGGAATTTCGATTTGAAACCATGCCTAATCCATTTATTACCAACTTCTCATGGATTAGCTGGTGAAGAGCCTAAATAGCATCTCAAGGAATTTCATGTGTTTTTTTCGTCGATGAAGCCTTAAGGAATTTCGGAGGAACATATCAAGTTGCGAGCTTTTCCTTTATCTTTACCAGACTCCGCTATGAAAAGACTTTATTATCTACCTCCTGACACAGTGAATACATGTAATGAGTTGTTATTCTTGGAGCAATATTTCCTTGCATCTAAAGTGGGGAGTATTAGAAAAGAAATCTGTGGGATTCACCAAGAGAGTGGTGAAACTTTGTATGACTAATGGGAGAAGTTTAAGAGACTATGTGCTAGCTGCCCCCATCACCAAATATGTGATCAACTCCTGAATAAATATTTTTTTATGAAGGATTATTTCCAATGGAAAGGAGTATGATTGATGTAGTGAGTGGGGGAGCACTGGTGGATAAGACACTGGAAGATGCAAAGGCTTTGATATTTAACATGACGGCCAATTCCAACAATTAAGTACAAGACAAGATTTCTTACCACAACCTACTAAAAAGGTAAGTGAAGTAAGCACTCCAGTAGAGCAATAGATAGCTCAACTCGCTGCTATGGTACAACAGTTGGATTTAGGACAACAAGTCCGACCATGTGGTATTTGTATGACGATAGGATATCCTACTGACATGTGTCCTACTTTACAAGAGGCTGTCCAAGAACATGCTAATGTAGTTGGTGGATTTCCTGGGCAGCCAAGACAACATCATGATCCCTATTCATATACTTACAATGCATGATGGATGGACCATCCAAATTTCAGATATGGAAACCAAGAACAGGCTGTACTTACTAAACCACTGGGGTTCAACTTTCAGCAGAGAACTCAACAAACTTTTGTTCCTCGATCACAACTGTAACGACCCAAATTTGCTAATAGGACTTAGGGCCTTGGTTAGCGTGCATGGAGGGCAATAAATGATTTAATATGCTAATATGTGAATTTATGTGAATATGTGATAGAGATGCATGTTTAGATGAATTAAATATTCATGTGGCCCCATCTGGATATTAGGGGTATGTTTGTGATTTTAGCCCGTTGAGGGCGTAAATGTGATAAGTATGATATGCATGTGATATATTTCTATCTAGCATGATCCGAGACAGTCCTGGAGAGCGGTTAGCCAGAAAGTCACAACGGGGTTGAGAATCTGACTCGGGGCGAGTCGAGGGGTATTTTGGGTATTAGATGTATTATGGGGTTATCGGGTTATGGAAATAAATATTCGGAGATATATTTGAGGTTAGAATGTCTAGGAGGGATTATTGGAGAAATTTACCATTTTGCCCTCAGGGACGTTTTTGGCACCCCGAGCCTTGAGGTAACCTTAAATTTTAAGTTGAACAAAACAAAGCCTAGGAAGCTTTTGGAGACTTAGAAACCGACATTCACATTCCCTTCCCAGCTGAAGATAGTTTCTATTCTCTCTCATCTTTACTCTCTAAGACAACTCAAGGAATCAAGCAAGGGAAAGAAAACAGTCAAGAACTAAGAATTGGCGCAGAACTTGGGAGACTCTAACCAGAAAACCAGGGCTTGGTGCTTGAGGAATTGAAGTCGGGAATTTAGGGGATCAACTCTGAATCATAACTCAGCAAGGGTAAGCTCTAACTTTGAGAATTATTGTTGATTTCTACTGTTTTTCTTTAGGAAATGCATGTGAGTAGGATTTGATCTGTTCAAGGGTGTTTGACTGAGTTTATGGAGCAGGTTTTTGATAGGTTTTGATGTTGAAACTGGGCTAGAACCTTTGTGATGATTATCTGGAATTGTTAGTTTGATTTTGGGTATAGTTGGGTTGGTTTTTGAGGTAAAAACAGGGTGATTTTCTGGGTTTGGAGGCGAAGGCCGCGACCCTAGGAGGAGCATGCCGCGGCCCGTGTGCACGCAGGGCCTTGGGAGGCCAGGACATTCATGGCGCGCTGCGGTGCTTGGCCAAGCGCGCCGCGGCCCGTGCGTGTTCCAGGGTGGTGTTAGCCTCTGTTTCGAGGCTAGCCGCGACGCTTGTGGGGTAGGGCCGTGACTCTTAGTGCCATTTTGTGTTTTTAAGTGTGTTAGGCTTGGGAACTCAAAGGTTAAGGCTCGGGATGGATTTTATCACCCGGATTGATAGAATTCAAGGTCCCAGAGATTGGATTTTTGGCTTAAAGTTATCTAATGGATTAGAACTTGATGGATGAATGCTGTTAATGTGTTGTGACTAGGGTTTCGGCGAGGCTCAAGTTAGGGGACTATGCTCGGAAAGCTCGGGACGCAGGTAAGAAAACCACTGTTCCCATAGAGCTTGTATGCAGGGCTGAGCCCCAATATGTTTGAGTTGCAGGGCATAGCCCTTTGATTGAATTTTTTAGTGTTCAATATATGTTTATTATGCTATGAATGCTATTGTGTAAATGTTCGGCAAGAGTCGGGAACGACAAAGGGCCGGGAATGGCGTTGGGAACGTTGAGTGAAAGGCCGAGTACGGCAAGGGGCCGAGAGCAGCGTTGAGCACGTGGAGTGCGAGTTGCCAGGGCGAGACCCTAAAGGATACCTGGGATATCCTCACGGTGTGGACCGCAAACCCAGGGCCTGGTAAAGCGCCTGGGACAGCTTGGCCATCTGTGTTTAGCCTATTGATGGCCTGTTTATATGCTATGTGTTTGTTATGCATATGTTTTTTTCTTGTGAGGGTTTTCTTGCTGGGCTTCGGCTCACAGGTGCTCTGTGGTGCAGGTAAGGGCAAGGGAAAAGTCGACCAACCATGAGTACGAAGAGCGTGAAGTGGGGCATACATGTTTGGCCTGCCTGGCTGCCACAGCCAGTGGTTTTGAGAGATGATAGTATTAAAACATAGATTTTGTCATCTAGTCGACTTGGTTTGTAATTATATGTTGTAAATATTTCTAAACGGTATTTTAGGATCCCAAGTGTCAAATACTTTATGTTTTTCAGTAAACAGAATTATTTTCAAAGTTTATAACTCTGTTTATTATTTAGTTACACTTTTGACTTTAAACCTCGATTAGCGAGTTAAATGCACATTCTTAAACCCACTTAGTAACGACTCTAAGGAAGTAGGGCGTTACAACAACACAGAATCAAGAGCCATCCATTGCTGAATTGATTAAAACCATGGTTGCTACTCAACAGAGCACTCATGCCACTCAAGAATTTGGAGAATACTTTGGGCCAAATTGCAATTTCTTTGAGGAGGGGTGAACCACAGAATTATGAGAAATTGCCTTCGGAGCCTGAAAAGAATCCAAGAGAGAATGCTAGCGCAATCACTTTGAGAAGTAGTACACACTATGATCCACCAAGTCCTCCACCTTCCCAAAAATTGGCACATAACCAACCAGCTAACATCTCTGTTGAAGAAAATGTTGTGCCAAAAATAGATATTCATAAACCGACACTGGCTGTACCTACTTTTGTCACTCCACCACCTTTTCCAAGAAGATTAAAGAAGAATAATAAGGAAGAGGCAGAGAATGAGATATTAGAAACATTTAGAAAGGTAAAGTGAACATCCCTCTTATTGATGCTATCAAATAAGTGCGTCACTACGCAAATTTTTTGAAGGACTTGTGCACTAATAAATATAAACTGAGGGGTGATGAGAAGATAAGTGTCGGGGAGAACGTTTCTGCTGTTCTCCAAAAGAAACTACCACCAAAGTGCAAGAATCCATGGACTTTTACCATTCCATGCACTATTGGAAACAAGAGATTTGAACGGTGTATGTTGGATTGTAGGGCATCAATCAATGGCATGTCTTATTTTGTTTATGCTTCCCTTAATCTTGGCCCTTTAGAGGAAACTGGAGTGATTATTCAATTGGCCGATCGTTTAAATTCTTACCCACGAGGAGTAGTGGAGGATGTCTTGGTACAAGTGAATAAACTTGTCTTTCCCACTGATTTCTACATAGTAGAGATGGAATATGAGTCAATTCCTAATTCTACACTGATTTTGTTGGGGAGACATTTCTTGAAGACAATTAGAACCAAGATTTATGTTCATGAAGGTACTTTAACTATGGAGTTTGTTGATGAGCTCATTTGGTTCAATATCTTTGAAACTATAAGGTACCCTAGTGATGTTCATTATGTATTTTCTATTGATGTGTTGGAAACCTTGTTGCAAAGGTTCTTTGAATTATGTGGAGAAGATGGTTTGGACGTTGCTATTAGAGAACATCTTGATGTGGAAAATCCAAATAATTTTGAGAAAGAGTTTATGATTAATGGTGAATTGGAGAGTAGTGTGGCTGCTCTTGATAGAACTGTTACTGACATTATAAATGGAGTATCATACGTGAATTTACCAATATCTTTTGAGAAGATTCAACCTTCCATTGTGAATCCACCCATGATTGAAATGAAGCCACTTCTAAAGCATCTTAAATATGTGTACTTGGGAGAGAATGAAGCCCTACTAGTCATAATAACAAAGAATCTCAACATAGTTCAAGAACAACAATTGATAAGAGTGCTTTGGGATTACAAAACAAAGATTGGGTGGACTATAGTAGTTATTAAAGGCCTAATTACCACCATGTCTATGAATTGTATTTTGCTTGAAGATGGGTCAAAGCTTACAAGGGGAGCTCAACGACGGTTAAATCCACCAATGATGGAAGTGGTGAAAATAGAGATACTAAAGCTCCTTAGTGTTGGTGTTATCTATCTTATCTTGGATAGTAAATGGGTAAGTCTGGTTCAAGTGGTGCCAAAGAAATTCAGTATCACCATGGTCAAGAATGCGGAAAATGAATTAGTCCCAACTAGAGTTCAAATTGGATGGAGAGTATGTATTGATTACCACAAGCTGAATTCTACAGCCCGCAAAGACCACTTTTCCCTGCCATTCATTGATCAATTGATAGAAAGGTTAGCGAGCCATTCTTATTATATTTTTCTTGATGGGTATTCTGGGTATAATCAAATTGTCATAGCTTCATAATATCAAGAGAAGACTTTTTTCATATGCCCATTTGATACTTTTGCTTTTTGACGTATGCCATTTGGGCTATGTAATGCTCCCACTATTTTTCAACGATGTATGGTTAGTACCTTTTCAGATTTCATTGAGAATGTCATAGAGGTTTTTATGGATGATTTCAGTGTCTATGGTGATTCATTTGATAAGTGTCTTTACAACCTTACACTTGTGCTTCAACTTTGTATTGAAACTAACCTTGTGCTCAATTGGGGAAAATGTCACTTTATGGTGAAGCAAGGCATTGTTTTGGGTCATATAATTTTGGTGAAAGAGATTAAGGTTGATAAAGCTAAGAATGATCTTATTCGCTCTTTACCACCTCCTACTAGTGTAAGAGAGGTGAGGTCTTTTCTTGGTCATGCTGGCTTTAATCGAAGGTTTATCAAGGATTTCTCTAAAATAGCCACACCTCTATGCATGCTTTTACAAAAAGATGCGGTATTTGAGTTTGATAACAAGTGTTTAGTGGCATTTAATAAATTGAAAGAATCTTTGACAACAGGTACAATAATTTAGCCACCAAATTGGCATTTACCTTTTAAGATTATGTGTGATGCAAGTGATTATGCAGTAGGAGCAGTTCTTGGGCAACGAGTTGGTAAGATTCCTCATGCTATTTATTATGCCTCTCGTACTCTTAATGATGCTCAACTTAATTACTCTACCATGGAGAAGGAACTTTTTGCGGTCGTCTTTGCATTGGAAAAGTTTCAATCTTACTTAATCAGAAACAAAGTCATTCCGATCATACTGCTCACAAATACTTGCTCACTAAGAAAGATGATAAGCCTTGACTTATTTAATGGATTCTTCTCCTACAAGAATTTGATTTGGAAATTAAAGACAACCGAGGTGCTGAAAACTTGGTAGCGGATCACCTTAGTTGCCTTATACATGAAGAAGAATCACTTCATTTATGTTGACCAACGGTTTGGTCAACGACACTAAGTCAATATGAATGACATAAATGAATTTAATAAGCTAAAATAAAAAAAAAACAGACACAAAAATTTATAGTGGATCGCCCCCAAGAGTTGGTAATGACCTACGTCCACTTGAACTTTTATTAATCAAGAAAGTCTCAGGCTCAAGATCAAGAAGAAAAAGACTCAATTGAGTTTCCCAAGGTGAGAGAGAATCCAATTCGACAGGGAGTTTGTATGTAAAGTTCGAATCTAGAACTTCAAAAAATAATGAATGTGAGAGATCCCTATTTATAGTCTCTTAATGGGCTATGGGCCCTACAAGATTATCTAGGCCCTACAAGTGTAGTGTGGGATTGTTATAACTGATGAAAAATCCAAATAATACTAGAAAAATACATTCAAATATCAGTTACATAAATATCTTGGGATATTTCATGATATCTAGATCATTTGTTTAAATGACTTGTTCTTCAAGCAGGCTTCTCTTTGAGTAGCTTCATAAGATGTTACCAACTATCTTCTCTTTATCAGTTTTCAACCTAGGACAAAGCAGACTGTAACTCTTCATACTAATGTTGTGTACTCGAGCAACTATCTTATCTTGATCAACTCTTAGAATTTGATGTCATTTATTGCAATGTGTCCTCTTCAAATGCCACACCACCATGTCCAAATTTGGGTTAAACATTTTCCCCTATGTTTATCCTGGTGCAACCAGCATTGGATAAACTTGCATACTTCGACCAGGCTAGTGCCTCTTCAAATTCTGACATACTAGAATTCCTAGCATCACTTTTATAGGCAATGATCACACCTTCTCAGTAAGGTAACTGACGACCTTTGGGTTCCCTAGGCTCTCTGACACCATGTTTTGACGCAACAATGATGGTACTTTTTGGAGAAAATGTGGCAGTGTCTTAGTTTCCCATGCGGCTAATGCCATATCAAACTAAAAGCTCAAGATGACTTTCCTCCAATGACGTCAACTGTTTGTGTGCGAGCCATGGGCCTATAAATTTCCCTTCCTCTTCCTCTTTATTCTTTACATCTTTTAAAATTTTCAAGATTTCTCTCTCAAACCCAAAAGTCTGCTCTTCATTTCCTTGATCCTCAGATGCCTCCATCTTCAGATTCCTCTTAAAAATCTCAAATACAGTAAGTTTCCTGAACTCGTACTAGCATTTACTTTGCTTTGATTTTTATTGCTCATGTGTTAATTTTGAAGATTTTCATCTTGTGTTCTTGAGTATTTTGTAAAAAATTTGCGTTTTTTCTTGAAAAAGCCATTGATTTTCCAGGAACATGTGTGTTTAGGTAGTAAGAAAATGAATTTAGGCTTTGAGGAAAAAAATGGTGGGAATTTTTCCTCCAAAAGGTAAGTGCAAAGTTTTGAGAAAAAACTTTAAAACTACCTTTTGGATTCATCTTGACCCCTGCTTGAATGTACCATCATTTTATTCGAGCAGCACACACTTTTTAGGCACACAGACACTGGTCGAATGACTCACTTCCCCTCCTTCTGCCATCAGATGTATGCACGCGATCACTGGGGAAGTGATTATTCCACAGACCCCGATTTACTCCAGGCACTTTTTAATGAAGCAGAACAGACTCGACTAGACATTGATCTCAACTGTGATATTCTAGAACTTTCTGATCAATCTGGTGAGCACTCTCATTATGATTTTCAATTTGTTCACGACCAGGAATATCATCGTACGATTGAGGAATTACACCAAGGAGTAAGGAATCTTCTTTCAAATGATTCGACCCATGTTGTCTACCCTGACTCTATTGATTCATTCCTGGTCAGAGTTCCGACCAATGGAAGAAAATTAGCAGGTCTCCATTTGTTGAAGAGGTTGCAACTGTTACTTTATGTTCCTAAGATATGGCCAGAGTAAAGCAAACGCAAGGTAGTGAACAAATACAAATCCTCAAGTTGCAAGACACCCGACTAACATTAATGAAGAGCAGCCACAACAATAACAACAACAACAACAACAACACCAACAATAGAGGCCCCACGAGCAGCCTCCAGAGGCTGCACCACCCGTGGAGATTACTAATACCATAAGGCTTTATGCAAAGTCAAAATCTCGCAAGAAGAAGAATGTGCCATTGCACCTTGTCCTGGCCAGCACCCTCTCGAGTAGCATTCTCGAGGAATACCCTGAAAAATATAGAATCGTGGGGGGATAAATATGGTTACTCCATGAGTCGACCAACGGGCAAACCTGCCTAGTGGAGCCTTTAGCGTCTGGTCACGCTTCCACATCCAAGCCGGTGCTACTCTCCCCCCTCATGATTACTTCAGGGGCATTGCCAAGTACTTTGGCATTGCTCCCTTCCACATCCAAGCCGGTGCTACTCTCCCCCCTCATGATTTAGTAATACTTAGCTTATTTCCTCAATTGTTGTTAGGCCTGTGGGAAGGCATACTCCTACTTCTGGCATGCTCACTTGAGTAGTTCCCTTAAAGAACCTTCTTCATAATGAGAAGAACTGTAGGCAGCTCATAACCAGTGCCAACCTTAGATTGGTTGGCATGCTCAAAAATCTCCAGAACAATGAAAGCACAACTGGTGAAAGAGCTACAGAGCAGGTAGTTGATGAGGAGATTGGGAAATCCGAGCAACCCCATGTGACTCTCGCCCCTCCAAGGAGGAGGGAAATGGGGATCAACATAAGAGAGTAAGAAGATGATCCTCGCCCCAAGGCTCCAGCACCTTCCACAGACAAAGGGAAGGGTAAGCAGGTGCTGGAGGAGGATGGTGAGCTCCTCAATATGTCATTTTCTTTCTCTGATGACGACGAGGACCTCCAACATAATACAAAACACCTTAATTATTCAGTGGTTAAACATAGACATAAGATATTTAATATATATATATTGATCGTTCCTCTTTATGTTTTCTAAAGAGTTCTAATCATGTTTTCTCCTGATTACAGTAATGTCAGAAGCAGATATTCTTAACCTATACACCTCAATGCCTACTTCGACCAAGAGGGAAACCAAAAGGAAAACTGCTCCTGGTGTCGGCTCGAGCAAAGAACCCGCAAGTAGGCCAGGGGGATCCTCCTCCCTCAACCTCTCAAGCTGCACCAAGCCAGAATCCTCTTGAGCAGACTTCTCCATCTGATCCAATGCCGCCACCAATAAAACTCCACCAGCCAACCATACTCCTCTAGCTAGCACTTCTCCTACAACTTTGGTGGTTAACCAGTCAAAGCTACCAAGAATATTGGAAAGTGTCAAGACCTCGGCCGAGGTCATTTACTTCCGGACCCAAATGCTTGCCCAACACCACCGTAGTGCTGAGGCCTTTGCCTCCCTCGAGCATGTGTCAGTTGATTACGCCATTGGTCGAGCTATGTCTGAAATCTTGTCGGTAAGTATTTGTTTCACTCTTCAAGAGTTTATGCATTTTAATACCCATCCTCAAGCACTTAAAGTTGCTGAATCACTTGCAAGGTCAAGGACCATTGTGAAGTATTTTAGGATGCCAACATACTCAACTTTCAGTAGGCCAATGGGCTCGAGGAGGATCTTAAGGGAAAGATTCTCGATATCGAGGTGAAAATACAAAAGATCCAAGCACTCCAGGATAAGGAAACAAAGTGGGTGCGCGTGATGGAGGGTCATGAGCAAACAAAGAAGAGCCTCGAGGAGTGCGCCTAGCAGCTCGGGGCAGAGCATAAGAGGCTAGACGAGGAGCGAGCCCAGAGGAAGAAGAAGCATTGTTCGGACTTGTCCAATTTCAAGAATGTTGCTTTCCATTGTTTTTTCATGTGTTGGAAGAACAATAAGGAGGCGAACTTCAACTATCTGCCTACAAATCTCTGAGAGAAGAAAATTTCTAAGTCCTTTACTTGAGAGGAGGCTGAGGGTACTACGACTACCTCCCCTGAGACACCTGGTCCAAAATCTCTCTCAATTCTGAGGATAATCAGGAGCTGGAGCAAGCCGAGGATGACACAGTCGACCAGTGATACTGGAGTTTATTTGTAACACCCTACATCATTAGAGCCATTACTAAGCGAGTTTTAAACGTGCAATTAACTCGATAATCGAGGTTTTAGGTTAAAAGTGTAATTAAACTGTAATAAAAATCATTTAATTTGAAAATGTAACCATTCATTGAAATTATAAAGCATTATACATTTGGGATTCCAAAATACTATTTAGAAATATTTACAACTCAAAACATGATTAAATTCGGCTAAGCGACAACATTTGGTTTAAAAAAAAATATCTCCCAAAACTACCCCTAGTCGTGGCAACCAGGAGGCCGAACATGTACACACCACTTCATGCTCTCCATACCCATGGTTGATTGATCTTTCCCTTGCCCTTAACTGCACCATAGAGCACCCGTGAGCTGAAGCCCAGCAAGAAAACTCCACACAAGAAATCAACGTATGCATAACTATCAATCAACATATAACAAAGCCACCAACAGGATAAACACATATCAGCCATGCCATCCCAGGCACTTTACCAGGCCCTGGGTTCGCAGTCTACATTGTGAGGATGTCCCAGGCATTCGTGAAGGGTCTCACCCTAGCGACTTGCACTCCATGTGCTTAGTGTCGCTCTCGGCCCCTTTTCATACTCGACCTTGCCATTCTTGGCCTTCGTCGTTCCCGACCCATACCGTACATTTACAGATATGCAACACATAGCATAAACTTAACAAATACTTAAGCTAATAGAAACATAATTAATAGGGCTACACCCTACAATACATTCACATAGGGATATGCCCTGCAATACAAACTATAGGGCCCTGCTCTACGGGTACAACAATTTTCTTACCTGTGTCCCAAGATTCCCGAGCTCCGATATCCCGAGCACAATCCTCTAGTCCGAGCTTTGCTAAAAACCTAGTCAAAACGTATCAACAACATCCATCCATCAAGTTCTAATCCATTAAATAACTTTGGGTTATAATTCTATCAATCTGGGTTATAAAATCCATCCCGAGCCTTAACTTTTGGATTCTCGAGTCTAAAACATACTTGAGGTCCAAAAACCCACTAAGTACCGCAACCCCAAGGCCTTATGCCGCGACCTGCCTCAACCAGAAACCCAGTCTCCATTTATGCCTATGCGCACTGCGGCCCAACCTATAGGGTGCCGTGACCCACCCCTCTTCCTGGCCTCCCAAACATTCTAGAGGGCCGCGGCTCACTTAGAACAATGCCTTGACCCGACCCTTCAAACCGAGAAAAATCCCCCATTTTCACAACGAAAACCCAGCCAATTTACCCCAAAATCAATCTTACAACTCAATTTAATCACCTAGTAGTTGTAGAACAGTCCCAGCAACACAGCCTAATAAAAAGCTAGCTTGAAACCTCATAAAATCCCAAATTCAATCTTCAACTTTAAAGACTTAGGAAAGCTAAAAACTCAGCCAACAATTACAGAATCTAAAGGCTAAAATCACAGTTCAAAGCTTACCTTATCCTCTGCTTGAATCCACAAGTGGAAACTGCGCTAATCCCCAAGTTTAGAGCCCAAATTCCTTGCTTAACATTCAATGTTTCCCTTGGTAAGGTTTCGAGAAAATAAGAGAGAGAGAAAAAGGGTTTTGGTCGGTTTACCAAGTTCTCAGTGTTTCCTAAATTTGTTTTACTTAGCCTAAGTCACCTAAGTTACCTCCAAGGCTCGGGGTACCAAAAACGTCCCCGAGGGAAAAATGGTAAATTTCCCCGATATTCCCTCCTATACGTTCTAACTTCAAATATATCTCCAAATATTTATTTTCATAACCCGATAGCCCAATAAAATGTCTAATGCCTGAAATACCCCTCAACTCACCCCGAGTCAGGTTTTGGGTCCCGTTGTGACTTCGTAGCTAAACCGCTCCCTAAGACTGTCTCGGATCGTGCATCTCAAATATATCACCACTCACACATGGTGACAATCACAATATACACAAATATTTCATTTATGCCCTCAACGGGCTAAAATTACAAACATGCCCCTAATAACCAAATGGGGCCCACATGTATATTTAATTCACCTAAACATGCATTTCTAATCACATACTCATCAAATTCACATATTAAAATAATAAATCACTTATTGCCCTCCAAGCATGCTAAGCAGGGCCCTAAGCCTTATTAGCAAATTTGGGACGCTACAACTATCCCCTCCTTACAGAAATTTCATCCTCGATATTACCTGAATAACTCGGGATACCGCTCCTACATATCTGATTCAAGTTCCCACGTCGCCTCCTCAACCTTGTTGTTCCTCCACAACACTTTCACCAAGGCGATGGTCTTGCTCCGCAAGACTTTATCCTTCCGATCAAGAAACTGAACCGACTTCTCATATGATAAATCCTGGTCCAGCTCCAAGTTCTCATACATAAATACATGTGTCGAATCTGATACATACTTTCAGAGCATGGATACGTGAAAGACATCATGAACCCCTGATAGAGCTGGAGGCATCGCCAATCTATAAGCTACCTCTCCAACCTGTTACAGAATCTCAAAGGGACCAACAAACCTAGGGCTCAGCTTGCCCCAAACACCAAATCGTTTCACTCCTCTCAAAGGTGAAACCCTGAGGAACACATGGTCACCGACTTGAAACTCTACGCTCCTATGTTTCAAGTTCGAATAACTCTTTTGGTGACTCTGGGAGGAGAGCATTCGAGCTCTAATCTTTTACCTCGCCTCATTGGTCCTTTGAACCATCTCAGGACCCAGGTACCTCCTCTCACCCATCTCATCCCAATGGATAGGTGATCTGCACTTCCTCCCATATAGCATCTCATACAAAGCCACTTCGATAGTCGCCTGGTAACTGTTGTTGTATGAAAACTCAATCAATGGGAGATGCTTACTCCAAGATCCCCCAAAATCCAATACACAGGCTCGTAACATATCCTCCAATATCTGAATCGTCCTCTCAAATTGTCCATCCGTTTGAGGATGATAAGCGGTACTAAACCGCAATTGCATGCCCATAGCCTTCTGTAGGCTCTCCCAAAACATGGAGGTGAAGGTGGGGTCCCTGTCGGATACTATCAAGCTCGGAGCCCCATGAAGTCGAACAATTTCCTTCAAATACATCTCAACATACTGCTCCAGAGTATAAGTTGTCCTGATAGGTAAAAAGTGGGCGGACTTGGTATACTTATCCATAATCACCCACACCAAATCATGCTGTCCCACGGTCTTTGGCAAACCAACCACGAAGTCCATGGTGATATCCTCCCACTTCCACTCTGGAATCCCTAGAGGCTGCAATACCCCTGCTGGCCTCTGATGTTCAGCCTTTACCTGCTGACAACTTAAGCACTTAGCCACATAATCCACCACGTCCCTCTTCATTCTTGACCACCAATACTAGGCTCTCAAATCTTGGACTTCTTCGTCGTACTTGGAAGTAAAGAATAGGGAGTGGTATGCAATTCATCCAAAATCTCTCACCGGATATCAGAATCCATCGAAACATAGATCCGACCCTTGCACTTCAGTAGTCCCATCTCCGAGATAGAGAAGTCCTTAGCTGCTCCGACTAAGACCTTCTCTCTGTGCCCTATCAACTAGGGATCCTCCCCCTGTTCTTCCTTGATCCTCTCAAGAAGTGTAGACTGAAGAGTGATGTTGGCTAACTGACCAACCACCAACTTTGTACCCGCCCTAGTCATCTCCTCAGCTAACTTATCAGATTGCCTCGAACTAATAATTGTCCTGGGCCCTTTGACTCAATGCATCAGCCACTACATTAGCCTTCCCAAGATGGTATAGGATATCATAATCATAATCCTTTACCAATTCTAGCCACCATCTCTGGCGCATATTCAGATCCTTCTGAGTAAAGAAGTACTTCAAACTCTTATGGTCGGTGTATATTTCTCACTTCTCACCATACAGATAATGTCTCCAAACCTTAAGTGAAAATACCACCGCTGCCAACTCTAGATCATGCATGGGATATCTCTGCTCATACTCCTTTAGCTGTCTTGATCCATAGGCTATCACCTTTCTGGCTTGCATCAGCACACACCCTAAACCCTATTTGGAAGCATCACAATAAACCACAAACTTCTCATTGTCTGTTGGTAGACTCAACACTAGGGCGGTGATCAGTCGCCGCTTCAATTCCTTGAAACTATTCTCACACTTGTCTGTCCACACATACTTATTCTTCTTCCTCGTCAATTCAGTCAATGGTGTGGCTATCCTAGAGAACTCCTCAACAAACTGTCGATAATACCCTGCCAATCCCAGAAAGCTCCTAACTTCTGGTACACTGCTCGGTCTAGGCCAATCCCTCACTGCCTTAATCTTACTTGGGTCAACCAAAATCCCCTCCTTACTGACAATATGGCCTAGAAACATGACTTGCGGTAGCCAAAATTCACACTTGCTGAACTTAGCATATAACCTATGCTCTCTCAACCGCTGCAATACCAGACGCAAATGCTGCTCATGCTCTGACTCTGACTGGGAATACACCAGTATGTCATCAATAAACACAATCATAAACTTGTCCAAATAGTCCTTGAAAACCCTATTCATCATGTCCATAAAAGCTGCTGGGGCATTGGTTAATCCAAAAGACATAACTAGGAATTCATAGTGTCCATATCTTGTGCGGAAATCGATCTTTGGTATGTCCTCCTCTTTAATCCTTAACTGATGGTAACCTGACTGGAGATCAATCTTAGAAAACATGGTCTTTCCTTGTAGCTGGTCAAATAAATCATCGATCCTAGGTAATGGGTATTTGTTTTTAATAGTCAACTTGCTCAACTCTCCATAGTCAATACACATTCTTAGAGATCCATCCTTCTTCTTAACAAACAACACTGGAGCACCCCAATGCGAGAAACTCGATCTGATGAACACCAAATCCAGTAACTCTTGCAACTGAATCTTCAATTCCTTTAACTCTGCCAGAGCCATTTTGTAATGTGTCCTAGATACTGGCTCCGCCCCTGGCGCCAACTCTATAACAAACTCAATCACCCACTATGGCGGCAACCCTGGCAGGTCTATTGGAAATAGATCTGGAAACTCACATACCAACCTGGTCTCACTCGGTCCAATCGACACAACCCTAGAGGTATCCACAATGTTTGCTAGGAATCCTATGCAACCTTCTTGCATTAGGTCTCTAGCCTTCAGTGTTGAAATTATAGGTACTCGCAGTCCACTAACTATCCCCACAAATACCAAGGGTACCTCCCCTTTTGGTTCAAAAGTCACCATCCTGTGCTTGCAGTAAATCATCGCCCCATACTTCAATAACCAATCCATCCCTAGAATCATACCGAAGTCATCCATCTCTAACTAAATTAGATCAACAGTTAACTCTCTATCGTCTATCTCTACTGGCAATGCTCTAATCCATCTCCTAAAGACTACCAGTTCCCCAGTTGGCAACAAAGTCTGGAAACCCCTAGCATACAAGTCACTAGGTCTACACAACTGGTCTATCATTCTAGCAGACCCAAACGAATGAGTAGCCCCCGAATCAATCAATGCAGTATAAGAAGAACCAACACTAGAAATCTGACCTGTCACAACCAAGGGGCTAACCTCAGCCTTAATCTGAGTCAAGGTGAATACTCTGGCAGGAGCGAGACTGTCGCCCTACTTTGAATCCTCTTTCCTGGCTTGTAGGTAGTCCTTCTTCAGATGATTGATACTCCCACAAATAAAGCAGGCCTTGATCCTGCACTCTCCCTGATGTCATCGTTTGCATTGAGGACACACTGGAAAACTCCTCCAGTTGTCACCCCCCACCCTAACGGCTGCTAAAAGCACCCCGTGCCCTCCTATCTGAGCTAGGAGGAGCAAAAGAATCTGGGTCCTTTCTCTTCTGTTCACTAGGACCATTACCTCGACTAGATCTAGTAAAATGAGGCACCGTCCTCCTGGCATCACGCCTAGCAGCGCCCTCTCTCCAAATCTGATCCTCGACCCCCTCAGCTATAAGGGCCTTGTCCACTACCTGAGCATATGTAGTAGTCTTTGGATCGAAAGTAATCTTAACATCATGGGCGATCATAACATTCAACCCTCATACAAACCGATCCATTCTTGCTGCATCAGTCGGCACCAAATCCGGTGGGAACTTCGCCAACTGGTCAAATCTCAAAGCATACTCAGTAACTGTCAACCGGTTCTGAGTTAGGTTGATAAACTCATCAACCTTCGCAGCTCGGACTGCAACACTATAGTACTTCATATTAAAAATATTTCTGAACTCTTTTCAGGTCATAACTACAACATTTCTTCTCTGAGACACTACATCCCACCAGATGCGGGCATCCTCTCTGAACATGTAGCTGGCATAAGCTATCCACTCATTCCCTTAAACCCTCATGAAATCCAGGACAGAGGAAGTCATATTCATCCACTGCTCTGCCCACAGTGGGTCTGGTCCACCCTCGAAGGTGGGAGGATGTTGCTTCCTGAACCTCTCATACAAAGGTTCCCACCTAGTCTCCATAACAGGCTGAACTGGCACTGGCGCCACAGCCTGCTGAACTTGCAACCCAGTGCCCAGAGGAAGGGCCTGTTGCCTCAGCTGTGGAAGTTCTTCCTCTGTTCGATGCAGTCTAGCTTCCATTTCGGCAAACATCTATTGCCAATTCTGTGGGGCAGGTGGAGGGTCCTAACCCTGGTTGTCATCCTCGGCCCTATTGTCGCGGACTCTAGTTGATTGTCAAGGCAACTCAACAATATGCCTGAAATCAACAACGCCGCTCATCATGCATGATAACAACTTCCAAAACCACCTTCCAATTCACAACAACCAACCATAAGCAACAGTCCACGAAACACAAACAACATACAACACTCAAAGGGCCATGCCCAAACATCATGCATATGTTAACTCATTCATCATGCTCTATATAATATAATCAGGCAAACAAGGCATTTAAACTCATAATCAAGCATATAATTCAATCATTACCAACCAACCCTGAGTCGAACTTGTCACTGACATCGAGCGTACATGTTCGGTCAATCACCAGGAACCATAAACCTTGGCTCGCTCTGATACCAAGTTATAATGCCCTACATCCTTAGAGTCATTACTAAGTGAGTTTTAAACGTGCAATTAACTCGCTAATCGCGGTTTTAGGTTAAAAGTGTAGCTAAACTGTAATAAAAACAATTTATTTTGAAAATGTAAACATTCATTGAAATTATAAAGCGTTATACATTTGTGATCCCAAAATACTATTTAGAAATATTTACAACTCAAAATATGATTAAAGTCGACTAAACGAAAAAATTTGGATTAATACAAAATATCTCCCAAAATTGCCCCTAGCCGTGGCAGCTAGGCAGGCCGGACATGTACACGCCGCTTTATGCTCTCCATACTCATGGTTGATCGATCTTTCCCTCACCCTTACTTGCACCATAGAGCACCTGTGAGTCAAAGCCCAGCAAGAAAAATCCACACGAGCAATCAACATATGCATAACTATCAATCAAAATATAACAAAGCCACTAACAGGCTAAACATATATCGACCATGCCATCCCAGGCGCTTTACCATGCCCTGGGTTCGCGGTCTACTCTGTGACAATGTCCTAGGCATCCGTGAAGAGTCTAACCTTAGAGACTTGCACTCTGTGTGCTTAGCGTCGCTCCCGGCCCATTGCCGTACTCGGCCGTGCCATTCTCGGACTTCGCCATTCCCTGCCCTTGCCGTACATTTATAGATATGCACCACATAGCATAAACTTAACAAATACTCAAGCTAATACAAACATACTTAATAGGGCTACACCGTGCAACACAATCACATAGGGTCGTGCCCTGCAATACAAACTATAGGGCCACACCCTGCTCTACGGGTACAACAATTTTCTTACCTGTGTCCCAAGTTTCCCAAGCTCCGATATCCTGAGCACAGTCCTCTAGTCTGAGCCTCGCTGAAAACCTAGTCACAACGTATCAATAAAATCCATCCATCAAGTTCTAATCCATTATATAACTTTGGGTTATAATTCTAGTCTCTGGGACCTTTAATTCTATCAATCAGGGTGATAAAATCCATCCCGAGCCTAAAACCTTCTTGGGGTCCAAAAACCCACTAAGTGTCGCGGCCCCAAGGCCCTATGTTGCGGCCCGCTTCAACCAGAAACCCAGTCACCATTTTTGCCTATGCGTGCTGCGACCCAACCTATAGGGTGCCGCGACCCGCCCCTCATCCTGGCCTCCCAAACATTCTAAAGGGTTGTGACTCACCAAGAACAATGTCGTGGCCTGACCCTTCAAACCCATAAAAATTCCCTATTTTCACAACTAAAACCAAGCCAATTTAGCCCAAAATCAATCTAACAACTCAATTTAATCACCACAATATTTCTAGAATAGTCCCAGCAACACAACCTAACAAAAAGCTAGCTTAAAACCTCATCAAATCCCAAATTCAATCTTCAACTTCAAAGACTTAAGAAAGATAAAAACTTAGCCAATAATTACAGAATCTAAAGGGTAAAATCACAATTTAAAGCTTAACTTATCCTCTGCTTGAATCCATAAGTTGAAACTGAGCTAATCCCCAAGTTTAGAGCCCAAATTCCTTGCTTAATCTTCAATGTTTCCCTTGGTAAGGTTTAGAGAAAATAAGAGAGAGAGAGAGAGAGAGAGAGAGAGAGAGAGAGAGAGAGAGAAAGAGAAAGGGGTTTGGGTTGGTTTACTAAGTTTTGAGTGTTTCCTAAGTTTTGTTTTACTTAGCCTAAGTCACCTAAGTTACCTCCAAGGCTCGGGTTACCAAAAACGTCCTCGAGGGAAAAATGGTAAATTTCCCCGATATTCCCTCCTATACGTTCTAACTTCAAATATATCTCCAAATATTTATTTTCATAACCCGATAAACCAATAAAATGTCTAATGCCCGAAATACCCCTCGACTTTCCCCGAGTCGGGTTTCGGGTCCCGTTGTGACTTCATAGCTAGACCGCTCCCTAGGACTGTCTTAGATCGTGCATCTCAAATATATCTCCACTAATACGTGGTGACAATCACAATATACACAAATATTGCATTTATGCCCTCAATGGGCTAAAATTACAAACATGCCCCTAATAACCAAATGGGGCCCACATGCATATTTAATTCACCTAAACATGCATTTCTAATAACATACTCATCCAATTCACATATTAAAATAATAAATTACTTATTGCCCTCCAGGCACGCTAATCAATGCCCTAATCCTTATTAGCAAATTTGGGACGCTACATTATTTTTATTTTTTCTTTTCATTTTGCTGGACACCTGAGTGGTAAGGTTCATGGTGCAAAAACATTAGTTGACCAAGCAGCTTTGAATCTTGGATATTTTTGTAATATTCTTCTTGCATTACATATAATACGATGCTTGTTAATTTTGACTAGATATAACAATTTAAATGCTATATGTGTTTTATTAGGAACAACATTTTCATATCATACTTGTCATTTTTTTCACTTTAGTATTTGAATAACCAAACGAAGCACCATCACTTCATAGATTTTTGAAAAGATTTTCGAAAAAAAATCTAAGTACTACTTAATTGTGCTTTTTACTCTTTTGCTTACGTTATGGTGGTGTATACCCAATGTGCCCCCCAAGTGATTGAGGAGGTAAGTCCTTGGTCACTTGCCTAATAACCAAAGCCTGTTTGAACTTAACCCAAGTGTTTCGAACATATCACATAGAAAATATAAAGAGATAGTGGAACTATACGTGTTAAGCAATACTTGAGATAATCAAAATAGTTGGAAAATTGAATGTACTAGCACACTCCCTTGTAGATAACTCGTAATAACTTGGACAAAATCGTGTTTGTACGAGAAACCAATAATTGGTTTTGTCCTTATAAATAAATGATCATTTTAAAATGGGCAAAGCACGCCTTTTGATTAGTTAATAATCATAAAAATATCTGGTCAATATAAAATGGACAATCGTGTCTTTTGACGAGTTTAGTAAATATGATAAATATTTGGTCATTTTTATGTGGGCAAAATCATGCCTTGTGACTAGAAAACACAAAATAAAAAAAATATAGATGACTAATTGTTTACAAAGTGGGGAAAACATGCCTTACGATTAGAAATCTTAGTCGCACAAAATAATTAAAAAAATAATGGTTGTTAAAAATGGGCAAGTCATGCCTGACAACCAACTTTACAAAGTCTAGATCATAGAAAAAATAACTGATTGTTTAAAAATGGGCAAACTGTGCCTTACAATCAGTAAACACAGACAAGATAGAAACACCTGGTTGCATGAAGATGGGCAAAATCGTGCCTTATGACCAACAAATTTAAGAAAATAAGAATGAATAGTGGTTACTCAATGGGAAAAATGTGTCTTCCAACCAAAACATTCATAAAACTGATAAATTACTGGTCATTTACAAAGTGTGCAAAACGTGCTTTACAACTGGTAAACATACTTTTTAGAAAAATAAAAGATGACTAGTCGTTTAAAGAATGGGAAATTTGTGCCCTATGACCAATAAGTACAATAAGAATAGATGATCATAAAGAAAGAGGGCAAATCATGCAATACGACCAGCCTTACACTAACTCATAATAATGGTGCAATTCAGCACTTGAGTTATTTATGTATATTTGACCGACTTTGATTAGACTGGTGCATCAAGAGTTTTTGCAGCAGCTGGATTCTGTTCAGCAGGTCGTTGAATGTATCTTTTCATGTCCTGATGATTTTGACGAATGAGGAAATCGATTTCATTTTCAAGTTAGTTACACTCAATAGTGTCATGTCCATAATTGTTATGGAAGCGACAGAACTTGTCGGTGTCTCTCTTGCTTATATCCTTCTTGATAGGATTTGGTTTCCTATAGGGCATTTTAGCCTGTGTAGCTTGAAGGACTTCTACTTGTGACCCTAAGAGCGTAGAGTATGTGGTGAAAAGAGGCACATATTCTCGTGGCTTGTCATTGGTGGATTTTGAGACAAATCTGCTTAGTACTGCAATCTGTCCCGTCAGACTCTGTACTTCCTTCATCTTGGTTGGTGATTTCATGTCGATAAAAGCTTTGACTTTTTCTGGGTTAGCTTCTATACCTCTTGCATTGACAAAGAAACCAAGAAACTTGCTCGAGCTTATCCCAAACGAGCCTTTTAAAGGGTTAAGCTTCATATTGTAATGCTTAAGGATGGCAAAGCATTCTGCTATATCCTTCATGTGCCCCCTAACCTTTTTTGACTTTACCAGCATGTCCTGCTAGATCCTTCATGTGCCCCCAACCTTTTTTGACTTTACCAGCATGTCATCAACGTAGACCTCCATGTTTTTTCCTATTTGGTCTCTGAGCATCATGTTTACTAGTCGCTAGTACGTCGAGCTAGTTTTTTTTTAGAACAAAAGGCATTTTTTGTAACAGCACAAACCTACATCAATTATAAAACTGGTATGCTTCTCATCGGGTGGGTGCATACTGATCTGATTATAGCCCGAATAAGCATCCATAAATGTGAGGATTTCATGTCCTGCAGTGGCATCAACCAGTTGGTCTATTCTTTGTAAGGGAAAGCAATCAGTTGGGCTTGCCTTGTTTAGATCAGTGAAGTCTACACAAGTTCTCCATTTTCCATTAGTTCTTGGTCCTAAGACGCGATTACAAACCCACTCGGGGTAGAAAGCTTCTCTTATAAACCCATTTTCTTTTAGCCTTTTTACTTCTCATTTTAAGGCCTTTGACCTTTCTTTATCGAGGAACCTCCTTTTCTGTTGTATTGGCTTGAAGTTGTGTTTGTCTATATTTAAAGCATTGCTGATAACAGTGGGGTTGATTCCTACCATGTCCTATGCGACCAAGCAAACACATCTTGATTGTCCCTTAGGAAGTTTACAAGTTCAGACTTTACTTCCTTTGCTAAAGTTTTTCCAATCTTGACTATCTTTGTTGGCTTGTCCTAGTCAAGTGGGACTTGTTCTAGGTCTTCAATAGGTCCCACTCCAGTATCAAAGTCCCCAAAGTGAGGATCAATATCTTCTCCCGAGCTTGGGGAAATTCCTTATTTGGAGCCGCTCACCTCTTCTGAGGAGGTATTGCCTTGTTTCTCGATGGTGCTTATTTCCATTCCTGTTGTTGGCTTGCTCATTGCTGGTCCAACTAATATCATGTTGGTCATGGCCACACCTTTCTTAGCAGTTGAAATGGAGAAATTGTAGCATTCCTGAGCCTCTCTCTAGTTTCCTTTTGCACATCCAATTCTAGCGTTGGTAGGAAACTTCATCATTAGGTGAAACACAGATGTTATGGTGCGCAAGTCGATCAAGATTGGTCTTCCTAAGAGGGTATTGAAAGATGAGGGAATATTGACCACAACAAACATTGCCATAATTTTGTTTGCAGGTGTAGTTCCAACTGTTACTGCTAACTTGATTATTCATGCTAAAGTCATCCCTTCTCTAGTAAAACCATACAAAGTTTGCGTGCATGGTTCTAGGTATTGAATAGATAATTTCATCCTTTCAAGGGTTGTTTTGAAAAGGATGTTTACTGATCATGTTACCAATCTAGGCCTCGATTACCAAAGGATTGTTATGCGAGAATCTAACATGTGCGGTGTCCTCCTCAGTGAATGTTACTGGCTTACATTCATAGCGAGGGGTTTTGGGAGTACGTTCCTCGACTGCCCGCGCTTCATTTGTTGGTACGTACCTCAGCTTGTGTAGCTTGAAAGACTTCTGCTCGTGACCCCAAGAGCATAGAGTAGGTGGTAAAACGAGGATTGTACTCTCATGGATTATCATTTATTTTGGCCCTTTCGTTGTCGTTGTTATTCCCACTGTTCGAGTTGTTATTTTGTTTTCCACCTCTTTGGTTATTTTTATTTCCATTACCATTACCACTACCATTGGATGTCTGGTTCTGGTTTGGAGCTCTATTATTCTTGGCTGGAGCAACTGTACTTGTGCTTGGCTGATTGGCTTGATCTACTCTTCTAATGGCCTCCTCTAGTTTAATTAACTCGTTTGCTCGATCTAAGAACTCACTTTTTGAGTAGACGGTTTTTCACCTTAGATGAGTCCATATGGGACCCTTTACTTTGATTCCAGCCATGATGGCCATCAACTTTCCATCATCACTGATTGCCTTCAATCGTGCAGCCTCTTGTATGAACCTCTGCACATAATCCTTCATAGGCTCATTTAGCCCTCGCTTAATGTTGACAAGGTCGTTGAGTTCAGTAGGTGGGATACGAGCAGCAAAGAATTGTGAGTAAAAGAGCCTTACAAATGTATCCCAAGATGTAATGGTTCATGGCTCTAGTTTGAAGAACCATTGTTGAGCAGAATCTGCAAGATTAGATAGAAAGATCATGCAATGGACGTTGTCTCTAACTCCTTGGTGTTCCATTTGTATCTTGAAATTGTTAACATGTGAGATGGGATCTTCCTTTAAAGTATACATCTTCCAGGTGGGCATCTTGAACTTGTGAGGTACTATCAAAGCATTGATTCGTTCGGAGAAAGGGTGACTCTTGCTGCCTTGGTGGGACAAATCGTCCTTCAGGCTGCACATTTTCCCTTGGTGGTATATCTTGAGGCCCAAGTGGCCTTGGAAGAACAAACTTTCCTGTTGGATTTTCATCATGTCGATGGTCACGGGTTGGTAGTACTAACTATCCCCTTCATCATCATCATAACCATTCTATAAGTTGTTTGATAACAACTCCTGGCCTCTTGGTCATTTCTCCTTTTGTTTCTTTTACGATGATGACCACAGTTGTGTTCAGTATAGCGAGGTGGCTAGCCTCGATTCTGGCTAGTGGGTCTCTCCTTCCTTTGTTGTCAGAATTAAGGACCAACTTCAGAATTTGGGGGCTGCCCTCCTCTCGAGGCTATTTGCCTCGGGTGCTCATTAGAAGGCCTTCCAGTTCTAGACACTTGTCTAGCACAACCTTGTTCTCTATTGGGTAGCTTTTGTTCACCTTGGTGGAGTGGTCGGTGAACTCTTGACTGTGCTCCCCTGTGGGAGGGATGACTCCTAGAAGGTCTAGGAGGGACCATTTGATCATGAGATTGTGATAGTTGGACAAGTCCTGGAGCTTGACTAGCTGGTCATTGGGCTTCAGGATTTTCCTAACCAATGTTCTCAGGCTAAGGATTTGCTGGTCGGGATTTTGCTACTTGATTCTGTGACAAGACGACCTCTAGCAACCTTCCCACCTTAGCATTGTGACAGTTAGATTCTTCTTGGAAAACCTCAAGGGTTCGCTGTCTTTGATCCAACCAGGCTTAAAAATCTTGTCCTTGTTTGTTGAGGGCTTTATATATAGCCTCTTGAGCTGCTGCTTGAGTTTCTTGCATGGCAACGAATTGCTCCTGCGTCTGCCCCACGACCCCTTTTAGTTGTTCAAGGCCGGGGTGCAAATCTTCTCCTAAGTCCACAGGGCCTCATCTTATCCGAATGTGGCTGGTGGAGGCAGGTTTCTAGGGGGAAGAAAATGATGAGCATGGCACAAAGAGGGATCTGAGTGCTCGAGGGGCGGTCAGGATGGGCAGTGTTAGGGTTCCCCCCTTGTGGCTCTTGACTCTAACATCTAGTAGTCATAGCCATTGCTTCAGATGGATATAGTAAAATAGGATCTTGGATTTCAGCTCTCAATTAAAGCACCAAAATTTTGACCAGTGGTTTGGTCAACGAAACTGAGTCAATTTATACAGCAGAATAATAATTAAATGAATTGAAATCATGTAAACGACAGAAATAATTTTATAGTGGTTCGACCCCAAGAGTTGGTAATGACCTACATCCACTTGCACTTTTATTAATCAAAGAGGTCTCAAACTCAAGATCAAAAAGAAACAATGTCCAACTGAGTTTCTTAAGTTGAGAAAAGAATACAATTAGAAGGGTTTGTATGTAAAGTGCGTACAAAAGAAACCTCTAGACTTTTCTCTTGTAAGTTTTACTTAGGGTTAATGATTGAATGAACTCACCATTTATAAAGAGTCTAAGTGGGATATGGGCCCTTTCAACCAAATCTAGGCCCTACACATGTAGCTGTGAGATCAGAACATTCAATTAAAAATTCAAATAACACGAGAATAATACAATTTAAATATTACTTACATAAATATCTTGGGATATTTCCTGGTATCTCGTGAAATCCGGATCTTCGTGTAAAAGTATCCTGCCCATCAAGAAAGTCTTGCACTCCGAGCAGCTTCATGGGATGGTACTAGCCTGCTAAATTATCGAGCAGGTTACTTGAACTTTGCTAAATAAGCTTTTATACTCTGATGTAGCCGTCTCGAGCAGCTACTCCTTCCGACCAACTCTCTGAATTTAATGTGTAATGCCACATGTCTCTTTCTTAGATGCCACATCATTAAGTCAAAATTGGGTTAAACAAGTTCCTAATGGCCTACAATCTTAAAGGATTCACATTTATTTTGCAAGTCTTGTGATCGCTGTCAAAGAGTTGGTAATATGACCGCTAAAAATCAAATGCCCCAAACCCCCTTTCTTGTTATCGAAAATTTTGATGTATGGGGTATTGATTTTATGGGCCTATTTTCGTCTTTGCTTGGTAATGAAAATATTTTTTTGACAGTGGATTATGTGTCCAAGTGCGTCAAAGCTAAGGCAACCAAGGTGGATAATTCAAAGATGGCGATTGATTTCATTTGATCACATATTTTTGTGAGATTTTGCACCCTAGTGGCAATGATTTTAGAGTTACATATTTTTGTAATAAGTCCATTGAAGCTCTATTCTGGAGCTATAATGTGACTCATAAGGTGACTGCTTCCTATCATCCACAAGCCAATGGGCAAGTGGAGGTGTCTAATTAAGAAGTAAAATCAATCCTTGAATAGACTGTACATCCCACTCGAAATAATTGGAATTCAAGACTTGATGACGCATTATGGACATATCGAACTTCTTATAAAATACCTATGGGTATATCTCCATATTGGTTGGTGTATGGGAAGCCTTGTCATTTATCTATGGAGCTAGAGCATAAAGCTTGGTGGGATGCAATATGGAGATGGACGCTACAGGGAAACAATGAATGTTCTAATTGCAAGAGCTTGAAGAAATTCAGAATGGTGCTTATGAGAGCTCGAAGATTTACAAGGAGAAAACTAAAGCATTTATTTCATGATAGAAAAATTCTTCGGAAGAGTTTTGAGGTGGGTCAGAAAGTATTACGATATCACTCTCATCTCAAACCTAGAATACATGGAATAGTGAATGACTTCAAGTGGAAGTAGCGACATTAAACATAGCAAGTTTATGTATTCTATTTTAGTTTTATTTTGGACATTTTAATTTATTTTATTTTTCCTTGAATTTATTATTTTAGAACTTAGATTTTATTTTTTATGTAATTTTTAACTGTGAAAAATGTGAAAAAAAAGAGACAAAAGAGCTAGGTCGCGGCCTCCAAGACAGAGAGCCATGACCACGACCCACATACCCCAGACCGCAGCCCCAGATTTCAAGCCCCAAGGCCCTATTTTTCCAGGTGCCCAGGTCGTTACGAACATTTCCCTAAGCCACGACAAGTATTTCCCTAGGCTAAGAACAAGATTTGCGAAGGAATCCTATCACCATGGCAGAAAATGTCCTAGGTCGCGGCCTCCCAAACCGAGCCTCACGGCCGCGGCCTAGACCTAATAACAGAAAAAATAAAGGTCCTTTTTTTAGGCTTCCCCACTCACTTATTCACAAACACACAACCCAACCATCAAATTCTCTCATCTCTTCCTACAAATTTTCACTCCTCTCATCTTTAATCTTTCAATATCTCCAACAAATTCACACTCTAGCCTTCATTTCTTCACTCTTTACACTATCTATTCACCTCTAAAATCCATCAACCTTGAAGAACAACAACAATTAACCTTTGTTTTGTATAACAACTCAAAGCATAAACAACAAGTAATCTAACTCTATAGGTAGATAATCACAAATTACATAAACACAAAAGCATCAAAGTATTGAGTGAACCTTTTTTGAAGAAAAACATTCAAACACAACTTCACAAAGCTATGATTTTATGTGAAACATAAAAAGGACAAGGCTTGACACAAATGTAGATTTGATGTCGAAAAATCTATATTCCTAGCCTTCTCCTTGGAATTGATTGAAGCTATTACAATGGAATGAGATTGGGATTCACAAGCCTTGATCCTTCATACAAGTCAAGCTTTCTTGATGAAGATCTTGGAGAAAACTAGTAACCTTGAAAGCTAGAGAGAGAGAGAGAGAGGGGAGTGATCAAGTCACCAATTAACTCATATGAACATTTTAAATACTATAGGAACCTCATTAGATTCAACCAATGAGATTAGAGCATTTTAATTTGAATTTTGGAGTAAAAAACATGTCGTTGTACGACCTCGTATGGACGGTCCAGGCGACGCGTCGCCAAGCACCAGCCGATGTGTCACCTAGTACAAGTCGATGTGTCACATGGTCTACCATTTCTTGGCCGAGTGAATCGTTGAGAGATGTTTCACCTAGGTTCAAATAGGTGAAATTCTTACAACATCTTTGCTACCTTGAGAGATGCTTGTTGCTCTTCAACTGAATTTCATTAAAAGCCTATGTCTTAACCCTCATGCTCAGTAGCAACCAACATTAACTCACCCTTGATGAGACCTTTAAGTGGTTAATGTTTAAACTATTCCCTTATCAATGACTTGTTCTTACACATTAAACTCTACACTCGATGTATACAAGTTTTCAGTTGGGTTGCTATCATTGGGGAATCTATTTGTCAATGAGTTTTATTCCCATCCCTTTATTTGTAGAACTAACAAAATTTCTCCTAAGAGGTTTGGTAAACGAATCCACTAAGTTCTCACAAGATTTCACATATGACATTGATATGATACTCTTATCAATCAATTCCCTCACATAGTCATGTCTTAGACTTATATGTCTAGACTTTCCATTATATATTTTTTTTTGTAAACTCTAATCAAAGTTGCTTGATTATCACAATGTATTGAAATTGTTGATACATCAACCGCGGTTTTTGGTATCTCCAACATGAGATCTCTTAGCCACTCGACCTCTTTGTTGGTTGCCGCTAAAGCTACAAACTCTGACTCCATGGTTGAGTGACATATTCATGTTTGTTTCTTAGATTTCAAAGAAACTACACTCTCTCCAAGGGTGAACACCCAACCGACTCTGGAGAGATTATCTCCAACTCTAGATATCCAACTTGCGTCGGAATATCCCTCAAGTATCTTAGGAAACTTGGAATATTGGATGCATAACTCTTTGGTCCTTTTAAGGTATCCAAATACTCTTCCCACGACCTTCCAATGTAAGATACTTGGGTTGCTAGTAAACCTACTTAGTTTACTAACCAAAAATGCAATGTTCACTCTAGTACAATGAGTGGCATACATCAAACTTCCAATTGCACTTGCGTACTCTAGTTGAACCACTGCTCTCCCTTCATACATTTCAAGCTTTAAACTTGAATCGAAGGGTGTGTTTGCCTCTTTGATATTAAGATGACCAAACTTTTCAAGCATTTTCTCAAAATAATGAGCTTGACCTAAGGCTTAACCATCCACATTTTTTCTAACTATGATACCTAGTATGGTATCAACCTCTCCAAGATCCTTCATCTTGAACATAGAAGATAGAAACCACTTCATTTCTATTATGCCTTTTGTAACGACCCAAATTCGCTAATAAGGTTTAAGGGCCTTGATTAGCGTGCTAGGAGGGCATGATGGGATTTATGTGTGATTTTAATTATTTAAATGCATGGTTATGATTTAAAGCATGTTATATGACTATTTGTTTATCTGAGATGCATGACTATGTAAGTTAGTGTGCATGTAGGCCCGGATCGTGTTAGAAGGGCATAATTGTAATTTTGGCCATGATTGGGCGTAACTGTATTGATATGTGTTGATTGTTGAGGCCACAGTGGTATGTGGATGTATCTGTGCTTTGTGACTCGAGGCGATCCCAGTGAGCAGGCTAGCGGAAAGTGTTGACAGGAATTTATACCCAGCTCGGGGCGAGCCTGGGGGTATGAACAGGAATTCAGAGAATAGATTGAGATTTATTTTGATGATGGGGAATATTTATTTGGTGGTTAATCGAGTGTTGGAAAGCAACGGGAAAATATTAGGGACACTTGAGGATTAGCGGGAATTGGATAAAATGACTAAAACGGCCCTATTTGGACAAATGGATTGAGAATTAATAGGAAGGGCATTTTGGTCATTTGGTTTTTAGAAATTGATTTATGAGGCTTTACACTTAGTGGGATTTATAGAGAGTGTTGGTTGTGGAGAGAAAGAAAGAAAAGAAAGAAAAGAAGGAAAAGGAAAGAAAGAGAAGAGGGAAAAACAGGTGGGTTTTCCAAAGGGTCGGTTTGTGCATTTTTGCACCATTCCACTCCATTTTTCTTGGGGAAAAGCTTAGTGGAGAGCAAGGATAGGCTGAGCATCAAGGATCTTGGGTTAGACTTAAAGATTTGGCAAGAACACATCAATGTTTGAGGTAAGTTTTAGAGATTTTCGGTTTTAAGGGTTTTGATGGTTTAAGCTGTGTTTTGAGCTGAGTTGATGGGAATTTTAGGGATTTCTGGGCAAGCTTTGAGGGAGAGCAAGCTAAGGAGGCTTAGGGTTGATTCAAGGTCGAAATTTGCAGCAATGGTATGATTTCTAAGACTTTATCTTTGTGGTTTGCATGAATTTCTGGTTTAGGGTTGTTCATGGTAGATTTTGAGATTTGGGATAAATGATCTTGGGATTTGAGGATTTGGGATGCTTGGGATGAATGGAGAGTGTTCATAAGCTTGATTTTGAGTTTGGTAAAGATTTGGGGAAGTTTGGTTTGAGATTGGGTGAAAGAAATCGCAGAAATGCGATTTTGGGATTTCTGGGCTGCAACTAGCGCTACAGCGCTAGTCAGTGGGCGCTGTAGCGCTAGTCCCTGTTTCTGGGGGGGTGCATTATGCTTGTAGCGCTACAGCGCCCTCTTTAGAGCGCTGCACTGTTCACAGAGGGGAATTTTTGAGTTTTGATGATGGATTTTGACCTAGGGTTCGGGGCTTGTTTCCGCCACTTTGTTTTGGGGATTTGGGACTTCCCGGGGGCTCGGGATTGGTCCCGAGGCTAGGTATTCGGACTTGGGGTTCGGTGTTGACTTTGACCTATGTTTGTGCCTAGGTATGCGCTAAGGCTCGGGTGGGATCGTGCTCAAGGAGTCAGGTGATCTAAGCTATTGATTGGAAAGGTAAGAAAACTATAACACCCGAGGTTAGGGCATGGTCCCAGATTGTATTATGTGCAAATGTTTAAACCTTAAATGAATCATGATATGTGTGAATGATTATTTCGAATGTACTATATGTGTGATTATGATGAAATGAGCGGCAAGGGCCGAGTACGGCGTAAGCCGGGGCGGCCGTGGGCCGAAAGTAACACCTAGCACATGGGATGCTATAGTCAGGGCGGGGCCCGGTGGATACATGTGTTAGGCTATATTCAGGGTGGGACCCAAGGGATACATGAGTTATCCTCGCGGTGAGAACCGATACCCCAGGCTTCGGTAAGGCTCTGGGGCGGCTTGGCCGTGTTTGCTTAGTCTAATGATTGACTTGTTTATTTGTGGATTATCTGTTATGATAACTGTATACATTGCATATGTTATGTTCTGCATGAGTTTTCTTGCTGGGCTTCGGCTCACGGGTGCTCTGTGTTGCAGGTAAGGGCAATGACTGAATCAACCAACCATGAGTACGGAGAGCATGAAGCGGCGCGTACATGTTCGGCCTGCCCGACTGCTTTGGTTGGGGGTTTATTCGAAAATGGCTGTAATAATCTATGATTTTATGATTTCTTAACTGTAACCTTATTTCAAAAATGTAATTAGTTTTCAAACCTTATTTTGGGATCCCAAATGTTTAATAATAGAAGTTTTAATGAAACGACGCATTTTCAAAGATTACAGCCTTAACTTTTAATTAGTCACACTTTTGTTTCAAAACCTCGGTTAGCGAGTTCATTGCACACTGTTTTGTCTTAAAAACTCACTTAGTAACGGCTCTAAGGAAGTAGGGCGTTACACCTTTCATGTCATTACTTAATATAAACATATCATCAACTTATAGACACACTAAGATCATGTATTCATCACAAGTTTTAGAGTATAAGCACTTGCCCAGACAATTGTGTCTAAACCCATGCAAAACAATGGCCTCATCAAATTTCTCATGCCATTATTTTGGTGCTTGTTTTAAACCATATAATGATTTAACAAGCTTACACACCTGATGTTCATTTCCCCTTAGAACAAACCCTTCCGATTGTTCCATGTACACCTCCGCATTGAAGTTACCATTTAGGAATGTCATTTTGACATCCATTTGATAAACATATAGGTTATGTATTGATGATAAGGTAAGCAACAGTCTTATAGATGTTGTCCTTGCTACCAATGGATAGGTAACAAAATAATCTATGCCCTTTTTTTGTGTAAACCTTTGGCCACCAATCTTTCCTTATAGGCTCGAATGGTCCCACTATTGTTGTATTTCTTTCGAAATACCCACTTGCAATCTATTGGATTTGATCCTTTTTGTAGATAAACATTCTCGCTAGTATGGTTTGATATAATTGAATTTATTGCCTTTTTCCAAAAGTTAGAGTCCCTTGATGACATAGCTTCTTGGAAAGTTTTAGGATCATCGTCCACTTGAAGTACCATAGGATATGCCAAGTAACTCCCTTATGGTTTCCCTCTACTAGGTAAAGAGTCTCCACTTGAGAGGTTTCATTTTGTGTTCAACTCTCTTTAAGCCCTTTGGCTTCTTCTAGGCAATGTCGGTTGCTCTACAACCCTTGAAGGTAAGTCCTCTTGAGTTCCTTCTAATGAGATAGGTTCTTGAGGCTTATTGTCACTATACAACAAACTCTCAAAGAACTCAACTTCTCTTGATTCAATTATCATAATAGACTCCAAGTCTAATAGCCTATAGGCATTGCTATTTGAGGCATAGCCTACAATTATACATTTGATGGCCCTTGGACCTAACGTTATCCTTTTGGGCTTCTTCTCTTGCAATAAGCAAGGCACCCCCACACTTTGAGATACCCTAGGTTGGGCCTTTTTCCTTTCCATATCTCACATGATGAAATTTGATTCTTCCTTAAAGGAACCCGATTTAGAATATAACAAGCGGTAAGCAAGGCTTCTTCCCATAATGAAAAACTCAAATTTGCATGTAATAGCATAACATTTAACATTTCAACATATGTTCTATTTTTCCTTTCTGCTATACCATTTTTTTGGGGTGTATAAGAGGCTGTACATTCATGTATTGTACCATGAATCTCACAAAACACATTGAATTCCTTGGAAAGTATTCACTGCCCCGATTACTTCTAACCACTTTTATTTTCTTTTCCAATTGACCTTCAACTTCGACTTTATAGATTTTAAACATGCTAAAGACCTCATCATTATTCTTAAGCAAGTACTCATATGTGAATCTAGAACAATCATCAATAAAGGTAATAAAATACTTATGTCCACCTCGAGTAATTATTCCATTCAATTCACATAAATCACTATGTATCAATTCTAACAAATTAGTTTTCCTTTCAACACTTGGAAAATGTTTCTTTACCATCTTAGAATTAACAAATAATTCACACTTATCATGCTCAGCATCATAGCATACAATTAAACCTCATTTTATAACTCTTTTAATTGTACTATATCCTATATGAGTAAGTCTATTATGCCACAAAGTAATATAATCAAAACCAAGCACATAAAAGGAAGATGAGCATGCATTATTATAAAAACCATTGCCTTTGGTACACAATTTAATCATCCCATCACACACTTACCCTTTCCCCACAAAGTAATTTCCCTTTGGATAGAATTAGATTGCTGGACTCAGACACCACTTTGATGCCTGATTTTCTTAACAAATTCCCACACACAAGATTCCTACTCATATCCGGAACAGAAAACACATTGGTTGATATAACCTTATTTCTGGATGTGAAGTAAAGATCAATATGAGTATCCCATTTGGATCTATGCTCATTCCCGATTTTGATCTCATGTCTATCCTTTGACTCTTCAAAGATTTTGAGGATCACTCTATCATAAGTAACATGAATGCTGGCACAAGTGTCACACCACCATCTTTGCACTTTTTCTTGGATGGCATTCACCTCACTCAAGGTTGCAACCAACTCCTCATTGGTTGTGTTGACCTTGGATCCATGGTTATGGGGCTTTCAATTCTTGCATTCTCTAGCCTTGTGGCCACTCTTACCACAAACAAAACAAGGGCCTCTCACACCCTTGAATTGCCCTTTATTATTTCTTGGAGCTAGATGAGTATCCTTCTTTGATTGGGGATTCTTGTGAGTATTCCCTTTGGATTGAGATAGTTTCTCTATGGCGTTAGCCTTGGATTTCCCAACATTGGCCTCTTCCATGCACTTGTCTCTAGAATGAGACTCCTCTTCAATCCTTAGGTGCTTCAAGATCTCTTCCAAAGATATCTCTTCATTCTTATGGAGGATCTTCTTTCTATAGCTTCTCCAAGATGGAGGTAGTTTAGCAATAATCCCTCCCACAATGTAGGGTTCCGACAATGTTATCTTAAGGCTAAACAACTTATTCATAATGACTTGAAGTTTGTGTACTCGGGGGAGTAAGGGTTTAGAATAAAAGAATTTAAATTCCATGTATTGAGTGATAAGAAATTTCTTGGTACCTTCTTCTTCGGTTTTGTGCTTCATCTCAAGAGCTTCCCATATCTCCTTTGCCGATGTAGTATTTGTGTAGAGATCATAGAGATGATCTAACAAAGCATTGAGTATGTGGCCTCTACAAATGGGTTCATCCTCTTCCCTTTTCTTCCTATCTTGGATCACATCTTGAGAATCATCATCCTTCGGGGGATCCAAAGTCTTCAAATCTTTTTCAAGGATGTAGTACACTTTAAAAGTTGTGAGGAGGAACTTGATCTTGTCTTGACATCTTACAAAATTTGAACCATCAAATCTATCTAGTCTCACTAGATCTTGAGTCATGAACTTGAGAGCTGAGATTGAGGAGCTTTATTCCATGATTTCTGTTAGTAGTTACCTTAGATAGACAAACTTTGATACAAAACAAAGGTTAAAGATAAAGATTGTTGATTGTTGGATCAACCTTGCTTATGAATTACAACTCAAAGAATAAACAACAAGTAATCTAATTCTATAGGTAGATAATCACAAATTACATAAACACAAAAGAATCAAAGTATAGAGTGGACATTTCTTGAAGAACAACCTTCAAACACAAAATCACAAAACTATGATTTTATGTGAAACACAAAAATGAAAAGCCTTGACACAAATGTAGATTTCTTATCCAAAAATATTTGTTCCTATCCTTCTCCTTGGAATTGCTTAAAGCTACTACAATGGAATGAAATAGTTATTCACAAGCCTTGATCCTTCATACAAGTCATGCTTTCCTGATGAAGATCTTGGAGAAAACTAGTAATCTTGAAAGCAAGAGAGAGAGAGAGAGAGGTGAGTGATTAAATCTCCAATTAACTCATACGAACCCTTTAAAAAGTATAGGAACCTAATTAGACTCAACCAATGAGATTAGAGAATTTTAATTTGAATTTTGGAGCCAAAAACACGTCAATGTGCAACCTCGTACGAATGGCCTAGGCGATGTATCTCGCCTGACACCAGGCGATGTATCACCTAGATTTAGGCGATGTGTCACCTGGTCTACCATTTCTAGGTCGAGCAACGCGTCACCTCCAAGAGGCGACACACTAATGATGCCTCAGTTTTGACGCTCCAGAACTTGTCCTAAAGCATCCCAAAATGCTCCCAAACTTTTTGGGTACTCTCATATACTCCAGGGAAACACTTTGGACCCAAAAATATGATTTATAAATGCCAATATCGAAAGTCAAATCTCACATGTTGACTTTTGTGAAGTCATTATGGTTTTGAATCTCTTCGTGCCTAACAAATTTCTCCATGTATTTAACCATCACAACACTATTCACCTCTAAAATCCATCATACCATCTATTACCCACATCTTAACCCTAAAAACCCAAAATCTGAAAATTGGTGAGTGTTGTTCTTCCAATCATTTAAAGGAGTTCCAAGATAAATTTCAAGCTTTGGAGAACCTACATTGTCTACACCAAGTAAGTTTTTGATCTACATTGTGTGATTTTTGGGTTTTTGAAGATCATAAGTGCTAGAATTGGGAAATTTGGATTATATGAATTTTTGGTGGATTATTTGTATGATTGATGATTATTGAGGTTGGATTGAGGTTTTATTAGTGATTGTCTTGCTTTTGGGGATATTGTGGATACAAGAATATATTTTCATAGCTTGGTTTTTCTTATTCATACAAAGTGTTTGATAAAAGGACCAAGAGAAGAGTAAGAGAGAAATTGGTGGATTTGTTTGATTATTTGTTGAGAGAGATCCTATAGGTACTTAGTATTTACTTTGTTGGTGCTTTGGTTGGTGATTTTGGGCATTGTTGTGGTTAAGAATTATGTGTTTTTTGTTATCTAAAGGGAGTCTCTTTGTGACTTTGTGAAGTGAAAATATGGCACCTAAGAGAAGCAGAAAGAATTCCCAAGACCCATCCTCTTCCAGGCCCCAATATGATACAACAAAGTTTGTTTCAGGAGAGGCATTCAAGCGCTACCAAGAAGCCTTCACTAAACAAAAGAAGACGGTAGAAGAAGGAGGATTTAATTTAAAGATTTTCCATGCCTATCCAAAACATATTGATCAAATTGAGAAGAGAATTGGAAAATTTTTGTTCACAAACCGATGCTATTGTGATACCAATAGTGAGGGAATTCTATGCTAGTGGAGTTTCTCATGTTTCCTCCAAGGTTACAGTAAGAGGAGTTGATTTGAATTTTTTAAGATCAACAATCAATAAATTTTATGGGCTCCCCGAAATTATTGAAGATGAATACAATCAATTGGAGGATAATCCAAATCATGAAGAGATCATTCAATTCATCTGTCAACCAAACACTCAATGGATTAGGGCAGATTCCAGTGAACCTAAGGAGTTTAAATGAGATTCCATGGGTATAATTGCAAAAGCTTGGCATAAGTTCATTGGAGGAAAAATTGTAATGCCCTACTAGTCCAGAGGCAATATTGTAATGCCCTACTAATCCAGAGTCATTACATTGTGTGTTTAAAGTAGTGCTTAACTCGTCAAGCAAGTCATTTGAACTCAAAAGTGTAAATAAAGCTAATAAAAGGTTTAGGTATAAAATTTTTTGGTCAAAGATATAAAATTTTCATTGAAACTTTAAATAATTACGTGGGATCCCAAAACAAGTTTTAAATGAAAAAATTACAACCAAAGTTACAAAAGTAGCCAGCCTAAATGGCAAAATCAAACTCATAACTTACCCTCAAAATAACTTGACCATGATGGCCAAGCTGACCGAATATGTACGCGCTGCTCGAAAGCCCTCCAACTTAAGGCTAGTCTACCTTTAGCTTGCCCTTACATGTACCATAGAGCACCCATCATCCAAGAGCCATCAAGAAAACCCCACATGGCATAAGAAATATCCAATTAATCATAAGAAATAAACAACATGCTTCACAACTAATAAATGCATTTATTACAGTCATATAAATCATAAACACGTTTCAAAATTTACAATTATGTTCATTTCAAACACATGAACGATTTACATGGCCCAGCCGAGCAAGGTACGCATCTCGGCACCAAGCTTATGGTCCCTGCCGGGCGAGTGGGGACCACACCCTCAACTTGACCCTGCCTTTACGACCCACGTTATGCATGATTGCCGACCAGCCCATGTTACAGATGATTGCCGAAAATAGATTATATCAATCATCCACAGATAGATCATTGCTAATATACATAGCAAACAACCCGCTCTATGTGCATATGTCAGTTTTCTTACCCCGAGTTCTATGCTGAAGACGAAGAGACTTTGAGTGCAATCTTTTTCCATAGCCCCACAGAAAACATAGTCATACATAAATGGTACGCTTATTAGGTACTATGTTTAAGTCATGGGTTCTAAAACTAAAACCTAGTTCTTAGGACCTTCATTTCCATTCAACCAGGCAATGGAATCATCCCCCAAGCCCCCAAGTGGGTCCCCTAATCAGATCCCCTAAGCCCTGAGTCTAATTCCCAAAACCAAAGAAATTGTACCCTAAAAAAGCATTAGCGTCGCGATGCCCTCCTTAAGGGTTGCGGTGCCACGAAAGTCAGAAAGCAAACCCTGCTCTTGAGCAATTGCACACTCGTTGTGACACTCACCCAAAGGCGCCACCACGATAAACATAGAAATCTATGTTTTTCCCATGCATTTCAGTCAAAAAATTCGACCCCAAAGATGTTTCCAAACAGATAAAACACATATTTTTTTACCTCAAGTCATTATTATAATCACTTTACAACATCATACTATCCATAACTCACCAAAAGCACAATAAAATCACAAATTTCCATAGTTGAGTTTCAAACTCAACCTTTATCCTAAAACTCTGAATATCCCAATTGAATTCATGAACTCAACAACAATCAAAGCCTAAAGAAATTATAAAACTTAATCCCAACCTTTATCTAACGTCCAAATAACCCTAGTACCATTAGTTGCAAGAATTGATCTAAATTCTCCAAACCTAAGAACACCAAACATGGAACTTAATATTTGCATAATTCTCTAGTATTTTGGGTCAAAAAGACCATTTTCCCCCTACCTCCAATAAGCCTCTTAATTAACCTGAAGGGCATTTTGGTCATTTTCCTAAATTCCCACTAAACCTCAAATTATACCACTTATCTCCACATTAATAAACTAATCCATCAGACATAACTATTCCACCAATAAATTTCATTTTACCAATCATCTCAAATTCTTGAAATTCCAAAAATTCCCCTTGGCTCGGTCTGAGCCCGATATTTATCCTCTTTGTGACTTTCCGCTAAAATTGCTCGAAAAGATCCACTATTGATATATATCACACACACACATATATATATCCAGATAACAATGTGGTCTCAAGCATATAGTAGATAAAAATTATAATTATACGCTCAACTGGTCAAAATTACGAAAATGCCCATTTTCAACAAAAAGCGAGTCTTTATGCACATAATCATGCATACTCAATTATATGTTAATATAATTCACATAATTACCCCCCGTTCCCTCTCGACATGCTAATCCAAGTACTTAATCTTATTAGGAGTTTTGGGACGCTACAAAAATTGCTTCCAATGAAACACTTTAGTGAAGTTGACATGGAAACTGCAGTTCTCCTCTATGCCTTCATGAACATAAATACAATTGATGTGGGGCACATAATTCGGTCTTCCATACTTAGCAACATAAGAAATATGAAAAAAAGTTTCTACCATCTCCATTTTATCACGATAATGTGCGTTGTAGTAGGTGTTAATTGGGATTCATCAGAGGCATTGTTGCAACCTATGCATAACCTAGATAGAGCTAACATTGGTCACTTCAAATCAAATGATACCCCGGGGTGAGCCCGTCTTCTCATACTCAACCTCGACCACCATCAGGGGGCAAAACATGTCTTTGCCAGACCAAATGACTCTAGTGAAACAGGGGTTATACAACAGTACCTAGGATGGTTCAATGGGCCAACTATCAGGATGTATACTTCCAAATGAATGCCATGCATCTTGTCATTGATATGACTGCATATCCTCCTCCATCAACTTGGATACAACCACATCCATCGCCAGTACCGATAATGCAAATAGATGAAGAGGAGAGTGATGCTAATGACGATCAGGCGGATATGCCTGATGAGTGAGGATTGCTACAACTAAGGGAGTTTTCTTTTCCTTAACTTTTTAATAATTTTCATTGAGGACAATATATTGTTTTAGTGTGGGGAAAGGGAAAGCAGCCTGTTTATTTTTATTTGTTATTTCTTTAGTTGTAATTTGTGTTTTTTTTCAGTTTATTGTTTTAGGTTGTGATAAGCATGGTTAAGTTGAAAGACGTGCGTCGATGATAAATTTTTTGATTGTGATGGAAATAATTTTAGAAATTTGATGAGTTCTACATGAATTGTGTGCTTAACTCATGTTTCAGTTGTTACTTAAGCTTGAACTTATATTTTTCAAATGATGAACAAAATTGGATTTACCTTTTCACTAGTACTTGGAGAGATTTATGCATGCTCTTATATATATTGTCTTGACCACTCTAGAAATTGTTGATTAATTAGTTGAGGTGAAATTATAAGTGCACATGATTAGGGAGATGATTTAGGAAATTTCTTTGGATCGATTGAGCTTTTCAAGCCTACCTTTATGTTTTAATCCCTAGTTTCCCATTTCAAGCCACAATGGATATTCTTTTTCATCTTATTAACCTAATATTAAGACCATATGCAACACTTTGAAACTGTTCTTACACTTTTCTAAAACCTTGCACCATAGATATATTTGCATACTTATATTGTGGGGATGGATTTTAGCGAGGGTGAAACATTTGTTGGGATGTTAAATAGGATTATGAGTGGAATGTATATGACTTCTATTTTGTCCAAATTGAAATTTAATAGTGAATTGAAAAAATTTGAAGAAAAAAAATTTGAAAAAAAAGTATTGAGAAAAGAAGAAAAACTTTTGCAAAGATACAAGTGTGGGGGAAATAGAAAGATCAAATGAAAAGAGAAAAATAAGAATTTTTGTTTGGGATTGCTGGGAATAATTATGTAAGGGTCTAAAGTAGAAAAAAATGTACAATGTGGTGTGACTTGAGCCTAAATGTATCTTTCTCATCTACCTCTAACCTTAGCCTTACATTATAAGCTTATAAAGACCCTTTGATCCTTGGTTATGTGTGCTTATATTAGTGGAGAGTGATTAATTAGTGTCTATGGAGTGGGTGCTTTTTATTTAAACATTTGTACAAGAGACGTTGTTGATTCAATCATGGTATGTATAAATTGATTTGGGTGCATGTAAGTTGGTAAATTTGATTGTGCATAATATAAAAAGATCAAGTTTAAGTGGTGACTGTAAATTGAGTTGAAATTCTAAAGAATGTGGAATTCATATTTTTCCTAGGAATTAGCAGTTTATGCAATTTTTGAGTCAATCGTCGCTGTTAAAGAAACCATTCCTCACATGTTTAGTTCTTATTAGTTGTTTTGCTAAGGGACTAGTAAAGTCTAAGTGTGGGGGAATTTGATAAGGACATTTTGGACTATATATTTTTTGGTTCTTTCTCACTTAGATATTGTTGATTCTTAGTATTTTATGTGTTTTTAACTTTGTTTTATGAGTCTTTGATTTTTAGGCCACAATAGATTTTATGAGAGTTAATTTATAAATTTTGTGTAATTTATGGCTAGATATTGATGGGAGACCAGAAGACTCAAGAAAGTGATGTTTGAAGTTGTTGACCCTAGATTTGGCCAACGACACAGAGTAAAAAATACGACAAGAAATGAGATGATAATCAAGAATGGAATCTAATGGTAAAGAATAGACACAAACGATTTATAGTGGTTCGTCCCCAATGAATGGTAATGACCTACGTCCACTTAGTGCTATTATTAATGTTGAATCCCAATGTCGTGATCCATGAGCTAAGGTTCTTGGGTTTCACAAGCCTTAGGGGAAATACAACTGTTTGGAGGTTAATCGCACTGTATGCTCTTTCTCTCAGTATTCAGAAAAAAGATTCAAAAGTCAAAAGTCCCTTCCTTGCGCTTTCTCATGCATATTTATAGGCTCAAGGGGGGTTACATGGGCCAATGGGCCTTAACTATTCTTAATATTTGTGTATTAAGGCAATAAAGAGGAAATAATGTACGTAGTTATTATAAGATTACAATCTATTAAGGAAATAAATCGAAGCATACGACCAGCCTGGTCGCATCTAATCATCAGGTTTAACGAAGCAACGGGTAGCTGGTCGATAATCGGATAACACCTCTTTATTTTGAACCAGCCACGTGTCAACCACGTCTGAGAAATCCTTGCTACATCATCAACAACTGTTTTTGGGTAAACATTTGCCCCCAAGTTTATTTTACTACGACCAGCATAAAGTAAACTCAGGAAACTGACTCTTTGCGTACCTCACCAAATCTATTAGAGCTGCCCATGCCTTCTCGAAAAAGGTAACTAATCATGTCCAATCAAGTCTTTTCAGTTTCCCAAAAAATTGTTTGACGGCTATTGCACTTCCCCATATTTTGAAAAAAGTAATTTCATGATTACCTCTTTTACTGTGCCACGATCACTATAAATAATACCCCAAGATCACATTTTTACTTTTTACTTTTCATTTATCTTCTCTTCTTCAAGAACTCTGAAGAACTTCGACCATTAGAGCCCAGAAAACCCAGAGCTTTCATCGCTGATCTAAGGAACTTTCGCTTAGACGTCCAAAACGATCGTGTTCATACTCTAACTTTCATCCAAGTAAGTTTCCCGAATCTTTCAGTCGTTTGAAATGCCATGCAAAACCATTTTATATCTGTTTCGTATCTGAGCTCTTGAATGTTCTTGGCTGAAACTGTTTTGGGGTAAATGGGCACATTGATCGATGTTTGATAGGGTAGTGAAATAATGTTTTATAGGAGTTGAGAGTCAGTTTGGTAGTTGAGATTGTAGATTTAGGGCGTAAAATCGAAGTAAAAATTTGATTTTTAAGCTAGCTGAAAAACAGTGTTTTTCTTGCCCTTTCAGAGTCGAAAAGTTTTTCCTGAAAAACTTTTCACTTCTTCTTTTTAATCTATTTTCCAAACTGTTCGCTTGAAATACAGTGTTTTTTATCAGAATGCTACTGGTTGTGTAAAAGCTTAACTTTTATACACGAGCAGCGTTATTCCAACTTTTAAACACAAGGATTTAGGCCTTAAATTCTCATCTCCCCCTTTTCTGTTTGCAGATTTTCATGCAAGATCTGTGGGGAGGTGAGAGGCCTATCGATGATGACTTGCTGGCCCAATTGCTTGAGGACGAGGAGCAACCGTTGCTGTTGATACCAGAGATCATTTTTTCTTGTGTCAGCCCAAACATTCTATCGTCCCCACTTCAAATATGGGTCGAGTAAAGTCCAAAGCCCAGAAAAAGAAACCATCCGCTTCCCCTTCAAATCGACCTGCTCCTCGGGCTAAAATTCCTTCGACCAGTGGTCGGGAAGAAAACACCCCCAACCTTAAAATCCAAACTCAAGCCCAAGTCTGAAATGCCATTCAACCAGATGTTGAATGGTACGTTGCCCCTCCTAGTCGAGTAACAGTTAGGATGATTGCAAATTACATTAAGAAGTAAGGGCTTCCTGGGGTGACCCTAGTCCAACCTACCAGAGAACAATGGGCAAATCTGCCTAGAGGCGCCTTTAGTGCCTAGTCCAAGTATCACATCGAGGCAGGAGCGATCCTGCCTCTCCATCATTTCTTCCAAGGAGTGGCCAACTATTTTGGGGTCGTTCCTTTCTAAATAACCCAAATGGGTATAGAATGCTCTCTGCACTCTATATCCTTTATGGGTAAAAGAAATGGTCTGTCCCCGCACCACATGAGGTCAATTATCTGTTCGACCTAAACTCTAACCCCAATCAAGAAAACACGGGGTTCTTCCATTTCTATCACCAGGAAACAACCCGCTCTTTCCTGAGTGACACCACCTTTATATCCAATGTGGGGAAGTACCATCTAGAGTACTTTCTGACTACAGACATGGTCGCCAACAACCTTGCCTTCACCCAAGGAGGTAATATTTTTACTCCCCTGGTCGTTTATTTTCCTTTAATTCTTCCTACGTTTCCCTTAGAGATTTAGTGCATTTCAGGCCCGTGGCTGCGACCGGCTCCCATTCCAGACATGGAAGTCTGATCAGCACTCTTGGCCAGCATGATTGACATAGAGAAGGGCATCAAACAGCTGGTCACAGAGGCTATCCTAAGGATGGTCGGGCTTTTGGCACGTCACCAGGATGTGAGGGAGTCAACAGCGGGGAGTGCCACTGGTGAGGAGATTCCTGAGCAGCACCCAGACATGTCGTATCCTCAAAGGAGGAGGACGACTAGAGTGACAATCAGGGATCCCTCCAACACCCTGCAAGCGGCTGCTTCCCCTGCCCCATTGGGAAAGGGAAAAAAGAAAGCCACCGAACCCTCTACTCCATCGAAGAGTCCTCATATGAGAACGATACTATTTTCTCATTCTTAGATAGTTTGCCAATTCCCTGTCACTTATTTGACGGGGACGGCAACTTTAAGTATACTCCAAACTTAAATTCAGATTTCTTCCAGGTTGTAAGTGAGGGTAGAAATAGTTCAGTAAGTAATGCAGTGACCAGTAGTTGTAGCATGGGTACTTTACTTATAATCTCCTTACTTTCTTTTTTAGTTCCATCTATATATTTTGTCTCACTACTTGTATTGTTTGCTTTTGTGCAGATATGTCGTCTGAAGACGTGTTCGAACATTACAAGGCTGTTGTTGCTTCCTCAGGCAGGAAGAAAGACATCAAGAGGGTTTGGGGGGAGAGCAACAAAACTGCTTCAAATAAGGCCCAGACTAAGGGTCCTTCAGCAGCTGTTCCTTCAAAGGAAAACACGCCACCTCCCTCTCCACTTGACTAGTCTACCTCAACCCCACCGGTCGGTCAACACCCCACTCCTCCAGCACCTTCCGACCAGCCACATCGTACTCAGCCCGAAGGCTCCCTGTCTAGCACCGTGGTCAATTCGGTCAGGGAGAGAATATACAAACTCTCCAAACACAAACATAGTCAAGAGGGCATCGATGGTACCATCTCCATGAAAATCGACCAAATAATAAATCGAGGGCTGAATGAGATAGTCAGTGTATATTGCTTTCTATTGCTGAGTAATTTACTTTTAATTTTCTTCCATCAACTTATTCTTTTCATCTGGTCGCAGGGATTGCTAACCATGACTGCTGGCTAGTGCCGCATGGGTGCAATGGTCTCCCAGACCAAAAAATTTGACACCAGGCTTGCTGAGGCAATGAAGGCGCTCGAGGAAAAGAATGCTGACCTGCTCGAGAAGAACACTGAACTGGCCAAGCAGAATAGTGAACTTCTTGAGAAAAATGCAGAGCTGAATAATCAGAATGATGAACTGCTCTAGTAGAAAGCCACGCTGACCGAGGAGCTGTTGGAAAGCCGGGTCGCCATGAAAAAATCCAATGAAGATAAAGAAAATTTAGGGAGAGTGCGAAACTCAATTACCAAAAATCCAAATAGCTTGAGCTCGATCTGATTGCGAGCAGGATGGAGACGGAGGAGCTGGAAAGGCGGGTGAAGGAGCTTGAAGAAACTGATGCCAAAAACTTGGAGAAGTATAAGGAAGCCACCCACCTTTGCTTCTACGAGCTTTGGAAGCAAAATCAGAAGGCCGACTTCAGCTATCTTTCTGAGTGCTTGAGACAGACTTTAATGTCCCAGTGCACCGTTCGCCTGGAGGAAGAAGAAAGGGCTAAAATTCCTGCTTCTCCAGAGATTTCCCTGCCAACGGGGATTGACGGTGCAAAGAATGAAGCTGGCGATACTGTCAACCAGCACGCTCCTCGAGATCCTCCAGCCTCGTAGTCTTTTTTATTTTTCTTGTTATTTTTTTGAATACACGACCTACGGGTCGTGATGTAAAGAAAATTACTTTTTCAATTTTTAATTTTTATTGCTGCATGGGCAGCTTTTACATTTAACAAACAATTACATCCGAGCAGTTGCTGCTCGCGGTGTAAAGGAATTCCTTTTGATATTATAATATTTTTATGTTATTAGAACATCTATTCGCATGACCGAACTTAGCATAATACTTTGGTTTGATTTAACAAAATACAAAATTTTGAAAAATACTCTAAGTACCCTAGCATGCTTTCACTTATTTTGCTCATGTGTTTACATACCTTTCGATATGCTTTGCTTACTAGATGCCTTATATGCCCCTCAAGTGATTGAGGAGCTTTAGGTCCTTGGTCACTTGCCTTGACCAAAACCTGTTCGAACAATACTTCTCAGAGCAAAGAATTTAAAATGATAATACAGCAAAACAACACACGTAATGAGCAAATACTTGTAATAAATATAATAATTGGCAAGAATGACTGGCTGCGCACAGTCCCTTATATTTCTCATAATAAATGGACAAAACATTTCTGTACGAGTGATCAATAAGATCTTACACTTATAAGCGACCAGTCACGTAAAATGACCAACCTTTTTCATAACTTGTAAAAAGTAAAATTAATACAAGCCAATTCTTTAAGAAGAATTGTTTATTGATAGTACTTGCGTAGATGTTCTCCATTCCAATAGCAAGGAATGAGATCTCCATTTAAGCGAGCAAGTTTATAGGTGCCTGGATGGAGTACTTCTTCAATCTGGTATGGTCCTTCCCAATTAGGCCCGAGTACTCCAGCAGTCTGGTCGCGGGTGTTAAGGATAACCATTCGAAGTACTAGATCTTCAACATTGAATTTCCTTTCATGTACTTTAGAATTGAAATATCGGGCGACTTTTTGCTGGTAAGCAACTACTTGGAGTTGGGCTTGCTCTCACCTTTCATCGACCAAATCAAGGGATTCCATCAATAGCTGGCTATTAGAGCCTTGATCGTACGTTATTCTGTGATGCGACGGAGGATCTAACTCAACAGGAAACATAGCCTCATATCCATAAGCTAAGGAAAATGGAGTATGACATGTCGCTGTTCGATGAGAAGTTCTGTATGACCAAAGGACATTAGGCAATTTTTCTGGCCATGCTCCTTTTTCTTCCTCAAGTGTTTTCTTCAGAGTATCCTTTAGCGTTTTATTGACTACTTCGACTTGTCCATTTTCTTGAGGATGAGCGACTGAAGAAAAGCTCTTGATAATTCCATGTCGTTCGCAAAAATCTGTGAACATATCACTATAAAATTGGGTGTCGTTGTCTGAGACAATCTTCCTTGGCAATCCATAGCGACATACAATGTTTTTTAGCACAAAATCCAGCACTTTCTTGGTCGTTATGGTTGCGAGTGGCTCAAATTCGGCCCATTTAGTGAAGTAATCAACATCAACCACAACGTACTTGACGCCGCCCTTTCCTGTAGGGAGAGATCTGATTAAATCTATACCCCCAGATTGCGAACGGCCACAAACTTTGCATCTGTTTCAGCTCAATAGGGGCTGCTCGTGGAATTTTGGAGAACCTCTGGCACTTGTCGCACCTCTGCACAAATTCCATTGAGTCTTCATTCATTGTTGGCTAAAAGTATCCTTGTCTTAGGATCTTTTTTGATAAGCTTTGCCCCCCAGCATGGTTCCCAGAAAAGCCTTCGTGTACCTCTTTCATCAATTCCTTGGCCTTCTCTTTCGAAATACATCTGAGGAGTGGCATTGAGTATCCCCTCCGGTACAAAATTCCATCGACCAGAATATATCTAGCAGCCTATCGCTGAAGGGTATTAGCTTTATTTCTACCTGCCGGTAAGACGCCCTCTGTAAGGTACTCTATGTATGGTGCCATCCATGTATCGACTGCCTGGATCACCAAAGAGGTCTCCTTTGCTTGGATGCTTGGCATAGATAGTCGCTCTACTGGCACTATGTTTAGAGTATCAGCATCCTTTGCACTTGCTAATTTGGCCAAAGCATTAGCGTTTGAATTCTGGTCGCGAGGTACTTGCTGAAGGGTGTACTTGTCAAACTGCGCTAATAGATCCTTTGTTTTGTTTAAGTAAGCAACCATTTTTAAACCTTGAGCCTGGCACTCTAACATGATCTGATTTACCACCAGCTGAGAGTCACTGTAGATGTCAAGTGCCTTTATGTTCATGTCCCTGGCCAATCTTAACCCAGCGAGTAGTGCTTCATACTCGGCCTCGTTGTTAGAAGCAGTGAAGTCAAACCTGATTGCGCAGTGAAATCGATGCCCTTCAGGCATTAGCAAAATCACACCTGCTCCTGTGTGATGTTCATTAGAGGAGTCGTCCGTGAACAACTTCTATGAAGGAGTTTGGTTTTGAAGCTCAGGTTCTTCAGGCGCTTCTGATTGCTTGTCATCTGGAAGCCCAGTGAACTCTACGATGAAGTCATCTAGGGCTTGCCCTTTTATTGATGCTCGTGGCAAGTAAGAGATATCGAACTGCCTAAGTTCGACTGCCCATTTCAATAATCTGCCTGCGGCTTCTGGCTTCTGCAGAACTTGCAGTAGAGGTTGGTCGATCAAAACCGTGATTGGGTGAGCTTGAAAGAAGGGCTGCAGCTTCCTGGAGGCAAAGATTAAGTAATAGGCTAACTTTTCAATAGGAGGATACCACAGCTCCGCCCCAATTAGCCTCTTGCTTACATAATAAATAGCCTTCTGTACACCTTCTTCTTCTCTTACTAAGACAGCACCAGCAGCGTATTCTGTGATCGCCAGGTAGATTTACAAAGTTTCTTTATCAACCGACTTTGATAGGATTGGTGGTTGCGACATGTGAGTCTTCAATGCTTGAAAAGCCTACTCGCACTCCTCCGTCCATTCTAATTTCTTGTTGCCTCTGAGTAGATTAAAAAATGGGACGCATTTGTCCGTCGATTTGGAAATAAATCCACTCAGAGTAGCAATTCTTTCGGTCAAGATTTGAACATCCTTGATCTTTGCTGGCGATTTCATATCGACCAGGGCTTTGATCTTCTCGGGATTGGCCTCAATTCCTCTCGAGTTTACTATAAATCCCAAGAACTTCCCTGTACCTACTCCGAAGGAGCACTTGAGGGGATTCAGCTTCATCTGATATTTGTTCAAGACGTTGAAGCATTCTTACAAATCCCCTATATGCCCTCCTGCCTTTTTCGACTTAACCAGCATGTCATCGACATATACCTCCATGTTTCTGCCGATCAGCTCCTTAAACATGTGGTTAACCAGTCAATGGTAAGTCGCACCAGCGTTTTTCAAACCGAAGGGCATTACTTTGTAACAGTAAAGCCTTGTGTCAGTCCTAAAGCTAGTGTGATCCTCATCAGGAGGATGCATACTAATATGATTATACCTAGAGTATGCATCCATGAATGAGAGAATCTCACGCCCTGGAGTGGCATCGACTAGTTGGTTGATCCTAGGGAGTGGGAAACAATCTTTAGGGTAGGCTTTATTAAGGTCTGTGAAAGCCACGCATGTTCGCCATTTTCCATTCGGCTTGGGAACTAGCATGGGATTAGAGACCCATGATTGATAAAACGCTACCTTGATGAATCCATTCTCCTTCAGCTTCTCAACTTCTTCTTTTAGGGCCTTTGATCTATCTTTGTTGACCAGCCTCCTTTTCTGTTGTACCAGTGGAAAACTTTTGTCAATGTTCAGGACTTGGCTAATGACTGCAGGGTCTATTCCGACCATGTCTTTGTGCGACCAGGCAAAGACTTCCTGGTTTTCCTTAAAAAATTCCACCAGTGCTTGTTTTGTTGTTGTCTCTAAGTTGTTACTGACTGTCACAACCCTGGTCGGATTTTCTTCATCGAGCTGGACCTCTTCAAGGTCCTCGATGGGTCCTATTTCGTCATCAAAATCCCCAAAGCGAGGATCTAAATCTCTATCCTCACTTTGGGCAACGCCCTATTTGGTGACATCATCACCTGTTTGGGCTTGTACATCAGCCGCCATTTGCAACTCTTTTCCGGCAACTCCCTCAATATACCTTTCTTTGCCTTAGTTATTGAGGCATTGTAGCATTCCCTCAATTCCCGCTGATTTCCCAACATGCATCCTATCCCTGCGTCGGTTGGGAATTTCATGGCTAGGTGCCATATCGAGGTAACGACTCATAGGTCAACCAAAATTAGCCTCCCAATTACAGCATTATATGCCAAAGGACAATAAACTACTATGAAAGTAGTGAGTAATGTCCTGTTAGCATGTGCAGTACCTGCTGTAACTGGAAGTCTAATCGACCCAGTTGGGGCAAGCCCTTCGCTAGAAAAACCATAGATGGTTTGGTTGCATGGCTGCAAGTCTTTGACAGACAACTTCGTTCTTTCCAATGAGGACTTATATAGGATGTTGACTGAGCTTCCTGTATCAACCAACACCCTCTTCACCATCATGTTGGAAATTTGCACGTCCACGACCAGCGGATCGGAGTGTGGGAATCGTACGTGCTGGGTATCGTCTTTAGAGAAGATCATCAATTCCTCATCTGTTCAAGCATTCTTTGGTGCTCGATCCTCCACACTCATCAACTCGATGTCCTGGTCATGTCGTAGGGTTCGAGCGTAACGTTCCCTTGCCTTCCCACTATCCCCTGTAAGGTGTGGGTAGCGTGCCTACCACAGGAGCCGGCTGTAAAGGCAGCGAGCGTTGGCGTGTAGGCGCCTGCTCGTTGCCACCTTGAGCCTCTCACTGAGACCCTCCTGTGGATCACACATATCTCCTTAGGTGTCCCTGCTTGATCAGGAACTCAATTTTGTCCTTCAACTGGTTGCATTCATTAGTGTCGTGCCCATACTCGTTGTGAAAACGACAGAATTTCGTTGGATCTCTCTTGGAGATATCCTTCCTTGTAGGCGCGGGTCGCTTATAAGGCACGCTAGAACTGGTCGCCTGGTAGACTTCCGCTCGAATTTTGACAAGGGTCGTATAGTTGGTGAATCTCGGCTCATATCGATTGCCTTTGGGGCATTTATTGTCAGATGTCGATGGCTCATTGCTCGCCCATTTTCCACCATTTCTACCATTTCCGTTCCCATTCCTGTTGCCCTTGCCTTTGCCATTGGGTTTCTCTGACCCGTTGGCGGCCTTGGAGGGCTCTTCCTTTGACCCCTTGTCCTTCGTGGATGATTTCCCCTCATTGGCAATCACGTCCTCGAGCTTGATGTATCGATCAGCTCGATCTAAAAACTCCTGGGTACTTCTTACCCCATTCTTTCTTAGGCTACTCTAGAGGGGAGAATGGCGTCTAACCCCAGCAATTAGGGACATGATTTTTCCTTCGTCGCCCACTGTCTTAACTCCAGCCGATGCTCGCATAAAGCGCTGGACATACTCCTTCAAGGGCTCTCCCTCCTTCTGGCGTATCTCGACCAGCTAGTTGGCCTCTGTGGGGTGTATGCGACCCACATAGAATTGTTCGTAGAATTCCTTCACGAACATCTCCCAGGATACTATACTAGCAGGAGGGAACTTAAAGAACCACTCCTAGGCAGTGTCAGATAGTGTTGCGGGGAAGATCCTGCAACAACCATCTTCTGACACTTTCTGTATATCCATTTGTATCTCAAATTTGTTTACATGAGATACTGGGTCTCCGTACCCATCAAAGTTTGGCAGTGTTGGCATTTTGAATTTACTGGGGGTTTCTGCCACAGCGATCCTTTGTACAAACGGAGTGCACCTCCTCCGATCGTACTCTATGTGAGATGTTCGACCCCCGACCAGCTATTGTACTGCCTGGTTCAGAGCATCAATCTGAGCATAAACCGCTTCTGGGATCGCTGGGGTGACCGGTGCCAGAGGAGCATACTTATCATGCCTCTCATGATGATCATTGAGTACATCCCTCAAATCATCATCCTTGTGCCACTGCTCGCTAACTCCTAGCCGATCAAAGACGTTTTGCTGCCTTGGTAGCCCCCCAGTGTTATGGCTTGCTGGCCTATTTTCTCTAGGTGGGGGCTTCTATCTCCACCTCTTTCCTCATTCATTCGACCAGCATTTCCTCTGCCAGAATCAGCTTCATTATAGTCATGGCCATTTCTAAATTTTGGCTGACTACGGCGTGCCAGCTGTTCACGCTATTTCTTCCTAGAGCTGGAATTTCCTGAGTGTCAAGGGGAGGCCTGCGCTGGTCGTTGGGCCCCCGTGCATTATTATGCTGTGGGGGGCCCCTGACTGCAAAGCCTGACTCGTTGTTCCTTCTAATGGCAGAAGGACGCTATCCCCTGCTTGGTGGATTTGGCTCTTCGTCCCCTGGGCATCTAGGGCTCTAGGGCGGCTGCTCGGCCTTATTCTACCTCTTGCGCTAGGGATTGCCTCGACCAGCTTGAGATGGAGGCTGTTGCTTAGAATCCTGAACTGGGACATCATCCTGAGCCACAGGTGGCTGCTCCGACCTTTGGGGGCTTGCCTGCTGGAGTGGAGGACTTGGAATGGAAGCCCGTTGTTGGGGCGTGCACGATGGTTGATCCAGTTGAGAGGCCAGCATAGCCTGTCCTCGAGCTAGTTGAATGGCTGCTTCCATGTCTGCCTGCCGCTCACTCAGCTCGATGGTTGATCCGGTTGAGAGGAGCCATGGCATCCCTCTGCCGACGATCCATGTCCGCCTGCCGCTCACTCAGCTCCTGGCTCTGACATTCAATTTCTCTCTGCTGCAATGCCATTGTTTCTGCTGCGTTCTCCTGATTGGCCCTCAGAATGGCCAACTCATCTTGCAACACCCCCAGTGTTGCCCTCAGTAATTCCGTATCCAACTCCTCTTCAAATTCTAAATGTGGTTCATTCTTCGCCACATTTGGAGGAGGAGGTTGAGATGATGCAGCGCAAGCGGCCGGTCCAGCTTTCTTAGATGTCTTTACCATTAAATTTTCTTATAGCTTCTTGAGTTCAACTCTCAATGAAAGCACCAGAATGTTGACCCTCGATTTGGCCAACAACACAGAGTCACAAATACGACAAGAAATGAGATGATAATCAAGAATGGAATCTAATGGTAAAGAATAGACACAAACGATTTATAGTGGTTCAGCCCCAATGAATGGTAATGACCTACGTCCACTTAGTGCTATTATTAATATTGAATCCCAATGACGTGATCAAAGAACTAGGGTTCTTGAGTTTCACAAGCCTTAGGGGAAATACAACTGTTTGGAGGATAATCGCACTGTATGCTCTTTCTCTCAGTATTAAGAAAAAATATTCAAAAGTCAAAAGTCCCTTCCTTGAGCTTTCTCATGCATATTTATAGGCTCAAGGGGGGTTACATGGGCCAATGGGCCTTAACCATCCTTAATATCCGTGTATCAAGGAAATAAAGAGGAAATAATTAACGTAGTTATTATAAGATTACAATCTTTTAAAGAAATAAACCGAAGCATACGACTAGCCTGGTCGCATCTAATCGTGAGGTTTGACGAAGCAACGGGTAGCTGGTCGATAATCAGACAACACCTCTTTATTTCGACTCTACCACGTGTGAGAAATCCTTGCCACATCATCAACAACCATTTTTGGGTAAACAGAAGTGTTTTAGAAGTCCCTAAACCCGATACTCGAGGCTTGAGCAGAAGAAATTGAGGTAGCAACTTCGAAATTGAAGAAAAATGAAGAAAATAGAAAAATGCTGTGAGGCCACGACATAAATATTCCAGGCCTTAATCTAGGGAGTTTCCAGGTTCTATGATCGCGGCGATGGATATTGTAGGCCATGGCCTGAGCCCATAGTTTTGCAAATCGATAGCTAGTGTTGCGGTGGTGCACATCTATGGCTGCGGTCTGCGATGATTTTTCAGATTTTAAGTTTAATTTTTAAATCTAATTGTAGATGATATAGAAGGGTATTTGAAGGGAATTTCTAGAATAGTTTTTATCATGTTTTTGAGAGACTAAAACTGAGAGAGAACTTGAGAGAGGAAGAGAAGTGATCATCATCTACATTCAACATTCTCGCTTTTCTTCTTCTTAAACTCCAATTCTCCTTTGTTTTGAATTATGATTATGATTATGTTTGAGGATACTGAGTAGTTTCTTTCCAGGATAAGGGTTATTTCAAAACCCTAGACACGTTTTCTTGATTTCAATGATATTATTATTGTACCTATTCCTTTATATTGAATTGCTTATATTCTTCCATGCTTAATTTTGTGATTAATGTGAAATCTTCTTTAGACGGTCGTTAATTAGGGTTTTTCATTATTCTTACTATCATTATAGGGTTTCTATTCACCTAATCGTTTAGAATTCTATGTTTTTGCGATAATTTACAATTAAGGGTAATGTCAAAGGTGCTTTACATTGTGAAGAAGAATATAACTTAGGTTAAATAAATCGCACGCTTGTTGGATTTCTTGCTTAGATTAACTCACCTCCATAGAAACTAATGCTTTCGCTATATTAAACTTAAGGTACTTTTCCATTAGGTTGTTTAATAAAAGGATTTTATTAAGAGCTCTTCGCTTTAATAAAGTACAATAGGGAGATTCGTGGTAATGACTTCTTATGTGTTACCTGTGGGGTTAATAGTTCAATTAGAATAGGGAATAATAGTTATCATTGTTAATCAAGAATGATTGTTGAAGGTAGAGAATTAATTCTTAACTATTTCTAAATTTTTTTTTATCAGTTCAATTGCTTAGTTCGTTATTTTGTTATTGTACGTTGTTTTTATTTTTAAACTTTAAAATCTCCCATTTTCATTATTGTTTCAACTTTTGAATAAAAAAATGAATGATAGTTCTCGTGGGTTCGACCTTTGTTTGCCACTGTACGGAAATAGTTGGAAAGTTAAGAAATAAAATATAATTAATTTTGGTATGGCTAAAGACACGCACCAATCTCATATTGGGATAACCATCTCACGTGGATGGATGTCACATTGTGCAAGGGCACAAAGTCCCGATGAGGTAGTTGTCTCTTCAGATGGTGGAGATAGGAATTGTTCAAGTCCAGTTAGTCCTAGTACTCCTCCTGAGTCCACTGATGGTCTGTGGTGAAGCTGCACCGGAGAAGCGAGTGGGAAACCCAAACGTGCTCAAGACTTACCCCATCTCCCATAGACTTCGCATGATAGATGAGGATTAGGGATTTAAAAGGGTGTATATACATCAAAATTACAGCCGGCTGACCAAAGCAGCAAAATAAGGGCTACAACCCTAGTTCCTCAGAGACATTCTCGACCATGGTGGACGAGCAGCCGCATATGTACACGCCACCACCGAAGCTCTCCAACTCATGGCAGGTCAAGCTTTACTTTTCCCTTGCCTGCACCACGAAGCACCCATGAGCCAAGGCTCGACAAGAAAACTAAAACATGTGCATGAAAGAGAATACAGATTTCTAAGTACTCATCTAGTATGTCCAGCAGTAATAACCTACGTATACAGGCATACAATTACAAATAAATGGTCATTGGACCATTCTGGGGCTGCTCCCCTAACTAGTTGACCATAGAGTCAACCCCGGGGCCCTTTGCCCTAGCTAAGTGACCATAGAGTCACCTGGGGCCCTTGCCGTTAGCTCTGGGTAACTAGCCATAGAGCTAGCCAAATGCCTTGTTTTCCAACGACCATTAGGTCGACCAACGTAGTAGTATGCTGATGATTTGGGCCTAAGCCTTTCGACCAGCGTGTAGAGCGCTATTGCCGTCCTTGACTAATAAGTCAAGCCCTGAACGAGGTATTCAAATACAGACACAAAACAGATGTAGATAGGAATACTTCAAAAATTCAAGGATGCATACACAATAATCATAATATATCATCAAGAAATCACAAACATAGTAATAACCGTGCTCCTTAACGGGGTCAAGCCCTAGCTACGCAAACCATGCAAACAGTCATGTAACACTTAGTCAGGTAAGAAATATTCAAGTATGTTCAATCAACAAGCGAAACGATAACTTAAAGATGACAATTCGTAGGGGTCCAAGCCCTATTCATAAATATTATTAACAGTCGAGCCAAGCTCTAATCACATATATCACGTACTGGGTGTAGTTTTCTTACCTCAGAACCGAGTATAACATAAAATAAGAACGCCCTCAAGCATGATCCTGGTTCTGAGACCCCTAGCGATAACCTAGTCACAACCATAATATAGGGTTCCGTCAATAATGAGCAAATAAAGGCTTTCGGTCTGAGTTCTGGGACCTAGTATTCTACTAAACCGAGTAGTAGAATAGATCCTGAGCCCTTAGGGTTGAGTTCCCAAACTCAAAAACCCTCCTGGGGCTCAAGACTCCTTAAACGCCACAGCCGTAGGAACCTGCGTCGCGGCCTGCCCAAGTCAAAGGCCTCAGCGTCCCTTCTCACTGGACACGCATCGCAGCGCAGCCTAACAGGCGCAGTGGCGTGCCTTCGCGTCAGACACCCTCCTTCGCCCCTAGGTTCAAGAGGGCTACGACAACCTAAGAACAAGGTCACGACCCACCCCCACAAACCTAGAATTTCCCTAGCTTTTCTTCAGCAAACTCAGTCAAAACCTTCCCAATTCAATTCTAAAACCACAATTTAATCCCCATAACAACTTTAATATCTTCCCAGCAAAACCCAACTAAAACTAGATTAAAGACCCACCAAAATCCAAAATCTCATACTTGAGCCACAAGCTCAAGAACACCACAAAGGATAAGGAAAACATAGCAGAAATTCAACGGGAACAGGGATTAAAGCATTATCTCTGCTATGAATGATGCTCTCCTAGCCACAACCAATCCCGAGTCATAACTCGAGCCTTCAATTCCCAAGTCTTCCGCCAAGAATATCCTTATTTCCTCAAGAACTTCACTCCCAATTGAGAGAGCGAGAGAGAGAGGGAGAGAGAGAGAGAGAGAGAGTCGGTTGGGTGAGCTGCTTCAAGTGTTTTTTGTGTTTTCTTAAGGCTTAAGTTTACATAAGCTGATCCCGAGGCTCGGGTACCAAAAATGTTCCTGAGGGAAAAATGGTGATAATCCCCAGTATTCCCTCCTAATCTCACTAACTCCAAATATATCCTCAATTATTCATTCCCATTATCGGACAACCCGATACAATGCTAAATACTTGAAATACCCATTGACTCCCCTCAAGTCGGGTATTGGGTCCCATTGTGACTTTCCCCCAAACTTGCTCCCTAGGATCGTCTCATGCCGAGTAACCCAAATAAAACAACATAATAATGTGGTCTCTCACATATATCACATATATGCACATATATACAATTATGCCCACAATAGGCCAAATTACGTAAATTACCCTTCTAATAATAAACAAGCCCACATGCATATTTAATACTCCTAAACATGCATATCTAGTTACATTATCACATAACTCACATAATCATACACAAATATATCATATAAACATATAATTCCATATATTGCCATCCTCGCCCCTAATCATGGCATTAAGCCTTATTAGGTAACGTGGGACGTTACAACTATTCCTTCCTTACAGAAATTTCGTCCTCAAATTTTTACCTGAATAGCTTGGGATACTGAGTCGGCATCGTTGCCTCCAGCTCCCAGGTCGCTTCCTCGACCTTGCTGTTCCTCGATAATATCTTAACTAAATGTATAGTATTGTTTGTCAAGACCTTGTCCTTCCAGTCTAAAATCTGAACTAGCTACTCGTCATAGGACAAGTCTGCCTCCAATTCCATATCATCATAACTCAATACATGAGTCCCATCTGATACATACTTTCTCAGCATGGAAATATGGAATACATTGTGCACGCTGGACAACGTAGGGGGTAAGGCCAACCTATAGGCCACCTGACCGATTCTCTCCAGAATCTCAAATGGTCCCACAAACCTAGGGCTCAACTTGCCCTTCTTCCTGAATCTCTTCACCCCTCTCAGTGGTGAAACCCTAAGGAAGACATAGTCCACCTCCTAGAATTCCACGTTCCTCCACCTTGGGTCTGAAGAACTCTTCGGTCTACTCTGAGACGCGAGCATCCGAGCTCTAATCTTCTCAATAGCCTCAATGGTCCTTTGAACCGCCTCAGGACCCAAATATTTCCTCTCACCCATCACATCCCCGTGAATGGGCGATCTGCACTTCGTACCACACAAAATCTCATAAGGTGCCACTCCAATAGTAGATTGGTAGCTATTGTTATAAGAAAACTCTATAAGAGGCAAGTATTTACTCAAGGTCCCTTCAAAGTCAAATACACATGCTCTCAACATGTCCTCCAATATCTGGATAGTCCTCTGAGGATGATAAATTGTCCTGAACTTTTGCTTTGTACCCAACACCCTCTGTAAACTTCCCCAAAACTTGGAAGTAAAGACAGAGTCCCTATCAGACATGATTGACCTCAGAGTCTCACAAAGATGAACTATCTCTCTCACATATAGATCCGCATACTGGTCAACTGTGTAATTCATCTTCACTGGTAGAAAATGAGAAAATTTCATATACCGATCCACGATGACCCAAATTGAATCATGCTAGCCCACTGTCCTGGGAAATCCCACAACCAAATCCATCATGATGTCCTCCCACTTCCACTTTGGGATATCTAGAGGCTACAACATCCCTGCTGATCTCTGATGCTATGCCTTGACCTACTGACAGGTCAGGCACCTTGCCACATACTTAGTCACATCCCTCTTCATCACAGGCCACCAATATAAAACTTTCAGATCCCGGTACATCTTCGTGGATCCCGGATGTAGAGAATGAGGGGTAGTATGAGATTCATCCAAAATCTCCCGTCTGATCCTAGTGTCCATCGAAACGCATATCCGATCCTTATATCTCAACAAGCCCATGCTTGACACCGTATAGTCCTTAGCTACCCAAGCTAAGACGTCCCCTCTAATCTGCCCCAACTGTGGGTCATCTAACTGCTTTGCCTTAATCCTTTCCAAAAGAGTAGACTGTAGGGTGTGTTGCCTAACTAGCCCACCACTAACTCAATTCCTACTTTAGCCATGTCGTTAGCTAACTCCCTTGATATTTGCCTTGCACTTTATAATTGGCCCCGACCCTTCCATCTTAAGGCATCTACTACCACGTTGGCCTTCCCAAGGTGATAAAGGATCTCACAATCATAATCCTTTACTAGCTCTAACCAACGTCTTTGCCTCAAGTTCAGATCCTTTTGAGTGAAGAAGTATTTTAAAATTTTGTGCTAAGTGTATACCTCACACTTTTCACCGTATAAGTCATGTCATCACACCTTCAGTGCGAAACCACTACGGCAAGTTCTAAATCATGTGTGAGGTATTTCTACTCATATTCCTTCAACTGACGTGATGCATATGCAACCACCATCCCTGTTTGCATAAGAACACAACCCAAGCCCTGCCTCGAGGTGTCACAATAAACCACAAACTTTTCCTAATCTGTAAGAAGACACAGAACCAGAGCGGTGATCAAATTTTCTTGAGGTTCTGGAAGCTGTCTTCCCACTCGTCTAACAATATGAACTTCTGATTCTTGCGTGTTAAGTCTATCAGTGATGACGCGATCTTGGAAAACCCCTCTACAAAGCGTCTGTAACAACCTTCCAATCCGAAGAAACTTCTAATCTCTGAAGCATTCTTTGATCCTCAGCGGGTGATAACAGGATTGAAGATCTATCTTGGAGAATATCGTCCTACTCTGCAACTGATCAAATAAGTCATCAATACTTGGCAAAGGATACCTGTTCTTGATAGTTAACTTGTTCAGTTCTCTATAATCAATACACATCCTCAAAAAACCATCTTTCTTCTTCACAAAGAGAACTAGTGCGCCCCATGGCAAGAAACTGGGCATGATAAAACCCAAGTATAATAACTAATGTTGTTGAATTTTTAGTTCCTTCAGCTTAGCTGGAGCCATCCTGTAAAGTGCCTTAGACACTGGCTCTATCTCTGGCGCCAATTCAATCACAAACTCAATCTCCCTGTGTGAAGGTAACCCTCGCAGATCCTCTAGAAACACATCCAGACTCTTACAGACTAATTGGGTCTGTCCTGGTCCCACTGGCACGACCTGAGTGGTATCCACCATGCTAGCTAACAACCCCATGCATCCCCCTGCAATAGGTCTCTAGCTCTAAGTACATATATCGTAGGTATACGGGGGTCCATGCACAGTGCCAAGGAAAACAAAGGGGTCCTCATCCTAGGCATTAAATGTTACCATACTTCTCTAGACAATCCATACCCAGAATTATATCAAAATCAGTCATCACCAGCTCCCCAGTAAGCATCATAGTACCAAACTCCACAAGATAAAAGTCACATGGCCTACACAATCCTACTAGAAATAGAAGAATGTGCAGCACCTAAATCAATCAAAACAGTATAGAAAGTTCCAGAACTAGAAATCTGACCTGTAACCACCGAGGGACTAGCCTCGACCTCTGCCTGGGTCAAGGATGAACACCCGAGCTGGCGTAAGTCCCTCAACCTTCTTGGGCTCTTCTTTTTTGGCTCTCAGGCAGTCCTTCTTCAGATGCCGCGCAATGCCACAAACAAAACATGCCTTCGCCCGACATTCCCCAATATGGCGCAACCTGCACCGGGTACACTCTAGAAAATGCTCTCCAGGTCTCACCACCACCCTGGCGGCCAATCTATATGACCCGTGGCCTCCTATTTGGCCATGGAGTTGAAATAGTATCTGTAGTCTTCCTCTTTTTTAACTGGGGCCTCTGCCCCTACAAAAGCCTGTAAATGGAGGTCCAAGCCTCCTAGAATCTCTTCTGGCTGCATTCTCATGCCAGATCTTGTTCTCTGCGCTCTCGGCTGTAAGTTTCTTCTCCACAGACTGTGCGTAGGTGGTAAATCTTGGCACAACAGTAATACGCACATCCCGGGCTATCATAGGCTAAGGCCCTGGAGAAACCTCTCTCTCTTCAGGTCCCATCGATGGGCACCAGATTCCTGGCAAACTTTTCCAATCTATCAAACTTCAAGGTGTAATCAGTTCATGTCATGTTACCCTAAAGTAACTTGCTGAACTATTCAGCCTTCACAGCTTTAATCATGCCGTTGTAGTTCTTCTCATTGAACAAAGTTCTGAACTCTTCCCATTCCATGGTGTTTACTGCTCTCGTTTGGGATACCACCTCCCACAATATTCAGGCATCATCCTGAAACATGTAAGTGGCGTAGGCCACTCTCTCATTACCATCTACCATCAAAAAGTCAAGGATGGTGGTTATCATGGTCATCCACAACTCAACCTTCAGTGGATCTGAGCTGAGTCAAATAAAGTCCTAAACTGGACCGTGTTGTTTCTTGAACCTCTCATAAATGGGTTCCTATCTATCTCCCCTATCAGGGGCTGAACTACCGCTAATACCTCTGGCTGTATCACTGTTGATACTGCAGGTTGTGGGTTCCCTGCTGGAACCTGTGTCTGTCTCAACAGGGGAATCTCTTCCTCCTGCCTCTCTAATCTAGCTTGCATGCCACCAAGCACCTATTGCCCATTTTTTGGAGCTGGCAGTGGGGCCTGGCCCATGTCATTCCCTTCCCTCACCTGTAACTCTTGGCCAACAAACCTCTATGACCATCGAGGATTCATGCTGATATTCAACCCACTATGCAGTGATCAAATTTGTCATTAGGTAAGTAATAACCATACCTCTTGCCGCCTGACGGTCCAAGATCAAATACACAAACAGATGCAATGCTAATAAGCATGCCAACACATAATATATCCATTATAATATTCATCAGCAAATAACATGCAAATAAGCATACCTAACATTCATAAACAATCAACGATGCACCTAAACATATTCAGACATTTACACATGTGTAACAATGAAAATAAGCATGTTCTTTATCGTTCATGCAACAGTCAAGGGCTAGGACATATCGGATAATCTCATGCTTCCTAGACAGGCACGGAGATAAGGCATTTATGTCATATTTAAACAGTTAAACATGTAACCACATAATAGTTACCGAACCCTAAGTCAGGCTTGTCTTTAGTGGGGAGTGTACATGCCCGGCCAGTGTTCAGGAACCCTTAAACCTTGGCAGCTCTGATACAAAGTTGTAACGTCCTCCTTATCTAGGACCTTTACACTGTGTATTTTAAATTGTGTTAGACTTGATAATCAAGTCGTTTGGTTATAAACGTGTAACTAAGGTTAACGTCAAGGGTTAGGGTTAAAAATTTTTGTCAAAGGAACTGTTGACTTTTATTTAAAAAGTTTCTAACGTACATGGGATCCAAAAATATTATAAACAAACATTTAAAAGGGTGTATATACATCAAAATTACATCCAGCTGATCTAAGCGGTAAAATCTGGGCTACAACGATAGTTCCTCTAAGACATCCTCAACCGTGGTGGACGAGCAGCCGCATATGTACACGTTGCCACCGAAAATCTCCAACTCCTGGCTGATTAAGCTTTCTTTTTCCCTTACATGCACCACAAAGCATCCGTGAGCCAAGGCCCAGCAAGAAAACTTGAACATGTGCTTGAACAGAGAATACATAATTCAAAGTACTTATTTAGAATTTCCAACAGTAATAACCTCCTTATACATGCATACAATTACAAATAAATGGTCATTGGACCATTCTGGGGTCGCTGCCCTAACTAGTTGACCATAGAGTCAACCCCAAGGACGTTTGCCCTAGCTAAGTGACCATAGCATCACCTGGGGCCCTCGCCCTTAGCTCTAGGTAACTAAACATAGAGCTATCCAAATGCCTTGTATTCAAACAACCATTGGGTCAGCCAACGTAGTAGTACACTGCTGATTTGGGCTAAGCCATTGGACTAGCGCGTCGTCCTTTACTAATAAGTCAAGCCTTGAACCAGGTATTCAGATATAGATACAAAAACAGATGCAGATAGGCATACTTCAACAATACAAGCATGCTCCTTGACGGGCCTAAGCCCTAGCTACGCAACCTATGCGAACAATCATGTAACACTTAGTCATGTACATAATATTCAAGTATGTTCAATCAACAAGCGAAACGATATCATAAACATAATCATTCAGGGGCCCAAGCCCTATTCATAACTATTATTAACAGTTGGGCTAACCCCTAATCACATATACCACATATTGGGTGCAGTTTTCTTGCCTCAAGTCCGAGTATAGCGTAAAATAAGAATGACCCTCAAGCAAGATCCCGATTCTGAGCTCCCTAGCGATAAACTAGTCATAACCACAATAAAGGATTCTGTCAATAACGATCAAATAAAGGCTTCCAAACTAAGTCCTTGCCCTCGAGACCTTGAATTCTACTCAAACAGGTAGTAGAATCGATCCTAAGCCCTTAGGGTTGAGTTCCCACACTCAAAAACCCTCCTGGGGTTTAAGAGCCCTTAAATGCCGCGACCCTAGGAACTTGCGTCATGACCCACCCAAATCAGAGGCCTCAACCTCCCTTCTCATTGGACACGCGCCGCGACGTGCCTTCACGTCAAACTTCCTCCTTGGCCCCTGGGTTCAAGAGGGCTGCGACACCCCAAGAACAGGGTCACGACCCGCCTCCACGAACCCAAAATTTCTCTAGTTTTTCTTCAACCGACTCAATCAAAACAATCCCAATTCAATTCTATAACCAAAATTTAATCCCCATACAACTTTAATATCTTCCCAGAAACAAAATCCAACTAAAAACTAGATTAAAGACCCACAAAAATAAAAAATCTCATACTTGAGCCACTAGCACAAGAACACCTCAAAGCTTATGGAAAACATGGTAGAAATTCAACTGGAATAGGGATTAAAGCATTACCTCTACTACGAATGATGCTCTCCTAGCCACAACAAATCTCGAATCCTAACCCGAGCCTTCAAATTCCCAAGTCTTCAGCCAAGAATCTCCTTAATTCCTCAAGAACTTCACTCACAATTGTGTGTGTGTGAGAGAGAGAAGGAGTCGGTTGGGTGAGCTGTTTCAAGTGTTTTTTGTGTTTTCTTAAGGCTTAAGTTTACTTAAGCTAATCCCGAGGCTCGGGGTCCCAAAAACGTCCCCGAGGGCAAAATGGTCAAAATCCCCAGTATTCCTTCCTAATCTCACTAACTCCAAATATATCCTCAATTATTCATTCCCATTACCCGATAACCCGATACTATGCTAAATACCTGAAATACCCCTTGACTCGCCTCGAGTCGGGTGTTGGGTCCCGTTGTGACTTTCCTACTAACTTGCTCCCTAGAATCGTCTAGTGCTGAGTAACCCAAATAAACCCAAATAATAATGTGGTCTCTCACATATATCACATATATGCACATATATACAATTATGCCCACAACAGGCCAAATTACGAAAATTGCCCTTCTAATAAGAAATCGGCCCACATGCATATTTGATACTCCTAAACATGCATATCTATTTACGTTATCATATAACTCACATAATCATACACAAATATATCATATAAACATATAATTCCATTTATTGCCATCCTAGCCCCCTAATCAAGGGCCTAAGCCTTATTAGGTAATGTGGGACGTTACAATTAGCCCCTCACAAAAATTTTGTCCTCAAAATTTTACCCGAACAACTCGGGATATTGAGTCTGCATAGCTGCCTCTAGCTCCCAAGTCACTTCCTTGACCTTGTTGTTCCTCCATATTACCTTAACTAAAGGTATAGTCTTGTTCCTCAGGACCTTGTCCATCCAGTCTAAAATCTTAATTAGCTGCACCTCATAGGATAAGTCTACCTCCAGTTCCAGATCCTAATAACTCAAAATATAAGTCCCATCTGATACATACTTTCTCAGCATGGAAATATGGAATACATTGTGGACGCTAGACAGCGCAAGGGGTAAGGCCAACCTATAGGCCACCTGACCGATTCTCTCTAGGATTTCAAATGGTCCCACAAACCTAGGGCTCAACTTGCCCTTCTTCTCGAATCTCTTCACCCATCTCAGTGGTGAAGCCCTAAGGAAGACATAGTCCCCCACCTGGAATTCCGCGTTCCTCCGCCTTGGGTCTGAATGACTCTTCTGTCTACTCTGAGACACGAGCATCAGAGCTCTAATCTTCTCAATTGCCTCAATGGTCCTTTGAAACGCCTCAGGACCCAAATATTTCCTTTCACCCATCTCATCCTAGTGAATGGGAAATCTGCACTTCCTACCATACAAAATCTCATAAGGTGCCACTCCAATAGTAGATTGGTAGCTGTTATTATAAGAAAACTCTATAAGAGGCATGTATTTACTCTAGGACCCTTCAAAGTCCAATACCTATGCTCTCAACATGTCCTCCAATATATAGATAGTCCTCTGAGGATGATAAGCATTATTGAACTTTAGCTGTGTACCCATCACCTTCTGTAAAACTTCCCTAAAACTTGGAAGTAAAGATAGGGTCACAATCAGACACGGTAGACCTCAGAGTCGCATGAGGGAAAACTGTATCTCTCGCATATAGATCCGCATACTGGTCAATTGTGTAATTCATCTTCATTGGTAGAAAATGAGCTGATTTCATATATCGATCCACGATGACCCAGATTGAATGATGCTGGCCCATTGTCTAGGGCAATCCCATCTTGAAATCCATTGTGATGTCCTCCCACTTCCACTCTGGGATATCCAGAGGCTGCAATAGCTCTGCTGGTCCCTGATGCTCTGCCTTGACATCCTGACAGGTCACAGACCTTGCCACACCCTCAGTCACATCCCTCTTCATCCCAGGCCACCAATATAAAACTTTAAGATCTTGGTACATCTTTGTGGTGCCCGTATGTAGAGAATAAGGGGTAGTATGAGATTCATCCAGAATATCCCATCTGATCCTGTTGTCCATCAAAACGCAGATCCGCTCCTTATATCTCAACAAGCCCATGCTTGACACCGTATAGTCCTTAGCTACCCCATCTAAGACGTCCCCTCTAATCTGCCCCAACTGTGGGTCATCTAACTGCTTTTCCTTAATCCTTTCAAAGAGAGTAGACTGTAGGATGATGTTTGCTAACTGGCCCACTACCAATTTAATTCTTGTTCTAGCTATATCGTTAGCTCACTCCCTTGATATCTGCCTGGTACTATATAACTATCCCGGACCCTTCCGGCTTAAGGCATCTGCTACCATGTTGGCCTTCCCAAGGTGATAGAAGATCTCACAATCATAATCATTTTCCAGCTCTAACCAACGTCTTTGCCTCAAGTTTAGATCCTTTTGAGTGAAGAAGTATTTTAAACTTTTGTGGTTAGTGTATATCTCACACTTTTCACCATATAAGTAGTGTCGTCACACCTTTAGTGCAAAAACCACTGTTGCATGTTCTAAATCATGTGTGCGGTAATTCTGCTCATATTCCTTCAACTAACGTGATGCATAGGAAATCACCTTCCCTGCCTGCATACGAACACAACCCAAGCCCTGCCTCGAGGTGTCACAATAAACCACAAACTTGTCCTTATCTGTAAGAAGACTCAGAACCGGAGCGATGATCAAACTTTTCTTAAGCTTCTGGAAGCTGTCTTCACACTAGTTGACCATATGAACTTCTGATTCTTGGTGTTAACTCTGTCAGTGATGACGCAATCTTGGAAAACCCCTCTACAAAGCATTTGTAATAACCTGCCAATCCCAAGAAACTTCTGATCTCGGAAGCATTCTTTGATCTTGACCAATCTCTGACCGCCTCAATCTTCGTTTGATCCACCATAATCCCATCCTTACTAAGTATTTGACCTAAGAATGTCACTTGTGGCAACCGAAACTCGCGTTTCTTGAATTTTGCATACAACTTCTGTTCTCTCAACCTCTGTAATACCTATCTAAGGTGCAGCTCGTGTTCTGTCTCTCACTGAGAGTATATCATTATATCATCAATAAAGACGACGACAAACAAATCTAGGTAATCCTTGAACACCTTGTTCATTATATCCATAAATGTTGTTGGGGCATTAGTCAATCCAAATGACATTACCAAAAACTCATAATGCCCATACCTGGTGCAAAAAGTTGTCTTCGGTATATCCTCCTCCTTGATCCTCAGTTGGTGATAACCATATCGAAGATCTATTTTGGAGAATACCATCCTACCCTGCAATTGATCAAACAGGTCATCAATCCTTGGCAAAGGATACCCATTCTTGATTGTTAACTTGTTTATTTCTCTATAATCGATTCACATCCTCACAGAACCATCTTTCTTCTTCAAACGCCCCATGACGAGAAACTAGGCATGATAAAACCCAAGTATAATAACTCCTATAGTTGAATCTTTAGTTCCTTCAGCTTAGCTAGAGCCATCCTATAAGGTGCCTTAGACATTGGCTCTATCACTGGCGCCAATTCAATCATAAACTCAATCTCCCCGTGTGGAGGTAACCCTGGCAAATCCTCTGGAAACATATCCAGAATCTCACAGAATAATCGGGTCTGTCCTGGTCCCACTGGCATGACCTGAGTGTTATCCACCATGCTAGCTAAGAACCATATGCATCCCCCCTACAATAGTTCTCTATCTCTAAGTACATATATCATAGGTATATGGGGTCCATGCACAGTGACAATGAAAACAAAGGGATCCTCACCCTCGGGCTCAAATGTTACCATCTTCTTCTTGCAATCTATTGTTGCCCCATACTTCTTTAGCCAATCTATACCCAGAATTATATCAAAATCAGTCATCACCAATTCCACAAAGTCAACTGATAACTCCCTTCCATCAACTGTAACTGGTAGTGATCTAACCCATCTCCTAGAAACCACTAGCTACTCAGTAGGTAGCATAGTACAAAACCCCACAAGATAAAAGTCATATGGCCTACACAATCCATCTATAATCCTACTAGCAACAAAAGAGTGCATAGCACGTGAATCAATCAAAATAGTATAGAAGGTTCAAGCACTAGAAATCGGACCTGTAACTGCCGAGGGATTAGCCTCGGTCTCTGCTTGGGTCAAGGTGAACACACGAGCTAGGGTCAGGCCGTCCACCGTTTTGGGCTCGTCCTTTCTGGCTCTCAGGCAGTCTTTCTTCAGATGCCCCACATTGCCACAAAAAAACCAGGCCATCGCCCGACATTCCCTTATTTGGTGCCTCCGGCACTGGGTACACTTTGGAAAATGCTCTCCAGGTCTCACCACCACCCTGGCGGCCCATCTATATGCCCCGTGGCCTCCTATCTGGCCCTGGAGCTGAAAAAAGTATCCAGAGTCTTCCTTTTTTTGTCATTGGGGCCTCCTCCTCTACAAAAGCTTGTAAATGGAGGTCCCGACCTCCTAGAATCTATTCTGACCGCATTCTCAAGCCAGATCTTGTTCTCTACGCTCCCAGCTGTAAGCGCCTTCTCCACAGCCTATGCATAGGTGGTAAATCCTGGCACAGTAGTACTACGAACATCCCGGGCTATCATAGGTTTTATCCCCTAGAGAAACCTCTCTCTTCTATTCCAATCGGTGGGCACCAGATCCTTGGAAAACTTTGCCAATCTATCAAACTTCAGGGTGTAATCAGTTCCTGTCATGTTACTCTGAAGTAACTTGTTGAACTCTTTAGCCTTCACAGCTTTAACTGCGTCATTGTAATAATTCTCATTGAACAAAGTTGTGAACTCTTCCCATTCCATGGTGTTTACTGCTCTGGTTTAGGATACCACCTCCCACCATATTCAAGCATCCTCCCGAAACATGTAAGTGGTGCATGCCAATCTCTCATTACCATATACCCTCATAAAGTCCAGAATGGTGGTTATCATGGTCATCCACTGCTCAGCCATCAGTGGTTCTGAGCTGCCCTCAAATAAAGTCCTAAACTGGAGGGCGTTGTTTCCTGAACCTCTCATACAGGGGTTCCCATCTATCTCCCCCTACCTGGGGCTGAACTCCCGCTGATACCTCTGGCTGTATCACTGCCGATACTGCGGGTTGTTGGTTCCCTGCTGGAACCTGTTGCTGTCTCAAGAGGCGAATCTCTTCCTTCTACGTCTCTAATCTGGCTTGCATGCCAGCAAGCACCTGTTGCCAGTTTTCTGGAGCTGGCGGTGGGGCCTGGCCCTGGTCATTCCCTTCCCAGGCCTAAAACTCTTGGCCAGCCAACCTTTCTGACCTTTGAGGATTCATACTGATATTCAACCCACTCTACAGTGATCAAATCGACCATTAGGTAAGTAATAACCATACCTCTTACCGCCTGACGATCCAAGATCAAATAGACAAACAGATGCAATGCTAATAAGCATGCCAACACATAATATATTCATTTATGGTGCTAATAAGCACTTTCTGATATTCATCAGCAAATAACATGCTGATAAGAATTCCTGACATTAATAAAAAATTAACGATGCACATTAACATATTAAGACATTTACACATGTATAACAATGCTAATAAGCATGTTCTTTATCGTTCATGCAGCAGTCAAGGGTCAAGCCTTATTAGATTATCTCATGCTTCCTAAATAGGCACATAGATAAGGAATTTATATCATATTTAAATAGGTAAACACGTAACCACATAATAGTTACCGAACCTTGAGTCGAGCTTGTCTTTAGTGGCGAGTGTACATGCCCGACCAGTCTTCAGGAACCCTTAAACCATGGCAGCATTGATACCAAGTTTTAACGTCCTCCTAATCCAGGACCTTTACACTGTGTATTTTAAATTGTTTTAGACTTACTAATAAAGTCGTTTGGTTATAAACGTGTAACTATGGTTAACGTCAAGGATTATGGTTAAAAATTTTGCTCAAAGAAAATGTTGGCTTTTATTTAAAAAGTTTCATACGTACATGGGATTTGAAAATATTACAAACAAACATTTAAAAGGGTGTATGTAGATCAAAATTACAGCCAGCCGAATTAAGCGGAAAAATCAGGGCTAGAACCCTAGTTCCTCTAAGACATTATCGGCCGTGGTGGACGAACAACTGCATATGTACATGCCTGTTGGTTTTTATAGATCAAATCAGAGATTATACACAGCGAAACAACAATCAAAATTGTTAATTTAATCCCACAAGATTTCTAGATCTACTTCTTCACATGCATATATATATTGAATCAAAGACATGAATAGAAGACTACCTCAGGTCCTTCCTTGCTGCTATCTTTTTGTATGGCAAAAATCCTTGAGATCTCACACCAAGATCTTCCAAAATGTTCTCAGCACACAAAGAACGAGTGTGGGCTCGCTATACAAAATAATAGGAAAAATCTATTTATCAGATGTTCTCAACACATGAGATCTGATAAAGTTTGGACCTAAGTTTGTGAAGAACAGTTACCTATGCTTGTATCACTGTTCTCTTTTTCTTAGAGAGATTTCACGATATTTTTCTATTCCTGAAAAGTTCCGTTCTGAAAAACGGATATCCTATATTTAATATATCCAATATATTAAAAATAATATATTAGTTATTTTAAACAATTTGAAAATAACTAATTACTTATCAGATTATGTTTAAATAATAATATTTTAATCATATTACAATATCTCATTATTTATTTAATATTTAAATAACTAAAATTGTGGAACCAAGAAACTACTCAAAGTCTCTTATGCGTGTAGCATAGTGACTGTGCACTGTGCTACACGTGTACCACATGCCAGGGATTGCATGTGATTTTTCCTAATTTTTTTCTTATTATTTAAATACCAAAAATCCCAAAAATAAATTAATTCAAGATTAATTATATATTTTTTAAATAAAATAATTAATTAATTACACATAATTATGTTTGATGCATAGAAAAATATTTTACTTATCAAATAAGTCCTTTTGCCCATTTTTGTATTTACCTTTGTCAGTGTTTGTTTGAGCCATTTCAGGGACCATGGACCTATAACATTAAGCTCCAATAAATTGAAACTAAATAATTAAACTCTTTAATTTTAATAGTTAATTTATTAATCTTGATATTTCTCCACTATAAATTCAGAATTGCACTCTTTATGTTATAGATATACTTTTACAGAAATCTTATCTTAAGTCGTCCATTGATATAATCATCTTACAATAGTTCAACCATCTTATAGATATACTAGTGAATAATTAATCTATAATCTAATTATAGATTTGAGCTCAAAATCATTCAGTTCCAGAATTAACCCTTAAGGGAACTAATATACGATCCTTTAGGAAAGATTAGATTCCGTATTGTTGATACATGTTCCTAGCCATCCATGATATTAAATCTCCAAAACAAAAGTAATTAGCCTCTTTCTATGAAGAGACCTTAACGAATGAATCAAAAGATTTAATAAACATGAACAGGAGTTCATGAACACTCAGGATTTAGGTTGATCTATAAATGATCATCAGTTATGATATGAATTACAAGTCTTTATTGTTAAATGGTTTTTAGATAGAGGCTTTTATTCATATCGGTCCATGTCATATATAATCATATTATATAAAGAACCTTTACCAAGATGTCTTACCACATCTATATTCCGAATCTAGATTATTTGTATCATCATGATACTCAGCAAAATGTAATTACAACTCCAATTAAAGAATTCCATAACTTTAATTTGTTGTTATTGACTATTTTTATTCATTCATGTGATCTTAATTCTCTCGTACTAATACAAGAACACATCCTCAATAATGAATATGGAATTTTTCTGATATTTACAAAATTATTCAAACAATAATTTAACAATCTAAATATAACAATAATAATAAACCATTGTATTTATTTATTCACAGAAATAACAAATGTCTTTTACATGCTTTTAGGACACACTCCTAACAATGTCGCCATTGAAGCTCTCAAACTCATGGTTAGTCAGTCAAGCTTTCCTTTTCCCTTACCTACACCACGATGCATCTGTGAGCCAAGGCTCAACAAGAAAACTAAAACATGTGCATTAACAGAGAATACAAATTTCCAAGTACTTATGAAGTATGTCTAGCAGTAATAACCTACTTATACAGGCAAACAATTACAAATAAATGGTCGTTGAACCATTCTGGGCCTGCTTCCCTAACTAGTTGACCATAGAGTCAACCCCGGGGCCCTTTGCCCAAGCTAAGTGACCAAAGAGTCACCTAGGGCCCTCGCCCTTAGCTCTGGGTAACTAGCCATAGAGTTAGCCAAATGCCTTGATTTCCAACGACCATTGGGTCGGCCAACGTAGTAGTACGCTACTGATTTGGGGCTAAGCCTTTCGACCAGCGCGCAACGTGCTATTGCCGTTTGATATCGCCCAATAACTCCTAAGCGGTCGCAGTAGTAATCGAGCTATGTCGTATCCACAGAGAGGTAAAATACAAGTAAAAAGAAAGATTAGTAAATTAGAAATAATAAACTTTGAAATAATGTAACTTTGAAAAAAAAATCTTTTTTTTAAACATTAAATAAACAAAATCAAGGAATTACAATCAGAAAGAAAATATGGAAGGCATAAGTTTCATTCATGCAAACATATATATATTTTAATAAAATTGATTCATTCTACACCATTAATTATAATTAGAAAATATATATTATAAAGCTCACCTTAAAATATGTTCTTAATTAAATTATACTAACTTCTAATTTTAAAAACCTATCATATTATATACCTTAGAGCGATAACATACCAATGGAAGAATGCACTGAAAAAACATATAATACAAAAAATATCGTAAATTAAATTAAGAGCCTAAATTAAATAAGAAGAGCATGACTAGACTTATGTAAAAGACACTAATAAATTTAGAATAAAAATTAGAAGACAATAAATTTAATTGTAACAAAGATATAGAAATGAAGAACAAAATAAAGAATCAATATATTAAAAATATAATGTGCTCTAGCCTTTCCACAAGAGAATTTAGCCTAAAATATGCATTGTTTTCACACAAAGAAATGTAAAAGAAATGAAAGAAAAAATAAGAACAAAAACTGTTTTTCTCTCTCACTATAGTCCACACTTAATTCCACAATCTAATAATTTTTTTTCTACATTTGTCTCTCTATTTATAGTGGAAATGTGACCCAAAATGTGTTAAAATCGTGTACAAAAGAGTGGGAAAAATGGCTGCAAAATTGGTGCAAAGTGGGACAAGCGAGAGACAAGTTGCAGCAGTAAAGGGACACACTGGCCACGTGTCACGCAACGATTGGCTCGGCAGTGGAGTGCATCAGGTGCGTGGGAGACAGCAGCCAGGCGAGTGGGACAGGTGGCATCTCCTGGTTAGCTCGGCAGGCGGCTTGGGCGGCTTCGACGCGACTGGCTCGGCTTGGCTCGGCTGGGTTGCTGGTTGCTGAAGACTTTGGGCCTGGGCTCCATTTTGGGCCTAATCTTGTCAAATATGCCATTTTCTTCATGATTTCTTCAATTTTAATTATTTCTTTCTTCTTTCTTTTTCTTTGTGTCAAAATACATTTTATTTCCTGAAAATTAAACACAAATTAAATTAAAATTAATATTTTCAAATATAAAATATATGACAATAAATCCATGAAAATATTAATTAAAACATAATTAATTTTAAACTTTAAGACTAATAAAATGATACTTTTGAACACTAACCACCGTCCTTGACTAATAAGTCAAGCCCTGAACCAGGTATTCAGATACAGATACAAAAACAGATGCTAATAGGCATACTTCAACAATACAAGCATGCATACACATTAATCATAATATATCATCAATAAATCGCAAACATAGTAATAACCATGCTCGTTAACGGGGCCAAGCCCTAGCTACGCAAACCATGTGAACAATCATGTAACACTTATTCAGGTACAAAATATTCATGTATGTTCAATCAACAAGCGAAACGATAACTTAAACATAATCATTCTCAGGGGCCCAAGCCTTATTCATAAGTATTATTAACAGGTTGGCCAAGCCCTAATCACATATATCACGCATTTGGTGCAGTTTTCTTACCTCAGGTTCAAGTATGGCGTAAAATAAGAATGACCCTCGAGCACGATCTCAGTTCAGCGCCCCCTAGTGATAACCTAGTCACAACCATAATATAGGATTCCATCAATAACGAGCAAATAAAGGCTTCTAGCCTGAGTCCTAGCCTCCGGGACCTCGAATTCTACTAAATTTGGTATAGAATCGATCCCGAGCCCTTAAGGTTGAGTTCCCACACTCAAAAACCCTCTCGGGGCTCAAGACCACTTAAACATCTCGACCTCAGGAACTTGTGCCATGACCCACCCTAGTCAGAGGCCTCAGCCTCCCTCCTCACTGGACATGCGCTGTGGCATGCCTTCGCATCAGACACCCTCCTTCGCGACCCGTCCCCATGAACCCAGAATTTCTCTGGTTTTTCTTTGGCCAACTCAATCAAAACCATTCCAATTCAATTCTAAAACAAAAATTTTATCCCCATAAAATCTTTAATATCTTCCCAGCAACCAAACCTAACTAAAAACTAGATTAAAGACCCAAGAAATTCCAAAATATCATACTTGAGCCCCAAGCTCAAGAACACCTCAAAACATAAGAAAAACATGGCAGAAATTCAACTAAAACAAGGATTAAATCATTACCTCTACTATGAATGATGCTCTCCTAGCCACAACCAATCATGAATCCTAACCCAAGCCTTCAATTCCCAAGTCTTCAACCAAGAATCTCCTTAATTCCTCAAGAACTTCACTCACAATTGAGAGAGTGAGAGAGAGAGAGAGAGATAGAGAGGGAGTTTGTTGGGTGAGTTCCTAAGTGCTTTTTATGTTTCTTAAGGCTTAAGTTTACTTAAGCTAATCACGAGGCTCAGGGTACCAAAAAGTCCCTGAGGGAAAAATGGTAAAAATCCCCAGTATTCCCTCCTAATCTCACTAACTCCAAATATATCCTAATTATTCATTCCCATTACCCGATAACCCGATACTATGCTAAATACCTAAAATACCCCTTGACTCGCCCTGAGTCGGGTATTGGGTCTCGTGGTGACTTTCCCGCTAACTTGTTCCCTAGGATCGTCTCATGCTGAGTAACCCAAATAAACCCACAGAATAATGTGTTCTCTCATATATATATATATATACAATTATGCCCACAACAGACCAAATTACGAAAATTTCCCTGCTAATAAGAAACGAGCCCACATGCATATTTAATGCTCCTAAACATGCATATCTAGTTACATTATCATATAACTCACATAATCATACACAAATATATCGTATAAACATATAATTCCATATATTGCCATCTTGGCCCCCTAATCAAGGCCCTAAGCCTTATTAGGTAATGTGGGACGTTACACTCAATTCCCACTTGAAGCTCCTCCTCGAGCTCCTGGTCTAGACGAGCTTCTTGGGTTGCTTGAACAACCTGAGCATTCTGAAGCACTTTTCTACCAGTCGCTGATTGTACTGTTTGCGGGCCAACCTGTTGATGTAAGTTATATAAACCTTGGCTCGCTCTGATACCAAGTTGTAATGCCCTACTTCCTTGGAGTCGGTACCAAGTGAGTTTAAAAAAAACTTTGTGCAATTAACTCGCTAACCGAGGTTTTTAAAACAAAAGTGTGACTAAGCAAAAGTTAAGGCTATAATCTTTTGAAAATGCTTTACTTCATTGAAAACTTCAAGTATCTAATATTTGGGATCCCAAAACAAGGTTTGTAAAATATTTACAAGTTAAAATAAGTTTACAGCTGATTGACTATCAAAATACAGGTTAATACAGCCATTTAGAAAATGCCCCTAACCAAAGCAGTTGGGCAGGCCAAACATGTACACGCTGCTTCATGCTCTCCGTACTCATGGCTAGTTTACTTAATCTTTGCCCTTACCTGCAACACAGAGCACCCGTGAGCCGAAGCCCAGCAAGAAAACTCAAACAGCACATGTCATATGCATATTATATAATCAACCTATCAGATAATCCACAAATAACCAAGTAGTCCATTAGACTAAACAATCATTCCATGTGTTAAGTGTTACTTCCGGCCCCGCTGCCATTCTCGGCTCATTTTCCGTTCTCGGCACCTTTGCCGTTCTCGGTACCTTTGCCATTCTCGGCACCTTTGCCGTTCGCTCTACTATAATCATATATAGTACAATTCAAATAACATTCAAACATATAACAATTCAATCAAAACTATACCATAACATGTAATACAATTTAGGGTCGTGCCCTGCATTAACACAATGGGTCCATGCCCTGTCCTACGGGTGCTACAGTTTTCTTACCTGTATCCCGAGCTTCACAATGCACCAAAGTCACGAGCACAGTCCTCTATCTCGAGCCTCTCCAAAAACCTAGTCACAACACATATAAAACACCCTTTAATACTAACCAAACCAAAACCATTTCCCGGGACCATTCCTGCACTCTCGGGACCTCTAATTCCTTCAAACAATACATTGGAACCATCCCCCGGGTCCCCGGGCAAAAGCCCTAAAAACACAATTTTTGGCTGTCAAAAATGGCCTAGGGCCGCGGCACTCCCTTCAAGGGCTGCGACGCCCAGTGGCTTGCCCTTCTCTTGATGCAACCTCGCGCCGCGGCGCCCAAGAACAGGGCCGCGGCGCTCCTTCGCGAACCCAGAAATCTGGGTTTTTCCCTTGCATTTCCTCGAGCCAAAACACTCCTACATCATCCCAAACTCACACCTAAGCACCAAAACCAATTCAAAACCCCAAATAGACCATTCAACAACCTATAAACATCATAACCCAGCTCAATTACACAATCACACCCAAAAATCCACCCTTTGAATTCAAACTTCAGAAACTTAAACCCATAGGCCAAAAACACAAACCAAAGCTTGAAAAACCTAAACCATGCCTAAAAAATCTTAAACCACAACAGATATGAAAACCCAAGGATGTTTAAAACTCTTACCTCAATCAAGAATTCAACCTTGAGCCCTCTCCAAATCCAGCTTCAAGCCAAAACCTCTTGATTACCAAGCTAAATTCCCATACAAAACCAGCCACAATTCTCTTTCAATTTAATGCTTAATCTCTAAAAATCAAACTTGAAACTTAAGCAAAACAGGGGGTGAACTCTTACCTCTGAAAAATCTTGACCTAAACTTGATTTTAGTTGCCCCAAGCCTCTTGATTCTCCTCCTAAATTGCCCAACTTCAGCTCCTTTCTTCCTCTCCTTCTCTTCTAGCTTTTTTTTTCTTCAATTTCTATCAAGAGCTATATTATGACTTAGTGCCAAACGTGTACACCTTTTTCCCCAGCTGAAACTTATCTAATCCCCCTGCCAAATGACCATTTTACCCCTTCAACAAAACCCTTTGCTAGCTAAACCTCAAGGGCACTCTAGTCCTTTCCCCTATATTGCAATTCTACCATTTCTTTCACCTAAACTTGTTACTCTCAGCAGTAACTAATGGTTACTCAGGTTACTCAATCACCAATAACCATTAACTGCTTATTCTCTACTTAACCAAGAAATTCCCAAAGTACCCCCCTAGGCTCCTCCCGAGCTGGGTATAAAAATCCCGTTGTGACCTTTTAAGTTAACTAGCTCTCTAGAACCGTCTCGGCACGTGCATCACAATAATATCACCACACTCACGTGGTACAAATCACATAATACAATTATCACATTTATGCCCTCAGCGGGCTAAAATTACCAATTTACCCCTATCATACAAACGGGGTTCACATGCATATTTATTTCACCTAAACATGCATACTAACCACATATTCATTAAATTCACATAAATTAATGCAGTATAACAATTATTGCCCTCCAGGCACACTAATCAAGGCTCCAAGCCTTATTAGCAAATTTAGGTCGTTACAAGAATGGGCCCAAGGATCGGTGTATTATTAATGGTATGAGGCCAAGTATTTGGAGATCCTCTGATGTTATATCATTTTATAATATAATGTTTAGATTAAATAAAAGTGACAAAGATGTCACATGTTGTAACATACAAATGAGAGTTACAACATTTGGATAGTGTGCAGTATTCAAATGTGTAACATATTTGAGAGTTACAATTTTAGTTACAAATTTGTAACTCCCAAATATTTCCAATTATTGCGTAGATTTGTTGTTATACAATTTTTATTTGAATTTTTCAATGCCATAAGTGAAATGACTATTGGAGACTTTGTTTTAATCTCAATAATGTGTTTGGGGGTTAAAAAACAATTGGGAGTTGTTTGAAACTGTTTGGAAAAAAATGCACAAAAGTTGTGTGCTGAAAAAGGCCAATAGACGCAGCCAGGGGCATTGATGGCCGCGACCAGGCTGACAGAGATCCACGGCCGCGGCCAGGAGAGCTGGTTGCCAATTTTCAGTTTTTTTCCAATTTTCTTGAACGACTCTAACAACTCAAATAACTCCAAAATCTCCTCTTTAATTCCATAAACATCCAATTAATCATTGGTAACGACCATGGGGGTTGGTGGAATTTGAAATTCAAACGGTGTCTCAAAACTCTATAAATTGGAGCCTATTTCTCACTTGTAAGATGCAACATACATTCTATCCACTAGGGAACTTGGCTAGAAAACACCTCGAGGCTTGATTATTCTGGAGAGTTGTTTCCAATTTTGTGAGAAATCCCTTAGTGCTTGAGATAGGGGGAAATAATCTTTTGGGAAAAGGTTGTAAACCTTGTTCAAGACAGGTGATCCCCAATGCTCTTCACTTTGGTGGTGTGAGTGAGAGTGTTCTTCCTTTATTGTTCTTGTTATTGTTTTTTCTACAATTTCTTTTCATCTTATTCTTTTTTTTCCTATTTACTTGTATTTCTTGTTTAGAGTTGTAATCCTTTGTTCAGAGTTGTATTTCTCTATTCTCTTCTTCTACTTCTTCTCTTATTTTATTTGTAATTTTCAGTCATAGAATTGTTATCTTATTTAATCAATGTTTGTTTTATTTGTACTATTTTGTCTAGAGTTGTAATAGTTCACATATTTTCCATCGAGGCAACATATTATTTTCTAACATTTGATGTAGTCCAATTCAAAGTAAATGTGGATGTTGCAGTGTGTGTCTGACGAGGTTTGATTGGGTTTGGAGCTGTAGTGTGGGATGATAGGACAATGGTGATTTTCTTCTTCTCTAATAATACCCCCGTCGTTCAAACACCCTTGGTAGTAGAATTGATGGCCGATTTCAAGACTTTAAAATGATGTTACAAGGAGGGGGTCATGATTCATGTGTTGGAGATGTTGTTATTAAATGATCAAATCAAAGGTACGCAACGGAATATACAGACCCATTTTACTAAATATTAATAATAGTCAAGATCATATACATATATAAACATTAAATCACATACAAAAAAAAAATCAGGGATTACCTGTTATAGCCTATCAAGTGTCCTTGAATCTTTTTGTATAAAATCAACGATCTTCCTATCTAGTAATATGAAAGCTCACACATTGATCTTCCAAACCAATCCTCGAATGCACAAGGACGTGTGTGGGTATGTAGGATTCAAAAGGTTGATTTATTTGACTTTCTAGATGTACTCAACACATGAGATCTAGAGATGTTTCACTAAGAGAAGAGGTTTAGAATAGTTTTCAGGTTTTAGAGAAAACTATCACTTTTTGAGAGAGAGTCTATATTTTTATCTCATAAAAATAATGACAGCTACTTCTGAAAGTGACGTACTATCAGACTTATATAAAAATATTTAATCTAATTAAATAATCTTTATTTTATTAAAAATAAAATTCAAATTAAAACTCATATGGTATTTATATTTAATTATTTATTTAAATCATATTTAAAAAGAATAATTAAATAATTGATTAAAAAAATTTATTTGAAATTCAAAATTCAAATCCCAGGGACAAAAATCCATGAGTTAGGCGCCACACACTATGTTGTACAATGTCTATCGCCCAACCCTATTAGGGTTTCCCTAATTTTCTCATTTGTTTGTTTAATCAATTTATAAGACTATTTATCCCAACATAAATATCAATTAATTCAAAATTAACTTTATCTTAAAATATCAGTTTTAAATTAAATAAATAAATATCATATTCTAAATGAGATATTTTATTATTCTCTCTCTTTATATTTATCCAAACAAGATTAATATTAATTTTAACCTATAGTTTTTCAAAATAAAAACTATATAGTTAAATAATTTATTAATTCACAATTAATCAATCACCCATAATTATCACATAATTATTTCCTTGCCATGGAAAATTAATTCCTTTGCAATTTAGTCATTCTCTCTAAAAATCTTTCTTTTGACATCCTTAGCCTTGACTGTGTAGGACAGAGGTGATCTGGGGACCAGGGATGTAGCGTCCCAAATTTGCGAATAAGGCTTAGGGCCTTGATTAGTGTGCCTAGAGGACAATAAGTGATTTATTATTATAATATGTGATTAGAGATGCATGTTTAGGTGAATTAAATATGCATGTTGGCCCCGTTCGGTTATTAGGGGCATGTTTGTAATTTTAGCCCATTGAGGGCATAAATATGATAATTGTAATATACTTGTGATAAATTTGTGTTGCACGATCCGAGACAATCCTGGGGAGCAGTAAGCTAGAAAGTCACAACGGGGTCAAATACCAGGCTCGGGAGGTGCATAGGGGTATTTCGGGGATATTATAATTTGTTCAGAAATTATTTAATAACGGGTAGTAATTATGTAATGGTTGGGATATGTCGGGATTAATAAGGATTTATTAGACTACTCGGGGACTTAACGGGGTATGGCAAATGACTGAAATACCCTTGGGTTACTAAAGGATTAGGGACAAGTTAAAGGGTTATTTCGGTCATTTTGGTTAATTGATAGGCTTATGTTAGGCAGATGGGGTTACCCTTAGTCTCTATGCATATTCTGGAAGGGAAAGAAAGAAGTAAAAATCAAATAACTCATTTAGCACTCTCTCTCATTCAGCTTACACTTTTCATTTGGAAGCTAGGGAATTTTGGGGAAAAGCTTGAGGAGTTGGGCTGTGAATTGGTGGAGTGCAAGTTTGAGGAGTAGAGGAATCAGTTCAAGCCGAAATTGTCTCAAAGGTAAGAATCAAAACTGGTTTTTCTGTTGAGCTTCCTTTGTTTGTTAGAGTTTTGGGGGTTGGACCCTTAGGTGATGGAGTTTGGGTTATAATAGGATTTTGGTTGGTTTCTCTGGGCTTATGTGCTGCTTAAAGTGTATTATGATGATTATGGGACTCAATTCTGTTGTTGGGGTGCATTTGGGATGATTTTCAGGGGAGTTAGCTTGTAAAAATTGCATGGAATTAGGGTTTCGGGGTTGAGCCGCGGCCCTGTTCATCAGCGTCGTGGCCCGCTTGAGTTTATAGGCTAGTGGGGCTTCGAGAAATTTCCCAGGTGGCACGGCGCAAGGTTTGGACACCGAGGCCCTAGGCTGGTAGATGTGAGGCAATTTCGCCTCTGCTTTGGGGTGCGCTGCAACGCTTAAGGGAGGTTGGGCTGCAGCCCGAAGGTGGATTTTTGGAAAAATGAGGGTTTTTAGCTCGAGAACTTGAACGTTAAGGCTCGGGAAGGTTTCTAGTACCAAGTTTGGTAGAAACCAAGGTTCCAGAGGTTATAATTATGTCTTGAAACTATTTAATGGATTAGAACGTGATGGTTGATTATTGTTCATGCATTGTGACTAGGGTTTCTCCAAGGCTCAGGTTAGAGGACTGTGCTCGTGATCGCAGTGCGCGGATAGATTGGGACATAGGTAAGAAAAATATTGTACCCGTAGAGCAGGGTGAGGCCCTATAATTTGTATTGCAGGGACACGACCCTATTTGATAGTGTTGTAGGGCATAGCCCCATTGATTGTGCTTATGCATGTTTATGTATTTTTTAAGGATGTTATGTGTGCATATATGTGATTGAACGGAATGAGCCGGAAACGGCGAGAGCCGAGAATGGTGAAGGCCGGAAATAGCGAAGGCCGAGAACGGTAAGGCCGAGTACGACAAGGGGTCGGGAGCAACGTTTATCACGTGGAGTGCGAGTTGCCAGAGCGAGACCCAAAAGGATACCTGGGATATCCTCACGATGTGGACCGCGAACCCAGGGCATGGTAAAGAGCCTAGGATGGCATGGCCGTACGTGTTTAGCCTGATGATGGCTTGATTATACATTGAATGTTAAATATGCATATGTTATCTGCTTGTGTGAGTTTTCTTCCCGGGCTTCATCTCACGGGTGCTCTATGGTGCAGGTAAAGGCAAGGGGAAAGTCGATCAACCATGAGTACGGAGAGCATGAAGCGGCGCGTACATATTTGGCCTGTCTGGCTGCCACAGCCAGGGGTATTTTGGGATATGGTTGTACTAAACCTAGATTTTGTCGTTTAGCCAACTTTAGTCATATTTTTTAGTTGTAAATATTTCTAAACAGTATTTTGGGATCCCAAATGTTAAATGCTTTATGATTTTCAATGAATGGAATTATTTTCAAAGTATAAGACTCTGTTTATGGTTTAATTACACTTTTGCCATAAAACCTTAATTAGCGAGTTAATTGCAGATTTTAAACTCACTTAGTAACGACTCTAAGGAGGTTAATTGCCTTAAAACCTTAATTAGCAGGCATGGCTCGTTGAGTGTTTATGCTATTTGTATGTTATGTGGATCGTTGGTTATGGTTGACTCATCTAATTTGGGAGGTGGTTTTGGATGTTGTTATCATGCATGATGAGCGACATCGTTGATTGTAGGCATATTATTGAGATGCCTCGACAATCATCTAGACTCTGCGACAGTCGGGCTGAGGATGACAACCAGGGTCAGGACCCTCCACCTGCCCCACATAATTGGCAACAGATATTTGTCGATATGGAATCAAGACTACAATGAACAGAGGAAGAACTTCGACAGCTGAGGTAGCAGGCCCCTCCTCAGGCCACTTGGTTGTCAATTCAGCAGGCTGTGGCGCCAGTGCCGGTTCCGCCTGTTATGGAGAACATGTGGGAACCTTTGTATGAGAGATTTAGGAAGCAACATCCTCCCACCTTTGAGGGTGGACTAGACCCACTGTTGGTAGAGCAGTGGATGAATATGATTTCCTCTATTCTAATTTTTATGAGGGCTCAAGGGAACAAGAGGGTAGCTTGTGCCAGCTACATGTTCAAAGGGGATGCCCGCATCTGGTGGGATGTAGTGATTCAGAGGAGGAATGTGGCAGTTATGACTTGGAAAGAATTCAAGAACATCTTTAACGAGAAATACTACAGTGTAGCAGTTCGAGCTGCAAAGGTTGACGAGTTCATCAACCTGACCAAGAACCGGTTGACCGTTACAAAGTACACCTTGAAATTTGACTAGTTGGTGAAGTTTGCGCTGGATTTGGTGCCGACTGATGTGGCAAGAAGAGACAGATTTGTACGAGGGTTGAACGTTATGATCGCCCATGATGTAAAGATCACCTTGGATCCAAAGACTACCACTTATGCCCAGGTTGTGGACAAGGCCCTTACAGCTGAGGGGGCTAAGGATTAGATTTGGAGAGAGATTGTTGTTAGGCGATATGCCAAGAGGACGGTGCCTCCTTTTATTGGATCCAGTCGAGGTAGTGGCTCCAGTGAGCAGAAGAGAAAGGCCCCATATTGTAACGCCCTACTTCCTTAGAGTCGTTACTAAGTGAGTTTTAAGACAAAACAGTGCAATGAACTCGCTAACCGAGGTTTTGAAACAAAAGTGTGACTAATAAAAGTTAAGGCTGTAATCTTTGAAAATGCGTTGACTTAATAAAAAAACTTCTAGTATTAAAAAATTGGGATCCCAAAATAAGGTTTGAAAACTATTTACATCTTGAAATAAGTTTACAGTTGATCAGTTCTAAAAATCATAGATTATTACAGCCATTTCCAAATAAACCCCCAACCAAAGCAGTCGGGCAGGCCAAACATGTACGCGTCGCTTCACGCTCTCCGTACTCATGGTTGGTTGACTCAGTCATTGCCCTTACCTGCAACACAGAGCACCCGTGAGCCGAAGCCCAGCAAGAAAACTCATGCAGAACATAACATATGCAATTTATACAGTTTATCATAACAGATAATCCACATATAAACAAGTCAACCATTAGACTAAGCAAACACGGCCATGCCGCCCCTGAAGCCTTACCGAAGCCCGGGGTCTCGGTCTTCACCGTAGGGATACCACCCGTATCCCCTGGGTCCTACCCTGACCATAGCATCCCATGTGCTAGGTGTTACTTCCGGCCCCGCTGCCGTTCTCGGCCTTGCCGCCCTCGGCCATAGCCGTTCATTTCACTATAATCATACATAGCATAAATCAAACAACATTCAAACAAATTTCGATTCATTTAAATCTGCACCCTAACATGCAATGCACTATAGGGCCGTGCCCTGCAATCATCTCATCATGCAACATCCAATATAGGGCCGTGCCCCGCAATCACACTATGGGCCCATGCCCCATCCTACGGGTGTTATAGTTTTCTTACCTGTATTCCGAGCCTCTTGATGCACTAAAGCCGCGAGCACGGTCCTCTAGCACGAGCCTCTCCAATAACCTAGTCACAACACACAAGAAATATCCCTCAACACTAATCAAATCAAAAACTGCTTCCCGGGACCAATCCCACACTCTCGGGACTCCCAAATCCCTACAACAATTCATCGGAAACATCCCCCGAAACCCCGGAGCAAAAGCTCAAAATGCAACTTTTGGTGCCCTGAAAATGGCCTAGCGCCGCGGCTCAGCCCTACAGGGCTGCGGCGGTTAACAAGTCAGAGAGCCACCCCGCCTGGAACCAACCTCGCGACGCGGCGCCCAAGAACAGGGCCGCGGCGCGCCCTTACGAACCCGTAATTCTGGGTTTTTCTCCTTCAATTCCTTCATCCCAAAATACCTCCAAACCAACCCAAACACATATCTCAACCCCAAAACTCAATTCCAAACTTCATATGCACAATCTAACAACCTATAGACACTAGAAACAAGATCAAAACATCAACACACCCAAGATCCACACCTTTGATCTCTAATTTCAGCAACTCAACCAAAACCTTGAAAAGCTTAACTCAAGCATTAAATTCCTCAAATCAACATAGAAAACAAACTTAAGTGTGTATAAAATCCATACCTCAAGTGAAGAATCCTCCCAACAAGCTTCCTTGATCTCCTCCTAAGCTCCCAATTCAGCCCTTCTACCCTTCTTCTTCTTTTCTTTTTACTTGCCCTAGCTCTTCTTTCTCCTCCTCTTTCTTCTCTTCAATTTCTATCAAAGCATCAAGTGAACCCAAATGCCCAAACCGTGTACCCCTAAAACCCAGCTGAAAATTGTATATTACCCTTGCCAAATGACCATGCTACCCCTCCAAATAATCCTTTCCCAACTAAGTCCTCAAGGGCACTCTAGTCCTTTCACTAATATTTCAATTCTACCATTTTCCAACTAAACTTGTTACTCATAGCAGTAACTAATGGTTACCCAGGTTACTCAATCACCAATGACCATTACCTGCTAAATCTCAACTTAGCCATAAAATTCCCGAGGTACCCCTAGGCTCCTCCCGAGCCGGCTATAGAATTCCCGTTGTGACTCTTAAGTTAAATTTGCTCTCTAGGACCGTCTCGGCACATGCATCACATTAATAACACCACACTCACGTGGTACAAATCACGGAATACAATTATCACATATATGCCCTCAGCGGGCTAAAATTACAATTATGCCCTTCAAACACAATCAGGGCCTACATGCATACTAATACACATAGTCATGCATCTCAGATAAATAAATAGTCAAATAACATGATTTAACTCATAACCATGCATTTAACTAATAAAATCACACATAAATCCCAACATGCCCTCCTGGCACACTAATCAAGGCACTTAAGCCTTAATAGCGATTTTGGGTCGTTACACATATTCTTTTGTTCCTCCCAGCTCGGATAGGAGGGCACGGGGTGCTTTTGGCAGCCGTCAGGGCGGAGGTGACAACTGGAGGAGTTTTCCAGTATGTCCTTGATGCAGACGATGAAATTAGGGGGAGTGCAGGATTAGGGCCTGCTTTCTTTGTGGGAGTGCCAATCATCTGAAGAAGGACTGCCCACAAGCCAGGAAAGAGGAGCCGAAGTAGGGCGACAGTCTCGCTCCTGCCAGGGTGTTCACTTTGACTCAGACTAAGGCGGAGGCTAGCCCTTCGGTTGTGACAGGTCAGATTTCTAGTGCTGGGTTTTCTTATACTGCATTGATTGATTTGGGAGCTACTCATTCGTTTTTATCTGCTAGAGTGATAGATCAGTTGTGTAGACCTAGTGTTTTGTATGCTAGGGGTTTTCAGACTTTGTTGCCGACTGGGGAACTGGTAGTCTCTAGGAGAAGGATTAGTGCTTTGTCAGTAGAGGTAGATTGTAAGGAGTTGTTTGTTGATCTGATAGAGCTTGCGATGGATGACTTTGATAAGATCCTAGGGATGGATTTGTTATAGAAGTATGGGGCGACGATTGACTGCAAGCGTAGGATGGTGACTTTTGAACCAGAAGGGGAGGTACCATTTGTATTTGTGGGGACAGTTAGTGGACTATGAGTACCTATTATTTCAGCACTGAAGGCTAGGGACCTGATGCAGGAAGGTTGCATAGGATTCCTAGCGAATGTTGTGGATACCTCTAAAGTTGTGTCGGTTGGACCGGGGGAGACCAGATTGGTGTGTGAGTTTCCAGATTTATTTCCAGAGGATCTGCCAGGGTTTTCGCCGTAGCAGAAGATTGATTTTGTTATAGAATTGGCGCCAGGGGCGGAGCCAGTATCTAGGACACCTTACAGAATGGCTCCGGCGGAGTAGAAGGAGTTGAAGATTCAGTTGCAGGAGTTACTAGATTTGGGGTTCATCAGACCTAGTTTCTTGCCATGGGGTGCTCCAGTGTTGTTCGTTAAGAAGAAGGATGGATCTCTTAGGATGTGTATTGATTACAGGGAGCTGAACAAGTTGACCATTAAGAACGAGTATCCACTACCTAGGATCGACGATTTATTTGACCAGTTACAGGGAAGAACGGTGTTTTCCAAGATTGATCTCCGATCAGGTTACAATCAATTAAGGATTAAAGAAGAGGACATACCAAAGACCGCTTTCCACACGAGATACGGACACTATGAATTCCTGGTTATGTCCTTTGGATTAACCAATGCCCCAACATCTTTTCTGGACATGATGAATAGGGTTTTCAAGGGCTACTTGGACAAGTTTGTGATTGTGTTCATCGATGACATTCTGGTGTACTCTCAGTCAGAGACAGAGCATAAGCAACATCTATGTTTGGTATTGCAGTTGTTGAGGAGCATAAGTTATATGCTAAGTTCAGCAAGTGTGAGTTTTGGCTACCACAAGTCACATTTATGGGCCATATTGTCAGTATGGATGGGATTCTGGTTGACCCAAATAAGATTGAGGCAGTGAGAGAATGGCCTAAACCGAGTAGTGTTCCTAAAGTTGGGAGTTTTCTGGGATTGGCAGGGTATTATCGGCGGTTTGTTGAGGGGTTCTCTAGGATAGCTATGCCATTGACAGAATTGACAAAGAAAAAGACAAAGTATGTTTGGACTGACAGATGTGAGAACAATTTTAAGGAGTTGAAGCAGCGACTGATCACCCCGCTAGTGTTGGCAGCAGTGGTATTCGCACTTAAGATTTGGAAACATGATCTATATGGTGAGAAGTGCGAGATATACACTGACCATAAGAGTTTGAAGTACTTCTTTACTCAGAAGGATCTGAATATGCACCAGAGTCGGTGGCTAGAGTTGATAAAGGATTATGATTGTGATATCCTATACCATCCTGGGGAGGCTAATGTAGTGGCTGATGCATTGAGTCAGAAAGGCCCAGGACAGTTGTTCAGTTGAGACAAATATTTGATAAGTTAGCTGAGGAGATGACTAGAGCGGGTATAGAGTTGGTGGTTGGTTGGTTAGCCAACATCACTCTTCAGTCTACACTCCTTGAGAGGATCAAGGAGGCATAGGGGAAGGATTCCCAGTTGAGAGGTCACAGGGAGAACGTCTTAGTCGGAGCGGCTAAGGACTTTTCTAGCTCGGAGATGGTATTACTGAAGTACAAGGGTCGGATCTTTGTCTCGATGGACTCTGATATCCGGCGGGAGATCTTGGATGAATCGCATACCACTCCCTATTCCATACATCCAAGTACGATGAAGATCTACCAAGATTTAAGAACATTGTATTGGTGGTCGGGCATGAAGAGAGATGTGGTGGATTATGTGGCCAAGTGCTTAACTTGTCAGTAGGTCAAGGTTGAACATTAGAGGCCAGCAGGGTTGCTACAGCCTCTATGGATTCCAGAGTGGAAGTGGGAAGATATCACCATGGACTTCATGGTTGGTTTTCCGAAGACCATGGGACAGCATGACTCGGTATGGATGATTGCCCACTTTTTACCTATCAGGACGACTTATACTGTGGAGTAGTATGCCGAGTTATATGTGAAGGAAATTGTTCGACTTCATGGGGCTCCGTGGTCGATAATATCCGATGGGGACCCCACCTTCACCTCCAAGTTTTGGGAGAGTCTGCTGAAGGCTATGGGCATGCAGTTACGATTTAGCACCACTTATCATCCTCAAACAGATGGACAGTCTGAGAAGACGATTCAGATACTGAAGGACATGCTACGAGTGTAATGCCCCGAATTTCCTAATAAGGGTTAGGACCTTGATTAGGAGGCCGGGAGGGCCATAATTGAATTATGATGCTATTTAATGATCATATGCATGTTTATGTGAATTATATTATAATATGATGATAAATGCATGCATATGGGTGTATTTATAATTATAAGGGTATTTTGGTAATTTGGCCCGTTGAGGGCCTAATTGTGTATTTTTGTGCATGTGGGTGAGTTATGATTGGTACCACATTATATGTGGATTTTTTCGAGCCTTTCGGCATGAGACGATCATGAAATGCAAGTGTTCGGTCTAGTCATAACGGGTTAAGTTCGGGGCTCGGGGTGAGTCTCGGGGTGATTTTAATGATTAGAGCATTACCGGGAATTAAAGGGTAATGGGATATGATTTATTGGTGTCTTAGATTATTGAGAATAGCGGGAATTGGAGGGTGTTAATTATGATTAACGAAATAGGTGCGAAAGGACGGTTTCGCCCTTAGTGGCTATTAAGGCTTTACTTTAGACTTGAGGGCATTTAGGTCTTTTCACCCTAAGAGATTGATATCAGCCATTAAGGCTGTAGAAGAGTAACAAAAACAAAGTCTTATTCTCCCTTATCTCCCGATAGGTTTTCTCCCTCATTTCTCTTTGAATTTTCAAGCTTCTTTTTGAGGAATCAAGCCAAGGAACAACCACTACAACATTTTTGACCAAATATTACGGTCAAATATGACAGAATTTAAAAAGCGTTATTAATGCTATGGGTAAATAATAAGAAACACATACAAAATTTTGGAGACAAATGGCGGTAACTAAAATAATAGGCGCCAATTAAAATACACGCGTCTTTTTCTGGTTTTATTATCTAACCCAACCTTTCTCATCCCATCTCTCTCACTTCTCAATCCTAACTCTATTCTTAGTCTCTCATTCCCTCTCTCACTTCTCAACTCTATTCTCAGTTAACTCTATCTCCTTTGCTTCTCTATTCTCAATCTCACTTCTCTATCTCCTTCACATCTAACCTCTTGGATCTGTCTTCAAGTCTTACCATTTCTCATGTAGGTGGCTGGTGCAAGAGGTTGGACAGCGACAGAAACGGGGCTCAAGGGTGCATGGGCTCGACGATATTTCTCTCTCTCCCTGCTTTCGACGGTTATGCCCTTATTTTGAGTAGATTTACTAGCTTTCACCCATTACCTCTGTTTTTTTGCCTTAAATTTCAGCTACAAATCTTTCTTCTAAGGGAAATTTCAGACCTTATTTGCTTTAATGTGCACTATTGTTTAGTTTTGTTTTTTATTTGTGAGATACTAAATTTTTTAATTTGGGGATACTGAAGCCCTTAAGTAGTGTTATAGCTCCATTTATCATATGGGTTTTGTTGATTTGGGGATACTGAAACTAATAAACACTCCTGGTTTTGTTTCTTCTTTTTTCTATTTTTGTTTCATTCCACTCACAGGTTCTCGTTGGATTTATGTATTAATTAAAGGAATTTTTTAATTTCCTTTTAGTTGGTTTTTGTAGAATTTTGAAATACTAGATGAATTGAGGCAATTGGCAAGGGCTTCGAACTATGGGTAATATCTTTTTCTTTTCTATTATTTAATATCAATGCACAAAATTATGATTGTTTTGTTTCTATTAATTTAATTTCTTATCATTGTGGATTTGACTTCTATATATATAAATTTGAAGCTATGGTTAAGTGATAAAAATTATGTAAACATTAATCTCAATTACTTAGTTTTGGCATTAAATGTGAATTGCAAGTAGCAATTGGGAATTTTTATGAAAAGTATTGAAATTATTAATTTGATGCATGGTCATGCTGACTTGCTTGATTGTTCTGTTGCTGTCTATAATTATTACTGCTTGTTGTTGAGGCACCACTCAGATGTTAGTTGATGTTATGCTATAAGGACTCCTAAGTTGATGCACCTCATTTCTGCCCGTGGGTATTCTGTCACTAGGTCAGGATATAGAATATATCTACACTACAGAGGTTATGAAAAATGTTTGTAGATTTCTTTGTAGTTGTGTTTGCACTTTAGCGAATAACAATTATTTTTTTATGAAGCTTAACATATGCTCTTTAAATTCAATGAAGGTGCCAAGAAGAAAGTATTTGTTTAGTATTGAGAAATAAAAATGGCTTATTACACTTTTCCTATCTTGTTTTGGTTCTTTTTGTAATTGTTGTTATTTTGCTACTGTTGATATTAAAAAAGGCTATTGATAGGCTGGATTTAGAAAAGTACCAGAATATAATAGTTATTATTAAATGATGTTTATCATGATGCAATCATTTTGGTATAGTTTAAATTAGTTATTTCCTTGAGACATAGTTTCACAGACTAGAATAATGTTGAAGAGTTTTCCTTCATTATTTATTGCTTGATTATGTTTATAGTGTATCAAGCCTTTTTTACTTGCTTTCTGAAGGAAGTTATGAAACACTTTATGTCTTCATTGCTCCCTACTGTGTGAAAAAATAATGCCTTAATGGCAACAAGTTGTTTGATGTTGTAATCATGTTCAGATTTGCTATTAGAATGAGTATGGGAGGAGACATACAAATAGAACAACATGATTCAGTAATTGATAAGCTTAATATATTTGTTTATTTTCAAGGATAAATATATAGGAATTTGACAATGGTCAATTTTATGTTATTTCAGGCATGGGACTGTCTCTGACTGGAACCATTTTGAAATGCTTGATTTTGTTTGCTTTGTATTCTCTTTTCTTATTTACAATTTTGGTAAGTAGTTTATATGATAGTTATGAGATTGGCTTTCCATTCACTCCTTATATTATTGATTTATTTATTTATTTTAGTTTTGATCTTGTAGTTGTTCCCAAGCTTTTGTTTGAATCTACATTTTGTTTTCTATTTATTTATAGTTATGAGATTGGCTTTGCATTCACTTGTTATATTTTGATACACTTTGTTGGATCTTAGAAGTCTAATCACGATGATCAATTTTGATTGTTGTTATATCTATCATTTCGTATACTACATACCATAAACAGATTTAAAAATTGTCATTCATCACAAACCACCTCCATTTTTCTTTTAGATTTTATGGATTATTGTAATATAATTGCTTAACTGTATATTTATAGTATAAGTAGTAATATATAGAAATCAAAAGTGAGTGATACTTGAAATGACATCTCTTATCTCAAATGTGACACCAAAAGATTAAATGAATGAAATTGGAGTATAGATGCATTTGATGTGCTAAGAATCCACATTTGTCGATTGATCGTTATATAATTTCAAATTTTAGCATTATTTAGATTCTAAGGTTGTCCTTGGGATGTTGGAAAAGAGGTTATAGTTCTACATAAGAGTATGCTTAATTGAGTAGGTAGTATTAAGCTTTCTTTATTTCTTTGTAAGGTTATTGGAGTGAATACCAATACTGTTGGAGTTTTAGGTCTGTCTAAGCCTGGTCATGTCATTATTAGACTAGCTAGTTTAAATATTTGGAAATTTATAGATAAATTATTGAAGTTGGTTTTTTATTTATTTGTTGCTGCTAGTCTTCTATTTATTTTTGAAGAAGAGAACTCTAGAACATATCTTTCTTTACTAACTAATAAGTCACATGAAGTGTGGTGATGGGTTGAGTCTCTAATGTGTGAGTTGTGTGATATAATTATTTATTTCTGGTTATGATGTAGCCCTCTGTCGTTCCATCTTTGGGTTGAGTCTCCAATGTGTGAGTTGCATGAAACTCATTTTTGTCATACAATGTGAATTTTTTTAGTTATACTAAAGCTTGAAAACTTGCCATATTCTTTTAATTTTTGAGTGGTTTGTTTGCTCTAACAAGTGTATTTAAATGATATTGAGATTCCACAACAGAAATATTTCAAATTTTTTGCATAAAACTCATTTTTGACATTCAATCTGATTTTTTCAAGTTTATTATGCTGAAACTTAAAAACTTGCCATATTTTTTAAATTTTTTAGTTTTGAGTGGTTTGTTTTCTCTAACAAGTGTATTTAAATGATTTTAAGATGCCACAAAAGAAATTTTTCTTATCAAAACTAAAGTAACCCTTGCCTGAATGTTTTCTAGCAGAGTTCACATTTTAAATCAAAGTTCAAGAAGCTTAATAATCTCAACTCAAGTAATTAGGTCATTATTCATTAAAAGGAAATTATTTCATCAAAATATACCATAAGTGAATGAAACAGTACTAGAATTTTCTAGAATATATAACTTTAAGTAAAGGATTGATTCTGAAGTTCTGGTAGATAATTCCTGTTCTACAACTCATCAACATGAAACTGGAAAAAGTATTATTTTCTTTCTCTGATTTTTCCTTTCCAATCTTTTTTCTCTGTTTTTTTCCTTTAAATTTATTTGATTTATAAAGAGTATGGCTTCAAATAAGAAAAAATAATTTATTTGGAGTGAATAGTTACTATATATAACAAACTAGGTTTACTTGGCTTTGTTGACGATATGGATTTTATGTATTAATGAGTTCTTTCTTTATCTAGTGTACCTCTATGGTTGACATGTTTTTTGTAGTGCAGTAGACACAAGTATTTGGTTAGGTGGAATTTCTTTGTCTCTTATTTTGTGTTATGAATAGATTAGTGTTAATCTAAATATTTAAATTTTCAATTATTAAAAAGAAATGCTATACTGACTCTTAACCTAAGCACTTTGTAGAGGCAAACTAATGCTAACATGGAATAAGACAAGATCCAAAATTCCCCAGGCTTCTCATCTTGACAAAGTGCATGATCAGCAACTGAACTTTCACTCATGCATGTGAATATGTTTTTAGAAGGATCTAGTTGTCAGTTGATTATTATTATTATTATTATTATTATTATTACTATGACTATGACTATGACTATTACTATTACTATTACTATTCTAGTACATGTTTGTCTTTTAAGTGCCTATGTAGTTAGTTTTATCTTTGACAATTCATATTGTTGATTTCTGTTAATTGCTTTTTTGGTTATCAACTAATTTCTTTACATCAATTGGGATGGATAATACAGAATGCAGCAATCATCATCATCATCACAATCACGTACACAATGCTGCTGTCACTAGTGTTACTATTGTTTCCGAAGGAACTCTCGATATTGATGAGGTGATTAACTATTACTTTATTGTGTGCGTTGAATTGCATTTACTTCAGGAGTCTAATCTTATGCCTATAACCATATTACCTTTACAGTGTCGTTGCCCGTTGGCTTTTAGTTCAGCCAATAGCTATCAAGGCAGTGAATCTTTTGAATTATTCCTTATTTATTATCCACTAGGTATTCTTTCTTTAGGTGCATACATAAATACTTGGATGCCTGTTTTATAGACATACATTTTAACATATCATATTGGTCGAAATTCAATGAAAGTTTTCTACGCTGGTTTTTTCTTTTGAAACAAAAATTTGTTGTAATAATATAATCCGTCGATACAAGAAGTCTTGTGTTGTGCTTTAGAATTATGCTGCTGAATCTTTTTTTCATTTTCATTAATCTTTATGTATCGATAAAGTTCTTTAGGTATCATAAATCTGAAAATAGTAATGTTGAGCATTCTGGAGCTGCTCGGGGATTGAGTGAGATCAGTTTCTTAATTTGAGAAAGATTAAATTTCATATCTTGTTAGATGCAACTTATGTCTGTTCTTAATTATCTGAATTCAGGGCATAACACTAAATATTTTGATACTTTTTGTATTTAAATATAATACATAGTGCTTTTAAATATCCTATAATTGGTAGACACATACTTTATAAGTTTAGATACTCAGTTCTAGAATAACATATTAATAAGGGAAAGAAAAAAAAAGTCTCACTCTTTGGTTATTACTCTTGGTAAAGAGATTTTCCATTATGCGATTGTCTATATATTCTTTTCCTGAATTTTCATCTGTTTGTCTTTTCTCTTATAGTACCTTGTCTATTTAATTCTAGTTCCTATACAATATTATTTGGTTCAGTAGTATATTTTCTTGGCTATGCAACCTGTAAAGTCAAAATCTTTCATAGATGCAATCTAAGATTTTGTGATAGGTTGCAGTTTCCACTACAAAGGCTTATATAAAATTTCTTTCTGATGGATTTGTGTCCACCAATTGTATCAGGTGACTGGACAATAACACTTTGAGTGAAGCAATTCCTGCATCTTTGGCTAACATGACACAGCTTGCCTTCCTGTAATTCTTTTCAACTTTTAGCATTTTAATACTACTTGTTATCAAGGCTCCATCACAAGTTGAATAGTTTATAAAAAGGTTTTATGGGATTTTTTTTAATGGTCTAGGGACCTGTCATACAACACTCTAAGTGGTCCAGTACCAAGGTTGCCTGCCAAGACCTTCAAGTAAGTCATTTTCTATATTGTAATTGTTGTTGTTGTTATTAAGATAGATTATTTGAGAGATTATCATTAAATAACATGTTACAACTGCTCTAATTTGCTTCAAGCCTGGGCTGCATTTGTCTACTACTTCTTGGGTTTGGTTTCCTTCTTTGGTGGAGGAACAGACAAAGCTAGCAAATTTTCTTTGACGTCAACGGTTAGTAAACCTAACTCATTTTTTAAGCAATATCATTAAAAAAGAAACAAAAGAAGAAGAGATTAACAGTTGTAGGCTTTAAAAAATTTCAGAGCAACATCATGAGGAGGTTTGCCTTGGAAACCTTAGGAGATTTCAATTTAGAGAGCTTCAGATGGCAACAAACAACTTCAGCAGCAAGTACTTGGTTGGAAAAGGTGGTTTTGGAAATGTCTACAAAGGCTGTCTCAGAGATGGTACAGTAGTAGCAGTTAAAAGGCTTAAAGATGGTAATGCCATTGGTGGTGAGATTCAATTCCAAACTGAAGTTGAGATGATCAGGCTGGCAGTTCACATGAACCTTCTTCGGCTTTTTGGGTTTTGTATGACGGCCTCTGAGAGGCTCTTAGTTTACCTCTATATGGTAATGCCATGGAGCAAGTTTCATGCATGATTTACTTTTGTGTATCTTGTAATTTTTCTGTTTTTCATTTTTGAAGTAAAAAATGTTCAAGATTATAAAACTTTATTATGTTATGCTTTCAAACTTAAGTTAGAACTAAGATCTCATGAAGTAGAGACATTCATGGTTTGAATTAGTTATTGTTTAATGCAATACTTATTGTTTATCAATCTATTGAGAATTACATTTTATGATTAATTTTGATTTTTTTTTTATCAAAATACAATAACGAAAATCTTTTAATTAAAAAAAACCTTATAAGTATACTTATCAAAATAAAATTTAAAATATATTATCCACACTAAAGTAACAAAATTTTATTACTAGACTTTTAATATGTTATGATTTAGAAACATATTATAAGCATAACAAATCGTTATGATTTATATAATATAACAAACTAAAAGTGTTATGCAAAAAATATAAGATTAAACGTCAAATTTATAACTAAATACTCTAACTAAATGTTATTATTTGAATATTATAGCAACTAAGAATGTGTTATTGAATAGTTTAAGATAATATCGAACATAACATCCAAATACTGTTATAGAAAAGAAAGGACTTTTAATAACAGGGGCTATGTTAGTGTTTTCAGAAGCGTTATCAATACTCCTGGTTAGCAGTTTTTAAGTGTTATGAATACAGTTTTTTCTTGTAGTGCAAGCTGGGATAAGCTAGGGTTATGCTCCACCATTGAAGAGGGTGTGTTGGTGAGATTGAGGTGAGTTTTTAGCCACTATAACTCTTGCTTTTGCTCTGTTTTCCAAGTTAAGTTCTAGTTGGATTTTAGGTTTGAAAGTTGGGAATTGGTTGGAGTTTTAGCTAGGGTTCTTGGGGTTGTGATGCTTGGGACATGTGGAGGTGGTATTTAGGTTCATTTGGGACTTAATTTGATGTTTGGAAGCTTTTGGTTTGAGTTAGAAATGGTGGAATCGAAGGAAGAATTTTCTTGGCTGATGTTGGCTAAAGGTAGCGCTACAGTGCTACCTGCAGAGGAGGCTAGGGCGGTTTGGTTCTGAGTATAGCGCTGGGGCGCTAGGAGAGTGGCGCTGTAGCGCTATCCTGTTTCTTCAGAACCATGTTTTGGGTGTTTTTAAGGGTTTTTGGCTCGGGGTTTCAATCCTTAAGGCCCGGGATCGAATATACTCACCGAGTGGGCTTGTTTCGAGGTCCTGAGAGTGGGGTTTAGGTCAAGACCCTCTCTTTGATAATTTTCATTAATCGGAGATTGTATTTGGTTATGACTAGGTGACCGTTAAAGTGTTAAGGATCGATCGTTCTTAAGGGTCGTTCTCGTTCTAATTCTCGCTCCAACCGGAGGTAAGAAAACTGCACCCTATGTATATGTGACATGCATGGTTATTCTTGATGCGTGTTGGATGTTTAAATGTAATGCACGGTAAACATGTGATTAGGACATGCTTTGTATACTGAGTATGATATTGTTCAGAGCTTGAGCCTCTATGTTTATGCATGATCCTAATTGTGCTAGTATTTGTTAAGTGAGCATGCTGAATGCCATGTATTCGGATATTGGATATGTAATATATGTTTGGTGGCATTGCTTACTTGTTTATGGCACTGACTAGTCAGGGACATTGACCTAAGAGTCAAAAACGGCATAAGCGTCCTAAACGCAGGGGCGAGTGAAGATTAGATCTAATCGATATCAGCATTGAATGGCTCCAAGGCATTAATGCTGGACCGACCCTAAGGTCGATGAAACTTATAAGCGCTTGGCTAGTCTAGGACTAGTTACTCAGAGACAAGGCCTAAGGCCTAAGGCCTAGGTGACCATTTGTCACATGGCTAGGGAACGATGTTCCAGGGTTATGACTCTATGGTCATGAGGAAGGTTATGTTGATGACTAGTCATCATGCACTTATCCTATCTAAGCTAGTGAAAGGATCACTTATTTACTCGATAGGTTTATGCTAGTGACTATTTCACCAGATACCTATCTTATTTAAGCTAGTGAAAGGATCACTTATCTATAAGCTTCGGTGACCCTATCGTCACATGGCTGTTGGGAACGGAACCCACCCTAGTGACTGTACCACTGTCACTTTTCTATTTGGGGCTAAAAGCCCAGGATGACTATTATGGTTATTGGTTGATGTGTGATACTCAACATTACGTGGATTTGTTTGCCTGCTGAAATAGGGCTATATCTGCTAGGCATGTGCCTTATGATTTGATGACATGTTATTACTGTTCATGAGCATATTAAGTTTTCTTGCTGGGCTTTGGCTCACGGGTGCTATGTGGTGGAGGTAGAGGCAAAAGAAAGCTCGACCATCCTTGAGCTGGAGAGCTTAGGTGACGATGTGTACATATGCGGCTGCTCGACTGCCACGGCTGAGGGTTGGAAGAGGAACTAGGGTTAAACCATGCTTTGCCGCTTAGATCGGCCGGTTGTAAATATTTTCCTGTAACAGACTCTTAAATTATAATTTTGGGATCCCAATGTATACAGTAAACGTTCTAATGAAACATTGTATCTTAACCAAAATTTTAATCCCTACACCGCTAATCATACTTAGTTACACGATTTTGACCAAATGACTCGATTAGCGAGTTTGGCACTGTTTACAAGGCACACTGTAACGGTCCCTGGAGTTGGGGGCATTACAACGAGCCTGTGTGATAGATTTTGGGGGATGTTAGAGTAAGTATCTCCCTTTAATTGAGTTCTCATACAATAACAGTTATCAGGCGACTATCGGAGTGGCTCCGTATAAGATGCTTTATGGGAGGAAGTGCAGGTCACCTATCCATTGGGATGAGATGGGTGAGAGGAGTTATTTGGGTCCTGAGATGGTTCAGAGGACCAATGAAGTGATTGAGAAGATTAGAGCTCGAATGCTCGACTCCCTGAGTCGCCAAAAGAGTTACTCGAACTTGAGATGCAGAAGCGTAGAGTTTCAAGTCGGTGACCATGTGTTTCTTAGGGTTTCACCTTTGAGGGGAGTGAAATGGTTTGGTGTTCAGGGCAAGCTGAGCCCTAGGTTTTTTGGCCCCTTCGAGATCTTGGAATGGGTTGGAGAGGTAACTTACAGGCTGGAGATGCCTCCATCCTTATTAGGGGTTCATAATGTTTTTCACGCATCCATGCTCCGGAAGTATGAGTCTGATTCGACTCATGTACTGAGTTATGAGAATTTGGAGCTGGACCACGAATTGTCTTATGAGGAGAAGCCAGTTTAGATTCTTGACCGGAAGGATAAAGTCTTGCGGAGCAAGACCATCGCCTTGGTGAAAGTGTTGTGGAGGAACAACAAAGTTGAGGAGGCGACATGGGAACTTGAATCTGAGATGCGGGAGTGGTATCCCGAGTTGTTCAAGTAATTTAGAGGATGAAATTTCTGTAAGGAGCGGATAGTTGTAGGGTCCCAAATTCGCTAATAAGGCTTAGGGCCTAGATTAGTGTGCCTGGAGGGCAATAAGTGATTTATTATTATAATATGTGAATTTGTATGAATATGTGATTAGAGATGCATGTTTAGGTGAATTAAATATGCATGTTGGCCCCATTTGGTTATTAGGGGCATGTTTGTAATTTTAGCTTGTTGAGGGCATAAATGTGATAATTGTGATAAATCTATGTTGCATGATCCGAGATAGTCCTAGGGAGTGGTGAGCTAGAAAGTCACAACGGGGTCAAATACCCGGCTCGAGAGGACCATAGGGGTATTTCAGGGATATTATAATGTGTTCGGGAATTATTTAATAGTGGGTAGTAATTATGTAATGGTTGGGATGTGTCGGCATTAATAAGGATTTATTAGACTACTCGGGGACTTAGAGGGGTATGACAAATGACTGAAATACCCTTGGGTTACTATAGGATCACGGACAAGTTAAAGGGCTATTTTGGTCATTTTTGTTAAAGGATAGGCATATGTTAGGCAGCTGGGGTTACCCTTAGTCTCTAGGCATATTCTGGAAGGGAAAGAAAGAAGTAGAAGTAAGATAACTCTTTTAGCACTCTCTCTCATTCGGTTCACACTTTTCATTTGGAAGCTAGTGAGTTTTGGGGAAAAGCTTAAGAAGTTGGGCTGTGAATTGGTGGAGTGCAAGTTTGAGGAGTAGAGAAATCTGTTCTGGCCGAAATTGTCTCAAAGGTAAGAATAAAAACTGGTTTTTCTGTTGAGCTTCCTTTAGTTGTTAGAGTTTTGGGGGTTGGACCCTTAGGTGATGGAGTTTGGGTTATAATAGGATTTTTGTAGGTTTCTCTGGGCTTATGTGCTTCTTAAAGTGTATTAGGATGATTATGGGATTCAATTCTGTTGTTGGGGTGCGTTTGGGATGATTTTCAAGGGAGTTAGCTTGTAAAAAATGCATTGAATTTCTGGGTTTCGGGGTTGAGCCGCGGCCCTGTACATCAGTGCTGCGACCCAAAGGGGAATTTTTGGCAAAATGAGGGTTTTCTAGCTCGAGAACTTGAACGTTAAGGCTCGGGAAGGTTTCTACTACCCAGTTTGGTAGAAACCAGGGTCCCGAAGGTTAGAATTATGTCTCAAAACTATTTAATGGATTAGAACATGATGGTGGATTATTGTTCATGCATTGTGACTAAGGCTTCTCCAAGGCTCGGGTTAGAGGATTGTGCTCGTGATCGTAGTGCGCGGATAGCTTGGGACACAGGTAAGAAAACTGTTGTACCCGTAGAGCAGGTCGAGGCCCTATAGTTTGTATTGCGGGGCACGACCCTATTTGATTGTGTTGCAGGGAATAGCCCCATTAATTGTGCATATGCATGTTTAAGTATTTGTTTAATGATGCTATGTGTGCATATGTGTGAATGAACGGCATGAGCTGGGAACGGCGAGGGCCGAGAACGGTGAAGGCCAAGAACGGCAAGGCCAAGTACGGAAAGACTGAGTACAGCAAGGGGCCGGGAGCAGTGTTTAGCACATGGAGTGCGAGTTGCTAGGTCGAGACCCTAAAGGACACTTGGGATATCCTCACAGTGTGGACCACGAACCCAGGGCCTGGTAAAGTGCCTGGGACGACATGGTCGTACGTGTTTATCCTTATGATGGCTTGATTATATGTTGAATGTTAAATATGCATATGTTATCTGCTTGTGTGAGTTTTCTTGCTGGGCTTCGGCTCACAAGTGCTCTATAATGCAGGTAAGGGCAAGGGGAAATTCGATCAACCATGAGTACGGAGAGCGTGAAGCAGGACATACATGCTTGGCTTGCCTGGTTGCCACAGCTAGGGTTATTTTGGGAGATGGTTGTACTAAACCTAGATTTTTTCGTTTAACCGACTTTAGTCATATTTTTTAGTTGTAAATATTTCAAAAAAGTATTTTGGGATCCCAAATGTTAAATGCTTTATGTTTTCAATGAATGGAATTATTTTCAAAGTATAAGACTCTGTTTATGGTTTAATTACACTTTTGCCTTAAAACCTTAATTAGCGAGTTAATTTCACATTTTAAACTCACTTAGTAATGGCTATAAGGAAGTAGGGCATTATAATGGACCTATAATACGAAGCTCTAATAAACCAAATTATTATTCAAACTCTTTAATCTAATAATCTTATTTATTAATTCCATTATTACTCCACTATAAATATGGAGTTGCACTCTAAGTATTGATAGAATTATATTTACAGATTTTTATCTTGTAGTCCATTGATATAATCAATATATGTAGTTCTATCCTCCCTTATTGGTTCGTTGATTAGAGCTAGTCAAAATTATAATTTTACCCTTCTAATTACCTCTTGATCCTTAAGTACCATCAATTTAGTATCGAATAATTAATCTATAAATAATTATAGATTTGAGCTCAATAACTATTCAGTTCCAGAATTAACCCTCAAGGGAACCGATATTCGATTCGTTAGGAAAGCATGGATTCCAATATTGTAATTCATGTTCCCAACCATCCATGATATTGAATCTCCAAAATAAAAGACATTAGCCTCATTATTCTAAGAAACCTTAAAAGTGAATCAAAATATCTAATAAAAACAAATAGGAGTTCATGAATACTCTGGATTTAGACTGATCTACAAATGATCATCTTTTATGATAAGAATTAAATCTTTATGTCTAACGACAAGTTTGTAAAGGTAATTAATTCGCATTGGTCATTTCATATATAATCTCTATTATATAGAACACCTTTACTAAGATGTCTATCCACATCATTCAAATCTAGATTACTCGCATCTTGTATGCTAAGAAAATCGTGCTAGTAACCATTCATTAAAGATTCCATATTCTAATATGTTACTGACTAATTTATTCATTATATATGGTCTTAATTCTCTCTTACTAATACACGATCATATTCTCATGAATGAATAGGGAATTTTCTTGATATTATAATATAATTAGTTCAAACAATAATTATAACATTCAAATATAATAAAATTTTACTTTTATTTAAAACCAATAAAATGTCTTTACATGATTTTAAGGTATTAATCCTAACAGGAGAGTGATTTCATAAATGTTATCCATACCACTTAGAACAGCAAGGACATGGTACGCAACATAGCATACATTAAACTCCCAACAACATAACATATGTCAGGCCTAGTACACAACATAGCATACATCAGACTCCCAACTGCTGAAGCATAGGGATACTTTCTCATATCCTCTTCCTCCTGAGGTTTCTTAGGACATTGTTCCTTGGAGAGACCAATTCCATGCATGGTTGGTAACTGAACTTTCTTGGAATTCTCCATAGAGAATCTTTCAAGCACCTAATCTATATAATTATCCTGAGAAAGTGGCAAAATCTTGTTCTTCCTATCCCTTAGGATTTGGATTCCCAGAAATAGCTTGCTTCGCCCAAAACTTTCATTTGGAACTTTTTGGCTAACCACTTCTTCACATTTGACAATGTCTCTACATTGTTCCCAATGAGCAAAATGTCATCAACTTAAAGAACTAAGAAAGCCACCACTTTTTCTTTGATGTATTTATACACACATGCTTCATCGACATTCTATTGAAAGACAAATATTTTAATTGTTTTCATCAAAAGTGATATTCCAAGATCTAGATGCTTGCGTTAATCGATAATGTATTTCGACAACTTGCACACCTTTTGATCTTCCCCATTCTTTATCATCGCTTTTGGTTGTACCATATAGATATTTTCATTAAGATAGCCATTCAAAAAAGTTGTCTTGATGTCCATTTTCCATATCTCATAATCATTTGCAACCCCTATGTATAAGAGGATGTGAATGAATTTTAGAATGGCCACAGGAGAAAATGTTTCTTCATAATCAACACCTTTTCTCTGAGTGTAACCTTTAGCTACTAGACTTGCTTTGAAGGTCTCTACTTTCCCATCTACACCTCTTTTCTTCTTTTATATCCACTTACACCCCTATGGGTCTAACATCTTCATGTGGATCCACAAGCTCCCAGACAGAATTGGAATACATCGATTCCATTTCTTAGTTCATGGCTTCTGGCCAGTTCTCCTTTTCAAGATCATCCATTGCTTCTTTAAATTTTAATGGATCGTCCTTGTTTGTATAAAAAACAAGGGTATGTGCCTCATGTTCGCAGTGAACAAGTTGTCTCACAATCCTCCCGCTACGACGTTGCACCGAGGTTTCTCTTTCAGGAATTGTGGTTTCCTCAGTTTGTCGTTTATGATTTAGTGATGAAAATGACTGTGATGGGATCTTATTAGCTGTGAGTTCCTCCAATACTACCTTGCTCTGAGGTTTATAGTTATTCATATAGTCATGTTCTAGGAAGGTTGCATTTGTGGAGACAAATACCTTTTGATTCTTGGGCCTATAGAAATAACCACCTCTTGTCTTTGGAGCGTAGCCAACAAAAATGCACACTTTAGACCTTGAATCAAGTTTCCCAAATTTAGGTCTAAGAAGATGAGCAGGACAACCCCAAATGTAGAAATGGTGCAAAATAGGTTTGTTTCCATTCCACAGTTCTAGATGGTCCTAGATGGGACCACATTCAAAATGTATGTCACTGTTTGAAGTGCATATCCCCAGAATGAGAGAGGAAGTGATGAGTAGCTTAACATAGACCTGACCATGTCCAACAAGGTTCTGTTTCTTCTTTTAGAAACCCCAGTTTGCTGTGGCATTCCTAGTGTCATTAGTTAGGATGTAAATCCAAATATTCTCCACCTCGATCAGATCGAAGTGTCTTAAGAGTCTTACCTAACTGCTTCTCAGCCTCAACTTTGAACTCTTGAAACTTTCCATAGGTTTCAGATTTCCTAAGCATTAAGTAAGTATTACCATATCTTGAGTAATTGTCAATAAAAGTGACGAAGTACTCATACCTACCTCTTGCTTGTACATTGATTGGACCATAGACATCGCTGTGTACAAGCTCCAAAGGTTTTTTTGGCTCTATTGCCTTTCGCTAAGAAATGACGTTTGGTAATTTTCCCTTCTAGACAAGATTCACAAACCAGAAGAGTTCCAACTCTTAGTTCTCTCAAAGGTCCAACTTTTGTTAATCAATTTATCCTATCTAGATCTATATGACCAAGTCTAAAATGGAAAAGATATGTGTCATCCTCGTTTGAAACTTTTTGTCTTTTGTTACCTTACGGTTTTGCTACTTTAAATAATTCTTAATTATTAAGCGTTTATTCATTTCGTTTAACCATATACAGTTTGTTATTATGTTCTGGTTGACATATTTTGAAACCATTCTTCAAAATAAAAATCACATTATTACTAAAAGAAATAATAAAAAATTGTACATGCAACATAGATAAAGAAACTAAATTTCTCGAAAATCCAGGAATAAAATAAACATTGTTCGAAACAAGATTATTGTTCCCAAAAATTAAATGGATTGTTCCCTTTGCTCTTGCTGAAACAAGCTCTCCACTTCCAACTTGCATGGTCACCTCGCCATCTGCCAGCTCCCTTGATGACTCAAGTATCTACATAGAAGAACAAACATGTAACGTCCCAAAATTGCTAATAGGTTTTAGTACCTTTATTAGCGTGCTAGGAGGGCATAATTGGATATGTGTGTGATTAATTGATTAAATGTGTGACTATGTCGCATGCATGATTTATATGATAATACGAATATATTTATATGCATGTTTATGAGTATTAAATATACATGTGGGCCCGTTCTTGTTTATAAGGGCATATTTGTAATTATGCCATGTTAAGGGCATAAATGCGATTATATGTGTTAAATGATCAAGACCACATTATTATGTGGATATATTTGCAGTATACGGCTCGAGGCGATCTTAGTGAGCAGATTAGCAGAATATTCACAGCAGGGTATAGTACCCGACTCGGGATGAGCTTAGGGGTATTTTGGGAAACATAACATATATTTTGGATTTATCGAGTATCAGGTAAGTATTTTCTAGTTAGTTGGGCATGATAGGTTTACTCGAGGAATTAGCGGGAATCGGGGTTAATAACCATTTTTCCCTTAAGGGAAAATAGGAGGCTGGGTTAGTATAAGGGGCATTTTGGTCATTTTAATTAAAGAGATATAGTTATGAAGAATCAGACTTAGGCTAGCATAATCAGAATTTAATAGAAACTTCTCAAACTCTCTCTCCCTCCCTCTTACACGTTCTCTCTCTCTCTCTCTCTCACTCTCTTGGGCTTGGAAGTGTATGGAAGCTATTGAAGGGAAAGCTTGGTTTAAGCTGGGAAAAAGTTTTGGAATTGAAGCTTAGGGGTTGAAGAATTAAGCTAGGAGAAACCAAGTAATTATTGAGGAGTTAAGCTATCAACTGAGGTAAGACATTAGATTCTAATTAGTGAATTCTAGTTGGGTTAGAATTTGTTTAAGGGTGCTTGGGTTGGTTTCTGAATTTGGGGTTTAAGGGAGATTAATCCAGTGATATAGGCTATATATGATGTTTATGATGTGTTATTGAGAGTTTTAGGCTCAATTCTAGCTTTAGCACATATTTGAGGTGAATGCTGCTGAAATTGGTTTGGAGAAAGCGTTGGAAAATCCAGGGATTTATGGGTTCACGAGGCGCGACGCGATCAAGTTCATGGGCATCGCGGCTCGCGTGCCCCAGAAGGCCCTGGGAGGGCTTGCTGACTTGTGGGCACACCGTGACCCTGGGAAGCAAGTCGTGGTCCAACTCCCCCTTGGAGCAAGAGGCTGGCGCCTGTCACTTGAGGCGTGCCGTGACCCTAAGGGCCAGGTTGCGGCCTGCCTAGGAAGCCATAGACTAGGTTGGTTTTTAGGCTCGGGGAGGCTCGAGGATTTTAACCTAAACACTCGAGACAAATTTTACTACTCGGTTTCGTAGAATTCAAGGTCCCAGAGGTTAGTATTTGTTTCCAAAGCATTTAATTAGATTAGATTTTGATAGTTATCCATTGACGCTTGTGACTTGGGTTACCGTTAAGGCTTAGGATTGAGGATCATGATCGGGACCACTTCATATTCTTCGCTCAGAATTCGAGGTAAGAAAATTGCACCCAAGTAGTTGTGAAAGGGACTGAGATTCCCTGTAAATGAACATATGTGATCTATAATTTATATATCTGTTACATGTAATGTAGAAGTACGACCTAAGGGAGCCGGGGCTGATGATAAGCGTATTGAATGCAGCTCGTCCTAAGCGAGCTGGGATCAGCTAAATAACCAGAGGGCTCGACCTAAGGCCGCTAACACCTAAATATTTGTATTAAAGACTGAATTATATGTTTACTGTTGCCTAGTTTATTGCTTGTACTTTGTTGTTGGTTGAACTAGTTGATTTAAATTCTACTGTGCGCTTTTTCTATGTTATCTATGCTTGTTGGTTAAGGTTTTCTTGCTGAGCCTTGGCTCACGGGTGCTACGTGGTGGATGTATAGGCAAACAAAAGCTAGATCTGTCATGTGTTGGAGAGATTTGGGGGCGGTGTGTACATTGGCATCTGCTGTACCCCCACGACCCAGGGATTTACAAGAATTAGAGCTCAAAACTGTATTTTTGTCGTTTGGACTAGCTATTATTGTATTAACTTTTGAGGGTTGTATCTGCCATGTAAACACTATTTTTGGGATCCCATGTATCAAACTCTTGTTTTAATGAAAGTCAACCATTATATGATCAAAATATTTTAACCCTAACTTGTCAGTTGACTTTATAAACACATTTATGTTCAAGAGACTTTATTAGCGAGTCTTGCACTATTTTAAACATAGTGTAACGATCTTGGTTACCCAGGGCGTTACAAAACATTGTTAGTGGCTCCTGAATCTAAAACCCATGATGACGTATCATCTTTCGCTACACAAGCTTCGAGTACAAGTAAATCACATTTACCTTTCTTTTTCAGCTCAAAGAGATACTTCTTACAGTTTCTCTTACAGTGACCTTCAACTCTACAGTGGAACATTTTTATTTTGGTTCTTTCTTCTTAGAGTTGTTGTCATTCTTCTTATCCTTGGATTTTGGTGCCTTCTTCCTTTTCTTGGACTTCTTGCCCTTTCCTTTGTCCTTATCATTGCTATTCTTTCTCTTCTTAGATTTCTCCACAGAGTTTGAAGGTTTCTCCTCTACCACATTTGCCTCTATCTCTTTGGTAATGTAGTTGTTTAAAGACTCAAATGTCTGTAGTTCATTCAATAGCTGGGTCATGTTGAATTCCAGCTTATTCATAATATAGTTGGTAGTGAATGCAGAAAAGGTAGGAGTGAGTGATTCCAATATGATGCTTACTTGTGTGCGCTCATCAATGAAGACCCCATGTATTTCTGCTTCATGCATCACGTTGATCATGTGACAAACGTGTTCATGTATAGAAATACATTTTTTCATCTTAGTAGTCCTGTAGGTTCTAGTAGCCTCATGTCTACTTTGATCAAAATGCTGCCCAAACATGGCCTGCAGAGATTCCATTATCTCAAACACAGTTTCCATGGGTTCGTGCTTTGTTCTCAAGACATCATTCATGCTCAAAAGAATGTAACACTTTGCCTTATTATTGGATTGAATCCATGAATCATTCTTGTCCTGAACATTCTTCGTGGTAGTGGAAACGGGCTCTTCAGGACATTCCTCAGTTAGGAAAAATTTATGGTTCTCACAGATTAACATAAGATTTAGGTTTGACTTCCTTCTTATAAAATAATCACCATTAAGTTTTTCAAGTGAAAGTTGTTGGCTGCCTTTTTCGCTGCCAACTTAATCTGAGAGATTAAAGGATAAATAAGGAAAGACAAGATTTTACGTGGTTCAGGTTATAAAAGAACCCTGGTCTACGAGTCTCTATTATTTATTGAGATTGAAGCTTGTGATAACCAGCTTCAATGGTGATTCTCAGGCATCGTATACATTGCACTGAGTACAGAGTTTCTCTCTCTAAAAAATCGTTCTCTACAAGGAGGAACCCCAGCCCTATTTATAGAGGCTAGGATCAATAATGTTAATCATCTTTCATGAATATCAGGGTATTAATGTTAAACTAATACACAAGGGGTTGTGTTACAATAAAGACTATGGCCCACGTGGATTCTACTGGGCCAATTCCAGAAAACAACACACCAACTTTATGGGGAACATATATGCGTTTGTCAGGGAGCGATGCACGTTTTCCCATGTTAGGCAGTGTTGTGGGAAATGTCAATTGTCGAGGATACGAACTTGAAACCACTAATTAAGGACCGCATAAAGTTGTCAGATGATCGCCTGGTGACCACAATTATAGTAACTGACATCTGGTGGCTATCCTAGGTCCGAGAACCAGAATCATAGACCTGGGGGACGAGTGAGGGTATTGATTTATTCTAGACGTGCCCTCACTTGGAGAGCCCTCAGTTCTGAGGATGGGCCTCGAGGGGTGACCTTACTCGGAGACACTCACGACTTACCAGCTGGCCCAAAAGGTGGCCTCAACTGGAGGAACCCTCGCCCCAAAGAGAGAACTCGGAGGGTGACTTACCTCAGAGATTTCCACAATGGTCTGAACTAGGCTTCCTGAGTGGTATCACTCTGAGCATCTCACGACTTACCTCATTACTGGCCACTACTAGCTGCCACGTGTCCAGAAGTGAAAATATGGACAACATTTTCCCCCAAGTCATCACTCGCCCTCGGGCAGTGGAGACTTAGATTAGGAGGAGTGATTTGGAAAAGGTGGAGGGAAACGCTTGGACTTTCCCTAACGTCACTCTAAAAAGAAACTGCACACATTGACGCCCCATTACTGGGCCCGTCAATCCATGCAATTAATGAGGGCTCAACTCCAAGATCCCAAACGTCGACTCCGTACCTGAGGTGTCTTTTCAAAATATGCTCCACTTGGACCCTAGCCTTTGGATCACCTTCATGGTAAGCATTTTGACGGTCGTGGAGGGGTTTCTTCCCTTACAAGTTCTACTAGTTATAAAATCTAGTGAACCGCCCTTCAACCTCCCACTCTATCTATTTAAAAATTCAAAACCCTCATACCAAAACCCTCTCTTCTCTCTTGTTCTTCCCCTACCTTCAACCATTTTTTCCAGCAGCTCTGGACAATTGGTGTGAATCGTCCTATTTCTAGGCGAATGGCAGACGATATTTCAGAGTTAGGACTCACCTCAGCTCTTATCTACTCTTCATTTCGAGTAAGTGCTTACTTATCTATATTTTAATTTCGTATTTGCATCAGGCTTTACTTGTGGGTTTAGGTGCATTCTTAGGAATGTCAATTGTATGGAATTTGAGAAGTTGTTTTTGGTTTTCTCAAGTCCTTTTAGGCACATTTCGACATTAGGAATGATCAAAATGGCCCACGATACATCTTACACCACTTTCACGTTTTTGGACCTGTGACCAGAATTTGGGAAATTCCCAGATTCCAGTAGGTTCATCACCTCCAATGGTGTTCTTCGACCTGATCCTGGGTGCCGAGGACACCCCATAGTTTTAGAAAAAGTCTCCTCTTCTTCCTGAGTAGTACTCTTATAGTCTTCCGTCTTTTGACCATCTTTCCTTCGGTTAGGACACTAACTGTTTGGTTTTGTCTCAAATGTCTAAGGAACTTTGACAGTTACATAAGCACTATTTCTATCTCTTCGACCAGGAAATCTTCGACATGGCCCGTGAATAAGGTTTATTCGGGGATGGCGCGAGGGCAGAAGTTCAAGAACCAGCCAAGAGCTGGTTGGTTGTGCCGATAGCCCAGTGGTAGAGAGGCCAGAATCGTCAGCCCATAGGGGGTTAACCGTGGAAGAAGTCAACAGAGCCCCGTTCCACACCCCACTCAAACGTACAAGGATGATGGATTTGAAGCGGAGGATTACCTTATTCCGCTACGATGCCCCGATGCCCTAGAGGCACTACTCGATTGCGGATAGGTGTCTCGTGTGTCTATGTTGGGAACCCCAGGGGTCGTACCACAGCGTCAATAGGCTTGGCTCTAGGCGCCTTGGCTTGGGCCACCCTTCCCTTACACCAGTACTACATGGAATTTCTGAAGTACATGGGGATATCTCTCTTACAACTCTCCCCCAATGCCTACAGGGTGCTCACGGGGATGTATGTCTTGTATTGGAAGCGGAAATGGCCCGCACCTTCACCGGTGGAAATCCAGTACTTCTACAGCTTCCGTACCACACTGAGGAAGAAGTCAACCCGATATGGGTACTACGCCCTGGTGAAGAATGCCACCTTAGCACTTAACTACAAGGCTTCTCACAACATTGAGAACCATTCTCGGGATTTCAAGGATGCATTTTTCTTCACAATTGGGTTTCTGATCCTTAACAACCTGACCCTGATCCTCGACTTCTCCGAGGTTGGTGAGTACATCTCTGATCGTTTTCTTTTTCCTATTTTCTGGATTGTTTCGTGTTCTATACTTAGTCATTTCTCTTAATAGGCCCCATCCACCGGACTCCTTATGTCCAAGACTTTGAGGATTGTAACGTCCCAAAATTACCTAATAAGGCTTAGGGCCTTGATTAGGGGGTCAGGATTGCAATATATGAAGTTATATGTTTATTTGATATATTTGATTGTGATTATGTGAGTTGTATGATAATATAACTAGCGGTGCATGTTTAGAGGTATTAAATATGTATGTGGGCCTGTTTCTTATTAGAAGGGCAACTTTAATAATTTGGCCTGTTATAGGCATAATTGTATACATATATATGTGATATATGTGTGAGACCACATTATTATGTGGGTTTATTTGAGTTACTCGGCACGAGACGATCCTAGGGAGCAAGTTAGCGGGAAAGTCACAACGGAACCCAATACTCGAGTTGGGACGAGTCAATTATTGGGGATATATTTGAAGTTAGTGAGTTTAGGAGGGAATACTGGGGAATTTGACCATTTTGCCCTTAGGGACGTTTTTGGTACCCCGAGCCTCGGGATTAACTTAAGTGAAACTTAACCTTAGGAAACAAAAAGAAACACTCAGAAATACTCTACTGGCTGACTCACACACACTCTCTCTCACTCTCTTTCTCTCTAAGCTTCCTTAAGCTGGTTTTGGAGAATTAAGAAGGATTTCTTGAAGAATTGTTGGGTGAAGGCTAAGGAATTGAAGGCCTAAACTTGGGGGATTAGTTTTGTTGCAGTTTGAGAGATTAACTTCCAATTGAAGTAAGCTTTAGATCATGTTTTCCATAGAAATTATGTGTTGGTTTGGCTGTTTTAAGGTGTTCTTGAACTTTATAGCTCAAAAGTTGAATTTGGTGTTTTAATGAGTTTTGTAACTAGGTTCATGTTGGGTTTTGCTGTTGGGAGGATGTTAGAGATATTACGGTGATTTAATTATTGTTTTGGGGTGAAATTGGGATAATTTAGGTTGGATTTGGTTGTTGGGAAATGGAGAAAATATGGGTTCGCAGTGCTAAGTCGTGTCTCTGTTCTTGATGGGTCGCTACTGAGCTGAACCCAGGGCACTGGGAGGCCAATGTCTATGTGGCATGCCACGACCCTCTTAGGCAGGTCGCGGCCCGCATCCCATTGGCTGAGGACCCAGAGGCTAGGGCTTGGTCCGAAAGCCTTTATTTACTAATTATTGATGGAATGCTATATTATGGTTGTGACTAGGTTATCGCTAGGGGCTCAGAACCATGACCATGCTCGAGGGTCGTCCTTATTTTATGTTATACTCTGACTTGAGGTAAGAAAACTACACCCAATACGTGTTATATGTCATCAATAATTATGATTAGGGCTTGGGCCCCTGAGAACGTTTATGTTTAAGCTATTGTTTTGCATGTTGATTGATCTTACTTGTATATTCTATATCCGCTTAAGTGTTTCATGTTTGTTGCTTAAATTCTGTGGTTAGGGCCTGCGACCCCGTTAAATAGTGAGTACCGTTACTCGATGGTGTTATGTGATTAACATGCATGCGTACTCATTTTTTTGGGATATGCCTATTCATATTTGTTTCTGTTTTGAAGTTTGAATACCTGGATCAAGGCTTGACTTATTAGTCAAGGACGGTAAAAGCACGTTGTGTGCTAGTCGAAAGGCTTAAGCCTAAATCAAAAATCTATTATTACGTTGTCCAACCTATGGTCATTGGAAAACTGAAAGTTCTAGGGTAGCTCTATGGTTAGTTACTCAGAGCTAAGGGTGAGGGCCCTGGGGTTGGCTCTATGGTAAACTGTTAAGGGCAGCGGCCCCAAATTGGTCCAATGACCATATGTTTGTAACTGAATGACTGTCCGTGTTGGTTATTATTGCTGGACATGCTATATAAGTATCTGGATATCTGTATTTTCTGTTTATGCACATGTAGAGTTTTCTTGCTGAGCCTTGGCTCACGGGTTCTTTGTGGTGCAGGTAAGGGGAAGGGAAAGCTTGACCAGCAATGAGTTAGAGAGCTTCGGTGGCGGCGTGTACATATGTGGCTGCTCGACCACAATGACCTAGGATATCTCAGAGGAACTAGGGTTGTAGCCCTGTTTTTTTCGCTTAGGTCGGCTAGATGTAATTTTTTATAAACCTACACTTCTTTAAGAATTTGGTTGTAATATTTTGGGATCCCACGAATCTATGGAACTTTTTAAATAAAATTCAACTGTTTCTTTTGACAAAAAGTTTTAACCCTAACCCTTTTCATTAACCATAGTTGCACGTTTTAAGCCGAATGACTTGATTAGCAAGTTCGACACAATTTAAAATACATATTTTAACGGTCCTGGATTTGGAGGATGTTACAACTTGGTATCAGAGCTGCAAGGTGTAAGGGTTCCTGAAGACTGGTTGGGCATGTACACTCGCCACTAAAGACAAGCTCAACTCAGGGTTCAGTAATTATTATGTGGTTATGTGTTTAAATGTTTAAACATGATATGAATGCATTATCTATGTGCCTGTTTAGGAAGCATTAGATAATCTGATAGGGCTTGTCCCTTGACTGCTGCATGAATGATAAAGAACGTGCTTATTAGCATCGTTACTGCATGTGATTGCAAGGGAACCACTTATTAGCGTTATTATTTGTTTATAGGCTAGGAAGTGCTTATTAACACTGTCAGGGATTAAAAGAACATGCTTATTAGCAATGTTATACTTGCGTAAATGCTTGGATATGTTTACGTGTATTGTTATTTGCTGATGGATATGAGGATGTGCTTATTAGCACCATGAATGAGTATATTATGTGATGGCATGCTTATTAGCATTTCACTTGTTTGTTTATTTGTTTGATCTTGGACCGTCAGGCGGCAAGAGGTATAGTTATTACTTACCTAATGGTTGATTTGATCACTGTAGGGTGGATTAAGTACCAGTATGAATCCTCGAAGGTCAGAGAGGTTGGCTGGCCAAGAGTTACATGCCAGTGAAGGGAATGACCAGAGCCAGGCCTCACCACCAGCTCCAGAAAACTGGCAACAAGTGCTTTCTGACATGCAAGCCAGATTAGAGAGGCAGGAAGAAGAGATACGCATCTTGAGACAGCAACAGGTTCTAGCAGGGAAGCCGTAGGGCACGGTGCCGGAAGTGATACAGCCGAAGGTACTAGTAGTAGTGCAGACCCAGGTAGGGGGAGATAGGTGGGAACCACTGTATGAGAGGTTCAGAAAGTAACATCCTCCAGTCATTGAGGGTGGCTTAGATCCACTGAAGGCTGAGCAGTGGACGACCAATATAACTACCATCCTGGACTTTATGAGGGTAGGTGGTAATGAGAGAGTGGCCTACTCCACTTATATGTTTTGGGAGAATGCCCGATTTGGTGGGAGGTGGTATCCCAGACCAGAGGAGTAACCACCATAGAATAGGAAGAGTTCAGACCCTTGTTCAATGAAAAATACTACAACGACGCAGTTAAAGCTACAAAGGCTAAGGAATTTAGCAAGTTACTTCAGGGTAACATGATAGTAACTGATTATGCCCTGAAGTTTGACAGATTGGAAAAGTTTGTCAAGGATTTGTTGCCCACTGATGGGACCAGAATAAAGAGGTTCCTTCAGGGGCTACAATCGATGATAGCCCGGGATGTTCGTATTACCTTTGTGACAGGATTGACTACCTATGCACAGGCTGTGGAGAAAGTGCTTACTGCTGAGGGCGTATAGAACAAGATTTGGCATGATTAGAAGGGATTCTAGGAGGCTGGGACCTCCATTTACAGGTTTTGGTAGGGCGGAGGTCGCAATGATTAGAATAGGAAGACTCCGGATACAGTTTCAGTTTCAGGGCCAGATAGAGGCCACAGGGCGTATAGATGGGCCGCCAGAGTGTACTCGGTGCCAGAGGCTCCATATTGGGGAATGTCGGGTGAAGGCCTGCTTTGTTTGCGGTAGTTTAGGGCATTTGAAGAAAGACTGCCTGAGAGCCATAAAGGAAGAGTAGAAGAAGGTGGACAACCTGACGCTAGCTCGGGTGTTCACCTTAACCCAGGCAGATTCCGAGGCTAGTCCCTTAGTGGTTATAGGTCAACTTTCTAGTGCTGGAACCTTCTATACTGATTTGATTGATTCGAGTGCTATGCACACTTTTTTCGCTAGTAGGATTATAGATGGATTGTGTAGACCATGTGACTTCTATACTGTGGGGTTTGGTACTATGTTTCCTACTGGGGATGTAACGCCCTACTACCTTAGAGCCGTTACTAAGTGAGTTTAAAACAAAAATTGTGCATTTAATTGACTCAAGTGGTTTCTAAAACCAAAAGTGTGAATAAACCAGAGTTTAAGGCTGTACTCTTTGAAAATGTTTAGTTTCATTAAAAACGTTAATTATAAAACATCTGGGATCCCAAAATAAGGTTTACAAAATATTTACAACTCAAAATAGATTTACACTTGATCAGCTATCAAAAGAATGGTTAAGTACAGCCGTATACAAAATGCCCCCAACCAAAGCAGTCGGGCAGGCCGAACATGTACGCGCCGCCCCCACGCTCTCCATACTCATGGCCGGTTGACTGACTCCTTGCTTTTACCTGCCACACGGAGCACCCGTGAGCCGAAGCCCAGCAAGAAAACCCAGATAACACATAACTTATGCAAAACAAATAGCTGGCAATAATTCACTGACACATAGGAAAACCATCATAATAAACAAGTACGGCCATGCCGCTCCCAAGGCCTTACCAAAGCCTGGAGTTTCGGTTCTCACCGCGAGGATAACTAATGTATCCCTTGGGTCCCACCCTGAATATAAGCATCCCATGTGCTGTGTGTTACTTTCGGCCCACGGCCGCCCCGGCCTATGCCGTACCCGGCCTCTGCCGCTCGTTTCATCATAATCACACATATAGTACATTCAAAATAAACATTCACACACATCACGGTTCATTTAAGGTTAAGCATTTGCACGTAATACAATCCGGGGCCACGCCCTACAATCACACAGTGGGGCCATGCCCTAAACTCGGGTGTTACGGTTTTCTTACCTGTAATCCGTGCTTTCCGATGCACCACGATCACGAGCACGATCCTCTAGCACGAGCCTCTCCGAAATCCTAGTCACAACACACATAAAACACTTTTAATACTAACCAAACCCAAAACCACTTCTCGGGACCAATCCCGCACTCTCGGGACCTCTAAAACCTTAAAACAACACCCCGGAGGCATCCCACGAACCCCCGGAGCTAAGACCTAAAATTGCCAAAAAGAGCTACCCTGAAAATTGCCTTGTGCCGCGGCACCACATCCTTGTGCCGCGGCACCCATCAGACAGAAGCTCCCTTGCCGCAGCACACAAAAACCCTGCCGCGGCACGCCTTCGCAGACCCAGAATTCTGGGTTTTTCTTGCAATTTTCCCCGAGCTTTAACCTCTCCAAATCATCCCAAACCAAAACCTAAACCCCAAAACTCAAATCCAAACATCATATGAACAATCTAACACCCCATAAACACTAGAATCAAATCCAAAACATCAATGCACACAAGATCCACTCCTTTGATTTCAAATTCAACAACCCAAACCAAAACCCATGAAAATCTTAACTCAAGCATTAAATTCCTCAACCAACACAGAAAACAAACTTAAATAAGCATAAGATCCTTACCTCAAGAGTAGAATCCACCCTAAAGTTCCCTTGATCTCCTTCTAAGCTTCCCACTTCAGCCCCTTCTACACCTCTTCTTCTTTCTTCTTCTTTGCCCTAGCCTTTCTCTCCTCTTCTTTTCCTTCTCTTCTAATTTTATCAAAGCCACAAGTGACCCAAATGCCCAAACCGTACCCCCTAAATCCCAGCTGCATAAAGTCTATTTGCCTTGCCAAAAGACCAAATTACCCCTCCTTACTAATCCTTCTAAGCTAAACCTTCAAGGGTACTTAAGTCTTAACACTTTCATTTCAATTCTACCACTTCCTATCTTAAAACTTGTTACTCACAGCAGTTACAAATGGTTACCAAAATACCAATAACTAATCACTCTTTCTAAACTCAACTTATAAGATTCCCAAAGTACCCCTGGGCTCCTCCCGAGCCGGGTACAACATCCCGTTGTGACTTTTAGACTAACTAGCTCTCTAGGACCGTCTCGATGCGTGCATCCTGATAAAACATCACACTCACATGGCACAATTCACATAGTACAATTATCACAGTTATGCCCTAACATGGCCAAGTTACAATCATGCTCATTTTAAGACAATCAGTTCTACATGCATACTGATTCACATAGTCATGCATCTCAAATAATCAAATAGTCATATAACGTGCAATAAATCATAATGATGCATTAAACTTAATAAAGTCACACACAAAATCCCATCATGCCCTCCAGGCACACTACTCCAGGCCCTTAAGCCTTAACACTGAATTTGGGTCGTTACAACTATCCCCTCCTCATGAGAATTTCGTCCTCGAAATTTACCTGAACACGGGATACCGCTCCCGCATATCTGATTCCAGTTCCCATGTCGCCTCTTCGACCTTGCTGTTTCTCCACAATACTTTAACCAAGGGGATGGTCTTGCTCCTCAAGACCTTGTCCTTCCTATCAAGGATCTGAACAGGCTTTTCTTCGTATGATAAGTCCCGATCCAACTCCAACTTCTCATAGCTCAACACATGAGTAGTGTCCGAAACATACTTCCGGAGCATGGATACATGAAACACATCATGAACCCCTGATAGAGCTGGAGGCATTGCTAACCTATAAGCCACCTCCCCAATTCGTTCTAGAACCTCAAATGGACCAACAAACCTGGGACTCAGCTTGCCCCGAACGCCAAATCGTTTTACTCCTCTCAGGGGTGAAACCCTGAGGAATACATGATCCCCAACCCGGAATTCCACGCTTCTGCGTTTCTGGTCTGAATAACTCTTCTGGCGACTCTGGGAGGCGAGCATACGAGCTCTAATCTTCTCAAGTGCCTCATTGGTCCTCTGAACCATTTCAGGACCTAAATACCTTCTCTCACCTGCCTCCTCCCAGTGAATCGGCGATCTGCACTTTCTTCCATACAGCATCTCATACGGAGCCACTCCGATAGTCGCCTGATAACTGTTATTGTACGAGAACTCGATCAGAGGGAGATACCTACTCCAAGATCCCTCAAAATCCAACACACAAGCTCGTAACATGTCCTCCAGTATCTGAATTGTCCTCTTAGACTGTCCATCCATCTGAGGATGATAAGCGGTACTAAACCGAAGCTGCGTGCCCATTGCCTTCTGCAGGCTCTTCCAAAACTTGGAAGTGAAAGTGGGGTCTCTGTCGGATACTATCGACCTCGGAGCTAGAGACCTATTGTAGGGAGGAAGCATAAGGTTCTTAGCTAGCGTGGTGGATACCGCTCAGGTTGTACCAGTGGGACCAGAACAGACCCTATTAGTCTGAGATTTTTTGGACAATTTTCCAGAGGATCTACCAGGGATACCTCGACATAGGGAGATTATGTTAGTAATTGAATTGGCACCAGGAACAGAGCCAGTGTCTAGGGCACCTAATATGACGGCTCCAGTTGAGTTGAAGGAACTAAAGGTTCAACTACAGGAGTTTTTAGACTTGGGCTTTATCAGGCCCAGTTTCTCGCCATGGGGCGCACCAGTTCTCTTTGTGAAGAAAAAGGATGGTTCTCTGAGGATGCCCTGGTAGCATTTATGGATTTAATGAACAGGGTGTTCAAAGATTACCTGGACCAGTTTGTGATCGCCTTTATTGATGATATATTGATATACTCTCGGACAGAGACATAACACGAGCAGTACCTCAGATTGGTACTACAAAGGTTGACTGAACACAGGCTGTATGCGAAGAACAGGAAATGGGCATTTTGGTTGCCACAGGTGACTTTCTTAGGTCACATAGTCAATAAGGATAGGATTAAGGTGGATCTAGTGAAGATCAAGGCAGTCAGAGATTGGTCAAGACCGAAGAATTCTTCAGAGATCGAGAATTTCTTGGGATTGGCAGGGTATTACAAACACTTTGTGGAGGGATTTTCCAAGATTGCGTCGTCACTGACAGAGTTAACATGCAATAATTAGAAGTTTGTATGGTCAGACAAGTGTGAAGACAGATTCCAGAAGCTCAAGAAGAGTTTGATCACCGCTCTGGTTTTGAGCCTTCCTACAGATTGGGACAAGTTCGTAGTTTATTGTGACGCCTCAAGGCAGGGTTTGGGTTGTGTAGTTATGCAGACATTGAAGGTGATTGCCTATGCATCATGTCAGTTGAAGGAGTATCAGCAGAGGTACCCTACACATGACTTAGAACTTGCAGCAGTAGTTTTTACACTGAAGGTGTGGCGGCACTACTTGTATTGTGAGAAGGATGAGATATACACCGATCACAAGAATTTATAATACTTTTTCACCCAGAACGATCTTAACAGGAGGCAAAGACGTTGGTTAGAATTGGTAAAGGATTATGATTGTGAGATCCTCTATCACCCTGGGAAGGCTAACGTGGTAGCAGAAGCCTTAAGCCAGAAGGGTCCGAGATAGTTATATAGTTTCTGGCAGATATCAAGGGAATTGGCTGATGATATGACAAGAGCAGGAATTGAATTAGTAGTGGGACCAGCTAGCCAACATCACCCTTCAGCCTACTCTTTTGGAGAGGATTAAAGAAAAGCAGTTAGATGATCCACAGTTGGGGTGGATTAGAGGAGACGTCCTAGGTGGAGTAGCTAAGGACTATACAGTCTCAATCACGGGCTTGTTGAGATACAAGGATCGAACTTGCGTTTGATGGACAACAGGCTCAGATGGGAGATTGTGGATGAATCTCATACTACCCCTTACTCTCTACATCTGGGCACCACGAAGATGTGCCAAGATTTGAGAGTTCTATATTGGTGGCCTGGGATGAAGAGGGATGTGACTGAGTATGTGGCAAGTTGCCTGACCTGTCAGCAGGTCAAGGCTGAGCATTAGAGGCCAGCAGGGTTGTTACAACCTCTGGATATTCCAGAGTGGAAGTGGGAAGACATCACGATGGATTTCGTGGTGGGGTTGCCCAGGAAAGTAGGCCAACATGATTCTATTTGGGTCATCATGGATTGGTATACGAAATTAGCTCATTTCCTACAAGTATGGATGAATTTTGCTATTGATCAGTATGCAGATCTCTACATGAGGGAGATAGTTCGCCTTTATGGGACTCCGAGGTCTATCATGTCTGATAGGGATCCTATCTTTACTTCCAAGTTTTGGGAAAGTTTGGAGAGGGCGATGGGTACACAACTGAAGTGTCGTACAACTTATCATCCTCAGACTGACGGTCAGTCTGAGAGGACTATCCAGATATTGGAGGACATGCTGAGAGCATGTGTGTTAGACTTTGAAGGCTCCTGGAGTAAATATTTTCCTCTGATAGAGTTTTTCTATAACAACAACTACCAGTCTACTATTGGGGTTACACCTTATGAGATGTTGTATGGTAGGAAGTGTAGATCACCCATGCATTAGGATGAGATCAGCGAGGAGAAATATTTTTGTCCTGATGCAGTTCAGAGGACCACTGAGGCTATTGATAAGATTAGAGCTCGGATGCTCGTATTTCAGAGTAGAGAGAAGAGTTCTTTAAACCCAAGGCAGAGGAACGTGGAATTTCAGGTGGGGGACTATGTCTTCCTTAAGGTTTAACCACTAAGAAGGCTGAAGAGATTCGAGGAGAAGGGCAAGTTGAGCTCTAGGTTTGTGGGACCATTTGAGATCTTGGAGAGAATCGATCAGGTGGCCTATAAATTGGCCTTAACCCTTGTGATGTCTAGTGTGCACACTGTATTCCATATTTCCATGTTGAGGAAGTATGTGTCAGATGGAACTCATATCCTGAGTTATGAGGATCTGGAACTAGAGACAGACTAATCCTATGAAGAGCAGCCAGCTCAGATTTTAGACAGGAAGGACAAGGTCCTGAGGAATAAGACTATACCTTTAGTTAAGGTATTCTGGAGGAATATCAAGGTTGAGGAAGCGACCCAGGAGCTGGATGCAGATATGCAGACTCAGTATCCCATGTTGTTCAGTAAAATTTTGAGGACAAAATTTCTGTAAGGAGGGGATAGTTGTCACTTCCAAAAATTACCTAATAAGGCTTAGGGCCTTGATTAGGGGGATAGGATGGAAATATATGGATTTATATGTTTATTTGATATATTTGATTGTGATTATGTGAGTTATATGATAATATAACTAGTGGTGCATGTTTAGGGGTATTAAATATGCATGTGGACCCGTTTCATATTAGACGGGCAACTTTCGTAATTTGGCCCATTATGAGAATAATTGTATATATATGTGTGATATATGTGTGAGACAACATTATTATGTAGGTTTATTTGAGTTACTCGGCACGAGATGATCCTAGGGAGCAAGTTAGCGGGAAAGTCACAACGAGACCCAATACCCGATTCGAGGCGAGTCAAGGGGTATTTTGGGTATTTGGAATTTATTTGAGTTATCGGGTAATGGGAATCAATAATTGGGGATATATTCAAAGTTAGTGAGTTTAGGAGGGAATACAAGGGAATTCGACCATTTTGCCCTCGGGGATGTCTTTCGTACCCTAAGCCTCGGGATGAACTTAAGTGAAACTTAACCTTAGGAAACAAAAAGAAACACCCAGAATAGTCTACTAGCTGACTCACACTCTCTCTCTCTCACTATCTTTCTATCTAAGCCTCCTTAAGCTGGTTTTGAAGAATTAAGAAGGAATTCTTGAAGAATTGTTCGCTGAAGGCAAGGGAATTGAAGGCCTAAACTTGGGGGATTAGTTTTGTTGCAGCTTGAGAGATTAACTTCCAGATGAGGTAAGCTTTAGATCATGTTTTCCAATGAAATTCTATGTTGGTTTGGCTGTTTTAAGGTGTTCTTGAACTTTATAGCTTAAGAGTTGAATTTGGTGTTTTAATGAGTTATGTAACTAGGTTCATGTTGGGTTTTGCTGCTGGGAGGATGTTAGAGCTATTATGGTGATTTAATTATGGGTTTGGGGTGAAATTGGGATAATTTAGGTTGGATTTGGTTGTTGGGAAATGGAGAAAATATGGGTTCGCAGTGCTAAGTCATGGCTCTGTTCTTGAGGGTTTGCGACTCAGGGTGGCCTCTGTCTGGGAGGCGCGCCGCGACACTCTTAGGTAGGTCGCGACCCGCATTCCTTTGGTAGAGGGAGAGGGCCTCGGATAAGAGGGGGAGCGCCGCGACCCTCAAGGTCAGGGCAGTTTTGGCCTTGGGGAGTTTTTAATGACGGGAACCTTTTCCTTTGGGCTCGGGATCGATTCCATTACCCGATTTAGTGGAATTCGAGGCCCCGGAGGCTAGGACTTGGTCTACAAGCCTTTATTTGCTCGTTATTTATGGTATCCTATATTATGGTTGGGACTAGTCTATCACTAGGAGCTCGGAACCAGGATCGTGCTCGAGGGTGGTCCTTATTTTACGCTATTCTCGGACCTGAGGTAAGAAAACTGCACCCAATATGTGGTATATGTCATCAGGGCTTGGCCCGACTGTTATCAATAATTATGATTAGGGCTTGGGCCGCTGAGAACATTTATGTTTAAGCTATTATTTCACATGTTGACTGATCTTACTTGAATATTCTATATCCGCTTAAGTGTTTCATGTTTGTTGCTTGGATTCTGTGGTTAGGGCCTCAGGCCCCGTTAAGTAGGTATGATTAGTATTGTGAGTACGGTTAGTCGATGGTGTTATGTGATTAACATGCATGCGTACTCATTTTGTTGGGATATGCATATTCATATCTATTTCTGTTTTGTATTTTGAATACCTGGATCAGGGCTTGACTTATTAGTCAAGGATGGCAAAAGCACATTGCGCGCTGGTCGAAAGGCTTAGGCCTAAATCACCAACATACAATAACATTTGCCGACCCTAGCTCTATGGTTAGTTACTCAAAGCTATGGGCAAGGGCCCCAGGTGACTCTATGGTCACATAGCTAGGGAATAGGCCCCAGGGTTGGCTCTATAGTCAACTGTTCATGGTAGCGGCCCCAAATTGTTCCAATGACCATTTGTTTGTAACTGAATGATTGTACGTGTAGGTTATTATTGCTGGACAGGCTAGATAAGTATCTAGATATCTGTATTTTCTCTTTATCCACATGTAGAGTTGTCATGTTAAGCCTTTTCTCACGAGTGCTTGGTAGTGCAGATATGGGGAAGGGAAAGCTTGAGTGGCCATGAGTTTGAGAACTTCGGTGGCGGCGTGTACATATGCGGCTACTCGACTACCACGGCCAAGGATATATCAGTGGAACTAAGGTTGTGGCCTAGTATTTGCCGCTTAGGTCGGTTGGATGTGATTTTTGATATACCTACACTTCTTTAAGAATTTGGTTGTAATATTTTGGGATCCCGCGAATGTATGAAACATTTTAAATAAGAGTCAACGATTTCTTTTGACCAAAATTTTTAACCGTAACTCTTGTCATTAACTATAGTTGCACGATTTAAGCCAAATGACTTGATTAGCAAGTCCGACACAATTTAAAGTACATAGTGTAATGGTTCTGGATTAGGAGGACGTTACAAGGATCATCTTGAGGAGATGAAATCCCTCCCCGACCAAGATCTAGATCTCAGCTTCCTGGTGACGAAGGACAATCTCTTCGGGTCAAGGCTTCTCAGCGCGGGATAGAAGATCAGCAACCTCGAACTGACTAAATACTGCCAGTCCAAGAAGTCTCGGGATTTGGAGTCCTTGATGAGGTCACCCGAAGGACTTTGCACCAGTAGCTTGCAGAGGAGCGGCTGGAGAACATGCGGGTCGCAGAGGTAGCCCGAGAAGCCAGGAAGATAGGGAGCTCAAGGAAGAACTTCAAGCGGGATGGAGGTTTTTCATCTTGCCCCAGGTAAATCGCCCATTACTCTAAACCATGCTCCCCATGTAGGGGAAAGGATTAGTCCTGAGCACGTTTGGGCCTCTCCTACCCTCCTTCACTGTGGCCAGATTACGCATCGGCACTGGACTAGGGAAGAACATCAGGACTACCTAGACCTGATAGACGTATACCTTCAGCGGCCAAGGAGACAGCTACTTCTTCTAGGCTTTGTACCCTTAGAACGAGTGACGTCTTTTAACTCTAACTGGTTCAGAAAATATGGCACCAAATTGAGTTATGAGATGGAAGATAGGATAAGACACCTTCAATGCCTACACCAAGACACAACTAATGGTGGGCTTTCAAGGAGCCTACAGTGTTGCTTTACATTGTTTTGGAATATGCACTAACCATCTATTCGTTCTTGCAGATCATATGGGACTAGCTAACATTGCTTGGTCTGCCTTGAGACTAAGAGCACCCCTAAGCTCTTCGGCTTCTGGGGGCCATCGCGTCCTCGTGAGAATCCAGAACCCTCTCCACCATCCAAGAGGCTAAGGGTTCCTACCCCCCTGTGGAATTTCCTGCGGTGGATCCGCCCCCGATCTTGGAGATCCCTTCCTCCCCCGTGCCAGGTGAAGTCGTCCAAGGCTCAGACAAAGCAAGGGTGCCACCCCTTGCCCGTCTTTTGGTATACCCCGAGAGGTACGAGGGGGCCCAGGTGGAGCAATATCAAAGGATGCTCTATCATTTTGAGGAAAGAATGGAGGAAGACAACAAGCTCCTCCACGAGAGCGCGAAGGCCCTTCACCAAATGAAGTCGGCTAGAGAAATACTAATCATTCCTCTGATAGGTCGGGCTGAGCTAGAGACCCTATTCTCCGCCAAATTAGGGGAGGTTGTCACCCCTCTTGCTGTCGAGCTCCTCCAGGGGGTTAGCTCCATCATGTGTTAGCTGAGCGCTCGCAGTTTCACCCAACTGGGCGACAACAATGAGGCCTCTCTTGTGTCCTCATGTCGGTATGCCACCATCCGAGTAAGTCACTAATTCTCTATTTTTTGTTTTATTCCCACAATACTTGAGCTAATCTCCTCCTTTTCTACAGTCTGCCTTGTCTTGCCAGCACTTGGGCGATATCATTATGGAGAAATCTTATCAACTCCAGTGGTCTCAGGACAAGGTATTTGTCCTTAAGGAAAAGCTCTGATGCCTTCAAGAAGAGCTTGCTCAAGTTCAGGCAGCCCTGGAAGCCGAGCAAAAGCATTCTCGAGAGCTTGAAGAGGCTACAGAAAAGGCCACCGAAGGCATGCGACAGGCCCAGAAGGAGGCAAAAAAAGCAACGACTGAGGTCGCCCGAGGGGTCGTTGAAAACTCCCAGCTTCAGGAGCAGCGTAAGGAGGCTACCGACTGAGCCGAGATTGGTGAGAGGAAAACCATCCAAGCCAGAAAGATTAATAGATCTTCCCTGCATCAGGTGGACAAAGTTAAGAAGGAGGTCGAGACTATCGCCGAGGATGCCTTCTATGTGGCCTAGTTCAACAACCAAGATGTTGTTGGGAAAACTTATACATGATCTTTATTTATTTTCTTGTAGCTCTAATATTAAACAAGTTAATATGAGACAACCTAGAACATGTTTCTAAAATTTAATTCAAAGAGAAATAATGATAAGAATACTTACATTATACGCAGCAGAATGAATGAGTCCTTCCTTCAGTTTCTCTAACCCTTGTATCCTTTCTGTCGCTGAGTATTACCAAGAAACTGAACTGTTCCTCAATTATCTTCACAGTCTTCCAAAGAATCCTTAGAATCACCTAGACTGGGGTGGGAAATTCTTAACACATGAGATAGATATAGAGAGAAGAAGAGAAAAGAACAATGAGGCTTAGAAATGGACTTATGGTTAGAGAGAATATAAAACCTATCAGAAATTTGTGATTCAGAAATTTGAATTCCTGATTTCAACTCTCTCTTAGCATTCCTTTTACAGACTCAATTAGGTCATTTATTTAATAAAAAAATCAATAAAATAATAGTCAATTAATAGCCCTAGGTCAAAATTATCATGGGCTTTAGGCCCGTGAAATTTCCCATTTGACTATAAGCTCGTACGACTTAAAATCAAGGCCTGTATTTTTTCTATTGATTTAATTAATTAAATAATTTTTAAAATCCTTTACCAAATTAATTATTTGTAATTTGAACCTTGATTTAAACTTATTTATTAATTTAGATACCTATTTATCTTAATTAATAAATCTGCCCTAATTTCTCTTTTCTTCTCTAATATGTATAACTCAGTGAAACTATCCAAAATTGACTTGGTCAACTTTGATAATTCTAATTGTTAATTAAATCAATTAATTGAGACTATCTAGATGATTTTATCCAAGGTACAGTGGGGACCATGGGCCTATGAAATCAAGCTCAAATAAGTTATCATAAATCTAACAAATAAATTTACTAACTTATTAATTCCTCATGACTCCACCAAAGACTCGGAATTGCACTCTTGAATTCATAGAATGCTCTATAAGAAATATAGATACGTTATTATTTATTCATTGTTACAACCATAATTTTCACTCAATCCTCTATAGACGATCTATAATGAGATGGGACTAAAATATCGTTTTACCCCTCATTGTATTTTATTCATAAAACACTTAGTTCCTTGTAAATGATATTTCTGTAAACTAATATTAATTACTGAAATGAGATCTCTATTATTTAGCACCTTGAACCAAACTAAAAGGAAACCATCGTTTCAGTTCTTCATCAGAAGCTATAGATGTTCATATCTATGATTAACACTCCCACTCAATTATACTACCGAGTTCCCAAGATGTAAGTATGGGCTAGCCCGTAGGGGAAGCTGGTAATGAAAAAGTCAAAGAACTCAAATAATACAACCAGATCGAATACTAACCACTCAGAATTGAGATTAAATCGACCTATGGTCAACTATATGATATGACTAGAATAGATAATAACTATATGTTTACTTATCCTATCTATTGTCATTATTGGTCCTGTCTAATGTAACAAATACATCTGATCCTATCTACTTTGCTAATGTTCTGGAAAGAACGTAACACTGCAATGTGTAAGTAGATCATATCGTAGATTGGCAAGTCAGTGTAAATCTAGTGCACTGACTAATCTTAGGACTAATTAATTTTTTTGAACATGTAATCATATTTATATTCCACTGAGATCACGTCACTATAAATACGATTAACTATATGCTCAGGATTTAATAGAATATTATATTAAACAAATAATTATGAAAATAAAACATGTGAGCAAAGTGATTGACCAAGTCAAAAAATGATTTCTATTCTTTTATTGATAATAAATGAGATTACAAAGAAATTGGGTTTTAATAATGGCATAAAACCCCAATAGATATGTGCTTGGACATTATTGGAGATCTTGAGAAGTATAAACTCCTCTTCAAAGAACGCCTCCTAGCAACCACTGAAGCAACTCGAGTTGTTGAGGCGGCCCAAGCTGCCAAAGTGGCCCAAACGGCCAAGGCGACCTAGACTACCGGGGCGACGAAATCTACCGAGGCAGCCCAAGTAGCCCAGGGGACGCATGCTACCGAGGTGGCCCAAGTAGTTGAGTCAACTCAAGCGGTCGAGGTGGCCCAAGTAGTTGAGGTGGCCCAAGTAGTTGAGGTGACTCAAGCTATGGAGGCAATTCAAGGTGCGGCCCATCAGGCAGGGAGTTCCCATGGACAAACCCAATCATTCATCTGGTGGAGGAGGTTTTAGAGGGGAGTTGAAGCTTGAGCCCCCGAGCATTTGTCGCTGCTTATTTAGGCTTGTGTGCCATAGACAATTAATTTGTCTATTTTTTATTTCTACAGACTATACAATGCGTTTCTTTTAAATAGGTTTTTATCCCCTTAACGCAATCGTAAATTATGAGGGTCTCTAGACGCTGACCTAGGTCTCGCGCTTGAGTCTTTATCGACTTATCTCATTACTTAGGAAATTTTTATGCGTTTAGTGTTGTTTAGTAGGCACACGGTCCTTAAGAGTAACATTAACGCTAGGTCAAGTGGTCACTTGATGCGACCCTTTGTCCCCGAGTTCCAATGACTCAGGATAGGGTCTACCTGTGGTACTTAGAGCTTGAGGATTTTTTTACCCGTGTTTACACAATTATGCATCTAGTGTTTCATCTTAGGCTCAAGGTCACAAGAGTAACTTTGATGTCGTGTCAAGTGAGAGCACTAGACTATCACACACCTTCAAGTTCCAATGCCTCAGACTTTAGGAGTTCTAGTATTATAAGGTTCTACATTAGTGCTCGACGCTTAAGACATTTAGTGTAGCCATCTAGGCTCAATGTCCTTGAAAGTAAGTTTAATGTCATCCCGTGTCCCCGAACCCTGACGACTCGGGGCTTTAGGAGGGTCATCCACACTAAGATATCTGCCCCCGGGAACATAGTCTATTGTTTATCAACTCGGGACCTATTCATGTAGAAGTCGTGAATTCATCATCCCAAGCCTAGGGGGATGAATTCACGCTTATGGACTAGGTATATCGTGACACCTCGATTTTGAGAGCTCGAGGTCTAGCCCCGAGTTCCAACAACTCGGGCTTCCATTTGCATTTCGAGATCACAGGACTGATTCCATGCTCCTCCAGCACGGTGTCCTCGGGAGGTAACTTCAGTCCATACTCACGCTACTTGGGATTTATTTTGCTCTTAAGGTCAATATCCCGCAAACCATTATGCTCAAGTCCTAAGGCGACTTATGCTAGTGTCCGAGTATTAGTGACTCGGAATTCCGTTCACATCTCGAGGATTGGGATTTGTTCACTGCCCCCAGGTGCGTGCTATCCTTGGGAGAGTGTTAAATCCAATCTCGTGTTACTTGGATCTTTTTGGCACTACGTCTCTATGGGATCCTGCAAGATTAGGGGTGCTTCACTCATCAGCTAGCCAAGCTCCCCATGTCATGGACTTCCCGATGCTATAATCTTCGAGGCATATGGAGGACTTAGGCATAACTCCTCGAGCATAATGTCCACGGGAGGCGTCCTAAGTCTGCCCCGAGACCAAGTATGAAGTAATTAGTCTTCTGTTCGCATCTTGAGATCAAGGACTTGATAAGAGCTCCTCAGGCGTAATGTCCACGGGAGGTGATGTAGGTCTGTTCTCGTGCTATTAAAATTATGTCTAGTTTCTAGGTGTTAAGCCCTACTCTACTTGGAACATGCTCAGTCTCCTAGGCCAGACTCGACTAGTTTCCTAGGGTTTTCTAATCTCAGGGTGGCGACACTAAGCGTACTCCGCTTAGCAAGCTTAGTTTCCTAGTTCATTCCCTACAAGGCGTGATGCTGTCCTAACACCATGCCCCCCAAGTGATCGGATATTAGTCTGCATTTGCTTGTTCAAGCCAGCAAGCGGGTGCTCTTACACCTTAACAGAATAAAGGAAACCAAAAAATATAAGCAGATAAACAAATTTATAATTTATTTTTGTTTTATATACATGGTTTCCATTAAATGTGCACGGAGGCTACAAGGGGGACTACAAAAATTAACAAGGTTCACTGCTCTTACTTTTGGTAATATCGGCAAAGATGCTTGACATCCAGGCATGGGGAATCAACTCCCCACTTAGTCGGGTCAATCTGTATGTCCCTGGACATACAACGCTCTTGACTTGGTGTGGGCCTTCTGAGTTGGGTCCCAACACTCCTGCTCCTGGGTCTCGGGTCGCTAAGAAGACTCTTTCCAACACCACATCTTTGACCCCAAACTTTCTATCCTTCACTTTAGAGTTGAAATACATGGCTACCTTATGTTGGTAGGACACTACTCGAAGTTGAGAAGGTTCGCGGAGCTCTTGCATGAGGTCCAGGGATTCTCACAATATAGCATGGTCTGTGGTCAGGTCATATGTATCCCTTTGGTGCGTGGAGATTGCTGCCTCAACTAGAGCATAGCTTCATACCCGTAGGCCATCGAGAATGGCAAGTGGTCGGTGGAGGTCCTGGCAGTGGTGCGATAGGTCCACAATGCCCTAGGCAGTTCCTTGGGCCATGTGCATTTCGTCTCTTCAATCCTTTTCTTTATGGTGGCCTTGAGCGTCATGTTGACTGCGTCCACCTGCCTGTTTGCGTGTAAGTGGGTGACGGAAGAAAATCTTTTCATGACTCCATGTATCTGATAGAAATCTGTGAACACCTCGCTATCGAACTGCAGACCGTTGACAGAGACTATCTTCCTTGGGAGCCCATGTCGGCAAACGATGTTCTTAATGACGAAGTCCAACGTCTTCTTGGAAGTGATAATAGCAAGTGGCTCGACCTTGACCCACTTCATGAAATAGTCGACTGCCATTATCACATACTTCACTCCTCCTTTTCCCATGGGCAGGGACCTAATAAGGTTGATGCCCCAGACTACCAAGAACTCGTCATCTGAGTGAGCTCATTCGGGGGAGCTCGAGGTATGTTGGAAAAATGTTGGCACTTGTCATACTTCTTGACATAGTCCATTGCGTCTCAGTTCATGGTGAGCCAGAAGAATCCCTGGCCCAAGATTTTCTTGGCAAGGCTCTGCCCGCCCCCGGCGTGGTCGCCGCGAAAGCCCTCATGCACTTCTTGGAGTATCATGCTGGCTTCTTTCTTGGACACGCACCATAACAGAGGCAATGAGTATCCCCGCCTATACAACCTGTTGTCCATGATAATATACCGAAGCGCCTGGTAAAGTAGCTTCTGGGCTATTTTCTTATCCTGCGGCATCTCCCCTGAGACGAGATAATTAATTATGGGCTCCATCCACCCGTCTTGGGGCTGGATCGCCTCCAACTCCTTGGGCGTTGAGATACTCGGAGAAGACAGTTAGTAGATGGGGACAACATTGATCAGTTCAGCATCCTTGGTGGTTGCAAGCTTTGGCAGGGCATCAGCGTTCGAGCTCTGTTCCCGTGGCACTTGTCTAATTGTGAATTTTCTGAAGCCATGTAGCATCTCCTAGATCTTCGCTAGGTAAGTGGTCATTTTTGTTCCTTAGGCCTGGTACTACCCGAGTACCTGATTAACTACCAGCTGCGAGTCACTGAAAATCTTGAGGCCCTCAGCCTTAAGCTCAAGCACAACTCAAACACCAACAATCAGCACCTCATACTCTGTCTCATTGTTAGAAGCGTCGAACCCAAATCTTAGGGTGTTGTGGACACTGTGTTGTGGTATTAATTGATCATATAAAAGGTACGTAGCGGAATATATGGACCCATTTTAATAAATATTAATACCAGCCACAATCATATACAGATATAAATAATAAATAACATACAAATAGATCAGGGATTACCTCTTGTAGCCTATCAAGTGTCCTTGAGTCTTTTTGTATAAATCATCCAGTGTTCTGAGATCTCACACCCTGATATTTCAGACCAATCCTCAAACACACAAGAACGTGTGATGGCATGTAGGATTCAAAAGGTTGATTTATGTGACTCCCTAGATGTACTCAACATGAGATCTTGAGAGTTTTGACAGAGAGAAGGTTTAGAATAGTTTTCAGGTTTAGAAAAAACTATCGCTTTTGAGAGAGAGAGAGAGAGTCTGATTAACCATCCTTCATTCTTTTTTGAATATCACGTATATCAGATTTATAAAGATATTTAATCTAATTAAATAATCTTTATTTAATTAAAATAAAATTCAAATTAAAACTTAGTAGATATTTTCATTTAATTATCTATTTAAATCATATTTAAAATAATAATTAAATATCTTATTAAAAAAAATTATTTGAAATTGAAAATTCAAATCCCAGGGATAGAAACCCTGATGCTAGGACGCACACACTATATTGTACAATGTGTGTCGCTCAGCCCTATTAGGGTTGCCCTAATTTTCTCATTTGTTTATTTAATCAGCTTTTAAGACAAGATATTTATTCCAACATAAATATCAGTTAATTTTAAACTAACTTTATCTTACATTATCAGTTTCAAATTAAACAAATAAATAAGATATTTATTATTTTATCTCTTGATATTAATCCAAAAAAGATTAATATTTATTTTGACTTATAGTTTTTCAAAATAAAACTATATAGCTAAATAATTGATTAATTCACAATTTCTCAATTACCCATAATTATCAAATTATTTATTTCCTTGCCTTGGAAAATTAATTCCTTTACAATTTAGTCCTTTCTCTTAACAAATGTTTCTTTTGACATCCTTACCCTAACTGTGTAGGACAAAGGTGATCTGGGGACCATGGACCTATAATACGAAGCTCCAATAAACTACATTATTAATTAAACTCTTTAATCTAATAATCTTATTTATTAATTACATGATTACTCCACTATAAATATGGAATTGCACTCTAAGTATTTATAGAATTATATTTACAGAGTTTTCTCTAGTAATCCATTGATATAATCAATAAATGTAGTTATGTCCGCCATGATTGGTTTGTTAATTAGAGTTGGTCAAAAATATCGTTTTACCCTTATAATTACCTCTTGATCCTTAAGTACCATTAATTCACTGGCTAATAATTAATCTATAATATAATTATAGATTTGAGCCCAATAACTATTCAGTTCAAGAATCAACCCGTATGGGAACCAATATTTGATCCGTTAGGAAAGCATGGATTCCAATATTGTAATTCTTGTTCCCAGCCATCCATAATATTTAATCTCTAAAACAAAAGTCATTAGCCACATTATTCTAAGAAACCTTAAAGAGTGAATCAAAAGATCCAATAAACATTAACAGTAATTCATGCATACTCAAGATTTAGACTTATCTACAAATGATCATCTATTATGACAAGAATTAAACCTTTACGTCAAACGGAAAATTTACAAAAATAATTAATTCTCATCGGTCCTGTCATATATAATCTCTATTATATACAACACCGTGGACACTCAATATTCCGCGCCCATAAAAAATCCAAGACACGCCTAGGCACGAGGCCACCCTCGGCCATGCACGCAAGGCCCGTCTCAACGTCGCGCCTCGCCCACGCGAGGCCCTTCTTGGCGCCGCACCACGCCCACACGAGGCCCTTCTCGGCGCCGCACCATGCCCACGCGAGGCCCTCCTTGGCCATGCGCGCGGGGCACTTCTCGGCGCAGCATCTCACCCACGCGAGGCCTTCCTTGGCCATGCGTGTGGGACCCTTCTCGGCGCTGCCCACGCGAGGCCATCTTTGCGCCTCGCCCATGCGAGACCCATCTCGGCCATTCTCGTGCCCATCCTCAGCTATGCGCACGGGGCCCATCTCGGCTTCGCGCCTTGCCCATACGCGAGGCACTCAGACCACTTGCACCACACGAGGGCGACGGAGGCTGCCCATGCGCGAGGCCCTCGGGCAACTCTCACCATGCGAGGCTGACGAAGGCTGCCCATGCGCGAGGCCCTCGGACCACTCTCGCCATGCGAGGCTGACGAAGGCTACCCATGAGTGAGGCCCTCGGGCCACTCTTACCATGCGAGGCTGACGAAGGCTGCCCATGTGCGAGGCCCTCGGACCACTTGCATCACGCGAGGCCGTCAACGACGCCCCATGCGCGAGGCCGCGTGAGGTCCCTTGCGCGCGGGCCCCGAGAGGTCCATCGGGCCATCATCTTCTTAGGAGGCCGACACCCCGTCACTTGACACATCTAGGCCCAAACCACACCATCAGGGGGCCACGCAAGGGAGGCCACGCGAGGGGGGAGGCTTGCAAAGGAGGCATCTCGCCTCGTTCACATAGACGTCCAGCGAGGCCACACGCTTATCGCCTGTGCCCGTGGGTGGCCTTAGGGTGCTTCGGGCATCTCGTGCTAAGGACCCAAAATTTCCACCTTACGCCATGACCATTACAGGTGCTAAGTACTCCGTTCCCAATACCTTGAGACCCCAAGGCTTAGAGGCTCCTCTATGAGTCGAATGGGACATACTTGTACGATCTTGTACTAGGTACGGCCGTTAAGACCCTGTATGTCGGGTACGGACCCTCGTACCAGTGGGGGAATAGAAATACAGAGACAAGAGTCATGGCCCGTACGTCTACGGCCAGGAGTCAGAGTCGACACCACTACCACCTGCGCCACTATGCCTGTCACCACTCATCAGAAATGGGTACGGACAAGTAGTGGAGACATCCTCCTGACACCTGCCCCTGTACTAGACATAAGACCACAACCTCTGAAGCCACTCTCTTGACAGAGTACTTATGTACCACTTGGTCTCCTGGACCACCATGTACCCAGGGCCATTAGAGCCTATTATAAAAGGAACTCTAACTCCACCTGAAGGGGGGTTGGATGTTTTACTGTAGCAAAGGCTTGAGAGTGAATGAAAGATTGATTGATTTCTCCATTGTTATTCTGTCATTGTTCTTGAGTTATTACTTTGATTTCTATAGATTTTTTATTGACGATCCTTACTTGATAGTTTTTTCCAACTCAACTTAGTTGACGAGTTCTCACCGTCAATAGTTTGGCGTCGTCTGTGGGAAGGTTAGTTTCAAGCTACTGTTCCACCATTGTTTCCGGCAAGAAGAAATACCAAGACGTTCAAAGTGACTCAGGGAACCACGAGAGGTAGAGGTTCACCTGAACGGAGTCCAACTGAAGGCCTCCATGAAGGATGCTCCTCACCCAGGGATGTGGAGCCCCCGAAAGACCCTGAGGGTCACGGAGGTGATAGAGTGGCCTCGTCACCGGCCGCTCCACCTAGAGAAAGTCCTCCAAGAGCACCAACAGGAAATGCTAATGAGTTCCCTCTCCCAAAACCACCGCAGGTACCGAACTCCGCCCGGCAGGACCCGGGTCCCTCTACCCGTAGGCATGATAAGCATCCCCGGGTCCATTCCATGAGCTCGAGTTTGAAATCTCGGTTTTATGAAGAGGAAATACGTGAGCTCCACCGTAAGAACCAAAGGTTGGAGACCACCTTGGAGAATATGCAAGAGGTCCTGAATGGCCTGTTGCAGGGTAAATCGAGCGTGATCTTGCCTAAGAGGAAGGAGAAAGGCAAGGACGGGGTGGAGACCACCGTACTAGTAGATGATGGGAGAACGCGGCACTCTACCAGAAACACCCCTCGAGCGAAGCGACGAGAACACCCTAAACCTCCTAAGCAGGCACAGAAACCAGCATCAAGGACCAATGCTGCCCCTCGCAACGACGTCGAGGTCACCTCTAAAAGAGCCCCTTCGGATTTACGGGAGGAGCTTAATAAAAAGAGGGCGGGCAAAGGGACCACGCCCCCTATGGCACCTCAGGAAGGCAAGGGGAAGGCGGATCTTAGCCCGTCCGCTTTGAGGGACTCTCTAAACAAGAGGAGGCAAGACCTGGACACGGAGATGAGGAGCCTGCGAAGCAAGATCGTCACCGCATCAGGCGGCCAAGCCTTTGAGGAAGAATTCGACCATGAGTCGCTCTTTATGAGGGAAATTCAGGCCATCCAGCTCCCTGCAAACTTTAAGGAGCCCAATATGACTCCCTACGAAGGAAACACAGATCCAAAGTACCACCTGGATGCGTTTAACGATCTGATGAAACTGAGAGGGATTGGAAGCGGTGCCAGGTGCCATTGCTTCGCTGTCACCTTGAAAGGACCCGCCTACAAATGGTTCAAAAGGTTAAGGCCGGGGTCCATCAGGTCCTGGCAGCAGTTTTCTGATGAATTCCTCCAACAGCACCATGCCGTGCGGGACTACACGATGCCAGGTACTAGCCTAGCCAACGTGAAGCAAGGGGAGAATGAGAGCCTGAAGAGCTACATTCACCAGTTCAATATGGAGGCCGCGAAAGTGGGGAGCCTAACCCGCCGAGAGTTAAAAATGGCCATTACAGCTGGAGTGCTCCGAGGAAGCAAGCTGTGGGACAACATGTTGAAGAGGGAAGTAACCGACTTAGATGACTTCTACGAGAGAGCACAAAAGTATATTCGTGTGGAGGATGGCCACGCAAACCTAAAGGCAGGAAAGGAGGAGCCCCACGCGAAGCCCCCAGCTAACGACGGGTCGAATGTAACAAAGAAGAGAAGGGCGAACGATGGATCAAGAGATGACCAGCAGAGGAAAACCAAACAAGGGAATGATCATAGGCAAGCGGCTTATACTTACTACACGAACCTCACACATACCAGGGAGCACATTTACCTCACCAACGAAGATCGAGTTCCTTTCAAAAGGCCCCCTCCAATGAGAAAGGACCGGTCCAAAAGGGATCCTAGTAGATACTGCCAGTACCACAAGGACACCGATCACACCATGACAGAGTGTATCCATTTGAAGGAAGAAATTGAGGAACTCATCCGCAGGGGGAATTTGGGTAGGTATGTGCGCAAGGATAATTAGAGGCCAGAAGGAGGAGTTTCCCCATCGCGGGCACGTGAGGTGGCCCCGGAAGTGCAAGGAGAGGTCAAGACCATCTTTGGAGGACCAGGATTTGGAGGCGATTCTAGGAAAGGGCGAGACAGGTATGCCAAGGAGGCCCGACGAAGTCCACCACATTGTGTTTTAAGTTTGGAGCAACGCCCCCGGAAGAGCTTCAAGGGCGAGAACGACTCAATAACTTTCACTGAAGAAGATGCGCAGGGGGTGCATTTCGCCCATAATGACCCCCTGGTGCTAACCGCCCAGCTTGCTAACATGAGGGTACATCGAGTCATGGTGGATAACGGGAGCTCTGTGGACATCTTGTATCGACAGACGCTGGAAAAGATGGGATTGAGCCTCCGTCACCTAAAGCCTTGCACTACGACTTTGTATGGTTTTACAGGAGATTCGATGCAACCCCTAGGGACAATCGAATTAGCCTTCACCATGGGGGAGCAGCCCAGGCAAACCACCGTAATGGCTAACTTTGTCGTGGTAGATTGCACTTCAGCCTTCAATGCGGTATTAGGGAGACCCCCTCTGAGAGAATTGAAGGGGATAACTTCTGTGTATCACCTAGCTATGAAATTCCCTACCCCTGGGGGAGTAGCATGTGTGAAAAGGGAGCAGAAGGAAGCGAGGGAATGCTATAACATATCCCTCCGCGCAGCCACTAAACCATCTATGCCAATGACAACGGCTGTGTATGAAGAAGCGACCCACACAAGTTAGATCCGCACAAGATTGGACCCACGGGTTACAGAGCCTCTCGAGAAGTGCTACCAGCAAGACTTCGGCTCTCAGTGCCAAAAGAACCTATGTCTAGTTTGTTCTTCGTTATTTTAGCTTAAGCAAGTAAGAATCAAGGAGGCTACCTAGGTAACCTCCTTGTTAGATGTAATCCCTATTTTTTTTATTTACAAAGTCGGCTGTAAACCATGTGTTATGAATGAAACTGTTTGCAACTTCATGTGTTATTTTTCTTCGCTACGCGGGCATCAGCCAAAGTGCTTGCCGAAATAAATTTCACCAAACACTTGGGGGGCAGGACAGGAGGCAATAACATGCGGCTAGCAAGGGGAACTTAAAAAGGGCCCTCTAACGGAGGATCCTAAAAAGGACCCCTCGCCCTCCTAAAAAGGAGGCCCCTAAAAGGGATCCTCTACCAAGAGGACCCTAAAAACGACCCCCTATCAGGAGGATCCTAAAAAGGACCCTCCATCAGGAGGAAGTAGGACAGGAGGCAAAAACATGCAGCTAACAAGGGGAACCTAAAAAGGGTTCCTAAAAAGGGCCCTCTAACGGAGGATCCTAAAAAGGACCCCTTGCCCACCTAAAAAGGAGATCCCTAAAAGAGACCCTCTACCAAGAGGATCCTAAAAAAAAAAAATGACCCTCCATCAGGAGGACCCAAAAGGGACCATGACCCTAAAAAGGACCCTTTAACGGGGATCCTAGAGGGACCCCCTACATCAGGGCCTTAAGCAAAGTCCTTGCAAGGCATCTCCTGGGATCACAAGGATTAGCTACCCTTGTGAACATCGAGGAGGCCATAGGGACTTACGAAAAATATATGGTAACGATAGTAATAAGTCTAGAGCAGCCACCAAGCCGCCTAGCCAATAATAAGTCTAGAGCGGCCACCAAGCCGTCTAGCCAAAAAGGGTCCCAAAAGAGACCCTTGCAAAAATAGTACTATGAATAACGACGAGAAGGACACTTCTCGCAAAGAAATAATAAGCGCGCGCAAGAATATATAAAAGGATAGCTAGGACCCAAGGGGTCAAAATATCCTTATAAAAGCAACCAAGAGGCACCAAAAGAGGTCCCAGTGAACCCTTTCACATGGGCTCCAAAGGACCCCTAGCCTGGTAAATAAAAGAGGGGAACCAACCAAACCCCATCATACAGGCTTAAAAGGGCCTCAAATGCAGTCGAATAAGAGATAAATAGCAACACACGTATATATATACATTAAAAAAGAAGGTCTTGGAGATAGTACAAGAGTTACCAAAGGAAAATAGTAGTGACAGTCATATTACAATGGCCCAAAGTATAAAAAACAAAAAAAAAGGGGGAAGAAAGCATACACCCATGGAGGGCTAGCCAGCAAATGCCATGAAGTAACTACTTCAGGGCCTCCTAATGTGGGCGCTCCACAGGACCGCTCGAGCAACGGCATGTTCACCAAAAGAAGAGAAGTCAAAATTAGGATCCTGCCTCCACACATTGTAAAGGGCACGGTCTATGGACCTGCGCTCGGTGGTAGCCCTCTCCACCTCCAAGGAAGCCCTCTCCGCCTCCAAGGAAGTATTCCTCTCCTGCGCCGACTATAGTTTGGCCCTAAGGGCCTCGACTTCGGCCTCCAACTGGGTAACTCTCTGCTGCGACGCAGCCGCAATGGCCTTGGCCTCCTGGAGTTCGCGCCTCACGCGTTTAACCTTGTCCTTTAGCCCCTTGGTCTTGGCCTTTACTTCCTTCCTCTTTAGTATCAAGTCGGAAAATTTGGTCTGGACCTTTGACAACTTAGCCGTAGTTTCATTAAGCTCTCCCTCGAGCTCCTGGACCCGGGCTGCAAGGCAGTCCCTCTCAGCAGTAGACGCGGAGAGGTTGCTGGACGAGTCAGCATACCGTAGAGACACGGTGTAGGCCTGCACAAGAAAGTTAACGACATCAACAATAAGTAACAAAAAGAAAAACACATGTACATTCATACATAATAATGACCGACGCAAGGTGCAGGAACTCACCCAGGCCGTGGCGCGCCTTAGGATGTCCCCAAGGTTCGACTGAGTCACATTCCCAAGACCATTCCAGTCGGATACAGGGAGGCTCGAGGCAATTTGAGTATATCGCTGTCCGTAAGATGGTGCCATCCGAGTCACCCAAGGCTCCCCCTCCGTACTAGGGGCACCTGGTTGGAGGAGGACAGACGACCCGCTCGCCGAAACGGGAGGGGCGCAGTGAAGGGGAAAAACTGAGACCCTGGTAGATTAGGAGGGGGCCCCGCATGGTCGACGTAATCAGCACCCGGTGATCCAATGTCAAGAGGAACCTGAGGGAAGGCGTTGCAGCCATCAGGACCAGGGGAAGCATAACATCCCAGTGCAACATGTTGGTCCTGAGGTTGGAAGGCCATGTCTTGGTCGTAGGAGCCATAAAGGGGGCATCCCCCGGGGGACAGGGGGCGCTGGTGAGATCCCCATCATTCAAGGGGGGCTTCCTCCGGCTCCTCCTCGGCCTCACCACCGTCTAGGAACGGCTCGGCCGGCGTAGCCATAGTCTTCTTAGGCCCAATAATTGACCACAGGAGCTTGGGGTCAGAGACCGGGGACAGCTGGTGGCAGTTGAGATTTGCCATAGTAAATAAGAATGCCGCCCTCTTCATGGCGGAGTCAGCATTAATGAGATCATTCACAGCCTTCGCCTCCAACCCAATGACCGAAGGAACAGCAAATTGCTCTGCATGATCCACGCCAGTGTTAGCACAAGCATGAGTACAAAACAGTAAGTTCTAATAAAAAGAAAAGAAGGACCAGGGTACTTACTAGAGGTGGCGCGAAAGTGTTCATGGACGGAGAGAGGGCCCTCTACGAAGAAAAAGTCTTGCTTCCAAGACCCTGGATTGGACACCGAGCCCTCTATCAAGGGGAGCTCGTTGTTGGCCTTCTGCAGATAGTAGAAGCCCTTGGACTTGGGGGATCCCATGAGGTTATACAAGAAATGCACCTCTTGTGCCATTGGGGCGCGTTCAGCCTGTTCCTTGAACAAAACAAAAAGAAAACTTACGGTCAACCAACTGTTGGGTGACAGCTGAAGAGGGGCCAGGTCAAAATAGTTGAGAACCGCTACGAAAAACGGGTGCAAGGGAATGGTGCCACCCGCCTTCAAAATGTGTTCACTCAAAGCCACAAGCCCCTTCCTAGGGCGGTCAGCCCGGCATGCCTCCTGAGGAGCATATAAGGCGTATTCCGGGGGAACACGATAGTGCTTCACTATTTCCTTCAATTTGTTCACGGACACATGTGACACCAAACTGGACGCGAGTAAAGGGGCGTCGTCCTCTTCCTGGATAGATACCTGTCGGCGTGCCCTCGGCATATCTGCAAAATCAATAGAAAAATGTGAGGAAGAGACAGAACACTTGACCCTCCATTTTTTCTTCCTAGCAAGAGTTTTCCATCGAGGGAGCGATGGCGGAAGCGCTAAGCTAGGAAAAACTGAGACTAGGGCTGAGAAGAGGCGGTAGCAGCCCCATAACCGTCATCAGGCGAGGAAGGGTTGGGAGGTTCTGGCGGAAGGTGTCCCTCCATAAACTCTAACTCCCACTGCAATTCAAAAAGGGTCATCCTAAGGCGCGCTATATGGTCACTAAGGTCTGGGGGTGAAGGTCCTCCGTCTCCTCTCGACACCGAGTCAATTTCGCTCTCCACAACCCAAATTTTGCGCCTAAGTTCAACAATGTACTCAAGGTGGCGGATGCGGGCCTGCCTTAAGGAGTCATAGTCTTGGTGAGGATTTACCTCAGGGGACTCTGAGTCTGAGGACAGGTCAATAAATTCAGCCCCCGGAGGAATGTCGGACGGGCCGTCACTGGCCATGAGACCTCGTCCCAAAAGCGAAAAGGGGTCCGCGTATAAATGAGGGGATGGATACAAAACACAGAGGAATAGGCTTAATATCTCTAGATGCAAGCGTCCTAAATGGCCCACTACAGGGTATAAAAAAGAGGGGCATGTATATGGTAAAATTCACTACAAGCTCAGGCTAAGGTACCCCATCCCGAGTAATGCTAGTTTGGACCCGAAACAAGAAAAAAAAAAAGGACGGAGAGGGAGAGAAAATATACCTCAAGCAGTTAAGAGAGCGAAACTGGGGTCAAAAGGAGGTCGAGGGGCGAAAAGCACCAAAGGGTCGAAAATACGCGTCTGCAAGAATGGACCAGAAAGATGTGTTAGCCACAAAATAGATACTCCAAAAAATTACCTCATATGTAAAAAAAAATTAAATAAATAAAAAGTGATAAAAATGAATTGAAAAAATAAAATAAAATAAGCTATGGCAAAAATGAGGTTGTGGGGGATTGAACCCCCTACCTCTTGAAAAAGGAAGGGCTCTCCAAACCAATAAGCCAAAGAAGTAAGGTGAAAATATTCGGCCATGCATGAAGGCCTATTTATAAGAATCAAGGTGAATAGTCTACAAGAGCACCTAAAGGTCCTCTCCTAGACTGGGGGGCAAGTGTGGATGCTCAATATTCCGCGCCCATAAAAAATCCAAGACGCGCCTAGGCACGATGCCACCCTCGGCCATGCACGCAAGGCCCGTCTCAGCGTCGCACCTCGCCCACGCGAGGCCCTTCTCAGCGCCGCACCACGCCCACGCGAGGCCCTTCTCAGCGCCGCACCATGCCCACGCGAGGCCCTCCTCCGCCATGCACGCGGGGCCCTTCTCGGCGCTGCATCACGCCCACGCGAGGTCCTCCTCGGCCATACGCGTGGGACCCTTCTCGGCGCTGCCTATGCGAGGCCATCTTCGCGCCTCCCCCATGCGAGGCCCATCTCGGCCATTCTCATGCTCAGCCTCAGCTATGCGCACGGGGCCCGTCTCGGCTTCGCGCCTCGCCCATGCGCGAGGCCCTCAGACGACTTGCACCCCACGAGGGCGACGGAGGCTGCCCATGCGCGAGGCTCTCGAGAAACTCTCACCATGCGAGGCTGGCGAAGGCTGCCCATGCGCGAGGCCCTCGGGCCACTCTCGCCATGCGAGGCTGACGAAGGCTGCCCATGCACGAGGCCCTCGAGCCACTCTCACCATGCGAGGCTGACAAAGGCTGCCCATGCGCGAGGCCCTCAGACCATTTGCATCACGCGAGGCCGCACGAGGTCCCTCGTGCGTGGGCCCCGAGAGGTCCATCGAGCCATCATCTTCTCAGGAGGCTGACACCCCGTCACTCGACACATCTGGGCCCAAACCACACCATCAGGGGGCCACGCAAGGGAGGCAACGTGAGGGGGGAGGCTTGCAAAGGAGGCATCTCACCTCTCACACTTAGACATCCAGTGAGGCCACACGCTTATCGCTTGTGCCCGTGGGTGGCCTTAGGGTGCTTCGGGCATCTCGTGCTAAGGACCCAAAATTCCCACCTTACGCCATGACCATTACAGGCGCTAAGTACTCCGATCCCAATATCTTGAGACCCCAAGGCTTAGAGGCTCCTCTATGAGTCGAATGGGACATACTTGTACGATCTTGTACTAGGTACGGCAGTTAAGACCCTGTATGTCGGGTACGGACCCTCGTACCAGTGGGGGAATAGAAATACAGAGACAAGAGTCATGGCCCGTACGTCTACGGCCAGGAGTCAGAGTCGACACCACTACCACCTGCGCCACTATGCCTGTCACCACTCATCAGAAATGGGTACGGACAAGTAGTGGAGACATCCTCCTGACACCTGCCCCTGTACTAGACATACGACCACAACCTCTGAAGCCACTCTCTTGACAGAGTACTTATGTACCACTTGGTCTCCGGGACCACCATGTACCCAGGGCCATTAGAGCCTATTATAAAAGGAACTCTAACCCCACCTGAAGGGGGGTTGGATGTTTTACTGTAGCAAAGGCTTGAGAGTGAATGAAAGATTGATTGATTTCTCCATTGTTATTCTGTCATTGTTCTTGAGTTATTACTTTGATTTCTATAGCTTTTTTATTGACGATCCTTACTTGATAGCTTTTTCCAACTCAACTTAGTTGACGAGTTCTCACCGTCAACAAACACCTTTACTAAGATGTGTATCCACATCAGTAATGCGAATCTAGATTACTTGCATCTCATATGCTTAGCAAACCGTACTAGTAACCATTCATTAAAGATTCCTTACTTTAATATGTTAGTGACTATTTTATTCATTATATATGATCTTAATTACATCGTACTAATACAAGATCATATTCTCATGAATGAATAGGAAATTTTCTTGATATTATTATATAACTAATTCAAACAATAATTATAACATTCAAATATAATAACATTGTACTTTTATTTGAATCCAATAAAAAATCTTTACATGCTTTTAGGGCATTAATCCTAACAATCTCCCACTTGCCCTCAAAGCAAGTGAGGCATTTCCCTTAATCCCATATTGCGCACGTGATCCATGAACAACTTTGCAGGAAGTTTCTTGGTTAACGGGTTAGCCAGGTTCTGTTCCGATGCTATATTCATAACAGTCACATCACCTCGGTGTACAATCTCTCTTACCAGATGGTATTTCCTTTCTATATGCTTCCCTCTTTAATGGCTTCTAGGTTATTTGGAATTAGCTACTGCTCCACTGTTATCACCATACAAGATTAGTGGCTTATCCATATCTGGAACACTTTTCAAATCAGTGTAGAACTTCCTCAACCGAACCACTTTCTTAGCTGCTTCATAAGCCGCTGTGTATTCAGCTTCCATGGTTGAATAAGCTATGTTGGATTACTTAATGCTTCTCCAGACCATAGCTCCTCCACCAAGAGTGAACACTGACCTAGATGTCAATTTTTGACTTTCTTTGTCTGATTTGAAATCAGAATCAGTGTGTCTAGTACGGTTTTAACTCACCCCTTGAATATACTAGCATATAGTCTCTTGTTCTCCTAAGATACTTAAGAATGTGCTTTACTGCAATCCAGTGTTCCAAACTAGGATTTGACTAATAATGACTTACAATCCCAACTACATAACATATGTCGGGCCTAGTACACAACATAGCATACATCGGACTCCCAACTGCTGAAGCATAACGGTATTTTCTCATATCCTCTTCCTCCTAAGGTATCTTGGGACATTGTTCCTTGGAGAGAGTAATTCCATGTCTGGTTGGTAATTGACCTTTCTTGGAATTCTCCATAGAGAATCTTTCAAGCACCTTATCTATATAATTAGCCCGAGAAAGTGCCAAGAGCTTGCTCTTCCTATCCCTTAGGATTTGGATTCCCAAAACATAGCTCGCCTCGCCCAAATCTTTCATTTAGAACTTTTCAGCTAACCATTTCATTACGTTTGACAATGTTCCCAATGAGCAAAATGTCGTCAACGTAAAGATCTAAGAAAACCACCACTTTTCCTTTGATGTATTTATACACACATGCTTTGTCAAGATTTTGTTCGAAGCCATATGTCTTAATTGTTTCATCATAAGTGATATTCCATGATCTAAATGCTTGTATTACGGAGAGAAAACTATGAGAGACAAGTGGCTGCTGAAACTGAAAAAACTCGATGCTTAGAAGTGATAGGATCCAAGAGGTAGAGTCCATTGTTGGTTTTACCCGTGCCAATCATCTTCTTGTTGAACATGTCCTGGATGTAAACATAGTCAGTTTTGAAAGAAATGGAAAAGGATTTAAGTGCTGTCAAAAAACCTACTGATATGATTTTATACTTAAAAGAAGGAACATAAAGAACATCACTGAACAAGATCAATAGAAAGGGTAATAGAGCCACTATAGTAAATTAATAAAGTTTCATTATTAGGAAGAATTAGCCTAGTTGGTTGTATAGGACAGAGAAATTGAAATTTTTGTACATTGGAACAAATGTGTCATGTTGCTCCTGAATCTAGAATCAAAGAATCATTAAAAGGCAGGATAGAATTAGTGGATAGAACAATACCTCCATTACCTTTTGAAGATTCAGGTTCTGAAAAAGTCATACCAGAAGTTTGAGTGGCTAAAAGATTCAGAAGTTACTGATGTTGTGATGATGTAAGTTGAGGAAGAAGAGTAGATTGATCAGTAGAGGTGTTAAAGGTGTCCTCATTGGTCTGAAATTGGTTTGTAGCAGCTTCTTTTGGTGTCTTTGACTTGTTATACCCAGGTGGGTAACCATGTAACTTGTAACACTTCTCAATAGTATGTCCAAGGACATTACAGTGGGTGCAAAAGGGGCAGTTCTTTCTTGGAGGGTATTGTTTGGATGCAGCGGAATCAAATTGGTGAGATGAGGATTTGTCATTTTGAAGGATTGAGATCAGAAGCAATGAGTCCACGTTGGTTTTCTTCCTGTGTAATGGAACACATGATTTAGTTCAAGGAGAGGATCCATGAGGAGAATGCTACCTCGAACTTGAGAGTAGGAATCTTTGAGCCCCATGAGAAAAGACATGATATATTCCATGTGATAGTGCTCTTGTAATTTCTTGATTCTTCCACATGTATAATTGTTACATGTACAGCTCGGTCGATAATTTGAAAGTTCTTCCCAAATCATCTTCAGCATAGTATAGTATATACTAACTTTCTGCATATCCTACTTCAAGTTCATGAGCTCCTTCCTTAGAATGCATATATGGGGGCCATTCCTACGTTAAAATCTGACTCTAAGATCTTTCCAAATCTTAGAGGCGGACTCATCATATAAAACACTTGCTAAAATGTCTTTTGAAACCGAGTTAAGTATCAAAGAAATGACTATGTTATTGTTATGAATCCAAGCATTGTATAAAGACAAATCAGAATTTGAGGGTTTAGGAATTGAACCATCAAGAAATCCAATCTTGTTTTTGACAGAAAGTGAGAGCTTCATTGCTCTACTCCATGATGCTTAGTTTTCTTGGTCGGTGAGTAACTGAGAAACTAGAACATTGCCGGGGTTGTCACCATGGTGAAGATAATAAGGATCGGATGGGTCTTCAAGAGGTGTTCTTGGATAAATTGATGGTGTATTTTAATGAGTCTGTGTATGTGGAATCCGAGATTCATCATCAGCAGATGAATCATGTGCATCGAAAGGGGAATTGCAAGGTGGAGTATGGTCATCATTTGCCATGATCGTAGGTCTGAAAAAGAACAGAGCAGGAGAAAGAAAATGCCGAAAAACAACGAAGAGGAAAGAGAAAAGAAAAGAGAAAAGGAGAAAAGAAAAAAAAACAACTGAGAAAATCAAAGGAGAAAAATGTGGATTAATGAGAAGATGAAACAGAATGAGAGATAAAGTAGAACCAAGAAACACAACGTCGCCGATGAAGACAATACGGTTAGGTAGGAAGGAGATTGAATGGTCACCGGAGAAAAGGATCGCAAGAAACTCTTAAGTTTCCGGCCCTGATACCATATTACGGAGAGAAAACTGTGAGAGACTTTTATTAATCAGAGTAAAAATACGACACCACAAACTCAGAACTAACACCTATATATAGCCTAACTAAGATACAAGAGAGAAAAACTTGGAGCCTAATCACCTAACTAAACAACCGAATAACAAATAAATAACAAAAGAGAAATAAGAGGATAATACACGGAAAAAGCCAAAACAGGAATATCCTAATAATCCTAAGAGCTTGCTTTAATCCATAAATAGATTTTAGCAACTTGCACACCTTTTGTTCTTCCCCTTTCTCTATGAAAATTTATGGTTGTACCATATAGAAACTTTCATTAAGATAGCCATCCAGAAATGTTTTCTTGACGTCCATTTTCCATATCTCATAATAATGGGCAGCCGCTATGGATAAGAGGATAGGAATGGATTTGAGCATGGCCACAGGAGAAAATATTTCTTCATAATCAACACCTTTTCTTTGAGTGTAGCCTTTGGTTACAAGCCTCGCTTTGAAAGTCTCTACATTCCCATCTACACCTCTTTTCTTCTTCTATATCCACTTACACCCTTTGGGCCTAACATCTTCAGGTGGATCCACAAGTTCCCAAACAGAATTGGAATACATCGATTCCATTTCTTGGTTCATGGCTTCTTGCAATTTCTCCTTTTCAGGATCATCCACTGCCTCTTTAAAGGTTAATGGATCGTCATTGTCTGTATTAGAAACAAGGATATGTGCCTCATGTTCATAGCGAACAGGTTGTCTCACAATCCTCCCACTACAACGTTGCACTAGGGTTTCTTTTCTAGGATTCATGGTTTCCTCGGTTTTTCATTTATCATTTATTGATGAAGATTATTGTGATGGAATCTTATCAGCTATGAGTTCCTCCAATACTACCTTGCTCCGAGGTTTATAGTTATTCATATAGTCATGTTCAAGGAAGGTCACATTTGTTGAAACAAATACCTTTTAATCCTTGGGAGTATAGAAATAACAACCTCTTGTTTTCAGAGCATAGCCAACAAAAATGCACACTTTTGATCTTGATTCAAGTTTCCCTAATTTAGGTCTAAGAACATGGGCAGGACAGCCCCAAATGTGGAAATGGTGCAAACTAGGTTTGTTTCTATTCAACAGTTCCAGTGGCGTTTTGCTAATGGTCTTAGATGGGACTACATTGAAAGTGTATGTCGGCGTTTGAAGTACCTATCCCTAGAATGAGAGATGAAGTGAAAAGTAGCTTAACATAGATCTGACCATGTCCAACAAGGTCCTGTTTCTTCTTTCAGAAACACTATTTTCTGTGGCATTCCTGGTGCTATGAGTTGGGATAGAATACCATGCTCCAGCAAGAAATCTTTGAATTCTAAATCCAAATATTCTCTACCTCGATCAGATCAAAGTGTCTTTAGAGTCTTACCTAACTGCTTCTCAGCCTCAGCTTTGAATTCTTGAAACTTACCAAAGGTTTCAGATTTCCTAAGTGTTTACCGAGTTTTTCGGAAACGAATAACTAACAGAATAATAAAAAGATAAGAACTGTAGAAATACTGAAATGTAACTAAACAAGCAGTGTTTTTACGTGGTTCAGGCGTTAACAAGCCCTAGTCCACGAGTCGATGTTATTATACTTGGAAAAGATTACAGTAAGATGGCTGGTGCATAAGAACTTCACACACTCACAATGTTTCTCTCGGGTTCTCTTGAAGAAGATGAAGCTAGAGAGATTTTGGTAGAGTTTTTGCTATATGATTTGTTCGTCCCTCTTCTTGTAAAATGAAGGGGTCTTTATAGCTAGGGTTTTGGATTAGGGTTTTTCTCTACGTACATGAGTCTTAATTACACCAGCCATAAATAGGGATACAATTACTGTAGTAGCATGGCTACAAGACTCTATGTGGGTATATTTACGTGAAAGTATGGGGAACACACAAAGTCAGCCGTCTTTTCCAAGTTGTCAGCGGAACAGTAGGCGAAAAGGTACCCTTAGGCGTGCTGGGATGTGTGCGGCTTTGACCTGACGGGCGTGTCAGGCGGGATCCTGTGTCAGGCGGATATCATTCCAAATATGCCTCCTCCAGGACTCGACCGTTTGGCTTTGTTCCGTGCGAGGCACGGAACTGCTTCCGCGGAGACCACTCGAAGAGCTTCTCCTGGAAGGAGCTTCCCCGAAGGATACCCCTTCGGGAGTCCGGGAGAGTTGACGAGTTTCCGTATTGTGTTTGCTTGGAAGAGTAATCCGGACACCAAGCGGGAGAGGTGAAGCCTTTCTGTATATCCGCGAGCTCTGGTCACCTATCGTGAAAGACATCGATAATTCTGCTTCCCCGAGGCCATCAATCTAAACGCTATCCGGAAATCTGGATAACATTTACCCCCCAAGGTCACGGAGCTTTGAGGGATCCGGGAGCTTGTACAATCGGTTTCTTAGATTAGGCGAGGGGGCACCTTCTGTGTTCCCGGAAGGGTTCCTTTTTCCCGCCTGAGTGTTAGTATGGAAAAGAAAGAGAATTTCTTCTGTTTGAGATCAAGTACTCAAGTGCGGCAAGGACCACGTGTCATTCTGGGAATGGTTCTGCGACCAAGACGTGTGTGTGAGGCGACTGGTTGAGTATGCGTGCGTCAGTCATCTAACTAATGATTTGACGGTTTTTAATGGTACTCCGGGCCCGAGGTGGTGCAATGATGGGAAATAAATACTTTATTCCCATCCGAGGAGTCATAAATAGGATCGTCGCTTCCTCTCCAGCCGTTGGATCTGATGCACACGGAATGGGAAGATCGGGACCGTCCACTTGAGGAATTCGAAACGGCCTCTTCCCTGCTATAAAAACGAGGGAAAGGACCTTTCTTCCTCTTTACGCTTTCAGATTCTCCATCTTTAGGATTTTCAGATTTCCAAACCTTCGAACTCTCAGGCTTCCCAGCTTACGTTCCCCCGAACTTGCCATTTCTTTTGGTAAGTATCTGGAAACTTTTCTTTTTGATTTGGCAGTGGGTTTATTCCCCGAAGTTCCTGGTTTGAATCGCCGTCCGTCTTTGCAGCTTTTACTTCTCGCGATCGTGCTGTGCAGTGATCCAGTTACTCCTTCAACCTCCAACTACCCGAATATCAGTAAGTATTTCTACTTTGCTCTTTCCTCCCAAACCTTAGGTTGTTGGTAGTTGTTAGAGTAGAGGTTTCTGCCATTATTGCTTATGTGCATTTGTGAATAGGGCTTTGGTAGGCATGTGATTGATTGTGAGTCGATAAGTAGCCTTTTCTGCATGTTTTGGCGATTTGCGTTTGGAAAGTCGTCCCTTGTTTTGCTGTTTTAGGGCATAAGCATGAGCGCCTTTAGGGTGTCTTTCTCTGGAAAAACACTTCTTTTGGTGGGCTTAGGCTCGGGGTCTGAGTCTGGTTCCTTGCTGTCCTTCGGGTGGCATGGTGCCAATCCCTCGGTAAGCTCGGTGGGAGCCTCTCCAAGCAGTTTTCGAGGAGGGTCTCCCCGACGCCTTTGATACCACTAGGGTATGACAAGGGTGCTGACTGCTTAGAGTGTTTTCTTCTTTCTTTTCTTTTGTCCAGTGACGAACATCTCGAAGGAACAACTCCTTGCTGCGGGGGAGGCTGATTCTGCCCAAGAGAAGGGCTCTCCTGTCGCTGGTGGAAAGGGGAAAGGAAAGGCGAAAGCGGTCGCGGCTAGCCCACCAACCTCCAATAGTTCCATCTGGGAGATGGACCAAAAACCGAACCTTTTCAGGAATTATGGCATGCTGGAGCTGTATTCCTCTGAGGCAGGCCTGAAGAACATCCCAGGTCTGATGTGGCACCGTCTGTCGGTGCTGGGCGAGTCAGCTAGCCAGAGCCACGAGGGCTTTGGTGCCTGGAGTTGGGCACATATAGTGTGCGGAGCGCACTTGCCCCTAAGGAGTTACTTCGCCAATTTCTGTGTGAAGGCGGGGATTGCCCCCTTCCAGTTAATTCCTCCCAGCTACAAGCTCTTAGCGGGGTGGTTCATCTTTTGCAAGTCCCGGAGACTGGAAGCTCCTACCCCGGAGGAGGTGCTGTACTTTTATGGGTTGAAGTCTCAGCCTATGAGGGGTCACTCAGACAAGGTGGGGTTTTACAGGCTAGAAAGGCACCCGGATGTGATGTGCCCCACTTGTCATACCGCGAGGGTTCCAGACCTCCGGGAATACTGGTTCCTGACGACTGGCTTCCCGCTGAAGAGGGTGCCAGCTCTATCTTTGGATTTCAAAATCCCTGGTAAGTGTTTCCTCTTTTCCTTTTCAACTTTGTTTCTTTGTGTTTGTTTTGCCTTTTGGGAGGATCTCTAACGCTTGTATTTGATTTTTGCAGAAGTCGTTCCGCGGACACCTCGCTGCGCGGAGATGATAAGGAGGTCCAAGTTCTACGAAGGGCTTTCCGAGGAAGAGTTGAGAGTGGAGGGACTTGTGACCTCCGAATCGTTGAGGGAGTATGGGTTACTCGCCTCCTTCCAAAATATCGAGCCAGTAAGTGGTAGGGGGCAGACTCAGGTGTCGGCTGACATCCGGGAGCAGATTGCCCTGGAGCTGTCTAAGGTGATCACCCAAGCCGCTCGGGACGAAAATACTCTATCTCCTAGTTGGGCGGAGAGGTTCCCCGACCCCCAGCCGGAGGGAGAGGAGATCGAGGCTCGCCACGCCGTGGCTTACCCTAACGAAGGGGCTCCGGGGGCTAGTTCCTCCGGGAGAGGTAAGACTAGTTTTCGATTGATCCACACCCCCAGCCTGTCTGAAGTTTCCCAAACCTCTCAGATGGGGTTTGATCCTCGTTTCCTTAGGCTAGATCCGCGTAGGATACCTTTCGACAGGTACTGTGATAGGGTAGATGAGCTCCTCTGGTGTCTGAGTGATGGTAGTCTGCCAGAAGGTGTCATCATGGTTGACCCTTCTTCTCTCAGCATGTTCTTCCCGGACTTCAAGGAGTACGGGAGCTTCCTGGAGCAGGAAGCGATGTTTTGTTTTGCTCGGGGAAGGCCATCCACGTTTCTCGTGCATGGTCGTCCCTTTCAAACTTTTCTTTTTCTTGTTTCTTGTTCCCTGCTGGCGGGCTTGCTTGTACTTTTATGTTGCTGATTGTCTTGTCTTCCGCTTATCTTCTTTCTCATTTCTTGTTGGTTCGTTAACCTTGCTTTGTACGTTTCTTGCAGAGTATCCCGAAGCCAAGATGTTGGGGAGGGTTACTTTGCTTATTAAGAAGGCTGCCACCAGCCAAGACCCGCCCACGGGGAAAGGACGGAAGACCAAGGCTGGTAGGGGAGGTAAGGCTGCCTCCCCCAAGAAGACAAGTGGCGAGGCGCAAGCGTCTCCGAGGGTAGAGAAGTCCCCTGCTGAAGGGCCTTCCGAGACTATGATGGTCTCGAGTAGCAGTAGCGACGGGGAAGGGCTTGTGTTCCCCGTGAGGACAACTGGGGTGAGCAAGCGTCCCGGAGGAGATGCTGAGGGTGCTAAGAACAAACGCCTTAGACACTCTTCTCCCGGTCGAAGGCAACAACAACAGCAACGACAGCAATCACAACTACAACAACAGCAGCAACAGGAACAAGAGAGACAATCACCAACGCCGCAGCAGCAGCAACAGCAACATCCAAACCAGCAGCAGCAACAAGGGCAATTACTTCTGCTACCGCAGCAGCAAAAGCAACAGACCGGGGCCTTAATACCCCGGCTGCCTCCTCCTCCAGCCCAAAGGGGGTCCACCCTTCTGGGGTCTCCGTCTTCTCAGACAACCGATCTTCCCCTGCCTGGCCTGAAGTTCCACTTTCCGCGGAAGCCGACCAGTTTTCCCGCTGCCCTCCTGGAGGGTGTAAGACGGGCCGATAGTTTTTTGAAGAGGCGGCTAGAGGCGGAGAAGGCCGTTACTCAGGGAAGGGCAGATAACTTGTCTGCCGTGAAGAGGGCTGAGCTGGCCGAGGGGGTGAGATCTCCTCACCCGGCCGGAGCGGTTCTGGATGGTCCAGCCTTGGAGAAGAGGCTGGTGCCTAGGCTCGGACGTGCATTGGCGCCGTTCGGAGCTGAGATGATGGAGGACATGGCCCTGAGCTTATGCGAGCTCAATTCTGAGAAATGGGCCATCAGCAGCAGCAAGGATCCGCTGTTGCTGACACACGCTGTGAAGCAGCAACTGTCCGGGGTAAGCCGTCAGTTGTTATTATTTTTTTTTTTTTGGGACCATCTGTCTTTTGGTCCTGCTTTAGCTCATTCTGTTGTCTTTCCTTGCAGGCCTCTATGATCGCGGAACGCTCGTTCCGGGAGGTTGGTGCAGCTCTGGTTCAGCTGGAGGAGAGCCAACTGGCTCGCCAGGCCTTGGAAGCGGAGAAACAGAAACTGACCCAACAGGCCTTGGGGGCTTCGGAGAAGATTGATCAGGCCCGGCGCACGGCTGAAGAAGAGGCGGAGAAGAAATATCTTGCCAAATATCAAGAGTACCGGGCCAAGGCAGAGAATGAGTTTAGACAGCGGTCGGATGGGATTAAGACCGAAAACTCCAAGCTCCGGGAAGAGCTGTCCCAAGCCAAGGTGGAGAAAGATACCCTGGAAGCCCGCTTGCAATCAAAGAACGATCTCCTCCTTAAGCGGCAAGAGGAATATTCCACTCTTCAGAGTAAGCTGCACGACGAGGAGCAACTCCATAAGAGGAGCAGGGATCTCGTGTCTATGCTTCAGTTGGGGCTCGCCGAGAAGGATAAAGAGATCGGGGCTTTGCAATTCACTGCCAGGGGGCATGTGACCGAGAAGCAATCCGTGCTGAACCAAAATAGGGAGCAGCGCAAGGCGATTGATTCTCTTAAGGGGGAGCGGGATGCCTCCAAGGCCGAAATGGAAAAATTGAGGGCCCAACTAACTGCCGCGGAAGCACAGCTGGCAACCTCCGAGGCGGAGCGGTTGAAGGAGAAGGAGGATGCTGAGGTGATACTGAACAGGACTATTAATATATCGCATGTGGTCCTCATGCATCAACTCTGGAAAGTGAACCCGGAGGTGTTAGGCTATCTGGGAGATGATGCCAAAGCCATGAGGGAGAAGCTACTCGTGTGGGATCAGGGCCCAGAGGCGTACGTCCAAACTTATAACATTGACGATCGTGCTGAAGCTCCTGAGGCGGGAGATCCCGGAGAGGCGGGGACCTCTGAACCTTCTCATGACCAAATTCCTCCTTCCAATGAGCCGACTCCGTCAGCCTCAGCTGAAACAGATGCCCCCGAAGCTGCGGTCGTGGACGCTGTAGTTACCCCCAATGCTTGAAGGGGTTTTATCTTTAATTGTTTTTCATTTTGAGTTTTTCATTGCGGACAATTTTGCCATAATCATAGCATTCTCCTTTCTTTTTCTGCCGAGTTCTTTATTTATCTTTGCGCTTAGGGTAGACATTTATACGGTAGAAACTGTTGTAGGGGCGTATGGGGTTTTGGTTCCAACGGCCAAAACTTATGCACTTCCCAGTTGAAGCTTTAACGGATGATGTCTTTCCCCACGTAGTTTCTAGGTTACGAAGGTTTTCTGGTTCCAACGGCCAGGCTCCTTTCGCCGTACTTTATCTTTCCTGAGGCAAATAGCCAATCCCGGGACTTGTAGTTATACTGTTCGCTGGGATTGCTAAGGTGAGTCGTTCCATTGTTTGGAACGGGAGTTCTTTTGGTGAGCGTCGCTAGACTTAAGGTTAGATCTTTGCGAAGCAAAACTAACTGTTGTTGCGAACCTCATTGTGGCTGACTTCAGGGACCTGGCATGGAGCCCTGCGAGGCAAGGCTTATTGCTGTTGGGGAAATCGCCACGCCCACCAGGTGTGATCCTGGAGCAGGGGCTTTGCGAAGCAAAGCCGGCTGTGAGTGGGGGGATCAAGCATGTCTGCTTCTGGAGCTGAAACTTGCAATGGCCATGGAGCTTGCCATGCATTATTTTGTGAGATCCGGAGTTGGAGCCTGCGAAGCAAGGCTTACAACGGTCGCGGATCTTGCCATCTTTCGCCTCGCTGGACCCGGAGCTGGAGCTTGCGAAGCAACGCTCTACAGCGCTCGCGGATCTTGCCAACTTTCGCCTTGCGGGACCCGGAGCTGGAGCTTGCGAAGCAAAGCTCTACAGCGCTCGCGGATCTTGCCATCTTTCGCCTTGCGGGATCCGGAGCTGGAGCTTGCGAAGCAAAGCTCTACAGCGCTCGCGGATCTTGCCATCTTTCTCCTTGCGGGACCCAGAGCTGGAGCTTGCGAAGCAAAGCTCTACAGCGCTCGTGGATCTTGCCATCTTTCGCCTTGCGGGATCCGGAGCTAGAGCTTTGCGAAGCAAAGCTCTACAGCGCTCGCGGAGAATTCTGCAAAGGATTTGTCAGGGAGTTGGGGGTGTTTTGGCGTAGCTCTATGAACGTGCCTCAACCCCCAGTCCCGTCCATCGCTGGGCTACACAGGAGATAATACTTATGATACATAATGGCAGGCATTTCCATGGCAATTTTCACATAAGCACATATGACACGTAATGCAAGCATGTTCATGGCAACAAATAAACCTAAGCTCAACAATTTAAACATTTCAAACAATTTAAAAATTTCAAACACAATGCTAGCACATAAGTGGTGTTCTGTGTACGTTTTGTTCAAGGGGCGTATGGTTATGCCTTAGCCATGTATACCCCCCAAGTGAGCGTGGGGTCCGGACGTCTCCGGACCGCGGGGTCACTTGTTAAAACGCAGCTTTGAACACAGGGATAAAAAGTGCAGTAAAAGCGGAGTGAATCTCTCCGTGTTTCATTGAATTAGCCTGCTAGGCGTGAGTTTTACAACAGGGAGGATTATTTCCACATTTTTCACTTTTGTCATTTTCACCAAGGACTTCCGACTGGATGGTCCGGGGCCTACTGGTAGTAACGGCGGAGGTGCTCCGCGTTCCAGGCGCGCGGGACTTTAGATCCGTCGAGTCTCTTTAAGTGATACGTCCCATGGCCCACTTTTTCTTGGACTTCGTAGGGGCCTTCCCAGTTGGGTCCGAGGACTCCTACTCCCGGGTCCTGCGTAGCAGGAAATACTCTCCGTAGGACAAGATCTCCAACTTCGAATGTACGGCTCTGGACTCTCATGTTAAAGTGTCGGGCTATCTTGCCTTGGTACATTGTTAGTTGGTCCTGCGACTGCTCCCGGAGCTCCTCGATCATGTCCAAGGACTCCTGGAGGAGGGCATGGTTCCGGGTAGGATCGTAGGTGTCTTGCCTGTGAGAGGGGATCATAGCTTCTACTGGGATGACGGCCTCGCAACCGAAGGTCATGGAATAAGGCGTGTGCCCCGTCGAAGTTCTCTCTGTTGTGCGATAGGCCCAAAGTACTCGCGGAAGTTCTTCCGGCCAGTGAGCCTTGCAGGCTTGGAGTTTTTTCTTCAACGTGGTCTTTAATATTTTGTTTACAGCTTCCACTTGCCCATTAGCCTGGGGTCTGGCGACTGCGGAAAAGCTTTTGATAATTCCATGCGAGGCACAGAAGTTCGTGAAGTGTTCACTGTCAAACTGCCTTCCGTTGTCGGACACAATTTTCCGTGGAAGCCCAAAACGACACACTATATTCCTGATGACAAAATCCAGTGCTTTTTTTGATGTGACCGTGTTCATAGGTTCAGCTTCAGCCCATTTGGTGAAGTAGTCTACCGCGACTATGGCGTACTTCACTCCACCTTTTCCAGTTGGGAGGGAACCTACTAGGTCAATGCCCCAAACGGCGAACGGCCAGGGGCTGGTCATTAGGGTAATTTCTGTAGGCGGCGCTCGCGGAACCTTGGCGTACCTCTGGCACTGCTCACATTTCCTGACATAATCCACACAATCCTTCTTCGTGGTGGGCCAGAAGTATCCTTGTCGAAGGATCTTTTTGGAGAGGCTCAGCCCGGAGGTATGATCGCCACAGAAGCCTCCGTGAATCTCATGGATGATGGTGCTGACTTCGGTTCCGGCAACACACCTAAGGAAGGGTATGGACAACCCCCTGCGGTAAAGCTTTCCATCCATAACCACGTATCGGGGAGCTTGATATTGGAGCTTCCTTGCGTCAGCTTTATCAGTGGGGAGCTCTCCGGTGGTGAGAAATCTGAGGATGGGTCCTATCCAGGAGTGGGAATGGTCGATGATGGCGTTTATCCTTCGTGTCTCAGTACTGGGGGCTTCTAAGTGCCCGATGGGGACTAAGCCATACTGTTCAATCTCCGGGTCCGTTGCAAGCTTGGCCAGCGTGTCCGCGAGTGAGTTCTGGTCCCGGGGGACCTGGCGGATTTGGTAGCCTTTGAAATGCTGCAGTAGGTCGCGGGAGAGAGACACGTAGGCAGCCATCCTTTCGCCTTTCGTCTGGTATTCCCCGGATATTTGGTTTACCACAAGTAGGGAGTCGCTGTACACTTCGATTTTTTGGGCTCCGACTTCTCTGGCCAGTCGTAACCCAGCTAACATGGCTTCGTGTTCTGCCTCGTTGTTGGATGCTGGGAATGCGAAACGGATGGCGCTCTGGAGCTGATGCCCTTGGGGAGATATTAGGATAACCCCCGCTCCAGCTCCTTTTTCATTTGAGGCTCCGTCTACGTAGACCTTCCAGGTGGGAAGTTCCGGGACAGGATCTTCTGGGAGGTCATTCATTCCCGAGCACTCCACAATAAAGTCCGCGAGAGCTTGACCTTTTATGGAAACACGCGGTTGGTAGTGGACGTCGAACTGGCTTAGTTCCATGGCCCACTTAAGCAATCTGCCAGAAGACTCGGGCTTCTGCAGGACTTGTCGGAGAGGGTGGTTGGTGAGTACTATGATGGTGTGCGCCTGGAAATATGGCCTCAGCTTCCGTGAAGCGATCAGCAAGCAGAGGGAGAGTTTCTCGATCATCGAATATCTGGACTCGGCGTCCAATAACCTCTTGCTTACGTAATACACAGGGAGCTGGATACGGCCATCTTCCCGGACGAGAGCGGCACTTACTGCGTGCTCAGTCACAGCTAGGTATAAGAACAACGCCTCTCCTTCGACCGGCTTGGACAGAATGGGGGCTCGGGTTAAATGTTCTTTGAGGTGTTGGAAGGCCGCTTCGCATTCGGGGGTCCACTCGAACTTCTTGTTCCCTCGCAGAACATTGAAGAAGGGGATACACTTGTCGGTGGCCTTGGATACGAAGCGACTGAGAGCAGCTATCCTTCCGGTAACGCTCTGGACATCCTTATGCTTCCGGGGGGAAGGCATATCTATGAACGCCTTTATTTTTTCAGGGTTGGCTTCCACGCCGCGGGAGCTGACAATAAAACCGAGGAACTTCCCAGACGAGACCCCGAAAGTACATTTCTTTGGATTTAGTTTCATCCCGTACTTTCGGATCACGGCGAAAGCTTCCTCAAGGTCGTTACTGTGGTCCCCGGAGGTCTTGGACTTTACCAACATGTCGTCCACGTACACCTCCATGTTCCTCCCCAGTTGGTCCTTGAACATTCTGTTTACCAGACGCTGGTAAGTCGCCCCAGCATTCTTCAAACCGAAAGGCATGACCACGTAACAGTAGACACCCTTATCCGTGAGGAAGCTGGTGTGTTCCTGGTCCGCGACATGCATCTTGATCTGGTTGTATCCGGAGTACGCATCCATGAAGGATAAGAGTTCGTACCCGGAAGTAGCGTCCACCATCTGATCAATTCGCGGGAGAGGGAAACAATCTTTCGGGCAGGCCCTGTTTAGGTCCGTGAAGTCAATGCACATTCTCCAGGACCCATCGGGTTTCGGGACCAGAACTGGGTTGGCCAACCACACGGGATAGTGCGACTCCTGGAGAAAGCCTATGGACATCAATTTGTCCACTTCAGCTTTGACGGCTTCGGCTCTCACTGGGTCCAGCGGCCTCCTCTTTTGGCGAATTGGAGTTGCAGCTGGGTCTATGTTGAGTGCGTGGCACGCAACATTGGGATTAATCCCCGTCATATCAGCGTGGCACCATGCCAGGGTATCCTGATTATCCTTCACAGTGGCCACGATCTTATCTCGAACGGCCGACGGCAGGTTTTTCCCCACCTGAATGACCTTGGTGGGTTCTCCCGGATTGAGGATCACCTCTTCGACTTCCTCCATCGGCTCTATTGCTTTCTCGATTCCCACTCTTGGGTCGAGTTCGTCAAAGTATGCCTCCTGAGCATCCCTAGTTTCTGGCAATACTTCCGCCAAAGGAATGGCAGCAAACGTCTCTCGGACCGTGTAGACGGCTCGGACGGAGACGTTATAACAGCTCCGTGCACTTCTTTGGTCTCCTCGGAGGGTGCCAATACGCCCATCGTCGCATGGAAACTTCAAACATAAGTGGCGTATCGAGGTTATGGCCCCACAATCGATCAGGACTGGTCGGCCTAAGATGGCATTATACGCCGTGGGGCAGTCGACCACCACGAATGTGCTATGCTTGAAGGCACAAGCGTCGCTTTCTCCTCTGAGGGTGACTGGAAGTTGAATTTTGCCTAATGGCATGAGTGCGTCCCCATTGAAACCTTGAAGCTGGATGGGGCATGGGGCCAGGTCCGTCTCGGTCAATCCGATCGCGTGGAAGGCCGCTTTGAAGAGGATGTTCACGGAGCTTCCGTTATCGATCAAGATCCGTGAGACCTTCTTATTGGCAATCTGGGCTTCCACTACGAGGGGATCGTTGTGGGGGAAGTGCACATGTCGAGCATCGTCCTCCGTGAAGGTGATGGGAAGATCCATCATTCGGGGACGTTGAGCAGGTGATTGGACCAAAGCGCACATCTCCTCGGCGTGCTCTAACTCCTTCAAGTACCTCTTCTGGGAGTTGCGGGTACTTCCGGCAAGGTGTGGTCCTCCGGAAATGGTGGCGACGTGTCCGTCAACGGGTGGCGGAGCAAGGCCGGGCGGATATGGGTTGCCTGGTCCTGGAGCCAACAAGGCAATGGGCGCCGGAGCGGGTGGAGCAGGAAGTGCTGGGAACTGAGACCCGGGAGCTTGGGGGTGACCGGCTCCAGGAGCGCTAGCGGCCCCCCTCTGTCCCGGGGAATATGCAGCTCCGTGAACTACCCCCTGTCCGGGATAGATAATGGGTATCCTCACCCACTGACCGAGGTGTCCCGCTCTTGCCAGGGACTCGATCTCATCCTTCAGCTGAAGGCACTCATTCGTGGTGTGCCCCACGTCCCCGTGAAACTCACACCTCTTATTGGAGTCTCGCGGACGCCTTCCTCCGTGAGACACTTTCGGGGGCTTCCTGTAGTTGACCATATTACAGGTCGCCCGATAGACATTCTCTCGCGAGTCTATCAAACTGGTATATTCCGTGAACTTGGGCTCATAGTCCTTTCGGGGTTTCTTTGAATGGTCTCCCCGGTTGGAGTTTCTTCCGCTTCGTTTGCTCCGCGATTGGCTCAAATTTCGTTCTGGGGCTTCCGCTTGCGGCTGCGGCATGCCAGGAGCGATACTACATCCGGTTTGTACTGCTCCGTACCCAGGGAAATGGGTTTGACTCGGCGTCTGAGCAGACGCGGAAGGCCCATACACACTTGGAGTGAATCGGGCTCCTGGAAACGTGAGGGCTGGTGCGGGAGCTTGCGAAGCAAAGCTCGGCGCAGTCACGGAAGGGGTTGGAGCCGGGGGAACTCCAAAGGCCTGCTGGTAGGCATCCTCAAGGTTGATGATTCCCTGAGCTTTTGACATGAATTCGGACAGTGTTTCTGCCCGTCTCCTTTGCATTTCCCCCCATAGCAGGGAGCCGACAGTAAGGCCCGATTGAAGGGCGATCAGCTTCATGTCATCGCTGACCTTGGTTTTTGCAGCAGCTTCCATCATTCTCTGAATGAAAGCTTTGAGGTTCTCAGTGGGTTGCTGCTTGATGTTGGTTAAGGAACCAACCTCCATGTCGTGGTCGCGGGCAGCAATAAACTGCCTCCTAAACACGGACTGTAGCTCCTTCCAACTGTGGATTGATCCGGGAGCTAATCTTTTCCACCAGTCCTCCGCGGACTTGGTAAGGGTGAGTGAGAAGCACATGCATTTGGCGTCCTCACTGACACGCGCCACTTGCATCATTTTATTGTATTTAGCTAGGTGGGTACGCGGGTCTGTCCTCCCATCATATAATTCTATGTGAGGCATTTTGAAGTTATCCGGGAGGGATGTTTCCGCGATCCTCCTAATACATGGTTCCGGGTCTTCCTCCTCAGAATCTGACAGGGCCCCACTTTGCTTCCGGACCAGCTTGGTCAAGGCAGCAATCTGTTCCTCGAGCCTTTTCGTATCACTTTCCGGGAGGTCACGTCCCCGGAGCTTGTCATTAATATGATTTCGGAGGTCATCTCCGCGAGGCCGGGCCTTTTCCCCTTTGGCCTTTTCATACTTGGCCTCCAACCTTCTTCTTAGGTCCACCGTGGACCAGCTATCTTCGGAGTGCGAGTCCGCAGCCCGACCGTCCTGATTGACGGAATCACTGGGGCGGTTGTTCCTTCCCCTAGGCCTGGGTGCCTTAGCACCAGGCCCTTTAGGCACAGAGTGCCCCCTTGGGGCTGAAGGACGTCTGGGCTTAGGAGCGCCAGAGACCTTCTGCGCGCGGGGGGGGCAGTCGGCCTGGTGATTCACGCCTTTAGGAGGTGCAGGGGCGTCAGCGCGCACAGGCTCTCCAACTTTTTCTTTGCCCTTGTTAGGGGCGGCTTTGGATGGTCCATCAGCGGCTGGATCCGGCATGGGGGCATCAGCACCACCTAGAACAGAGGCATCCTCGTCCGAGTCGCCTAGATCTCCGAACTTACTTTGGAGGCGTTCCATCATGCGTTGCATTCTTTCGGAGACGCGCTCCTGCTCAGCAAGCTTGGCCTTAGCGGCCACCAGTTCTTCGGCTACTTGGACCAGTTCTGGGTCCTTCTCATAGTAGCAGCCGTCCTTGTAATAACCGTCTTGGACATACTCTTCTTCGTCTTCTAAGTATGTTGTATCTTCGGTACTGACCTGATCCTGGCGGGATGTCGGGTCTTCACCTTGGTAGTCTAAGGGTTCGCTTTGCACCACATCTTCCATCACGGTATCGGGGTTGACCGTAGCATTTTTGTCAACAGCGGATTTTCTCGTAGTCACCATCTCTTTAGCACGAAGTGAATACAAAAAACGTACACAGAAAAAGAGCTGACTAACAACTTCCTACAGCTCTCAATGAAAGCACCAAAATGTTTACCGAGTTTTTCGGAAACGAATAACTAACAGAATAATAAAAAGATAAGAACTGTAGAAATACTGAAATGTAACTAAACAAGCAGTGTTTTTACGTGGTTCAGGCGTTAACAAGCCCTAGTCCACGAGTCGATGTTATTATACTTGGAAAAGATTACAGTAAGATGGCTGGTGCATAAGAACTTCACACACTCACAATGTTTCTCTCGGGTTCTCTTGAAGAAGATGAAGCTAGAGAGATTTTGGTAGAGTTTTTGCTATATGATTTGTTCGTCCCTCTTCTTGTAAAATGAAGGGGTCTTTATAGCTAGGGTTTTGGATTAGGGTTTTTCTCTACGTACATGAGTCTTAATTACACCAGCCATAAATAGGGATACAATTACTGTAGTAGCATGGCTACAAGACTCTATGTGGGTATATTTACGTGAAAGTATGGGGAACACACAAAGTCAGCCGTCTTTTCCAAGTTGTCAGCGGAACAGTAGGCGAAAAGGTACCCTCAGGCGTGCTGGGATGTGTGCGGCTTTGACCTGACGGGCGTGTCAGGCGGGATCCTGTGTCAGGCGGATATCATTCCAAATATGCCTCCTCCAGGACTCGACCGTTTGGCTTTGTTCCGTGCGAGGCACGGAACTGCTTCCGCGGAGACCACTCGAAGAGCTTCTCCTGGAAGGAGCTTCCCCGAAGGATACCCCTTCGGGAGTCCGGGAGAGTTGACGAGTTTCCGTATTGTGTTTGCTTGGAAGAGTAATCCGGACACCAAGCGGGAGAGGTGAAGCCTTTCTGTATATCCGCGAGCTCTGGTCACCTATCGTGAAAGACATCGATAATTCTGCTTCCCCGAGGCCATCAATCTAAACGCTATCCGGAAATCTGGATAACACTAAGCATTAGGTAAGTATGACCATATCTTGAGTAATCGTCAATAAAAGTGACAAAATACTCATACCCACCTCTTTCTTGTACATTGATTGGACCACAGACATCAATTTATACAAGCTCCAAAGGTTCCTTGGCTCTACTACCTTTCTCAGAGAAAGGACGTTTGGTCATTTTACCTTCTGGACAAGATTCATAAACCGGAAGAGTTCCAACTCTTAGTTCTCTCAAAGGTTCATCTTTTGTTAGCCAATTTATCCTATCTAGACCTATATGACCAAGTCTAAGATGCCAAATATATGTGTCATCCTCGTTTGAAACTTTTTGTCTTCTATTACCTTGCAGTTTTGCTACATTAAATAATTCTGAATTGTTGAGCGTTCGTTCATTTAGTTTGAGCATATACACTCTGTTATTATGTTTTGCTTGACATTTTTTGAAACCATTCTTTGAAATAAAAATCCCATTATTACGAAAATAAATATAAAAAAATTATTCATGCAACATAGATAAAGAAACTAAGTTTCTAGAAAATCTAGGAATAAAATAAACATTGTTCAAAACTAAGTAATTTTTCCCAAAAATTAAATGGATTGTTCCATTTGCTCTTGCTGAAACGAGTGCTCCACTTCCAACTTGTAACGACCCAAATTCGCTAATAAGGCTTAAGGGCCTTGATTAGCGTGCCAGGAGGGCATGATGGGATTTATGTGTGACTTTGATGAGTTAAATGCATGATTATGATTTAAAGCATGTTATATGACTATTTGTTTATCTGAGATGCATGACTATGTATATTAGTATGCATGTAGGCCCGGATCGTGTTAGAAGGGCATAACTGTAATTTTGGCCATGTTGGGCATAACTGCATTGATATGTGATAATTGTATTATGTGAATTGTACCACGTGTGTGTGGTGTTATTATTGTGATGCACGTGCCGAGATGGTCCTAGAGAGCTAGTTTACTCAAAAGTCACAACGGGATTTTATACCCGACTCGGGAGGAGCCTAGGGGTACCTTGGGAAATGTTATGGTTAAATTGAGATTTAGCGGGTAATGGTTATTGGTGATTGAGTAACCTGGGTAACCATTAGTTACTGCTGTGAGTAACAAGTTTAGTTGGAAAATGGTAGAATTGAAATATAAGTGGAAAGACTAGAGTGCCCTTGAGGTTTAGTTAGCAAAGGGTTTTGATGAAGGGGTAAAATGGTCATTTGGCATGGGGTTTAGACAAATTGCAGCTGGGTTATATGGGGTACTCGGTTTAGGCTTGTCATTGTTTGGTTTTGTTAAAAATAAAGAGAAGAAAAACTAGAAGAAGAAAAGTTAGGGCAAGAAGAGGAAGAAGAGAAGAAGGGAGCTGAAACTTGAAGGATTTAGGGGGAGAATCAAGGAAGCTTAAAGGTTGAATTCTCTCTTGAGGTAAGGATTTTATGCAATCTTTAGGTTTGTTTCTATTTTTGATTTGAGGAATTTAAATGCATGAGTTAAGTTTTAAGTTTTGTTTGAGTTTGCTGAAATTAGAAAGCAAAGGGTGGATTTTGAGTGTGATTATGTTTTGATCTTGATGCTAGTGTTTATGGGTTGTTGGGTGGTTCATTTGAGGTTTTTGAATTGATTTCGGGGCTTGGGTACCTGCTTGGGATGATTTGGGAGTGTTTTGGATGATGAAATGCAGAGGAAAAAACCCAGTTTTTCTGGGTTCGCGAAGGAGCGCCGCGGCCCTATTCTTGGGCGCCGCGGCGCGAGGCTGTTTGCAGTCAGGGAGCTCTCTGACTTCTCTGGGCGCCGCGGCCCTTGCGGGTAGCGCCGCGGCGCTACGCCTTTTTCAGGATGAGAAATTTCGCAATTTTGAGCCTTTGCTCCGGGGGTTCGGGGGAGGTTTCCAATGAATTGTTTTAGGAATTTGGGAGTCCCGAGAGTGTGGGATTGGTCCCGGGAAGTGGTTTTGAATTGATTAGTATTAAAGGATGTTTTATGTGTGTTGTGACTAGGCTATTGGAGAGGCTCGTGCTAGAGGACCGTGCTCGTGACTTTGGTGCATTGTGAAGCTCGGGATGCAGGTAAGAAAACTATAACACCCGTAGGATAGGGCATGGGCCCATAGTGTGATTGCGGGGCACGACCCTATATTTTGCATGATGAGATGATTGCAGGGCACGGCCCTATATTTTGCATTACATGTTAGGGTGTAGACTTAAATGAATTGATATTTGTTTGAATGTTGTTTGAATCATACTATATGTGGTTATAGTGGAATGATACGGCGCGGAGCCGAGAACGGCAATGGAGCCGAGGACGGCGAAAGGCCGAGAACGGCAGTGGGGCCGGTAGTAACACTTAGCACATGGGATGCTTATGGTCAGGGTAGGACCCAGTGGATACGTGTGATATCCTTACGGTGAGGACCGAGACCCCAGGCTTTGGTAAGGCTTCTGGGGCGGCATGGCCGTGTTTGCTTAGTCTAATGGTTGACTTGTTTATCTGTGGACTATCTGATATGATTAACTGTATATTTTGCATATGTTATGAACTGCATGAGTTTTCTTGCTGGGCTTCGGCTCACGGGTGCTCTGTGTTGCAGGTAAGGGCAAAGACTGAGTCAACCAACCATGAGTACGGAGAGCGTGAAGCGACGCGTACATGTTTGGCCTGCCCGACTGCTTTGGTTGGGGGTTTATACGAGAAATGGCTGTAATAACCTATGATTTTTATAACTAGTCAACTGTAAACATATTTTAAGATGTAAATAGTTTTCAAACCTTATTTTGGGATCCCAAATGTTTAATACTGGAAGTTTTAATGAAACGACGCATTTTCAAAGATTACAGCCTTAACTTTTTTATTAGTCACACTTTTGTTTTAAAAACCTCGGTTAGCGAGTTCATTGCACTGTTTTGTCTTAAAACTCACTTGGTAACGGCTCTAAGGTAGTAGGGCGTTACACAACTTGTATGGTCACCTCGCCATCTGCCAGCTCCCTTGATGACTCAAGTATCTACATGGAAGAACAAACATGGCTAGTGGCTCCTGAATCTAAAACCCAGGATGACATATCAACTTCCATTACACAAGCTTCAAGTACAAGTAAATCATATTTACCTTTCTTTTTTAACTCAGAGAGATACTTCTTGCAGTTTCTCTTCCAATGACCTTCAACTCCACAGTGGAAACATTTTCCTTTTGGTTCTTTCTTCTTGGAGTTGTTGTCAATTTTGTTCTCCTTGGCTTTTGGTGCCTTCTTGCCTTTATTGGATTTTTTTCCCTTTCCCTTGTCCTTATTATTGTTCTTCTTTCTCTTCTTAGATTTCTCCTCAGAGTTTGAAGATTTCTTCTCTACCACATTTGCTTCAGTCTCTGTAGTAATGTATTTGTTAAGAGACTCAAATGTTTGTAGTTCATTCAACAGCTGGGTCATGTTGAATTCCAACTTATTCATAATATAGTTGGTGGTGAATGCTAAAAAGGCAGGAGTGAGCGATTCCAGTATGATACTTACTTGTGTACGCTCATCAATGATGGCCCCATGTATTTCTGCTTCATCCATCATATTAATCATGTGTAACACATGTTCACATACAGAAACACCATTCTTCATCTTAGTAGTCAAGTAGGTTCTAGTAGCCTCATGTCTACTTTGATCAGATTGCTACCTAAACATGGCCTGCATAGAATCCATTATCTCAAACGCAGTTTCCATGGTTTCATGCATTGTTCCCAGAACACCATTCATGCTCACAAGCATGTAACACTTTCCCTTATTATTGGATTGAATCCAGGCATCATACTTGTCCCAAACATTCTTCGGGGCAGAGGCAGCGGGCTCCTCAGGACATTCCTCAATCAGGACAAATTTGTGGTTCTCACAGAATAACATAAGATTTAGATTTGATTTTTATCTTATAAAATTATCACTATTAAGTTTTTCAAGTGATAGTAAAGCGGTTATACGATTGCCACCTTTCGACATCACTGAAATAAATAAAAAAACAATAATATTATCAATTGAAAAAATATCAATGTTTTGGAAAGTAAACATAATGCATGAATGCAACAATTAAAACTCATAATTTAACATTTACTTTTCCACGATAAAACTACCCAACAAATAAAGTGTCGCCTTAGGGTCAGTCAAGTTAAATTCAGATTACCTATAAGACAATCTTATATTTATTGAAAATCTTATATTTATAATTTAAAACTTAAATTAACTCTTTATTTTCTCTTTTAAATATAAAGTACCGCTGGTTTGGTCAAGATGCAATTATCCACCGCAAAAGCTTAATTGCATCTTTGTAAGTGTAACCCATTATTCTAGAATTCATGAATTAACTTAGAGAGTTTCGCTTTAGGGTCGGTCAAGCCTAAAATACTTCACTCTATCCTATCTTCATAAGAAGCCAACCTTGGTATTGATATGTCTAGAAACCTTCCATAGGGGGACGGAAACAAAGCCGCCTCGAGGCCCTATTCATATCTCACGGTATTGTACTAATAATGGAGATCATAGGCCACATTGAGATGTTCACCTTCTCCCACTTACTATTTAAAATTAAATGTGTTTTATTAAACTAATCGATTAATTCAAAATTAATTACTAGTTTATTAATAATCCGATGAATGTAATTAAATACAAAAATCATAATTATAAAAGACTCTGTTTCTATAATTAATGTGATCTAAATAATTACCCATTACATTCATCTAACTTTACTAAAACATTTTTTACATAAAGTTGGTTATCTTAAAGGCCTATAAAAAACTATTGCATTTATTATGGTATACTCAATAGTTTACATGCAATTGATTTCACCAAAAATAATTCATATAAACAAATTGGACATCCTAGATAATCATGTTTCTAAAAGATGCATGATTAATGAGAAACTATGTGGGGTTTCATGAATGACATGTAATTGACTAATGCATGATTGTGTTATCAACCAAACATCATGAACATTTACTTAAATAAATACAATAAATAAATAAACAATAAATGATGAACCGAGTACTAATGGGTATTTCTAAGATTTACAACCCTTTGAAAAAATTAGAAATAAAATTGCAATCTAAGCCTATATTGCTTTCAAGACTCTCCAAGAAATCTCCTCCTCTGCTTTAGGCTTTATTGGTAATCTTTAGGAACTTTATTTTGCCCAACTTATTAATTAGAAACATATTTTCTAATTAAATAACCATTTTTGTCAACTTTTTAATTTAGTTGAGTTTAAAAAATTAAAGATCAAATTCAAATAATTATTTAAACTTAAGATATTAAAATATCTTAACCAACTAAAAGATATTTTATTTTCTAATAAAATAAAATAAGATAATTAAACTTTTAAATTCAAATAATTTTAAAAACAATTAAATAAAAGATATTTTATAAAAACTTAGGAATTAGGGTTTTGGGCACCAATAGGGCCAACGGCACAAGGAGCTAAGGGCTTGGGTGGGTAGCAGGCTGGTGTGCAAGGGCTCGGCCAGGCGCGTGACGCACAAGGAGGCAGGCAAGTGCACGTGCGCATGGGCACTGGGTGCACGCTGGGAGCCATGGGGCTGCACGCAAGGAACCATGGGGCAGCATGCAAGGAGCCGTGGGGCTGGGGTGCGTCTAGTGCGCGCGGCAGCAGGTGGAGACTCGGGGCCTGGGTGCGCGTGCGAGTGAGGCAGCCACGAGGCTGGTGCGTGCGACTGGAAGAGGCTCGGGTCGTGTGCCTCTTTGATGCATGGCTCGGGTCCTCTTGTTTTCTTTGTGTACAGATTTTTCAATTTAAATTTCATGAAATAAAATTACAAAAATTCCTATACACTTTATGGCTTACACAAGATCTAGAAAAACAATTAAATTCCTAACCAATAGCACCATATAATTAACGATCCATCATTCAACCATACATTCAAAGAACATATCCATCCATTCAATATACATATCAACATACATATAACAAATGCAAGAAACCCACACAATATTTAATATATATATGTATAGACTACTCTTGTACCAATTGTTGGTATTAAATGATCAAATCAAAGGTACACAACGAAATATATGGACCCATTTTAATAAATATTAATACCAGTCACGATCATATACATATATAAATATTAAATCACATACAAATAGATCATGGATTACCTCTTGTAGCCTATCAAGTGTGCTTGAGTGTTTTTGTATAAATCAATGATCTTCCTATCCAGTGTTCTGAGATCTCATACCCTGATCTTCTAAACCAATCCTCAAAAAAACAAGGACTTGTGTGGGCACATAGGATTCAAAAGGTTGATTTATGTGACTCCCTGGATGTACTTAACACATCAGATCTAGAGAGTTTTGACAAAGAGAAGGTTTAGAATAGTTTTCAGGTTTAGAGAAAACTATCGCTTTTGAGAGAGAGAGTATGATTAACATCCTTCATTATTTTTTTAATATCACGTATATCAGGTTTATAAAGATATTTAATCTAATTAAATAATCTTTATTTAATTAAAATATAATTCAAATTAAAATTGATTAGATATTTTCATTTAATTATCTATTTAAATCATATTAAAAAATAATAATTAAATAACTAATTAAGCAAATTTATTTTAAATTCAAAATTCAACTCCCATGGATAAAAACCTTGATGCTAGGTGCCACACACTGTATTGTACAGTGTGTGTCACCCAGTGATAAACGAGTTTTAGGCTCATATATGGTCTAGTTTTTAGGGTGTTTTTCGTTAGTTTAGGATTATTTTATTTCGGAATTATGTTCGTTTGTTCATGTTTCAGGGTTTCCATGGTAAATTGATAAAAAGAGTGAAAAGGAGTGAAAGTGGAACAAAATTAGGTTTTTCGGGATTGATATGTGCAATTTTGGGTGTTGTTAATAGCGTTGTAGTGGTATCAAGGGAGCGCCGTAGCGCTAGGAAGGACCTTGACGCAAGATTGATTCTGGAATTAGCGCCACAACACTACAAATGCAGCGCCACAGCGCTATCACGAACAGCCAAGCACAACGCTACAACAAGAGCGCTAAAATGCAAGTAAACAAATTCTTCATGTGTTTTGGCTCTGACTTTAGTGTTACAACGCTACAAATACGGAGCTACAACGCTAGTGATGCGCTTTTAAGATTTTAAACCACTTTTGGAAGGGCAATCTGGTCTTTTTACTTGGGAACCTTGGAAGACTATTTAAAGAGCATTATTATGCGATTATGGGAGGACTCTAAGTTTTAAAAACCCTAGATAAAAAGAGGCTGCTGTAATTATTTTTCTTTGTTTTTCATCTGAATTCTTAGGTTAATTTTATGAACAATTATTTGCAGTTTATTTTCATCATGGTATTTATGAACTAATTTCTTCTATCTAGGAATTAATGTAGTCACTCGAATTTCTATTTAAATTTATTATGATATTCTATTGATACTTTTTCTCTATTCTAATCTATATGATGTTTGTTTAATGCTAGTAAATACTTGATCACTATTTACTTGATTTAATGATTTTTATTCAAAATTCGAAAGATGAGAATTGAATATGCTATCATTGTTATAGACATAGGGTGCATATTGGACGAAAGTACATGTATGACTTGTGTAGTAATTAGGTTTCCATGGTTAGTGCCTTCTATATGTTCAAGTTTATCACAGAAAATGTAGAAAACCTGCATATAGATTGAGATCTTATATCTTGAAAAAGAATAGGAATCGATTATATTAACCTGCTATTAGAATAGAAAGAAGAGATTTAGAATTGATTATTAAAGTTAATAGAATGAACAGTTGATAAAATTAATTCCTAGGATTTTTATTATTAATTTTTAAGTAGTGATTCATTATTTTGTTTCCAATTCTTTAATTTTGGTTCGTAGTTTATAATATTTCTTTTATTTTTAATTGTTCACTTAAATTTTAATTAACCAAATAGAATTTGAAAATCAATTAGTGGTACTTGGGAGATAGTCTCTGTGGGACGATATCCGTTCTTCCAGAATTTACTACTTGACACGACTACGTATACTTGCGTACAGAAAATTCAGATCACCCAGTCCTATTAGGGTTGCCCTAATTTTCTGATATGTTTATTTAATAAAACTTTAAGACAAGATATTTATTCGAACATAAATATCTATTAATTTAAAATTAATTTTATCTTAAAATATCAGTTTTAAATTAAATAAATAAATATCATATTATAAATAAGATATTTATTATTTTCTTTTTTTATTAATCCAAACAAGATTAATATTAATTTTAACATATAATTTTTCAAAATAAAAACTATATAGTAAAATAATTAATTAATTCACAATTAATCAATTACCATAATTATCAAATAATTATTTCCCTACCCTGAAAATTAATTCATTCGCAATTTAGTCATTTCTCTTAACAAATCTTTTTTTTGACATCCTTACCCTTGACAGTGTAGGACAGAGGTGATATGGGGACCATGGACCTATAATACGAAGCTCCAATAAATTAGATTATTAATTAAACTCTTTAATCTAATAATCTTATTTATTAATTCCATGATTATTCCACTATAAATATGGAATTTCACTCTAATTATTTATAGAATTATATTTATAGAGTATTCTCTAGTAGTCCATTGATATAATCAATATATGTGGTTCTGTCCTCCATTATTGGTTCGTTAATTAGAGCTGGTCAAAAATATTTTTTTACCCTTCTAATTACCTCTTTGTTGACCCTGATTTTGGGCAACTGACACGGAGTCAAAATACGCGTGACATGGATGAATGCGTTGAAAAGAACGTAATAGCGAAAATAATAAGAACACGATATTTTATAGTGGTTCGGCCCCAGGATCTGGTAATAACCTACGTCCACTTAGATTGCTATTGATGTGGGATTCAAAGGAGTGATCAAAGAACTAGGGTTTAATGAGTTTCACTAACCTCTGAAGAACAATACAATATGATTGATATGATCACTCTAAACTCTAGCGATTTAGAAGTCAGAAAAAAAGAAAAAGATCCGATCCCCTTCCCTGAGCCCTCTTCTTCTATTTATAAGCTCAGGGAAGATTTACATTGATTTGTTACAGATATTATTTCCTAAATAATCGGATACTCAGGAAATCATGGGAGAGAATTTCGGATTCCATCATAACTGCCTAAGATTTCCTCTGCGTGTTTCGTGACTACGACCAGACTGGTCGTATGAAGAGATCGATCGCATAATGCCGAATACCTTCCTGGTCGATAGTCGAACACAGGTTTTGCCAGGTGTCAGCCACGTGCAATTAATTCCTGCCATGTCATTCACTTCTGATTTTTGGGATAACATTTGCCCCCCAAGTTTGTTTAGTGCGACCAGTCATAAAGAAACTTAAGGGAACAACCGTTCATCTTCCCACGTCTGTCAGAATCCCCATGCATTTTTTAAAACTGTGTCATAATTATGTCTAATCAAGCCTTTTCGGTTTCCAGAAAGGCAATCTGACGGCTTGTTCACTTCCCCACGTTTCGAAAGTGGGAAGTGATGATTACCGACTTTTGGCTGTCCCTTCGATCTCTATAAGTAGGCCTTTCTTCTCCTTCAAGAAATATTTACCCGTCAACTTTGCTAAAATCTTCAAGAACTCGCGCCTGTGTTCAGAGCTTCGAAAACCAGTCCGACGTCGTGCCGCAGGTCTTCCGCCTCAAGTTTTCATTTTCTTCCGAATCTCCTCGTTCTCTCAGGTAAGGATTCCATCCTTTAAGCTCTGTACTACGCCATGCATGCTATTTTTGTGCTCTGATATGTCTGCGTTCTTGAATAGGGTTTTTAGGGTTTTTGGTATAAATCGCCTAATATTCTGTAGAAGTGCATCTTTATACCTTGTATGGGTTAGATCAGTACTTTGATAGATAGAGTTTTTGATTTGGGACGTTAGGTTGTCGAAAGGTTCAACCTTTAAGCTAGATGAAAAAACTGAAATTTTTTCCTGCCCTTTAGGAGTTGAAAAAAGTTCTTTTCAGAAAACGTTCTTCTTCCCCCCTTTTTTTTTATTTGCCCACGTTGAAGTTAGTGTAGGATTAGGATGCTGCTGGCTATTTAGGCACGAGCAACGTTATCCCAGCTTCCCCACACTACTTCGCGGATTGTGTCTTATCTCCTCCATTTTCTGTTTGCAGTTCATATGCAAGACCCTTGGGGGGGGAGAAAGACCTATCGAAGACGAACTCTTAGCCCAGCTGCTCGAAGGCGAAGAGAATCCATCCACGTTGATTCCATAAATTCCATTCTCACGTTCTAACCCAAATCCTCCACCAGCTCCTACCCAGAACAAAAACCAAGGCCAGAAAAAGACGCAACCCTTCTCCAAGTCAGCCTCTTGCTGATGCCCCCTCGACCAGTGGTCGAGGAGAATTCCCTCCTGAGACTGAAGTTCAGGCACGTGCCCGTCCTCGTCATGCCGACCAGCCGGCTGTCGAGTGGCACGTGGTATCTCCGAGCACGGTGACCATTCGCATGGTCTCCAATTATTTAAATAAGTACAATCTGACGGGGGTGACCCTAGTCAGACCTTCCATCGACCAGCGAGCCAACCTGCCAGGGGGGGATTATAGCGCCTAGTCGAGATACCATATCGAGGCTGGTGCCACCTTGCCTCTGCATTCATTTTTCCAAGGGGTGGCTAACTACTTCGGGGTGGCCCCTTTTCAGATTACCCTTAACGGATATAGGATGCTGATCGCACTCTATATCCTTTACAAACTCAAGAAATGGCCAGCCCCCTCTCCTCATGAGGTCAATTATCTATTTGACCTTAAGTCCAACCGCAACCAGGACGGTACGGGGTTCTTCCATTTCTGCCATCAGGAGACCGGACGCACGTTTCTGTTCGAGACCACCCATATCTCCAATGTGGGGAAGTATCATCTAGAATACTTTCTCACAACTGACATTGCTGCGGACAACCTGGCATTCACACGAGGAGGTAAGGGGAATAACGAGCCTTAAACCAGTAGTTCTTTCCCTTTAAATTTTTTCTTGTCATAATACTCTACTGTTCCGCTGTACTCCAGGTCCATGGTTGCGCCCAACCCCAAATCCAGAAATGGTGTCGAAGGCAACATTCTTAGCCAGTATGTCCAATCCTGCTAAGAATGTGAAAAACTTGATCACTGAGGCTAACCTTAGGCTGGCTGGCCTTAAGGGCTCCCTTCCTGCAACCAGCGAACCTGCGGCGGGTGGTGTCCATGCTGGCGTGGGACGCGGGCAGGGTCCCGAGCAGCAACCTCAGTCACCTCCTCCTAGGAGGAGGCCAACTGGGGTTACAATCAGGGAACCTGCTGCTCCCCACCGAGCAGCAGATCCGTCGGTCCCCAAGGGCAAGGGGAAACAAAAGGCTGCTGAGCCTGCCGAACAGTCTGACGACTCGTCAGATGTATACGGTACACCATTCTCGTTTTTAAATAACTTGCCCATTCCCATCCACCTATTTGATGGGGACGGCAACTTTAGGAACACTCCTTCTTTAAATTCTGATTTCTTCCAGGAACTAGGTAGTTCAGTATATAATGTTCCGACTAGTAGGTGTAGCTCGGGTACCTTACTTTTGCATCTCTTATACTCTAACCTTTGTTTCTCTGTGAACCTTTAATCTCATCATTTGAAATGTCATTCTTTGTGCAGGCATGGACCCCGGAGACTTCTTTGCACACTACCAAGCTGCTGCCGAAGCTTCTGTCCCGAAGAAGGACAACAAAAGAGCTCGTGGGGAAAGTAGCAAGACCCCTTCGAAGAAGGCCCGAATAGAAGATGCTCCCACCGATGCCCCCTCCAAAGAGAACTTAACACATTCGCCTGCCCCGAGCAGCAAACTCCCATTCCTGCCTATCCTCGGTCTTCCTCAAAGGCCGTAAACAAAGAGACCACGGACCACTTGTCTGAAGGCTCCCTGCCCAGCCACATAGTTGGCATGGCCAGGGAGAGATTATATCGGCTCTCCAAGCATAAGCGCTCCCAGGTTGCCATCACTGACACTGCCACGATGGATATTAACGAAATCATTAACAGAGGGCTGAACGAGATAGGCAGTGTAAGTCGTCTTTCGCTGCTTTGTCATTTATGCTAAACTTCCTTTCTTAACTCATTTTTTCTTCAGGTATTTTTGTCCTTGACTGCTAGCTGGCGCCGAGATGGGGCGATGGTCTCTCGAGAGAGGAAATTTGACTCCAGGCTTGCCCAGGCTACGCAAGCGCTTGAGGATGAGAAGACCAAGCTGCTCGAGGAGAACAAGGAGCTGGCTAAGCTGAACGAGCAGCTATGCGAGGACCAATCCACTCTTACCCGAGAGCTTCAGGAGAGTGAAGCGGCCCGGAACAAAGCCATTGATGGGCGGCACAAATGGAAGGAGAACTGCAAACTCAACACCCAAGAGTGCAAGCAGGTCACACTCGATCTGACCGCCAGCAGGGATGAGGTAAAGAAGCTTAAGGAACGGGTGCGCGAGCTCAAGGAGGACAGAGTTAAAACTATGAAGAAGTATAAGGAAGCCACCTTCCTCTGCTTCTACGACTTCTGGAAGCACAATCAGGAGGCGGACATTAGCTATCTCTCCGAGCAGTTGCAAGAGACGCTGATGACGTAGTGTGTTGATTGGCTGGAGGTAGAAGAGAAAGCCAAGGCCCAAACTCCTGCTGCTGCTACTGTGGCTAAACCTCCGGCTGATCAAAATGCTCCTAATCCAGACGACCCTCCTGCCCCCCATCAAAATTAATATTTATTTATTTTTTTTCGGTTTATGGCCCACGGGTCTTTTTGTAAAGACAATCTTTTTTATTTTATTGCTGCGAGGGCAACTCTTTTGCTTATGCTTGAACAATTACATCCGAGCAGTACTGCTCGCAGTGTAAATGTTTTTATCCCTTTTAATTTCATACTTACATCCAAGCACTAATGCTCGTGGTGTAAACGTTTGCCTCTGATATTATAATCTTTTATTATAATACCTGTTCACATGACCGAACTTAGCATAGTACTTTGGTTTGATTGTTTCAAAATATTATTGAAAAATGCTCTAAGTACCGAAGCATGCTTTCACTTATTTTGTTCATGTGTTTACGTACCTCATGTTGGTACGCTTTGCTATCGATGTACCTTATATGCCCCCCAAGTGATCGAGGAGCTTTAGGCCCTTGGTCACTTGCCTTGACCATGACCTGTGCGAACATTACTGCTCGTTGCAAAATTTAACACGTAATTTAGCAAAACAACACACGTAATGAACAAATAATTGTAAAAATAAATTTACAAAAGTTGGCAAGAATGACTGGCTGCGCACAGTCCCTTATAATCTCGTATTAAAAATGGACTAAACATGTCTTTACGAGTGATCTTAAAAAAGATCTTACATTTATAAGTGATTAACCATACAACGTGGCTAACCCTTTTTGCAAAACTTGTAAAAATTAGAATTTAATACAAGCCAGTCCTTTAAAAAGGATTGTTCACTGATAATACTTGCGCAGGTGTTTTCCATTCCAATAACGTGGAACGAGATCTCCGTTTAGGCGTGCAAGTTTGTAAGTGCCTGGATGAAGAACTTCTTCAATCTGGTAAGGTCCTTCCCAATTAGGTCCGAGTACTCCAGCAGTGGGGTTGCAGGTATTCAAGAAAACTCGTCGTAGCACCAAGTCACCGACGTTGAATTTTCTTTCTTTTACTTTTGAGTTAAAGTACCGGGCGACCTTTTGCTGGTTCACAGCAACTCAGAGTTGGGCTTTCTCCCGTATCTCGTCAATTAAGTCTAGGGACTCAATCATCAGTTGGCCGTTCTGGTCCTGGTCGTATGTTAAGCGTCGGTGTGAGGGGGGATCTAACTCGACAGGTAACATAGCCTCATAACCGTAGGCTAAGGAAAATGGGGTATGACCTGTCGCTGTTCGGTGAGATGTTCTATACGACCAGAGGACTTCAGGTAGCTGTTCTGGCCATGCTCCTTTGGCGTCTTCAAGCCTCTTCTTCAGGGTGTCCTTAAGGGTTTTATTCACGGCCTCTACTTGCTCGTTTGCTTGTGGATGCGCAACTGAAGAAAAGCTTTTGATAATCCCGTGCCTTTCGCAGAAGTCGGTGAATAAGTCGCTGTCAAACTGGGTTCCGTTGTCTGAAACGATCTTTCGGGGCAAACCATACCGGCAAACAATGTTCTTGATGACGAAGTCAAGAACTTTCTTAGTCGTTATGGTAGTGAGTGGTTCAGCCTCGGCCCATTTTGTTAAGTAATCAACTGCCACGACTGCGTACTTTACTCCGCCTTTTCCCGTTGGCAGGGATCCAATCAAATATATCCCCCATACTGCGAAAGGCCATGGACTATGCATCTGTTTCAACTCGTTTGGAGCTGCTCGTGGAATTTTGGAGAACCTTTGACATTTATCGCATCTTTGTACAAATTCCATCGAATCCTCATTCATAGTTGGCCAAACGTAGCCTTGCCTTAGAATCTTTTTTTCCAAACTCTGCCCCCCAGCGTGATCTCCACAGAATCCTTCTTGCACCTCGTTCATTAGTTCCTTAGCTTTTCCTGGTGTAACGCACCTGAGAAGTGGCATGGAATATCCTCTTCGGTACATAACACCATCGACCGGTATGTATCTAGCAGCTTGCCTTTGCAGAGTTCTGGCCTTGTTTCTATCTGTTGGTAGTATACCTTTTGTCAGATACTCCAAGTAAGGTGCCATCCATGTATTCTCCATTCGAATTTCCATACTAGCTTCAATTGCTCGTATGCTTGGCTCACTCAGTCTTTCTACTGGCACAATGTTCAAGGTGTCAGCATCTTTCTTGCTTGCGAGTTTTGCTAAGGCGTCTGCGTTTGAATGCTGATCCCACGGTATTTGCTAGAGGGTATACTTCTTGAACTGGGCTAGCAGGTCTTTTGTTTTATTCAAGTAGGCCACCATTTTTAGGCCTCGCGTTTGATATTCCCCTAGAACTTGGTTCACTACCAGCTGTGAACCACTATAAATATCAAGCGTCTTTAAGCCCATGTCTTTGGCCATTCTCAATCCAGCGAGGAGTGAAATCGATGCCCTTCGGGTGTTATCAATATCACTCCCGCTCCTGCGTGGGATTCGTTGGACGACCCATCCATGAATAACTTCCACGAAGGAGTTTCATCTTGAGGCTCATGCATGCTAGGCTGCTCGCACCGCTTGCTGTTTGGGAGTTGTCCTTTTACTGCTGCTCGCGGTGAATATGCGATATCGAACTGTCCTAGTTCGACCGCCCATTTTAATAAGTGCCCAGCGGCTTCTGGTTTCTGGAGGACTTTCCGAAGCAGCTGTTCGGTTAAAACTGTGATAGGATGGGCTTGAAAGTAAGGACGTAGTTTCCTTGAGGCCAGGATTAAGCAATATGCTAACCTTTCAATGGGTGGATATCTCAATTCTGCCCCCATCAGCCTCTTGCAAACATAGTAGACCGCTTTTTGTACGCCTTCTTCCTCTCGTACTATTACCGCACTAGCAGCAACTTCAGTGATCGCCAGGTAAATGAACAAAGTTTCTCCTTTGATTGGCTTTGATAAAATGGGAGGCTGTGCTATATGCACCTTTAAGGCTTGAAAAGCTCGCTCACAGTCTCCTGTCCATTCAAACTTCTTATTTCCCCTAAGTAGATTGAAAAAAGGGACGCATTTGTCCGTTGACTTCGAAATAAATATACTTAGGGCTGCGATTCTCCCGGTTAAACTTTGTACATCTTTGATCTTCTCTGGAGATTTCATGTCGATCAGGGCTTTTATCTTGTCGGGGTTCGCCTCGATTCCTCTTGAATTTACAATGAACCCCAAAAACTTCCCTAATCCAACTCCGAAGGAACATTTGAGGGGATTTAACTTCATCTGGTATTTGTTCAATACATCAAAACATTCTTGTAAATCCTTCACATGTACTTCTGACTTTTTGGACTTTACCAGCATGTCTTCCACGTATACCTCCATGTGTACTCCGATCAGCTCTTTAAACATGTGGTTGACTAGCCGCTGGTAAGTCGCACCTACGTTTTTCAGTCCGAAGGGCATTACTTTATAACAGTATAAGCCTGTATCGGTCTGAAATCTGGTGTGATCCTCGTCAGGGGGATGCATGCTAATCTGATTGTAGCCCGAATATGCATCCATGAACGAGAGGATCTCGTGTCCTGCAGTAGCATCGACCAACTGGTTGATTCTTGGGAGTGGGAAGCAGTCTTTTGGGCAGGCCTTATTGAGGTTTGTAAAATCCACACAGGTTCGCCATTTGTCGTTAGGCTTGGGAACCAGCACCGGATTGGAGACCCACGATGGATAATACGCTACCCTGATGAACCCATTCTCCTTTAATCTTTCGACTTCTTCTTTTAAGGCACTCGACCGATCTTTATTGAGCAGCCTTCTTTTTTGCTGTAGGGGTGGAAAAGTCTTGTCTATATTCAGGACATGGCTGATAACTGCAGGGTCTATCCCAGCCATGTCTTTGTGCGACCAAGCAAAGACTTCCTGGTTCCTCCGCAAAAATTCTACCAGTGTATGCTTCGTGGTTGGTTCTAGGTTTTTCCCGACCTTCACGACTCTGGTCGGGTCTTTTTCGTCGAGTTGGACCTCTTCCAGGTCCTCGACGGGTCCAACGTTCTCTTTAAAATCCCCAAAGCGAGGATCTAGATCTCTATCCTCACTTTGGGCAACACCCTATTTGGTGACCTCATCACCGGATTGGGCTTGTGTATCGATTGCCATCTGCAACCTATCTGAGGTAGTGCTCTTTGATGTTCCCTTTTTCGCCTTCGTGACTGAGGCGTTGTAGCACTCTCTGGCTTCCCTCTGGTTCCCCAACACGCATCCTACCCCTGCGTCTGTCGGGAACTTCATGGCTAAGTGCCACATGGAGATTACGGCCCGTAGATTAACCAGTATAGGCCTCCCAATGACGGCATTGTACGCCGAAGGACAATCGACTACTACAAAAGTAGCGAGTAATGTCCTGGTAGCAGGCGCTGTACCTGTCGTCACTGGTAGTCTGATCGATCCGGCGGGGGCAAGTCCCTCACCAGAGAGGCCGTATATTGTTTGGTTGCAAGGCTCCAGGTCCTTAACGGACAGTTTAATGCGTTCCAGCGAAGACTTATACAGGATATTCACTGAACTTCCTGTATCGACCAGTACTCTCTTCACCATCATGTTGGCCATTTGGATATCCACGACCAGCAGATCGGAATGTGGGAACCGGACATGCTGGGCATCGCTATCAGAGATGGTTATCTCACCCTCTTCTGATCGAGCCTTTTTTGGTGCGCGGTCCTCCACAGTCATCATCTCGATGTCCTGGTCATGGCGCAGAGTCTGAGTGTATCGTTCCCTGGCCTTTCCGCTATTTCCCGCGAGGTGCGGGCCTCCACAAATGGTTAACAGTGTGCCAGTCACGGGGGTACGCTACAAAGGTGGCGAGCGTTGGCATGTGGGCGCTTGCTCATTGCCACCTGGAGCTTCTTGTTGGGAATTTCCTGAGGCCCGTACGTATCTTCTCAAGTGTCCTTGTCTAATATGGAACTTGATTTCATCCTTCAGCTGGCTGCATTCGTTGGTGTCATGTCTGTAGTCGTTATGATAATGACAGAACATGGTAGTGTCTCTTTTCGAAATATCCTTTCGAATGGGGGCAGGCTTCTTATAAGGCACATTGGAACTCGTGGCCTGATAAACCTCTCCCCGAGACTCAATAAGGGCAGTGTAGTTAGTGAACCGAGGTTCATAACGGTTACCCTTGGCTCATTTATTGTCGGAGGTGGAAGGCTCATTGTTTGGCCGTTTTCCACTATTCTTGCCATTGCTGTTACCATTCCCATTGCCTTTGCCGTTAGATTTGGACCCATTGGCAGCTTTGGCAGGCTCGGCTGCTTTCCTATCCTTGCCAGAAGGCTTTCCATCATCGGCAATGGCATCTTCGAGCTTGATGTAACGATTAGCCCGGTCCAAGAATTCCTGGGTAGTTCTAACCCCATCTTTGTGGAGGCTCTTCCAGAGGGGGGAGCGACGCCTAACCCCTGCGGTTATGGCCAACATTTTTCCTTCGTCCCCCACTATTTTCACTCCAACCGCTGCTCGCACAAAGCGGTGGATGTAGTTTTTCAGCGATTCCCCATCCTGCTGGCGAATTTCAACCAGCTAGTTTGCCTCGGTCGGATGCACACGACCTGCATAGAATTGTCCGTAAAACTCCCTTACGAACATCTCCCAGGAAACTATGCTCGCAGGAGGGAATTTAAAAAACCACTCATGCGCGGCATCAGAAAGTGTTGCAGGGAAGATCCTGCACCGAGCATCTTCGGACACTTTCTGAATGTCCATTTGTATCTTAAACTTATTAACGTAAGATACCGGGTCACCGTACCCATCAAAGTTCGGAAGCGTAGGCATTTTAAACTTGCTAGGAGTCTCTGCCATAGCTATCCTTTGGACGAAAGGAGTGCCTTTCCTCCTGTCGTGGTCGATATGAGATGTTCTTCCCCCGACCAGCTGTTGCACCGCCTGGTTGAGGGCATCTATTGGGGCTTGCATAGCGATAGGAATCACTGTGGCCTCTGTTGCTGGGGGGATGTTCTCGCCATGCCGCTCGCAGCGATCGTTGAGTACATCTCTCAAGTCCTCGTCTCTTCTCCGCTGCTCGCTAGCTCCGAGCCGGTTGAAGACGTTATTCTGCCTAGATTGCCCCCCAGCGTCCCGTCTGCCAGGTTGGTCATCCTGACGTGGCTGATTCCTGTTTCCACCTCTTTCGTCATTCCTCCGACCGGCATTTCCTCTGCCGGAATCGGCCTCATCTTAACCATTGCCATCTCTGAACCGTGATTGGCTATGATGGGATCGACTGTTTCCTTGATTTCCTTCCCGGGCTGAAATGTCCCGAATGTTAGAGGGTGGCCTGCGTTGGTCGTTAGGTACCCGTGCATTATCATGCCATGGGGGACCTCAGACCGCAGAGCCCAACTCTGAGTTCCTCCTGTTACCAGGAGGATGCTATCCTCTGTTTGGAAGGTTTGGCTCGTCGCCCCTATGGCGTCTAGGACTACGAGGCTGATGCTCGATCCTATTTTTCCTCTGATGCGGGGGATTGTTGTGACCAGCTTAGGATGGAGGCTGTGCCTCAGGGTCCAGTGGGACATCGTCATGAGGTACCTAAGGCTGTTTGGGCCTTTGTGGGCTCGAGGGTTGGATATGCGGACTAGGATTGGGACCCCTGTGCGGTGGCCCATTCGCAGGTTGGTCAGGCTGCGAGGCAGTTGCAGCCTGATTCCTGGCTAATTGCAAGGCTGCTTCAAGGGCTGCCATGGCTTCGCCTTGGCGACAATCCATCTCCGCCTGCCTTTCGCTTAACTCCGCGCGCTGCTGTTCAATCTCTTGTTGCTGCCGCACCATGATTTCGACAGCGCTTTCTTGACTGGCCCTCAGATTGGCCAGCTTTTCATGCAACGCCCCCAGAGTACTCTTTAGCGTCGCGTCATCCATTTCTTCCTCCTCAAAGTCCAAATGTGGGTCATCTTCAGCCACACCTGCAGGAGGAGGAGGAGGAGGCGGGTTTGATGGTGCAGCGACGGCCGCCTGTCGAGTTTTCCTTGCAGTTTTCGCCATAGGTTTTTTCAACAGTGATGTATCAAGCTCTCAATGTAAGCACCAGAATGTTGACCCTAATTTTGGGCAACTGACACGGAGTCAAAATACTCTTGACGTGGATGAATGCATTGAAAAGAACGTAATAGCGAAAATAATAAGAACACGATATTTTATAGTGGTTCGGCCCCAGGATCTGGTAATAACCTACATCCACTTAGATTGCTATTGATGTGGGATTCAAAGGAGTGATCAAAGAACAAGGTTTCAATGAGTTTCACTAACCTCTGAAGAACAATACAATATGATTGATATGATCACTCTAAACTCTAGTGATTTAGAAGTCAGAAAAAAAGAAAAAGATCTTATCCCCTTCCCTGAGCCCTCTTCTTCTATTTATAAGCTCAGGGAAGATTTACATTGATTTGTTACAGATATTATTTCCTAAATAATCAGATACTCAGGAAATCATGGGAGAGAATTTTGGATTCCATCGTAACTGCCTAAGATTTCCTCTGCGTATTTCGTGACTACGACCAGACTGGTCGTATGAAGAGACCGATCGCATAATGCCGAATACCTTCCTGGTCGATAGTCGAACACAAATTTTGCCAGGTGTCAGCCACGTGCAATTAATTCCTGCCATGTCATTCACTTCTGATTTTTGGGATAACACTATTGATCCTTAAGTATCATTAATTCACTAGCGAATAATTAATCTATAATATAATTATAGATTTGAGCTCAATAACTATTCAGTTCCAGAATCAACCCTTAAGGGAACCAATATTCGATCCATTAGGAAATCATGGATTCCATTATTGTAATTCATGCTCCCAGCCATCCATGATATTGAATCTCCAAACCAAAAGTCATTAGCCTCATTATTCTAAGAGACCTTAACGAGTGAATCAAAAGATCCAATAAACATAAACAAGAGTTCATGAATCCTCAGGATTTAGACTTATCTACAAATGATTATCTGTTTTGACAAGAATTAAATCTTTACGTCAAACAACAAGTTTATGAAGATAATTAATTATCATCGGTCATGTCATATATAATCTCTATTATATAAAACACCTTTACTAAGATGTCTATCCACATCAGTAATGTGAATCTAGATTACTTGCATCTCATATACTTAGCAAACCGTACTAGTAACCATCCATTAAAGATTCCTTACTTTAATATGTTAGTGACTATTTTATTCATTATATATGATCTTAATTCTCTCATACTAATACAAGATCATATTCTCATGAATGAAGAGGGAATTTTCTTGATATTATTATATAATTAATTCAAACAATAATTATAACATTCAAATATTATATACTTGTACTTTTATTTAAAATCAATAAAATGTCTTTACATGCTTTTAGGGCATTAATCCTAATAATGTGCCCTTCGGGGGATACTAAAATGAGCCCTGCCTCGGCCCCATTTTCATTCGACGACCCATCGACATACAGCTTCCATGTGGGCCCTTCTACCAAAGCTCTTAGGTTCCTCATGGTTTCCCACACACTCGGAGATGAAATCTGCCAGTGCTTGCCCCTTTGTGGTCGTCCTCGGGAGGTAAGCAATGCCAAATAGGCTGAGTTCGACAACCCACTTAAGGAGTCTCGCAGATGACTTCGGATTTTGGAGGACTTGTCGCAAGGGGTGGTTCGTGAGGACCTTGATAGGATGCGCTTGGAAGTAATGCCTCTGCTTTCGAGAAGCCATCATCAAGTAGAAGGTTAATTTTTCCATGAGCGGGTATTTTGACTCTGCTCCAAGGAGCCTCTTGCTCACATAATACACGTGATGTTGGACACGACCTTCCTCGTAGACTAAGGTAATACTAATGGCGTTCTCAGACACTACCATGTAAAGTAAGAGGGATTCCTTTTCCACGGGCTTTGATGGGATGGGAGGGTTCGCCATGTGAGCCTTTAGTGGCTGGAATCCCTGCTCACATTCCTCTGTCCATTCTAACCTCTGCCCTTCTTGGAGGATGTTAAAAAATGGGACGCACTTGTCCATCGCCTTGGAAATAGAAAGAATTAGAGTGGTGCTCCGAAATTAATAGTGTGCGCAAGTGTACATAATCGTCAAACAAGTAATAAAGTGATAAGTTAAGTATCGTCTCCATAGGGATTGAAAATTGGAAATTAATTTTCAAAACTAATTACTCACAAATTGGTTTCAATGAAAATAAAACAATGAGATGAAATAAATTAATGAAAAGTAAATACAACTAAAAAACAAAAACTAAGAAAAGAAACAAGCTAGAATTATTAAATTGTCCTAAAAATGCAATTATGGTAATAATGCTGCAGAGGAAGGCTATAGCAACTAGGCAGAGTTGACTAGGATTTAAATGTCATAATCATTTTTCCAAAGTGTTTATGGTTTGGTTCTTTAATTAATTAACGTATTCCTATGCCCAATTAATTTCAAGAACACCAATATAAGTACAATTCCTCTAAGTCATACAAGGTTATAATATATCCCTATACAATCACAAATCCAAATCTAAGAAATTAAGAACTTGCATCATTCAAGTTTGTGTCCATTAACATTAACCTTTCCAGAATTAATATTAATTCATGAACCCACAATTGGTGATCAAACAAAAGTAAGCATTAGACAATATACACACTTGAATGAACAAAACTCATCCACCAAAACATTCATGCAACAAAGTACCAAATCACAATTTCAAGTCATGAAAATAATACTAGCAAAATAGAAATTAACTCATAAATAGATGTGCAAAAATACAAAATTCTAAATTAGAGAAAGATAAAAATAAAAACCCATTTGGAGTTTGTCACAAGACTCCAAGCTTTTCCCCCAAAATCCTCTTCTTCTTCCTCTTGATTTTTTCCAAATCTCTAAATAAAATTGCTAAAGAAAATAACAAAACCTAAAACTAACACTCAAATAAAATATTGTTTTCTTTTTCTTTTTCATCATTTTCTGGGTGTTTTTCTCTCTACAATGGCATCTCTTTCTCTAATGGTGGCTGCTCAAAGGTTGAAGAAGATAAAGTTATGATTTTTAGGGCTAAAAAATGGGTGGAAACCCTCTCCATTCTCTCTCCACGCGGGGACCACACCTTTTTCCTCAAAATATCAGCTCTTTTCCACCTCATCATCCAACTCTTTATGTCACTCCACCTCTTAATAATTTTACAAGTATGCATAACTTATGTTGCTGGCTATGCACACTTTGCTGCAACAAAGTTGAAATGATGCTACAGCAAAGTACCAGGATTTCAGCTCTAAGATGCTTTCTTTGCACATTTTTCACCAAGCTTTCCAAGCATCCTTTTTTTTTTCCTTCAAAAATAGATATCCCATTTATAGATCATAATCTCATTATTTTCCCACAAGATTTATCATTAATTAAAACAAAATACACAAACAAAAATTAAATGACGAAATGACTAAAACCACACAATTACAACAAAAACACTCTATTTCACATAGATTTTTAAGTTCAAAAGCTCAATTAATAACTTTAAAATATAGAGTTATGAAGCAACGATCCTTCTAGTGAGGCTTTGGATGTCCTTATGCCTTTGTTGGGATGACATGTTGATCAGGGCTTTAATCTTTTTGGGGCTTGCCTCTATTCCACTTGCACTGACGATGAAGCCCATAAATTTTCCCGAAGCGATGCCAAACATGCACTTTTGGGGATTTAACTTCATTCTGAACATGCGAAGCACCGAGAACACTTCTGCGAGGTACCTCACATGGTCAAGGGTCATTCAGGACTTCACTAGCATGTCATCCACATTCACCTCCATATTTCATTCCAACTGCTCTTTGAGCATTCGATTCATGAGCCTCTGGTAGGTGGCCCAACTTTCTTTAGCCCAAAAGGAATCACCTTATAGTTGTAAAGTCCCTTGTTTGTTCAGAAGCTAGTGTGCTCTTGGTCCAAGACATGCATGGAAATTTGATTATACCCCGAGTACGCATCCATGAAGGACAAAAGTTCGTACTCGGGGGTGGCATCGACCGTCTGATCGATCTTCGGGAGTGGGAAGCAGTCTTTAGGGAAGGCCTTATTTAGGTCAGAGAAATCTATGCAAGTACTCCAGGTGTCATTCGACTTAGGCATGAGGACTAGATTGGATACCCAATTGAGATACTGTGCATTCTGGATGAAACTGTTTGCAAACAGTTTGTCCACCTCTGCCTTTGGAGCTTCTGCTATAGTCTGGTCAAACTTCCGTCGCTTTTGTTGGACTAGGGCGACGTTTGGATCGACATTCAAGGCATGGAAAATGATATTTGGGTCAATGAATTTCTTGTTGGAGTGAGACCAGGTGAAGACATCCTGGTTTTCTCGGAGGAAGGCTATAAGCGAGTTTCAGATTTTCTCCTCTAGATTCTTCCTAATCTTGGTTCTCCTATCAGGAGTGGCCGTGTCAAGAGTCGACTCCTCGACTTCCTCCATCGGCTCGACCACCCTTTCCTCTTGAAATCGCGTGTCCAGCTCATCTGCCTCTTCTGCCAATAACGTTAGCACTTCTGTACCCCAAGGAAGAGACCGCTCGTGGTCCCTTGTCTATACTACAATTACTGGTTGTCGGAGGGAGATGTTATAGCATTGCCTCACCTCCTTCTAGTTTCCTCGGACTATGCAAATTCCTGACTCCGTGGGAAACTTCAAGCACAGATGTCGAATCGAGGTGATGGCTCCAAATTCCACCAAATTCGGACGCCCTAAAATGGTGAGGGACAATCTACCACCACAATAGTGCAATACTTAAAGGCATGGCGAGGTTGTTTCCCCAATGTCACGGGTAACTTGATTTGGCCCATTGGTATGAGACCTTCTCCTGAGAATCCATAAAGAGTCGAGGTGCATGGTGATAGGTCACTTGTGGTCACCCAATATTCTCGAAAGTGGACTTAAACAAGAGATTCAATGAACTCCCATTGTCCACCAGGATCCTAGCCACCATCTTGTTGGACACCTGGCTCAATATCACTGAAAGGTCGTGGTGCGGGAAGTGGACTCTCCGAGCATCATCATCGGAGAATGTGATGATTTCGTCAGTCAATCGTGGCTTCTGGGCTTGTAGTTGAGTCGAGGCCAAAATCTCATCGCCGTGGTTTAAGGCTTGCACATACCTATTATGTGAGCCTCTGGAAGTGCCCCCAGGTGGGGTCCTCCTGAAATGGCCCCCACTCTGCCATTCCCTGAAGGGGGTCTGTTTGCTATGGGCACCGGGCTTAGAGATACGGGAGCAGCAGGTTGCGTAGGTATTCCTGCTGCTGGAGCCGGTGGTTGGCAAGGCCCGCTTCGAGCGTATTGGTGGAGATGTCCCAACTTGAAGAGGTTCTCGATCTCATCCTTGAGCTGGCAGCACTCATTGGTGTGGTGTCCTCAGCATGTGAGTGGTGGCCTTTCCATCTGGCCATTCTTAGCATGATCCTTTTCAGACTCTCTAATTCCGCGAGAAGCAGTTCGTGGTCTCGGTTGACGCTCTACATTTGGTTATCTCTACTTCGGGCATTGAATTTGTCCCGTAGGTCTGATGGACCTTTCTTGGTAGGCTCGCGCCCATTGGTCTTATTGCAACAACGAGCATTGTGGTTGTCCCACAAGTCAGCCTGAGCTCGAAATGTGCCATTATCCTCGGGATGAGCCACCTCGGTTTCCCTGTCGAACTCAACATTCTCATTGCCAATCGAGAAGTTGAGGCCATGCTTTCCGCCGACACGGAAATTCCGCATGCTACCTCCTCAGCCCTTGTTCTTGTGAGAATGGCGAGGTGCCTGGGGGACCCCACCTCCAGGCCTCACGCGGTCCGTATTGGTGCGCCAGGGCGAAATTCCTTGTGTCCAAGGGCGTTAGTGGCCTGGCGGTGTCCTCAGGCTCCCGGGCCTTCACCCATGCCAGTTGGCCTCGGGACCTGATTGTCTTTGGGGTTCCAATGTGCCTTCTTTGACTTCGGAGCAGGGTCATCTTCAACCTTCCATTTGCCACGATCTTATGGCTTATGTGGGGTTCCATCTCCAGCTGGCGGTTCTCGCGCTAGCCCAGCTAGATGCACGGGAGGCACACCAGCTGGAGCAACAGGTGGCATTCCAGTTGGGGGCACATAAGGCACACCAGTTGGCTACCCAGATGGTACTTTGCCATGGGGGTCCACTCGCAGCCCTTGGGCGGCCAGAGAGAACCTCATGGCATCAACCATCTTCTATAGGGTAGCGATATTACATACTTGGGTGTCGATCTTTCGCTGTTGAGTGGCCACCTGGTCACGGAGTGCCACCACTTTTGGTGTCTCCTCCGTGTCCATAGGATTAGGATATTCCTCCTCATAGTATTCATCATCTCCCCTGTCATCCATGCTGTCATACTCGGTAATTTCATTGTAGCCCTCCACCGCATTAGGGTGGCCTTGCGGTAGCATGTGACCGGTTTCTCCTCCCTCAAATACGGCGTGAGGGGCGGTGTCATCTGGTGCATTTCTTCCAGTGGTCACCATGACTTTTCCAAGCTTCCATCAAGCTCTCAATGAAATCACCAAAATGTTGACTGCCTTTTTTGCTACCAACTTAATTTGAGAGATTAAAGGATAAACAAGGAAAGACACAAGATTTTGCGTGTTTCAAGTTATAAAAGAACCCTAGTCCACGAGTCTCTATTATTTAGTGAGATTGAATCTTGTGACAGTGAGCTTCAATGGTGGTTCTCAGGCAGCATATATATTGCACTGAGTACAAAGTTTCTCTCTCTAAAAAACCGAACCCCCTACAAGGAGATACCCCAGCCCTTTTTATAGAGGATGGGATCATTAATGTTAATCATCTTTCATTAATATCAGGGTATTAATGTTTGTTTACACAAAAATAGCTGCTGATTATGTGGCAAGGATTTCTCACACGTGGTTTTCACGTGGCAGAGTCGAAATAAGGAGATGTTGTGCGATTATCGACCAGCTACACCTTTCTTCATCAAACCTCACGATTAGATATGACCAGGCTAGTCGTATGATTCGGTTTATTTCCTTAAAAAATTGTAATCTTTTAATAACTACGTTGATTATTTCCTCTTTATTACCTTGATACACGGATATTAAGGAGAGTTATGGCCCATTGGCCCATGTAACCCCCCTTGAGCCTATAAATATGCATGAGAGAGCTCAACCAAGGGACTTTTGACTTTTGAATCTTTTCTCTGAATACTGAGAGAAAGAACATACAGTGCGATTATCCATTGTCTTGTTGTAATTATCCCAAGGTTTGTGAAACTCAAGAACCCTAGTTCTTTGATCATGGCATTGGAATTCAATATTAATAATAGCACTAAGTGGACGTAGGTCATTACCATCATTTGGGGCCGAAATACTATAAATCGTTTGCATTTGTTCTTTATCATTAGACTCCATTATTGATTATCATCTCATTTCTTGTCATATTTTTGACTCTGTGTCATTGGCCAGATTGAGGGTCAACATTCTGGTGCTTTCATTGAGAGTTGAACTCAAGAACCTGTAAGAGAATCTAATGGCAAAGCATATAAGAAAGCTGGATCGGCCGCTGGCGCTACATCATCTCAACCACCTTCTCCAAATGTGGCGGAGAATGAGCCACATTTAGAGTTTGACGAAGAGAAGTTGGATTCGGAAAAGCTGAGGGCAACACTGGGGGTGTTGCAGGATTAGTTGGCCAATCTGAGGGTCAATTAGGAAAATGCAGCAGAGACCCTGGCGCTGCAGCAAAGGGAGATTGAGTGTCAGCGTCAGGAGCTGAATGAGCATCAGGCGGACATGGACCATCGGCAGAGGGATGCCACGGTCACTCTTGAAGCAGCCATTAAATTGGATCCAGGACAAGCTGCGCCGGCCTCTGAACCGGATAAACCACCGAGTGCGCGACCTCAGCGGGCTCCCAATCCCAGTCCTCCGCTCCAGCCAGCAAGCCCTCAAAGGTCGGAGCAGAAACGTGTGGCTCCGGATGATGTCCTAACTAGGTATCCTTAGCAGCAGCCTCCATCTCAGGCCGGTCGAGGCAATCCCCAGTGCCATAGGCAGAATAGGTCCGGGCAGCCGCCCCATAGCCCCAGATGCCTAGGGGACAAAGAGCCAACTCCACCAAGCAGGGGGCATCGTCCTTCTACCAATGGAAGGCGTCATGAGTTGGGCTCTACGGTCAGGACCCCCCCTTGACATAGTAATGCACGGGGACCCAACGATCAGTGCAGGCCTCCCCTTGATGCTCGGGAAATGCCAGCCCAAGGAGGAAATAGCGTGAACAGCCGGTCACACCGTAGTCGGCCACAATTTAGAGATGGCCATGACTATAATGAATCCTATTCCGATAGAGGGAATGCTGGTTAGAGGAATGAGGAAAGAGGTGGAGGCAAAAGCCCCCCACCTAGAGAAAATAGGCCAGCATACCATAACGCTGGGGGGAAACCCAGGCAGCATAACGTATTTGATCGGCTAGGAGTTAGCGAACAAAGACTCAGGAATGATGATTTAAGGGACGTACTCAACGACCATTGTGAGAGGCACGATGAGTACGCTCCCACGGCACCGGTCGCCGCAGCGATCCTAGAAGCGGTTCAGGCTCATATTGATGCTCTGAACCAAGCAGTACAACAGCTGGTTGGGGGTTGAATGTCCCACATAGAGTACGATCAGAGGAGAGGCACTCTGTTTGTACAGAGAATTGTTGTGGAAGAAACCCCCAGCAAATTCAAAATGCCTATATTGCCAAACTTTGATGGGTACAGAGACCCAGTATCTCATGTCAACAAATTTGAGAGACAAATGGACATTCAGAAGGTGTTAGACGATGCCCATTGTTGGATCTTCCCCGCAACACTGTCCGATACTGCCCAGGAGTGGTTCTTTATGTTCCCTCCTACCAGCATAGTATCCTGGGAGATGTTCAAGAAGGAATTTTACGGACAATTCTATGCGGGTCACGTACACCCCATAGAGGCCAACCAGCTAGTCGAGATACGCTAGAAGGAGGGAGAGCCCTTGAAGGAGTATGTCCAGTGCTTTATGCGAGCAGCGGCTGGAGCCAAGACAGTGGGTGACAAAGATGATGGCCCTAACTGCTGGGATTAGGTGCTATTCCTCCCTCTGAAGTAACCTATGAAAGAATGGGGTAAGAAGTACCCAGGAGTTTTTGGATCCATTTGATCGATATATCAAGCTCAAGGACATGATTGCCAATGTGGGGAAATCGCCAACGAAGGAAAAAGGGCCAAAAGAAGAACCCTCCAAGGCCGCCAACGGGTCGGAGAAACCCAATCGCAACGGCAAGGGCAACGGGAACGAAAATGGCAAGAATGGTGGAAAGCGGGCGAGCAATGAGCCCTAAGCTTCTGAGAATAAATGCCCCAAATGAAATCGATATGAGCCAAGATTCACCAACTACATGGCCCTTGTCGAAAGTCAAGCGGAAGTCTACTAGGCGACCAGCTCTAATGTGCCTTATAAGCGACCCGTGCCTATAAGGAAGGATATCTCTAAGAGAGATACCAAAAAATTCGGTCATTTTCATAACGACTACGGACACGACACTAATGAGTGTAACCAATTGAAGGATGAAATTGAGTTCCTGATCAGGCAGGGACATTTAAGGAGATATGTGCGAGCCGTAGGAGGGTCTCAGCGAGAGGCTCAAGGTGGCAACGACCAGGTGCCTGCACGCCAACGCTCGCCACCTTTACAGCCAACTCCTGTGGCAGGCACATTACTTACCATCTGTGGAGGCCTACACCTTGTAGGGGATAGTGGGAAGGCAAGGGAACAATATGATCGAACCCTACCCCACGACCAGGACATCGAGATGATGATTGTGGAGGATCGAGCACCAAAGAAGGCTCGAACGGAGGAGGAATTGATAACCTTCTCTAAACAAGATGCCCAACATGTACGATTCCCACACTCCGATTCGCTGGTTGTGGACATGCAAATTGCCAACATGATGGTGAAGAGGGTGTTGGTTGACACAGGAAGCTCGGTCAACATCCTATACAAGTCCTCGTTGGAAAGAATGAAGTTGTCCGTTAAAGATTTGGAGCCATGCAACCAAACAATCTATGATTTTTATGGTGAAGGGCTCGCCCCAACTGGGTCGATTAGGCTCCCAGTTACAGCAAGTACTACACCTGCTAATAGGACATTACTCACTACTTTCATAGTAGTTGATTGTCCTTCGGCATATAATGTTGTAATTGGGAGGCCAATTCTGGTCGACCTGCGAGCCGTCACTTCAATATGGCACCTTGCCATGAAATTCCAAATAGACGCAGGGGTAGGATGCGTGTTGGGAAATTAGCGTGAAGCAAGGGAGTGCTACTACGGCTCGATAACTAAGGCGAAGAAAGGTGTACCGAGGGAAATTCCTGGAAAACAGTTGCAAATGGCAGTTGATGTACAAACCCAATCAGGTGCTAATGTCACCAAATAGGGCATTGCCCAAATTGAGGATAGAGACTAAGATCCTCACTTTGGGGATTTTGATGAAGAGATAGGACCCATCGAGGACCTTGAAGAGGTCCAACTCGATGAAGAAGATCCGACCAGGGTTGTGAAAGTCGGTAAAAACTTAGAGACAACAACAAAACAAGCACTGGTGGAATTTTTGAAGGAAAACTATGAAGTCTTTGCCTGGTTGCACAAAGACATGGTCAAAATAAACCCTGCAGTCATTAGCCATGTCTTGAAGATAGACAAAAAAATTCCACCAATGCAACAGAGAAGGAGGCTCCTCGAAAAAGATAGATCAAAGGCTCTAAAGGAGGAAGTCGAGAAGTTGAAGGAGAATAGATTCATCACGGTAGCGTTTTATCTGTCGTGGGTCTCTAATCCCTTGTTTGTCCCCAAGCCGAACGAAAAATGGAGAACATGCATAGATTTCACAGACCTTAATAAAGCCTGCCCTAAGGATTGTTTCCCACTCCCCAGAATCGACCAGTTGGTTGATGCCACTGCAGGGCATGAGATTCTCTCATTCATGGATGCATACTCTGGGTATAACCAAATTAGTATGCATCCTCCTAACGAGGATCACACTAGCTTTCAGATTGACACAGGGCTTTACTGTTACAAAGTAATGCCCTTCGGTTTAAAAAACACTTGTGTGACTAGACAACCACATGTTTAAGGAGTTGATCGGGACAAACATGGAGGTATACGTCGATGACATGCTAGTTAAGTCGAAGAAGGCAGAAGAGCATATAGGGGATTTGTAAAAATTGGGTTTAGATACTATTTTGAACCATTTGTAAAACATAGGGTCTGAATTATAATTTAACAAAACACAAGAGCTAATTTTGTATTCAAAAAAATACAAGAGCCAAAATATTTTTTTTCTTTTTATAAAATAAGTGTAAATATGTTTTAAAAAAACAAATTTTATGTATTAAAATTGGTGAAAAGATACATTTTTTATTTTTGATTCTTTCGAGAGTAATTTTTAAACTAATTTATCATATATATAATGTATTAAAATGGTATTAATTTAACAATATATTAGCAAATTAGCTCTAAGACAAAACAATATAATACTAAGATAGTGTAACTTTTTTATTTTCTAACAATTATAGTGATTATTTAAGACTTAAAAAACTATTATGTTGTCAATAAGATTTTAGATGTAAAAAATATAATAATATATAAGTTAGAATTTAAAGACACTATTAAAATAATTATTTTTAAATTATTAATTATTCATTCACTATCACTCAATTTTATATATATTCAATCTATTTCTTGAAAATTCAAGAAATTAAAATTTCACAAATTAAAATATATCACCATTTAATTTTCGGACATACATAAAATTAGAGAAAAAATACTTTATTTTTATAAATATGTATATTCATATTCATATAAACATAATTAAAAATAAATTTCTTAAAATTAATTAACAAATATTATATTTATATGATACTAAATTAATGCTACAATGTTATATTTTTTAAAAAATAAAATGTGCCATTTCCATAATTTTTTTTCTTTTAACTTTTAATAAAAAAATATATTATTACCTATAGAGGCACTGGTTAAAAAATATCACTACTAATTAATTTTTTATGTATTAACATACTATGAATATTCAAAATATAAGTATTTTTCAGAACAATACCTATTAACATAAACATTTTTCGGTTCTGGGGAAACTTTTGTTATTATGGGAAAAAAATATCTCATGAATCCTAGCCTCTAGGAAATTTTTCTTTCTTGATTCTCCTATTCTCTTAGCTAGGGAGACCATCGTTGGCCCTGGGTGTGCAGCTGGGCGAGCCCTGGTCAAGAGAGGAAAGTTCACTTGCTTTTCGGTGGAGGGTGTGGCAGCATCCGTCGACAATGGTATTGTTCTTGCAGCTTGGCTTCTCAGCTCCTGGGGTGAAACTTAACGATTTCATATAATGATGATGTGAAATCAAAATTTTTGTTGTAGGCATATAAAAGTAATTTTTTGTGGGTCTAAAGTGATACAATAAGGCATCTAAGAATGCCCAAAAAATTTGGGAACATTTGGAGGCGTTTTAAGTTACTTTTGGACAAGTTGACCAACCCTAAAGGCGACTCATTACCTCTTAGGAATCGACACGTCGCATGTTCATGAAAAAACTTGAATATAGCAGGCAACGAGTCATTTATTGCGTCCGTATAGATTGCGTTTTATTCCTCCAAAATGTGTTTTAAAAAGATCTAATCCTATTGGTTAGACCCAATGTCGATGCCTAACCTATTTAAGGGGATTTTTCTGTAACGCCCCGATTACTCAAAGTGTCACATATGTGAGTTTAAGTAAAAATGAATTAAGAAAAAGAAATAAGTTTAAATTTTATTGAAAATAAAACATAACTTCTCTATGCTGAAATAAGACCAGAATCTGGAATCCTAAGTAAAAAAAAAATCACTTAACTAAAACCATAACATGTCTCATAGGTTTTAAAAACAACTCATAAACACTTAAAACAAATATCTTTCATAAAACTCATAAAACGCGCCAGAAAATGTGAAACCTTGACCCCTAAGGTCAAAGTATCCTAAACATGTACTCCCCGCCACAACAGCCCTCCAACTCATTGTTGCACACACTTTGCCCTGCCTTTACCTACATATAGAGTATCAGTGAGCCAAGCCCAGCAAGAATAGATGTGTAGGACACAACAACCTCCCCCCCCCCCCCCCCCCCCCAAAAAAAAATAAAATAAAATAAAACCCAAAACATAACAACATGCATAACATGATAGCAATAGCACAATCATGCTTTACATACGCAATTAACCAACATGTTTACAATATAACATCAACATATCATAAACATAACCATAAAATACATCACACCGCTCTTGCAACGACCCACTGCCCTTGTGACAACCTCTTTGCTTTTAACACATAACAATTTACAAGAATACATATTCCTTTAATCTTTCCACATATGTTATATTCATCATAACATACTCATAATGTACGCCCTAATTATTCGTGGGCTATTAGCGAGCTGAGGGATGGCATAATTATATCATCCACTTGGATGACACGTACCCGGAGCTGCTGTTACCAGGTCCTACCTCTTTAGCTCGAGGTAACCAAAGGCTTACTGAGATTACTAAGGAGTCGGGTCAGAAGTATGGATACCACGGGCTAAGAATACATCAAACTCGAGGTACGAGCTTGATTTGGCACCTCTGATCTCTTATAAAGTCAACCAAGAAATGTAAACGTGCATATATCAGACATCACGTGTGTAACGACCCAAAATCGCTAATAAGGCATAAGGGCCTTGATTAGTGTGTCAGGAGGGTATTAATGGAATAATTGTGATTTAAATGAGTAATTATATGTTTAGTAATGTTTATATGATAATTGATGATATTATGTGGCAATGTGATATATATATATATGTGATAAATGTGAGAACCACATTATTATGTGGTAGGCTTGTAGGGCACGACTCAAGACGATCCTAGGGTTAGATAGCGGGGGAAAAGTCACAACGGGGCTTAAGATGTGACTTTGGACAAGTCAGGAGTATTTTAGGTATCGGGTAGTGAATTGGACTATTGGGTCATGAAAATAAATATATGGAGATATATTTGAGGTTAGGATGTCTAGGCGGAAATATTGGGGGATTTTTTCCATTTTGGCCTCGGGGACGGTTCCGGCACCCCGAGCCTCAAGATTAACTTAATGAGTAAGATAGACATAAGGAGGCCTTTAGAAAATATAAACCGACCTTATTTTCTCAGCCTTACCTCTCTATTCTCTCTCAAGGAAAACAAGGGGAAGAAACACAGAAACTTAAAGAGAATTTGCTAGAATTCAGCTGGAGTTTGGAGGATTGAAGGGGGATGATTTGGAGGCTTAGCTCAGGAGTAAATCAAGAACTAAAATAGGGTTAAGGTAAGCTTTTAATCTTCTTCTCTGTGGTTAGAATTCTGGGTTTTGGTTAAGTGTTGAAGCAAACATGGTTTTGAGGTCTTAAGGCAGAATTGAGGAGGAAACTTTGGGACTTAGCTTGGCTTTGGCTTGGTGAAGTGGTTCATCAGAAGAGGTAAGCTTCAACTCATGGTTTAGAAGTCTTAAATTGGATTTGAATGGCTGGTTTGAGTGTTTATAGCTCTTGAGTTTCAGAAATTTAAAAGGGAAGATTAGTGTGTGTTATGCTGTGTTTTCTGTGGAATTATGTTGTTTAAGTCATGGTAAAGGAGTTGGGATTAATTGGTTATGAGTTGGGGAGCTTTGGGATGGTTTAAGGTGAGTTTTCAAGCTTAGAAATGATGGGCTTTCTGGGCACAAAGGGGAGGGCCGCGGATCTGTTCTAGAGCGCTGCGGCCCTAGGATGAAAAAGGGCCAAGAAGGCTCGGTCAAGGGAGGGCGCCGTGGTGCCCAAGGCAAGGGCCGCGGTGTGTATCTTGTTTAGGATGGGCTTGGTTTTGTTTTGAGGCTAGGGCCGCGACTAAGCTTCAAGGGCCGCAGCCCTTGGTTGCACACATGAGTTTTTGAGGGTTTTAGGCACGGGGAAATGGTCTAGTATGCTCAGGATTGGTTTCACCACCATTCTTGGTGGAATTTGGATTCTCGGGAGTTAGTTTTGTAACTGGAAACCTATATCTGAGTATTAATGGAACCCTATACTTTGGTTGTGACTAGGTAATAAAGGGTTAGGCATGGGAACGGATCGTGCTTGAGGGGCGTTGCTCGTAATTCAATAGCTGTACATACTAAAGGTAAGAAAACTGCATTTGGTTGGATATATGTGATAGGACTAAGGGCTCCCTTTTGTAAATGCTTGAAAAGATGGTATTATGCCATGCAAGCCATTTAGTGAACCAACGGCCTAAGGGTGCCAAGGGTTTCATTAGTGCACAGGGCGCGGCTCGGCCACTGGTAACCAAGGACAGCTTATTATGCACTGAGCTCGGTTTAAGCGGGTCGGAGTCAGTGGGTTAGACAGAGGGTGCGGCCTAAGTCATCGACCCTGAATATTATGTGATATGAGTGTACTATGTGATAGATTGTATCTTGAATCTGAATGTATGTGCTGAATATATGTTGTGGATTATCTGATGGGAATACATGCTTAATGAGTTAAATGTCTGTTATCATTGATTGAGTTGTATAAGATGTTTTCTTGTTGGGCCTTGGCTCACGGGTGCTACGTGGTGCAGGTAAAGGCAAGGGCAAGTTAGATCAGCCTTGATTGGAGAGCTCAGCGAGCAGAATGTACATAGTCAGGTGCCCAGCCGCCACGGTTGAGGTTTAGGCAGGGACGCGAGACTTGAAGACTGTCTATTTTGCCTTAATATGGCTAGTGATTACTCATGTACTATTGGGAGTCTGTAAACTTATTTTAACTCTGTTTTCTTATGGGATCCCGTGTTTATAATAGTTTAAATATATGAAATGAGTCTTTTGAGACCAAAACCTTTTTAACCCTAGCTCCTACATGTTTAGTGACACGTTTATAAAATAATGACTTGATTAGCAAGTCTTGGACCTTTATAAGTACACAGTGTAGCGGTCTTGGCTATCCAGGGCGCTACACTTAGTGAGAGAAGAAGAAGGCGTGCAAAAGGTTGTTTATTATGTAAGCAAGAGGCTAATTGGAGCAGAGCTGTGATATCCATCTATTGAAAAGTTAGCCTATTGCTTAAGTTTAGCCTTCAGGAAGTTGTGGCCTTACTTTCAGGCTCATCCAATTACAGTTTTGATCGACCAGCCTCTACGGCAAGTTCTGCAAAAGCGAGAAGCCACAGGCAGATTATTGAAATGGGCAATTGAACTTGGACAATTTGATATCTCTTGTCACGAGCAGCGATAAAAGGGCAAGCCCTGGCTGACTTCATCGCAAAGTTCACTAGACTTCCAGATAGCGAGCAGCCAGAAGCATCTGAAGAACCTGAGCCTCAAAACAAGACTCCTTCATGGAAGTTGTTCACGGACGGCTCCTCTAATGAACATCATGCAGGAGCAGGTGTGATTCTGATAACGCCCGAGGGGCATCAATTTCACTGCGCAATTAGGTTTGACTTCACTGCTTTTAACAACGAGGCTGAGTATAAAGCATTGCTCACTGGGTTACGATTGGCCAGGGAGATGAACATAAAGGCACTTGACATCTACAGTGACTCTCAGCTGGTGGTAAATCAGGTCATGGGAGAGTACTAGGCCTGTGGCTTAAAGATGGTCGCTTACTTAAACAAAACAAAGGATCTATTAGCATAATTTGACAAGTACACCCTTCAGTAAGTACCTCGCGACCAGAATTCAAATGTTGATGCCTTGGCCAAATTAGCAAGTGCGAAGGATGCTGATACTCTGAACATAGTGCCAGTTGAGCGACTGTCTATGCCAAGCATCCAAATGGAGGAGACTACTTTGGTGATCCAGGTGACAGATACATGGATGGCACCATACATATAGTATCTAACACAAGGCGTGTTACCAATGGACAGAAACAAAGCTAGGACCCTTCAGCGACAGGCCACTAGGTATATCCTGATCGATGGAATCTTGCACCGAAGGGGATACTCAATGCCACTCCTCAGATGTATTTCGAAAGAGAAGGCCAAGGAATTGATGAGAGAGGTACACGAAGGCTTTTGTGGGGACCATGCTGGGGGGCAAAGCTTATAGAAAAATATCCTAAGGTAAGGATACTTCTGCCCAACAATGAATGAAGACTCGATGGAATTTGTGCGGAGGTGCGACAAGTGCCAGAGGTTCTCCAAAATCCCACGAGCATCCCCTAATGAGCTTAAACAGATGTAAAGTCTGTGGCCGTTTATAGTCTGGGGTATAGATTTAATCGGATGTCTCCCTACAGGAAAGGGTGGCGTCAAGGATGCTGTGGTTGTTGTCGATTATTTCACTAAATGGGCCGAAGCTGAGCCACTCGCAACCATAACGACCAAGAAAGTGTTGGATTTTATGGTAAAAAACATCGTGTGTCGCTATGGATTGCCAAAAAAGATTGTCTCAGACAACGGCACGAAGTTTGATAGTGATCTATTCACAGATTTTGTGACCAACATGGAATTGTCAAGAGTTTTTCTTCAGTCGCCCATCCTCAAGCAAATGGACAAGTCGAAGTAATCAATAAAACGCAAAAGGATTCTCTAAAGAAAAGACTCAAGGAGGCTAAAGGGGCATGGCCGGAGCAATTGCCTGAAGTCCTTTGGTCGTACAGAACATCCCACCGAACAACAACATGCCATACTCCATTCTCCTTGGCTTATGGGTATGAGGCTATGTTGCCTGTTGAGCTAGATCCGCCGTCACATCGAAGATCCGTCGTCACATCTATTAATGGAATCCCTAGATTTAGTTGATGAGAAGCGTGAGCAAGCTCAATTCCGAGTAGCTGCTTACCAGCAAAAAGTCGCCCGGTATTTCAATTCTAAAGTACGTGAAAGGAAGTTCAATGTCGAAGATCTAGTACTTCAAAGAGTTTTCCTAAACACCCGCGACCAGGCTGCTAGAGTACTCGGACCTAATTGGGAAGGTCCATACCAGATTGAAGAGGTCCTCCATCCAGGCACCTATAAACTTGCCCGCTTAGATTGAGATCTTATTCCTCGCTATTGGAATGGATAACACCTGCGCAAGTACTATCAATAAATAATTTTTCATAAAGAATTGGCTTGTATTAATTTTACTTTTTACAAGTTATGAAAAAGGGTTGGTCATTTTACATGACTAATGACTTATAAGTGTAAGATCTTATTGATCACTCATGCTGACATGTTTTGTCCATTTATTACGAGAAATATAAGGGACTGTGCGTAGCTAGTCATTCTTGGCAATTATTGTATTTATTACAAGTATTTGCTCATTACGTGTGTTGTTTTGTTGTATTATCATTTTAATTCCTTTGCTCCGAGCAGTAATGTTAGAACAAGTTTAGGTCAATGCAAGTGACTAAGAACCTAAAGCTCCTCAATCACTTGGGCGGCATATAAGGCATCTAGTAAGCAAATCATATCGAAAGGTATGTAAACACATGAGCAAAATAAGTGAAAGCATGCTAAGGGACTTAGAGGATTTTTCAAAATTTTGTTAGTTTATTAAATCAATCCAAAGTACTATTCTAAGTTCGGTCATGCGAACAGATATTATAATAACATAAAAATATTATAATATCAAAATGAATTCTTTTACAACGCGAGCAGTGTCTGCTCGGATGTAACTATTTTATAAAAAGAGAAAAGTTGCCCGTGCAACAATAAAATTAAAAACATAAAATTGTTTTTACATCATGACTCGTAGGTCATATAATTCAAAAATAAAAAGATAAAATTATGAAGTAGCCGGGGGGTCTTGTGGCGATTTTTGTTGCTGTTGGTCGACTGTATCTCCTGCCACTTCTCGGGCGCCCTCGATACCAGTTGCTAAAGAAATCTCTAGAGACCTTGGAATTGTTTCTTCTTCCAGACGAGCAACAAACCTAGCTAGTTTCGCCTCCCTGATATGGTCTGGAGGATAGGAGAAATTAGCACTGGGGTTGTATTTCCAGAACAAGTAAAAGAACTCAACCGCCGCCCCTTCGTTATCTTCAAGATTGCGGGCATTTTGTTCCTCTAGTGCAATAACTTCTTTGCGGCTTATCTCCAGCTCAGCTTGAAGCTTATGGGCTTCCCGGTAATTTATGAGCGAAGTCTCCTTGTACTGCTCCTTAGATGCAGTGATCTTGGCAATACTCGCCTCCTTCTTTTTCAACTCCTCTTCAAGAGAAGAGAGTTTGGCCTCAGTCACTTGCAATACCTCGAGGTGCTTCATCTCAGCTTCCTTAAGAGCCTCGGTATGCTTTGCCTCGGCTTCTTTAAGAGCCTCAGAATGCTTCACCTCAACTACCTTCAGCTGCTCGGCATAAGTAGATTCAGTCGCCTTGATTTGCTCAGCGTATCGAGCCTCAGCAGCACTAAGCTGATCGCTAAGTTTCTTTTCGAATTGGGTGGTCAGCGTCCTCGAGCATCGTCAACCAGAAGTCATGGGAAGAACTCTCTACGATTAGAAAGAGATAAAGCTGTTAGAAGGGGCAAATTGGCGAGAAAATTCATAAAGTAAAATAAAGAAAGCAAATTACAGCAAGCACTTCGTTCAGTGCACGGTTTAAGACTTGATCAACCGCCATGGAACCAGTCTCCTGAATCGCCTCCAGGCTGCGATGGTGCTTTGTTATTTTGGACAACCTATCTTTGGCTAAATTGAGCACCATGCCCGTGAGGTCGTCTCCTGAAGCTTCTTCTCGGCGACCAGCCAGCTGCTAGACGGTGGACGTTGGAGGCTTAAGGTCAGCTAGAGCTGGTGGAGGAGTCTGTCCGACCAGAGATGAGGGATCTAGATTTACTGAAGGCGGCAGAGTTGCATCTTTGGCAGGGGCTGGTGAAGGAGTTGCCTCCTTTGTCGGAGTAGGCGTAGGAGGGTCTGCTGTTCGAGATTTCTTCGCGGGGGGATTGCTGCAGCCCTCCCCAGACTGGTGCTTGTGGGATTTTTTCTTGTTCACCGATTTAGCGTACAAGTCGAAAGCTCGTTCAGCGGGCATGTCTACAAAGAAGAAACAAGCGAACTGTTATCCAAAAAACATGCACGAATGACGTGGCAAGTGATTCTCGGACACGTGGCTGACACTTGGTGGAATTCTGCTAGGGTATCGACCAGAAAAGATATTACAAGCAAAAGGCAGTCGAAGTTTACCTGCGACTAGTATGGTCACAGGTTCTGCATGCCTCATGATACTTTTATAAAGATCTTAGTAAATCCTGAAATTGACTCCCATGATTTCCTGAGTATCCGATTATTTAGGAAAGAATATCTGTAACAAATTAATGTAATCCCCCTTGAGCCTATAAATAGAGAAAGATAGCTCAAGGAAGGGACTTTTGGCCTTCGAATCATTTGAGACTAGAGTGATTCTATTTGATATATTGTCTTGTTCTTCAGAGGTTGGTGAAACTCATTGAACCCTAGTTCTTTGATCCCTCCTTTGAATCCTATATCAATAACAATTCAAGTGGACGTAGGTTATTACTAGATTCTGGGGCCGAACCACTATAAACTCTTGTGTTCCTTATTGTTTCGTCATCATATTCTTTTCAACGTGTTTGTCCAAATCAAGCATATTTGACTCCGTGTCCGTTGGCCAAAATCAAGGTCAACACGAACAATCAGGCAATATAATAAAAAGAGCTTGCTAAGTTTAGGAATCAAGGGCAGAAAAATTAAAAGTATAATACCCGAGCTATAATTACTGGTCGCTACACTATTTACTTTACTAGTGCTACACTCACTCTTTGGCCTGAAGAAGTCTGAATTTAAAGCAGGTGTGCATTTAAAGTTGCCATCCCCATAAAAAAGGTGACAGGGAATAGGCAGACTATCTAAAAGTGAAAAATCAGTACCATTCTCATCCGATGACTCAAGAATAGGCTCTGAGGCCTTCCTCTTGCCCTTCCGTGATGGGGCCTGTGCAGTGGTGGGTCACGGGGCACCGGTTGGTTTGTTGATGGTCACCCCTGTTGCCAACCTCGTTGGAGGTTGTGACACATCTTGTTGTTGCTTGGGGACTTCAATGCCAGTGGCAATCCCCGCGGTAGATTCCCACACATCCTGGTGAGGCACCAGAAGGCCGACCTGCCTCAGATTGGCCTCTGTGACCAGCTGTTTGACACTTTTCTCAACGTCGTTCATGCTGGCCGAGAGGGCTGATCGGACTTCCATGTCTGGAGTGGGAACTGGTCGCAACCATGGACCTGAAACGCACTAAACCTCTAAGGGAAATGCAAGAAAAATCAAAGGAAAACAAACGACTAGGGGTGCAAAGGTATTACCTCCTTGTGTGAAGGCCAAATTTTTGGCGATGGTAGTTAGAAAGTACTCTAGATGGTACTTCCCCACGTTGGATATGAAAGTAGTATCACTCAGGAAAGTGCGGGTCATTTCCTGGTGGCAGAAATGGAAGAACCCCGTGTTTTCTTGATTGGGGTTGGACTTTAGGTCGAACAGATAGTTGACCTCGTGTGGTGTGGGGACTGGCCACTTCTTATGACTATAAAGGATATAGAGTGTAGAAATCATTCTATACCTATTTGGGGTTATTTGGAAAGGAGCGACCCCAAAATAATTGGCCACTCCTTGAAAGAAAGGATGGAGAGGCAGGATCGCTCCTACCTCAATGTGATACCTCAACCAGGCACTAAAGGCACCTCCAGGCATATTCGTCCATTGGTCTCTAGTGGGTTGGACTAGGGTCACCCTAGGAAACTCGTACATCTTGATATATTTGGCAATCATCATAATCGTTACTCGACTAGGGGGGGCAACGTACCATTCGATATCTGGTCGAATGACGTTTCTGAGTTGGGCTTGAATTTGGACTCCTGGTTTGGGAGTACCCTCAGCTCTACCGCTAGTCGAGGGAATTTCCGCATAGGGAGTAGGCTGGTTTTCAGAAGGTTTTGCTGGTTTCTTTTTCTGGGCAGTGAATTTTACTCTACCCATGGCTGAAGGGTTTGAGTGAGGTCTATTAGGTGGAATTCGAGAAAAAGGGATGTCCGGAATAAGTAATGATGGCTATTCTTCATCCACGAGCAGTTGGGCGAGCAGATCATCATCAATTGGTCTCTCACCTCCCCACGGATCTTGCATGAAAATCTGCGAACAGAAAAGGGGAGATGAGAATTTGAAGCCTAAAAACTTGTGTTGATAGTGGGAATAACGCTGCTCGCGTATAGAAGTTCAGCTTTTATACGGCTAGCAGCATTCTGGAAAAAACACTAAGTTTTATACGAGCACTTTGAGAAATGGATTAAAAAGCGGAAGTAAAAAGTTTTTTAGAGAAAACTTTTTCGACTTCGAGAGGGCGGGAAAAACCCAGTTCTTCAACTAGCTTAAAAATCGAATTTTTACTTTGATTTTACGCCCTAAGTCTACGATCTCGACTACTAAACTGACTCCTAACTCTTATGAAATGATATTTCACTACCCTATTAAACATCGATCAAAATGCCCATTTACCCCAAGACAAATTCGGTCAAGAACAGTCAAGAGCTCAATTACGAAACAAATAAAAAACAATTTTGCATGGCAACTCAAATGACTGAAAGGTTCGGAAAGCTTACTTGGATGAAAGGTGGAGTATGAACACGATTGTTTTGAGCATCTGAGCGAAAGTTTCTTAGAACAGCAGCGGGAGCTTCTGGGATTTTCTTGTCTCTGGTGGTCGAAGTTCTTGAAGAAGAGAAGGCGAGTGAAAAGTAAAAATGTGATCTTGGGGTATTATTTATAGTGATTGTGACACCATAAAAGAGGTAATCATTGAATTACTTTTTTCAAAGTATGGGGAAGTGTAATAGCTATCAGAAAAGTTTTTGGGAAGCCGAAAAGACTTTATTGGACATGATTAGTTACCTTTTTCGAGAAGGCATGGACAGCTCTGACAGATTTGGTGGGGTATGCGAAAGGTCAGTTTCCTAAGTTTACTTTATGCTGGTCGTAGTAAAATAAACTTGGGGGGCAAATGTTTACCCAAAATCTGCTTCTGATGACGTGGCAAGGATTTCTCACAAGTGGTTGACACGTGGCAGAGTCGAAATAAGGAGATGTTGTTCAATTATCTACCATCTACACCTTGCTTCATCAAACCTCACGATTAGACACGAACAGCTGGTTGTATGATTCGGTTTATTTCCTTAAAAAAATTGTAATCATGTAATAACTACGTTGATTATTTCCTCTTTATTACCTTGATACACGGATATTAAGGAGAGTTCAGGCCCATTGGCCCATGTAACCCCCCTTGAGCCTATAAATATGCATGAGAGAACTCAGGGAAGGGACTTTTGACTTTTGAATCTTTTCTCTGAATACTGAGAGAAAGAACATACAGTACGATTATCCATCGTCTTGTTGTAATTCTCCCAAGGTTTGTGAAACTCAAGAACCCTAGTTATTTGATCACGGCATTGGAATTCAATATTAATAATATTACTAAGTGGATGTAGGTCATTACCATCATTTGGGGCCGAACCACTATAAATCGTTTGCATTTGTTCTTTATCATTAGATTCCATTATTGATTATCATCTCATTTATTGTCGTATTTTTGACTCTGTATCATTGGACAAATTGAGGGTCAACAATGTTAAACTAATACACAAGGGGTTGTGTTACGATAATGACTATCGCCCACGCAAATTCTACGGGGCCCATTGCAGAAAACCACACACCAACTTTATGGGGAACATATATGTGTTTGTCAAGGGTGCGGCACATGTTTGCCCATGTCAAGTGGTGTTGTGGGAAATGTCGATTATTGAGTGTACGAACTCGACAACACTAATCGAGGACTGCATAAAGTTGTCAGATGATCGTCTGGTGGCCCACAATTGCAATGATTAGCATCTGGTGGCTATATTAGGTCCGAGAACTAGACTCATAGACCTGGGGGATGAGTGAGGGAAGAGAGCCATTCCCAACGTGGTCTCACCTGGAGAGCCCTTGGTTCTGAGCAAAGGTCTCGGGGGGTGAACTCACACGGAGACACTCACAACTTACCAGCTGGCCCAAAAGGTGGACTCACCTGGAAGAACCGTCGCCCCGAAGAGAGACCTCAGAGGGTGACTTACCTCAGAGATGTCCACAGTGGTCCGAACTAGGCTTCCTGAGTGGTCTCACTCTGAGCGTCTCACGAATTACCTCATTACTAACCACTACTAGCTGCCACGTGTCCGAAAGTGAAAATACGAACAACAAAAGTAAAGTAGTTATTGGATTGCCACCATTCGACATTACTGAAATAAATAAAATACAATAATATTATCATTTGAAAAATATTAATGTTTTGGAAAGTAAACATGATGCATTAATACGATAATTAAAATACACAAATTAACATTTACTTTTCCACGATAAAACTACCCAACAAATAAAGTGTCGCCTTAGGGTCGGTCAAGTTAAATTCAGATAACTTATAAGAAAATCTTATCTTTATAATTTAAAACTTAAAATAACTCTTTATTTCTCTTTTAAATATAAAGTATCGCTGGTTTGGTCATGATGCAATTATCCACCGCAAAAGCTTAATTGCATCTTTGTAAGTGTAACCCATTATTTCAGAATTCATGACTTAACTTAGAGAGTGCCGCCATAGGTTCGGTCAAGCCTAAAATACATCACTCCTTCCTATCTTCGTAAGAAGCCAACCTTGGTATTGATATGTCTAGAAACCTTCCTTAGGGGGACGGAAACAAAGCCGCCTCGAGGCCCTATTCATATCTCATGGTGTTGTACTAATATTAGAGACTATAGGTCACATTGAGATGTTCACCTTCTCCCACTTACTATTTAAAATTAAATGTGTTTTATTAAAATAATCAATTAATTACTAGTTTATTAATAACACAATAAATGTAATTAATTACAAAAATCATAATTATAAAAGAGTATGTTTCAATAATTAATGTGATCTAAATAATTACCCATTACATTCATCGAACTTTACTAAAACGTATTTTTACATAAAGTTGGTTATCTTAAAGGCCTATGAAAAACTATTGCATTATTTATTGTGTGATTTACTAGGTTTTAAATAATTTAATATTTAATAGTTTACATGCAATTGATTTCACCAAAAGCAATTCATATAAACAAATCGGGCATCCTAGATAATCATGTTTCTAACAGATGCATGATTAATGAGAAACTGTGTGGGGTTTCATGAATGGCATATAATTGACTAATGCATTATCATGTTATCAATCAAACATCAATAAACATTTACTTAAATAAATACAATAAATAAATAAACAATAGATGACGAACCGAGTACTATTGGGTATTTCTAAGATTTACAACCCTTTGAAAAAATTAGAAATAAAATTGCAATCTAAGCCTATGTAGCTTTCAAGACTCTCCAAGAATGTTCCTCCTCTCCTTTAGGCTTTATTGCTAATCTTTAGGAACTTTGTTTTGCCCAACTTATTAATTAGAAATATATTTTCTAATTAATTTATTTAATTAAAACTAACTTTTAATTAAATAACAATTCTTGTCATCTTTTTAATTTAGTTGAATTTAAATAATTAAATAATCAAATTCAAATAATTATTCAAAATTAAGATATTAAAAGATCTTAATCAACTAAAAGATATTTTATTTTCTAATAAAATATGATAATTAAACTTTTAAATTCAAATAATTTAAAATTAATTAAATTAAAGAATACACACAAAAATAGAATCTAGGGTTTGAGCACCAAGTATGGTGCCCTAGGAACCCTAGGGTCGGCGACACCTTTGAGGAGCAAAGGACTCAGGTGCTCACAACATGGGCATTTGGACTAGCACGCAGAGGGGCACGCTGGCACAGAGGCGGGCTGGGCGCATGGGTGCGGGGTGTGCACAGGGGCACATGCATGCGCAGGCAAGGGCTTGATTCGCCCGGCTAAGGCTCGGGCCCTAGGCTCGGGTCCTCCATCACTCTTGTGTACAGATTTTTATAATACATATTTCAAAAAATAAAATTACAAAAATCCTATGACAATATCTAGAAATTAAAATTCCTAACCCAATAGCACCATATAATTAATGACCCATCATTCAACCATACATTCAAAAAACATATTTATCCATTTAATATACATATTAACATACATATAACAAATGCAAGAAAACCACACAATATTTAATATATATGTATATGTATAGACTGCTCTGGTGCCAATTGTTGATATTAAATGGTCAAATGAAAGGTGCACAACGAAATATATGGACCTATTTTAATAAATATTAATACCAGCCAAGATCATATACATATATAAATATTAAATCACATACAAAACAGATCAGGGATTACCTCTTGTAGCCTATCAAGTATCATTGAATCTTTTTGTATAAAATCAACAATCTTCCTATCAAAAAATATGAAAGCTCACACCTTGATCTTCCAGACCAATCCTCAAACACACAAGGACGTGTGTAGGCACGTAGGATTCAAAAGGTTGATTTATGTGACTTTCTAGATGTACTCAACACATCAGATCTAGAGAGGTTTGACTGAGAGAAGAGGTTTAGAATAGTTTTCAGGTTTTAGAAAAAACTATCACTTTTTGAGAGAGAGTCTGTATTTTTAATCTCATAAAAATAATGAAAGCTACTTCTGAAAGTCACGTACTATCAGAATTATATAAAAATTTTAATCTAATTAAATAATCATTGTTTTATTAAAAATACAATTCAAATTAAAACTAATCTAATATTTATATTTATTTATTTATTTAAATCATATTGTAACATAGTGCGTAGTAACATACGAATGAGAGATGCAATATTTGGATAGTGTTTAGTATTCAAATGTGTAACATATTTGAGAGTTACAATTTCAGTTACAAATTTGTTAACTCCCAAATATTGCCCATTATTGTGTAGATTTTTCATTACACAATTTTGATTTGAATTTCTCAAAGCCATAAGTAAAATGGATGTTGGAGACTTTGTTTTAACCCCAATAATGTGTCTGGGGGTTACAAAATCAATTGGGAGTTGTTTGAAACCATTTGGAAAAAAATGCACAAAAGTTGTGTGCTGAAAAAGGCAAGTGGTCGCGCCCAGTGGCATTGGTGGCCGCGGCCTGGCTGACAGAGAGCCACGACTGCAACCAGGAGAGCTAGCTGCCAATTTTTCAGTTTTTTCCAATTTTATTGAATGGCTCTAACAACTCAAATAACTAAAAAATCTCATCTTTAATTCCATAAACATCCAATTAATCATTGGTAACAGCAATGGGGGTTGGTGGAATTTGAAATTCAAAGTGTCTCAAAACTCTATAAATAGGAGTATATTGTTCACTTGTAAGACACAATATACTTTCTACCCACTAGAGCACTTGGCTAGAAAAAACATAGAGGTTTGATTATTCCAGAGAGTTGTTTCCAATTTTGTGAGAAATCTCTTAGTGCTTGAGATAGGGGGAAATAATCTTTTGGGCAAATGTTGTAAACCTCGTTCAAGATAGACGAGTCCCAGTGTTCTTCACTTTGGTGGTGTGAATGAAAGTGTTCTTCCTTTCTTGTTCTTGTTATTGATTTTTCTATAATTGATTTTCATCTTATTCTTCTTTTTTCTATTTACTTGTATTTATTGTTTAGAGTTGTTATACTTTATTTCTTCTATTTCAACACTATTTCTTTATTTGTATCTTTTGTTTAGAGTTGTATTTCTTTATTCTCCTCTTCTACTTCTTCTATTATTTTATTTGTAATTTTCAGTCATAGAGTTGTTATCTTATTTAAATAATCTTTGTTTTATTTGTACTATTTTGTCTAAAGTTGTAAATGTTCACATATTTTCCATTGAGGCAAAATATTATTTTCTAACATCTGATGTAGTCCAATTCAAAGTAATGTTGCAGTGTATGCCTAACGAGTTACAATTTAGAGTTAATAACTACTTAAAATTAACTTTAAAAGAACTTGAATTGTAAAAATATAGTTCAGGGAGAGAATGCATGTGTCATTTATTATACTATTTTAGTACCCCTATATACGTCCTGATATTTCAGCCCGGGTCTTTTAGGCAGCTCGAGTATAGCTAGCTAACAAAGGACAATATTAGATGATCCACGGGTTGATATATCCTTTGCAAGGGCAGTGAGATTCCCCGGGCTAATGACACGAGCTGATGAATACAGAGCAATAGGACACAATCTGGAGACGCATATAAAGCACAACATCCTAGACGCGAACTGGCGTTATGTCCAGGTCGGGGTACGCTGAGGATCTGCCATTTATTTCCAAGAGCCTTTATAAACTTGAATACGTAATATAAACGCGCGTGATCAGACATTACATGTCTGTTTATCCCTGAATTCTCAGACACGTAACATAAACGTGCATGATCAGACATCACATGTCCGATTATGCCAGACAACCCATGATCAGTTTTACCTAATGATTAGACGATGACTTAATATATATTGTAATAGTCATCATTTGTGCAAGAGTGGTCATAGAAAGGATGTGTATTCACATGATGACCCCAACACCTATCCTGGGATGGTTATTCTATAAATGCCACGACCTTGGATAGGAAAAGGGGTTGGGTTTTTTCTCTGTATTTCAAATACTCTGCCAAAATATAGAGAGATATATAGTTATAATATCGACTCATGGTCTAGGGGGATTTTAGCCTCCGAACCATGTAAAAAGGGACGAGTGTTCTTAATATTTTATTCCGAGCATCCTTAAATGTTATTATCCTTATTACGGTTTATCTTTAAGCACTAATTTATTCCAGCTAATTACGTTATTCACTGTTGGAGAAAAACTGCATCAACAGTTTGGTGCTTTCATTAAGAGCTGCAAATTAGTGCTATTGAAAAAGATTCAGAACAAATTTCATCATGGCGGTCACTCGTTCAAGGAACGGTAATGAAACGGATCAACATGGTGGGCAGGAGGCTCACCACATCACTGTTTCCGACGAACGAAACCCAGAGATTCAGCAGCGGTCGGGAAAGCAACCGATGGGCCACGACGACAATGGAAGTTCAGCGCCTATACAACTGAATCTGAACCTAGATTACTTGACTGCGGTGGAGTTCGAAAACATGCAGTTGAGGAGCCATCTAGCCAAAGTAAACACGCAGATCGAGGAGGTCTTGGCTCGGATACCCCCTTTTGCAACCGACGTTAACATTGAAAAGAGGCAAGACGGGACTCATAAGTCCCACAGGGATAGTCGACCCAGGCCAAGCCGATCGGTTAGGACCTCAAGCCCGAGTTCTATACCCATGTCGCACGATCACCAAGGAACCACATTTGGAGGTTTTCCCAGAGATAAGCAATGAATTAGCTAGTCAGTCAGAACCTCGACTCTGAGTTCAGCACCACCGTCAAATGCACCCAGGAGCACGCAGGGCAACCCACGTAGAGGGTCAAGGGCAAACTCACAAAGATGGCATGTCTCGACCGACCCCTTGTGCCACGATCAAATCGCCTAACACAAGGAATCAGAAATGGTGGAGTAGAGCGACCACGGGCTAGTTTGGTCTGACCTGATGGGACGAGAATCGCCTCACCAATTAGACATCCTCCGTTGCCGATAAGGCATCCATCTCCACCTCGTTCAGCTTGAAATGTTCCTACCTATGGAAACAGCAGGAGGAATCCTCCTCCCGCTGCCCCTAATCATGCCCCGCGAGTACTCAGAAATATCCTTGATCCTCATCCTTGGCCGTAAGCTCTGAGTTTCTCTAATGGAAGCTATTGGATGGAGGGCTGTTGAAGTGATAGGACCGGTGTAGATTTAAGAAATCAGCTGAGTTCAGCTCAGACCCCTCAAGTTGATTCGCAGAACGATCTGCAAGTTGCCTGAATTCACAAAGGAGAAATCCAGGTCGTTATGGAATCAGTGGCACTCACCACGAGGGAAGTCCTTCTGAAGTACATGATAACGGGAATGTCCCACCAAACCAGGCTCGAGCTTGGAGGGACAATAACCTGCCAAACGTGTACGATCGAATGGGAGATGTTGAACGGCTACGGGGAGCCAAGGACCAAACCTTCGAGAGGTTAGCCTAGATGGAGGAGCTGATGAAAAACTCCTATCAGAGAAAGAAAAAGACAAATATGACTTGCGGAATGAACTCGAGCTCTTCGCCCCCAACATCGCAGCAACACCATACCCGCCGGGTTCCAGGATACCCCATTTATCAAAATTTGATTGAGATGGAGACTTGTTCGACCACTTCGGAATGTTCAATACTCTAATGATGGCCCATAATATCAGACCTGAGTTGAGGTGCTTGGTATTCCCTTCGACTCTGGTCGAACCGGCTAGTCAATGGTTTAAGCAATACAAAAGGCACTCTATTAGCTCGTGGAAAAGCTTCTCTACTGACTTCAAGAGGGCGTTTCGAGCTTCTCAAGCGGCTCGTATCAAGGTCGACTCCCTTGCAAACGTAAAGCAACAGCCCGGGGAGCCTCTGAAAGCTTATTTGAGTAGGTTTACCATTATTGCTGCGTGAGCTAGAGGCACAGACGAAAGTTCTAGGCTTATGACGATGAGAACCTGAATCCTTGTTGGGGGTGACCTATGGAAAGAAATCCAGAGAAAGGGCATCAACACCATGGATGAGTTCCTGAACAGGGCTCAACAGTGGATCAACTTGGAAGAACTGCGAGCTTCGGTTGCAGGAACCAGCCAAGTCCCTGCCTAGCCCGTTGGAGCAATAACAGATGTTGCAGCTACGGCTCAAACCTTTACCTAGAATAACCAAGGGGGGGGGGGGTAGAAAGAGGAAGGGAAGTGGCAAGGGCAGCTAGAATGGTTTAAAGAAAAACAAGCCCGTGGAGAAATTCAAATCGATCTATATGACTTATACTGACCTTACGGATTCTAGAGAGCGCATTTTCTTGGAAAATTATGCCCGCCTTCCGTGGAGAAAGCCAGAGCCTCTAAAAAATCAAAGGGCGAAGAGAGACCTTTCCAAATTTTGTCGATTCCATAATGACATTGGTCACAAAACCAATGATTTCAGGCACTTGAAGGATGAGATCAAGACATTCATCAGGGCTGGACCTTTGGCTCAGTATACCCGAAATCGAATCACTTCAAATCAACTCACTGGGCAAAACATTCAATCAGCTTCGGAAGTTCCTACAAATCAGACCAAACCTCAGGAGAATCAAGATAACCCTCCTCCGATAACAAGGGGAGAGATAACAACCATCTCTGGAGGCCTTCATCTGGCAGGCACAAGCAAAGGTGTCCAGAAGAGATATATCAATGAACTGAGATCTCACAATGGAGTTGAGTTCATCTGAGAGCAGCGTTTATCTAAGCAACAACGATTGGAGAAATAACCAATCAGTTTTACTGAAGAAGATGCTAGTCATATCCAGTTCCCATATAACGATCCTCTGGTCATAACCATCTAGCTTGCCAATCGGAGAGTTAGGAGGACACTAGTGGATAATGGGAGTTCTATGAACCTACTATTCAGGTCCACACTGGAGAAAATGGGATTGTTTGTGACCAAGCTGAAGGCAACCTCCATGATGTTGTATGGGTTTTCCGGCGAGGGATTGGCAGCTATCGGAATGATCGAGTTAGTGATAACCTTGGGTGAGGGACCACGAACTGTTTCCAAGCTGCTCGAGTTTGTGGTCGTCGATTGTCCGACCGCGTATAATGTAATCTTGGGTAGACCCATGCTGATGGCATTTGAAGCCATAACATCTATCTGTCACCTTGTGATTAAATTCCCCTCATCTACGGGAGTATGCACTATCTGAGGCGATTAGCTTGCTACCAGTGAATGGTATAGCATTGTCGGTAGGGGAAAGTCGCAACTCGGGCAGCAGACGATTGCCATACAGGAAGGAGGCAAGGAATCCCAGGAAGTGAGAACTGATCCTGGGATGGAAGAACCTGAGCAAGTTAGTGGCAGGGGAACCACCCCGAGTGATGATATTGATCCACGAATGGGCGAAGATAGGTCCGAGCTCCAGGCTATTGAAGAACTCGAAGAAGTAAACATCAATCCCAAAGATGCTTCGAGAGTGATTAAGCTCGGGAAGAACCTTAACGTTAAGAGAAAGGCAGAGTTGGTAAAAATTTTACAAGAAAATCTAGTTGTTTTTGTCTGGTCTCATGAAGACATGGTAGGGATCAACCCGAGTGTCATCATACATACCCTTAACGTGGACAAAAGCATGCCTGCGAAATCCCAGAAACAGAGGCGTCGTGCCACAATCCAAGCTGAGGCCCTGGAAGAAGAAGTACCTCGGCTATTAAAGTGCGGTTTTATTCGCGAGGCTAAATACCCGATTTGGGTCGCCAATACTATCCTGGTCCCAAAGTCAAATGGAAAATGGCAGACCTGCACCGAAATCTCTGATTTAAACAAAGCTTGTCCCAAGGATTGCTTCCCATTTCCAAGGATTGGCCAATTGATGGATGCCACCGCAACACACGAGCTCATGTCCTTCATGGATGCGTACTCCAGATATAACCAGATCGCTATGAACCACGCAAACCAGGATCATACTAGCTCTATGACTCCAACCAATGTTTACTGTTATAATGTCATGCCTTTCAGACTGAATAACTCTGGGGCTACATACCAGAGATTGGTCAACAGAATGTTCGTTGATCAGATCGGGAAAAACATGGAAGTGTATGTTGACGATATGCTAGTCAAGTCAAAAACTGCCGATAACCATGTTCCCAATCTAAAGGAATGTTTTGAGATCCTAAGGAGGTATAGTATGAGATTAAACCCCCAGAAGTGTACTTTCGGAGTGGCATCAGGAAAATTTCTGGGGTTCATAGTCAATACCAGAGGGATAGAGGCGAACCCTGACAAAATCAAATCGCTACTAGAAATGCCTTCACCCAGGTCACATAAAGATGTCCAACGTCTGACAGGAAGAGTGGCAGCCCTTAATCAGTTTATCTCTAAGTCCACTGACAAGTGTTTGCCATTCTATAACTTGCTCTGGGCAAACAAAAAGTTTGAATGGACTGAGGAATGTGAACAGGAATTTCGCGATCTAAAAACACATTTGGCTGAACCACCAGTGTTTTCTAAGCCAACGGCGGGGGAACCCATTTTTCTTTATTTAGCTGCTACGAAAAATGTAGCCAGTGCCGTGCTGGTCTGGGAAGAGGACTGAGTCCAAAAGCCAGTATACTATATAAGCAAAAGACTTCTCGGAGCTGAATCATGGCAACCCTTAATGGAAAAGATGGCGTTCTGCATAATTACGGCCTCCAAGAAGCTTAGGCCATATTTCTAATCCCATTCAATTCACGTCATGAGCGATCAACCTTTAAGTCAGGTACTGCAGAAACCTGAGGCATCGGGACGTCTATTAAAATGGGCAATCGAGCTCAGCAAGTTTGAAATATTGTACATACCCCCAACTACGATCAAGAGCCAACCCTGGCTGATTTCATGGCTGAGTGCACTGGATTCCAGGAGGAGTCCTTAAGAAAACCAGTGCAGGCATTGTGGAGAATCTTCGTGGATGGCTCATCTAACGAGAACGGGTCTGGAGCAGGGATCATTTTGATATCTCCAGAAAGGCCCCGTTTCCACTCTGTGCTACGGTTCGAGTTCGAGGCGTCCAACAACGAAGCAGAATACGAAGCTTTATTGGCCGAGCTTAGAGTGGTGAAGGAGTTGAAGGCCAGGGCCATCTAATGCTACAATGATTCCCAGCTCGTGGTAAACCAAGTGTTTGGAGAATATCAAGCGCGGGGGACCAAGATGGTGGCTTACCTAGCCAAAGTAAAAAAGGAGTTGTTCGAGTTTGAGTATGGCCTAGTTGAGCAGATCCCTCATGAGCAAATTTCCAATACTGAATCTTTGGCTAGACTCGCTACCTCCAAGGAAGTCGAAACTCTGAGCATAGTACCGGTGGAATTCTTGGAGAATCCGAGCATGGCAGAAAGTACGATGGAGGTCAAGATGATCGATACCAGACCAACTTGGATGACTCCCATAATAGAGTATCTTACAACAGGGAGGTTTCCTAATGAGCTAAAAGACACGAGGAGGATACTCCATAAAGCTCTAATGTATACCGATGTGGCCATTCCTTGCCTCTTCTGCGATGTGTTCTGCCAAAACTATTTTGCAGGGGGTGCATGAAGGCTTCTGGAGGGATCACGCTGGGGGGCAAAACCTGGCCTTAAAAATATTAAGGCAGGGATATTATCGGCCCACTTTATCAAAGGATTCCATCTCCTATGTCCAAAACTGTGACAAGTGCCAGCAGTTTGCCACAGTCACCCAGGCTCCTTCAGTCGAGCTGAAAATGATAACATTCCCATGGCCATTCGCGGTGTGGGGAATCGATTTAATTGGAGCCCTGCCCACGGGAAAGGGAGGAGTTCGCTATGCGGTGGTGGCAATCGATTATTTCACGAAGTGAGCGGAAGCGGAGCCCCTGACAACAATCACCTCAAAAAGGGTCCTCGACTTTGTAGTCAAGAATATTGTTTACCGGTTCAGACTGCTAAGAAGGATTGTATCAGAAAATGGAACTCAGTTCGATAGCAATCTCTTCACCAAATTTTGTGAGAGGCATGGCATAATTAAGAATTTCTCTTCGATGGCCTAACCATAGGCCAACAGGCAGGTCGAGGTCGTAAATAAAACTCTTAAAGCAAGCCTTAAGAAGAAGTTAGATGAGGCCAAGGGAGTCTTTCCCAAGCAGCTCCCACAGGTACTTTGGGCGTACCGGACCTCCCACCGAACTTCTACAGGGCATACCCGGTTCTCCCTGAATTTTGGAAGTGAGGTCGTCCTTCCCGTCGAAACAAAGATAGCCACACACAGGCTCTAGACCTTCAGTCAGGAACAGAATGATGAGTTGCTCAGCATGTCCCTCGACCTAATTGATGAAAAACGAGAAAATTCACAGCTACAGCTCGCGCATTACCAGCAAAAAGTCACTCATTATTTTAATTCAAAGGTCTGGAGGCGTATCTTTGGTTTAGGCGACCTGGTACTCCGAAGGGTCTTTTTTTCAAACAAAGACACCAAAGACGGTGCTTTGGGTCCAAGCTGGGAAGGGCCCTATCAAATAGTGGAGGACATACATGAGGGAACCTTCAAATTGGCTCGGCTCAATGGAGAAACAGTGCCATGGACCTAAAATGCTATGCACCTAAAGAAATATTATCAATGACCATACCATCCATTTATGTAAGGCTTAGTTATAAAAGCTGTTTAATTTAAGAAATAAAAGAGTCATTGTGTATTTTTGGTGTCTTCATATGGTTCCATCTACATGTTAGTTCGGGTGATAGTGTTGGTCCAAAGCAACCCAGAAAGTTCAATTTCTGTTTACTTGGGGGGCATATAAACCGAGAAGGGGATTAAAACTTGGAAGTTAGAAAAATTGATTAACCAGTGTTTTTTTCTAAAAAAACACAGGGTGTCAAAAAACTAATACGAACTAGGTTTTAATTAAATATCCTGGACACAACCAGGTTCAAAACTTGGAAGTTAGTAAAATAGATTAACCAGTGTTTTTTCTAAAAAACATGGGGTGTCAAAAAACTAACACGAACTAGGTTTTAATTAAATATCCTGGATACAACCAGGTCCAAAACTTGGAAGTTAGGAAAATTTAAAATCCACTGGCTTCCTCAGAAGCTCGAGATGACGATAAAACCTAACGAAAAACTAACATTCAAAATCCTGGATACAACTGGGTTCAAGGCCTGATACTTAACAGGCAGGATATAAATCAACATTAATTTTGGTCACAACCAAAAGTAAAATATCTATCTCGACGTAAGAGTCATTTCCTAAAAGATTTTGAATGTACAAGTCATGAGCATAAGAAAAAATCAATCAAAATCGTGGAATAGATAAAGATAGTAAATACTGGAATTATAAATAAATTGTCTCGAGGAGAATAACCTCATACCAAGCCAAAAAACGGCAAATGTTTTCAAGAACCAAATATATATATATATGTAAGATGAACAAAGACAAAAGAAATCTAGGACCCTCCGTGGCGCTCTGAGGACATCACGTCCTTGATCTCCTACTCGCCAGCGGTAGAGGCCTCCCCGGTCTCGGACGGCGGCTCTTGTTGAAGCCGAGCCTTGAACTTTTCGAGGTAATGCCCCCACACTTCGGAGGCCAGGAAGGAGAAGTTATCATCCTGGTTGAAGGCCCAACAATGATACAGCATGCTCTCCATGGAAGATATCGAGGCCGCCTTTTCCTCCTTAGTAGCAGCCTCGGCCTCCAGCTGTTTGGCCTTGGCCTCTGCGGGCTTAGCTTGGAGGGTAGCCAAAGAATCCTCTGCAGTCTGCTCGCCCTCTTGAGCTGTAGATAAGGCAGCCTTGGCACCTAGTTCACTTTGTTGAGCAGCTACGAGGGCAGCTTGGGCAGCAGTCAGGGCGGCCTAAGCGGTCTGGAGCTCAGCTTTAAGCTCTTCATTCCTGGCCCTGGCCCGAGCTATGCTACGGTGCTAAGACAAGACCGCCTACAAAAAAGTAAAGAAGCAAGTTAGGCATGTGCTGGGACGAAAACAAAAGAGTAAATTTGACTAAGGAGACTTAGCTTACTGTAAGGTTCATCCCCAGCGCAGACTCCATAAGATTCTCCGGGCTACTGGCCTAGATCTCCCTCAGGTCCTTCACATTAGCCTTGTAAAAATGCTCCACCGTGTTGTTAGCTGTCTCGTAGATAGTCCCCTGAAAGGTGTCCGGAATCTTCTCCAGGTCCTGGGCGTTGACCGAGATGCGCACGGTGGTGGCGGGCACCATCAGAGCTGGGAGACCAGTTGGTGCTACCTGGTCCCGAGTAGGGGCTAAGGGAAATCGAGGAGGAGGTGAAGGCGGACCCTTCTTCTCCTGAGTTACAGCAGCCGGAGCTACCAAGCCCTGGCCTTTCCCCTTGGTCGGGGATTCGGAAGTCGCCCCGGCAGCAGGAGGCGTCTTCTTTGGTGTAGGCCGGGGTTTCTTTACGAGCGACCCGGAGGTGGATTTTCACTCTGGGAAGAACTCGCGGATGTCAGGGGCCCCAAACTGTGCCATCTCCTCGCCTAAAAAAGAGTGGAAAGGATGTTAATGTACATGGAAAATCATCAGTTTACAAATAAAATATATACGACATAATGAAAAGTCCTACCCTCCGAGCTAGAGGAGGAGTCTATTGCAAAGACCTCCGACCCCAGAACTGCTACAGGAGAAGGGGAGACTAAGTCCACCACTTCTTGGATAAGGGGAGGTTCTGGATCAGGTTCTACCTCAGGACTGGATTCCTCAACATATTGCCTAAGTCCAGGGGCAACGATACCCTGGAGCAAGGAGGGCCAAGACCTAAGATTGGTTCTGTACTCCTCAAAGAAGACCGACCTAAAGGACAGGGTGTTGTCTACTACTACGGTGCCTCTAGGATGGACCATATCATGACGTAGCACTAAATGATCCACGCACTGGAGTAGGGTTAGGTTACAGTCGGGGTCATTAGGGTGGTGGTGAACGAGCTGGTTTGGGTGAAACCTGTTATCCAGATTTCCGGATAGCGTTTAGATGGATATCCTTGGGGAAGAAGAATTATCAATGTATTTCACGGTAGGTGACCAGAGCTCGCGGATGGACAGAAAGGCTTCGCCTCTCCCGTTTAGTGTCCGGATTACTCTTTCAAGCAAACGCGACACGGAAGCTCGTCAACTCTCCCGGACTCCCGAAGGGATATCCTTCGGGGAAGCTCCTTCCAGGAGAAGCTCTTCAAGTGGTCTTCGCGGAAACAGTTCCGTGCCTCGCACGGAACAAGACCAGGCGGTCGAGTCATGGAGGAGGCATAGTTGGAATGATATCCGCCTGACACAGAATCCCGCCTGACACGCCCGACAGGTCAAAGCCGCACACATCCCAGCACGCCTAAAAGTACTATTTCGCCTACTGTTCCGCTGACAACTTGGAAAAGACGGCTGCCTTTGTGCATTCCCCATACTTTCACGTAAATATACCCACATAGAGCCTGGTAGCCAGGTGACTACGGTAATTGTATCCCCTATTTATGGCTGGTGTAATTAAGACTCATGTGAGTAGAGAAAAACCCTAATCCAAAACCCTAGCTATAAAGACCCCCTCATTTTACAATAGGGGGGACGGCCAACAAATCACATAGCAAGAACTCTACTAAAATCTCTCTAGCTTCATCTTCTCCAAGAGAACCCGAGAGAAACACTGTGAGGTTGTGAGTTCCTTATACACCAGCTGTTTGACTGTTATTCTCTACAAGTATAATAACATCGACTCGTGGACTAGGGCTCGTTAACGCCTGAACCACGTAAAAACACTGTTTTCTTATTTACATTTCTGCATTTCTATAGCTCTTGTCTTTTTATTATTCCGTTCGTATTCGTTTCCGAAAAACTCGGTAAACATTTTGGTGCTTTCATTGAGAGCTGTAGGAAGTTGTTAGTCAGCTCTTTTTCTGTGTACTGAAAAGATGGTGACTACGAGAAAATCTGCGGTTGACAAAAGTGCTAGGGTCAACCCCGATACTATGATGGAAGATGTGGTACAAAACGAACCCTTGGACCACCACGGTGAAGACCCGACATCCCGCCAGGATCGGGTCAGCACTGAAGATACGACATACCTAGAAAGGGAGGAAGAGTATGTCCGAGACGGTTACTACAAAGATGGCTACTACTACGAGAAGGATCCAGAACTGGTCCAAGTAGCCGAAGAACTGGTGGTCACTAAGGCCAAGCTTGCTGAGCAGGAGCGCGTCTCCGAAAAAATGCAGCGCATGATGGAGCGCCTCCAGAGCAAGTTCGGAGACCTAGGCGACTCGGACGAGGATGCCTTTGTTCCAGGTGGTGCTGATGCCACCATGCCGGATCCAGCCGCCGCTGGACCATCCAAAACCGCCCCTAACAAGGGCAAAGAAAAGGTTGGGGAGCCTGCACGCACTAACGCCCCTGCACCTCCTAAAGGCGTGGATCACCAGGCTCACTGCCCCCCCCTCCCCCCGCGCGCAGAAGGTCTCTGGCGCTTCTAAGCCCAGACGTCCTTCAGCCCCAAGGGGGCACTCTGTGCCTAAAGGGCCCGGTGCTAAGGCACCCAGGCCTAGGGGAAGGAACAACCGCCCCAGTGATTCCGTCAACCAGGACGGTCGGGCTGCGGAAACGCACTCCGAAGATAGCTGGTCCACGGTGGATCTAAGAAGAAGGTTGGAGGCCAAGTATGAAAAGGCCAAAGGAGAAAAGGCCCGGCCTCGCGGAGATGACCTGCGAAATCATCTTAATGACAAGGTTCGGGGACGTGACCTCCCGGAGAGTGATACAAAGAGGCTCGAGGAACAGATCGCTGCCTTGACCAAGCTGGTCCGGAAGCAAAGTGAGGCCCTGTCAGACTCCGAGGAGGAGGAACCGGAACCATGTATTCGGAGGATCGCGGAAACGTCCCTCCCGGATAACTTCAAAATGCCCCACATAGAATTATATGAGGGGAGGACAGACCCGCGCACCCATCTAGCTAAATACAACAAAATGATGCAAGTGGCGCACGTCAGTGAAGATGCCAAATGCATGTGCTTCTCACAAACCCTTACCAAGTCCACAGAGGACTGGTGGAAAAGATTAGCTCCCGGATCCATCCACAGTTGGAAGGAGCTACAGTCCGCGTTCAGAAGGCAGTTCATTGCTGCCCGAGACCACGACATGGAAGTTGGTTCCTTAACCAACATCAAGCAGCTACCCAATGAGAACCTCAAAGCTTTCATTTAGAGAATGATGGAAGCTGCTGCTAAGACCAAGGTCAGCGACGACATGAAGCTGATCGCCCTTCAATCGGGCCTTACTGTCGGCTCCCTGCTATGGGGGGAAATGCAAAGGAGACGGGCAGAAACGCTGTCCGAATTCATGTCAAGAGCTCAAGGAATCATCAACCTTGAGGATGCCTACCAGCAGGCCTTTGGAATTCCCCCAGCTCCGATGCCTTCCGTGACTGCGCCGAGCTTTGCTTCGCAAGCTCCCGCGCCAGCCCTTACGCTTCCAGGAGCCCAGTTCGCTCCAAGCGTGTATGGGCCTTCTGCGTCTGCTCCGACGCCGAGTCAAACCCATTTCTCTGGGTACGGAGCTGTACAGACAGGATGTAGTATCGCTCCCGGACCGTCGCAACCGCGAGCAGAAGACCCAGAACGAAATGTGAGCCAATCGCAGAATAAACGAGGCGGAAGAAACCCCAACCGGGGAGACCATTCAAAGAAACTACGGAAGGACTATGAGCCCAAGTTCACGGAGTACACCAGTTTAATAGATTCGCGAGAGAATGTCTATCGGGCGACCTGTAATATGGTCAACTACAGGAAGCCCCCGAAAGTGTCTCACGGAGGAAGGCGTCCGCGAGACTCCAATAAGAGGTGTGAGTTCCACGGAGACGTGGGGCACACCACAAACGAATGCCTTCAGCTGAAGGATGAGATCGAGTCCCTGGAAAGAGCGGGACACCTCGGTCAATGGGTGGGATACCCATAATCTATCCCGGACAGGGAGTAGTTCACGGAGCTGCATATTCTCTGGGACAGAGGGGGACCGCTAGCGCTCCTGGAGCCGGTCACCCCCAAGTTCCTGGGTCTCAGTTCCCAGCGCTCCCTGCTCCAACCCCTCTGGCACCCATTGCCTTATTGGCTCCGGGACCCAGAAACCCATATCCGCCCGGCCTTGCTCCGCCACCTGTTGACGGACACGTAGCCACCATTTCCGGAGGACCGCACCTTGCCGGAAGCACCCGCAACTCCCAGAAAAGGTACTTGAGGGAGTTAGAACACACCGGAGAGATGTGCGCCTTGGTTCAGTCACCTGCTCAGCATCCCCGAATGATGGATCTTCCCATCACCTTCACGGAAGATGACGCCCGACATGTGCACTTCCCCCACAACGATCCCCTCGTCGTGGAAGCCCAGATTGCTAATAAGAAGGTTTCACGGATCCTTGTCGATAATGGAAGCTCCGTAAATATCCTCTTCAAAGCTTCCTTCCACGCTATCGGATTAACCGAGACAGACCTGACCCCATGCCCCATCCAGCTTCAGGGGTTCAATGGGGATGCACTCATGCCATTAGGCAAAATTCAACATCCAGTCACCCTCAGAGGAGAAAGCGACACTTGCGCCTTCAAGCACTGCACGTTTGTAGTGGTCGATTGCCACACGGCGTATAATGCTATCCTAGGTCGACCGGTCCTAATCGATTACGGGGCCATAACCTCGATACACCACTTATGCCTGAAGTTTCCATGCGACGACGGGCGTATTGGCACCCTCCGGGGAGACCAACGAAGTGCACGAGGCTGTTATAACGTCTCCGTCCGATCCGTCTACACGGTCCAGGAGGCGGTTGTTGCCGCTCCTTTAGCGGGAGATTTACCAGAAACTGGGGGTGCCCAAGGGGCGTACATTGACGAACTCGACCCTAGAGTGGGGGTCGAGAGAGCGATAGAGCCGATGGAGAAAGTCGAAGAGGTGATCCTCAACCCGGGAGATCCCACCAAAGTCATTCAGGTAGGGAAAAACCTTCCATCGGCCATTCGAGAAAAGATCGTGGCCACTGTGAAGAATAATCAGGATATCCTGGCATGGTCCCACGCTGATATGACGGGGATTAATCCCAATGTTGCGTGCCACGCACTCAACATAGACCCATCTGCAACTCCAGTTCGCCAAAAGAGGAGGCCGTTAGACCCAGTGAGGGCCGAAGCAGTCAAAGCTGAAGTGGACAAGTTGATGTCCATAGGCTTTCTCCAGGAGTCACACTATCCCATGTGGTTGGCCAACCCGGTTCTGGTCCCGAAACCCAATGGGTCCTGGAGAATGTGCATCGACTTCACGGACCTAAACAAAGCCTGCCCGAAAGATTGTTTCCCTCTTCCGCGAATCGATCAGATGGTAGACGCTACTTCCGGGTATGAACTCTTGTCCTTCATGGATGCGCACTCCGGATACAACCAGATCAAGATGCATGTCGCGGACCAGGAACACACCAGCTTCCTCACGGACAAGGGTGTCTACTGTTACGTAGTCATGCCTTTCGGTTTGAAGAATGCTGGGGCGACGTACCAGCGTCAAGTGAACAGGATGTTCAAGGACTAGCTGGGGAGGAATATGGAGGTGTACGTAGACGACATGTTGGTAAAGTCCAAGACCTTTAGGGACCACAGTGACGACCTTGAGGAAGCTTTCGCCGTGATCCGAAAGTATGGAATGAAACTGAATCCGAAGAAATGTACTTTCGGGGTCTCGTCTGGGAAGTTCCTCGGTTTCATTGTCAGCTCCCGCGGAGTGGAAGCCAACCCTGAGAAAATTAAGGCATTCATAGATATGCCTTCCCCCCGGAAGCATAAGGATGTCCAAAGCGTTACCGGAAGGATAGCTGCGCTCAGCCGCTTCGTATCTAAGGCCACTGACAAATGTGTCCCCTTCTTCAATGTGTTGCGAGGAAACAAGAGGTTCGAGTGGACCCCCGAATGCGAAGCAGCCTTCCAACACCTCAAGGAACATTTAACCCGAGCTCCCATTCTGTCCAAACCTGTCGAAGGAGAGGCGTTGTTCTTATACTTAGCTGTGATAGAGCACGCAGTGAGTGCCGCTCTCGTCCGGGAAGATGGCCGAATCCAGCTCCCTGTGTATTACGTAAGCAAGAGGTTACTGGATGCCGAGTCCAGATATTCAATGATCGAAAAACTCTCCCTCTGCTTGCTAATTGCTTCGCGGAAGCTAAGGCCCTATTTCCAGGCGCACACCATCAAAGTACTCACCAACCACCCTCTCCGACAAGTCTTGCAGAAGCCCGAGTCTTCTGGCAGATTGCTTAAATGGGCCATGGAACTGAGCCAATTTGACATCCACTACTAGCCACGTGTTTCCATAAAAGGACAAGCTCTCGCGGACTTTATTGTGGAATGCTCAGGAATGAATGACCTCCCAGAAGATCCTGTCCCGGAACTTCCCACATGGAAGGTCTACGTAGACGGAGCCTCAAATGAAAAAGGAGCTGGAGCAGGGGTCATCCTAATATCTCCCCAAGGACATCAGCTCCAGAGCGCCATCCGTTTCGCATTCCCAGCATCCAACAACAAGGCAGAACACGAAGCCATGTTGGCTGGATTACAACTGGCCAGAGAAGTCGGAGCCCAAAAAATCGAGGTATACAGCGACTCCCTACTTGTGGTAAACCAAATATCCGGGGAATACCAGACGAAAGGCGAAAAAATGGCTGCCTACGTGTCTCTCTCCCACGGCCTCCTGCAGTATTTCAAAGGCTACCACATCCGCCAGGTCCCCCGGGACCAGAACTCACTCGCGGACACGCTGGCCAAGCTTGCAACAGACCCGGAGATTGAACAATATGGCCTAGTGCCCATCGGGCACTTAGAAGCACCTAGTACCGAGACACAGAGGGTAAATGCCATCATCGACCATTCCCATTCCTGGATAGGACCCATCCTCAGATTTCTCACCACCGGAGAGCTCCCCACTGATAAGGCTGACGCAAGAAAGCTCCAGTATCAAGCTCCCCGATACGTGGTTATGGATGGAAAGCTTTACCGCAGGGGGTTGTCCATACCCTTCCTTAGGTGTGTTGCCGGAACCGAAATCAGCGCCATCATCCATGAGGTTCACGGAGGGTTCTGTGGTGACCATACCTCCGGGCTGAGCCTCTCCAAAAAGATCCTTCGACAAGGATACTTCTGGCCCACCATGAAGAAGGATTGTGTGGATTATATCAGAAAATGTGAGCAGTGCCAGAGGTACGCCAAGGTTCCGCGAGCGCCGCCTACAGAAATTACCTTAATGACCAGCCCCTGGCCGTTCACCGTCTGGGGCATTGACCTAGTAGGTTCCCTTCCAACTGGAAGGGGCGGAGTGAAGTATGCCATAGTCGCGGTAGACTACTTCACCAAATGGGCTGAAGCTGAACCTATGAACACGGTCACATCGAAGAAAGCACTGGACTTTGTCATCAGAAATATAGTGTGTCGTTTTGGGCTTCCACGAAAGATTGTGTCCGATAACGGGAAGCAATTTGATAGTGAACATTTTACGAACTTCTGTGCTTCGCATGGAATTATCAAAAGCTTTTCCGCAGTCGCCAGGCCTCAGGCTAATGGGCAAGTGGAAGCAGTAAACAAAATTTTAAAGACCACGTTGAAGAAAAAACTCCAAGCCTGCAAGGCTCACTGGCCGGAAGAACTTCCGCGAGTGCTTTGGGCCTATCGCACAACAGAGAGAACTTCAACGGGGCACACACCTTATTCCATGACCTTCGGTTGCGAGGCCGTCATCCCAGTAGAAACTATGATCCCCTCTCACAGGCAGGACACCTACGACCTTACCCGAAACCATGCCCTTCTCCAGGAGTCCCTGGACATGATCGAAGAGCACCGAGAGCAGTCGCAGGTCCAACTAAAAATGTACCAAGGCAAGATAGCCCGACACTTCAACACAAGAGTCAAGAGCCGTACATTCGAAGTTGGGGATCTTGTCCTACGGAGAGTATTTCCTGCTACGCAGGATCCGGGAGTGGGAGTCCCTGGACCCAACTGGGAAGGCCCCTATGAAATACAAGAAAAAGTGGGCCATGGGACGTATCACTTAAAGAGACTTGATGGATCTAAAGTTCCGCGCGCCTGGAACGCGGAGCACCTCCGCCGTTACTATCAGTAGGCCCCGGACTATCTAGTCGAAAGTCCTTGGTGGACGTAGTAAAAGTGTAAAATATGGAGATAAACCTCCCTGCTGTAAAACACATGCCTCACAGGCTAATTTAATGAAACACGGAGAGGTTCACTCCGCTTTTACTGCATTTTTTATCCCTGTGTTCAAGGCTGCGTTTCAACAAGTGACCACGCGGTCCGGAGACGTCCGGACCCCACGCTCACTTGGGGGGGTATACATGGCTAAGGCATAGCCATACGCCCCTTGAACAAAACGTACACAGAACACCACTCATGTGCTAGCATTTTTTTTAAATTGTTAAGCTTAGGTTAATTTTTTATTGCCATAAACATACTTGCATTACGTGTCATGTGCGCATTATGTGTTTTTGCCATAAACATACTTACATTACGTGTCATGTGCGCATAATGTGTTTTTGTGAAAATTGCCATTGAAATGTCTGCCATTATGCATCATGAAAATTGTCTCCTGTGTAGCCCAGCGATGAACAGGACTGGGGGTTGGGGCACATTCAGAGAGCTACGCCGAAACACCCCCAACTCCCTGACAAGTCCTTTGCAGAATACTCCGCGACCGCTGTAGAGCTTTGCTTCGCAAGCTCCAGCTCCGGGTCCCGTAAGGTGAAAGATGGCAAGATCCGCGACCGTTGTAAGCCTTGCTTCGCAGGCTTCAGCTCCGGATCTCACAAAATAATGCATGGCGAGCTCCTCGACCACTGCAAGTTTCAGCTCCAGGAGCAGACATGGTCGATCCCCCACTCACAGCAGGCCTTGCCTCGCAAAACCCCTGCTCCGGGATCGCACATGGTGGGCGTGGAAATTTCCCTGAACGCAACGAGCCTTGCCTCGCAGGGCTCCATGCCAGGTCCCTGAAGTCAGCCACCATGAGGTTCGCAACGACAGTTAGTTCTGCTTCACAAAGATCTAACCTTAACTCTAGCGACGCTCACCAAAAGAACTCCCGTTCCGAGCCATGGAACGGCTCACCTTAGCAATCCCAGCGAACAGTATAACTACAAGTCCCGGGATTGGCTATTTGCCTCAGGAAAGCTAAAATACGGTGAAAGGAGTCTGGCCGTTGGAACCAGGAAACCTTCGTAACCTAGAAACTACGTGGGAAAAGACATTAGCCGTTAGAACTTCAAGATGGAAATGCATAGGTTCTGGCCATTGGAACCAAAACCTCATGCGCCCCCACAGCAGTTTTTACCATATAAAAGTCTACCCTAAACGCAAAGTTAAATAAAGAACTCGGCAGAAAAGAAAGGAGAATGCTATAATTATGGTACAAGGAGCTTCGCCCTAAAGAAAAACACAAATGAAAAATAATTAAAGATAAGGCCCCTTCAAGCATTGGGGGTGGTAGCAGTATCCGCGTCCAAGGCCTTGAGGTCAGCGGTTTCAACTGGGACTGGCGGAGTCGGCTCATTGGAAGGCGGAACGTCATCGCGGGCAGGTTCAAAGGTCCCCGCCTCTCCGGGATCTCCTGCCTCAGGGGCTCCAGCAGGTTCGTCAATGTTGTAAGTTTGGACGTACACCTCTGGGCCTTGATCCCACACTTGTAGCTTCTCCCTCATGGCGTCGGCATCCTCTCCCAGATAGCCTAGTACCTCCGGGTTCATTTTCCAGAGTTGATGCATGAGGACCACGTGCGATATATTAATCGTCCTGTTCAGTACCACCTCGGCATCCTCCTTCTCCTTCAAGTGCTCCGCCTCGGAGGTTGTCAGCTTTGCCTCCGCGACAGCTAATTGAGCTTTCAGTTTTTCCACCTCGGCCTGGGATGCATCCCGCTCTCCCTTAAGAGAATCAATCTCCTTGCGCTGCGCCTTATTTTGGTTCAGCACGGATTGCTTCTCGGTCACATGCCCCCTGGCGGTGAATTGCAAGGCTCCGATCTCTTTATCCTTCTCGGCGAGCCCCAACTCCAGCATAGACACGAGATCCCTACTCCTCTTATGAAGTTGCTCCTCCTCGTGCAGCTTGTTCTGAAGAGTGGCATATTCCTCTTGCCGCTTAAGGAGGAGATCATTTTTCGATTGCAAGCGGGCTTCCAAGGTATCCTTCTCCACCCTGGCTTGGGATAGCTCTTCCCGGAGCTTGGAGTTTTCGGCCTTCAAGTCATCCGACCGCTGTTTGAACTCAGTCTCTGCGCTGGCCCGGTACTCTCGGTATTTGGCAAGATATTTCTTGTCCGCCTCTTCCTCAGCCGTGCACTGGGCCTGGTCAATCTTCTCCGAAGCCTCCCCCCTTGTGCTCTCGACCTGTTGGGTCAGTTTCTGCTTCTCCGCCTCCAAGGCCTGGCGAGCCACCTGGCTCTCCTCCAGCTGAACCAGAACTGCACCCACCTCCCGGAACGAGCGTTCCGCGATCAGAGAGGCCTGCAAGGAAAGACAACAGAATGAGTTAAGCAGAACCAAATGTGCTAAGACAGATGATCCCAAAACATAACTGACGGCTTACCCCGGACAATTGTTGCTTCACGGCATGTGTCAGCAACAGTGGATCCTTACTGCTATTGATGGCCCATTTCTCAGAATTGAGCTCGCACAAGCTCAGGGCCATGTCCTCCATCATCTCTGCTCCGAACGGCGCCAATGCACGTCCGAGCCTAGGCACCAGCCTCTTCTCCAAGGCTGGGCCATCCAAAACCGCTCCAGCCGGGTGAAGAGACCTCACCCCCTCGGCCAGCTCAGCTCTCTTCACGGCAGACAAGTTGTCTGTCCTTCCCTGAGTAACAACCTTCTCAGCCTCCAACCGCCTCTTCAAAAAATTATCGGCCCGTCTTACACCCTCCAGGAGAGCTGCCGGGAAACAGGTTGGTTTCTGCGGGAAGTGGAACTTCAGGCCAGGCAGAAGAAGGTTTTTTTGATGAGAAGAAGGAGACCCCGAAAGGGTGGACTCCCTTTGGGCTGGAGGAGGAGGCAGACGGGGTATTAAGGACGGAAGGGAAGACACTACCGCCCCGGTTTGTTGTTGCTGGGGTTGCTATTGTTTTTGCTGCTGCGGTGGCGGAGGTGACTGCCTTTGTTGTTGTTGTTGCTTTTGCTGCTGAGGCAGCGGAAGTAATTGCCTTTGTTGTTGCTGTTGGTTTGGCTGTTGTTGTTGCTGCCGCTGTGGCGTTGGTGATTGTCTCTGTTGTTCTTGTTGCTGTTGTTGTTGTAGTTGTGGTTGTTGTTGTTGTTGTTGTTGTTGCCTTCGACCGGGAGAAGAGTGTCTAAGGCATTTCTTCTTGGCGCCCTCAGCATCTCCTCCGGGACGCTTGCTCACCCCAGTCGTCTTCACGGGGAACACAAGCCCTTCCCCGTCGCTGCTACTACTCGAGTTCGCCATGGACTCGGAAGGCCCCTTGCCAGGAGATCTCTCCACTGCCGAAGACTCATGCGCCTCGCCACCTGTCTTCTTGGATGTGGCAGCTTTACCTCCCCTACCGACTCCGGCTTTTCGTCCTTTCCCCTTGGACGGATCTTGGCTGGTGGCGGCTTTCTTGATGAGTAAGGTAACTCTCCCCAACATCTTGGCTTCGGGAAATTCTGTAAGAAACGTACGAAGCAAGGTTAACGAACCAGCAAGCAATGTGAAAGAAGATAAGCAGAAGACAAGACAATCAACAACATAAAAGCACAAGCAAGTCCGCCAGCAGGGAACAAGGAACAAGAAAAAGAAAAGTTTGAAAGGGACGACCATGCACGAGAAACGTGGATGACCTTCCCCGAGCAAAACAAAACACCGCTTCCTGCTCCAGGAAGCTCCCGTAATCCTTGAAGTCCGGGAATGACATGCTGAGGGAAGAAGGGTCAACCATGATGACACCTTCTGGCAGACTACCATCACTCAGACACCCGAGGAGCTCATCTACCCTATCGCAATATCTGTCAAAGGGTATCCTACCCGGATCTAGCCTAAGGAAGCGGGGATCGAACCCCATCTGAGAGGTCCGGGAAACCTCAGACAGGCTGGGGGTGTGGATCAATCGAAAACTAGTCTTACCTCTCCTGGAGGTACCAGCCCCCGGAGTCCCTTCGTTGGGGTAAGCTGCGGTGTGGCGAGCCTCGATCTCCTCTTCCTCCAGCTGGGGGTCGGGGAACCTCTCCGCCCAACTAGGGGATAAAGTATTCTCGTCCCGGGCTACTTGGCTGATCACCTTGGACAACTCCAGGGCAATCTGCTCCCGGATGCCAGCTGACACCTGACTTTGCCCCCTGCCACTCACTGGCTCAATGTTTTGGAAAGAGGCGAGTAGCCCATACTCCCTCAAAGATTCGGAGGTCACAAGTCCCTCCACTTTCAACTCTTCCTCCGAGAGCCCTTCGTAGAACTTTGACCTCCTTATCATCTCCGCACAGCGAGGTGTCCGCAGAACGACTTCTGCAAAATCCAAATACAAGCATTAGAGATCCTCCCGAAAGGAAAATCAAACGTAAAGAAACAAAGTTAAAAAGGAGAGGAAGGAGCACTTACCAGGGACTTTGAAGTCCAAAGATAGGGCTGGCACCCTCTTCAATGGGAAGCCAGTCGTCAGGAACCAGTATTCCCGGAGGTCTGGAACCCTTGCGGTATGGCAGGTAGGACACATCACGTCCGGGTACCTCTCCAGCCTGTAAAACCCCACCTTGTCTGGATGACCTCTCATGGGTTGAGACTTCAGCCCGTAGAAGTATAACACCTCCTCCGGGGTAGGGTCCTCCAGGTCCCGGGACTTGCAAAAGATGTACCACCCCGCTAGGAGCTTGTAGCTGGGGGGAATCAACTGGAAGGGGGCAATCCCCGCCTTCACACAGAAATTGGCAAAATAACTTCTTAGGGGCAAGTGCGCCCCACACACTATGTGTGCCCAGCTCCAGGCACCAAAGCCCTCATGACTCTGGCTAGTAGACTCACCCCGCACCGACAGACGGTGCCACATCAGGCCTGGGATGTTCTTCAGGCCTGCTTCTGAGGAGTACAGCTCCAGCATGCCGTAGTTCCTGAGCAGGTTCGGCTTCTGGTCCATCTCCCAGATTGAACTGTTGATAGTCGGGAGGCTAGCCGCGACCACTTTAGTCTTTCCTTTCCCCGTTGCGCCAGCGACAGGGGAATTTTTCTCTTGGGCAGATTCAGCCTCTACCGCGGCGAGGATTTGTTCCTTTGATATGTTCGTCACTGAACAAGAGAAACAAAGAAGAAAACACTCTAAGCAGTCAGCACCCTTGTCATACCCTAACGGTATCAAAGGAGTCGGGGAGACCCTCCCCGAAAACTGCTTGGAGAGGCTCCCACCGAGCTTGCCGAGGGGTTGACACCATGCCACCCGAAGGACAGCAAGGAGCCAAACTCAAACTCCGAGCCTAAGCCCGCCAAGAGAAGCGTTTCCCCGGAGGAAGACACCCTAAAGGCGCTCACGCTTATGCCCTAACACAACAAACCAAAACAGCACAAACAAGACGAGGAACGACTTTCCAAACGCAAAATCATCAAAGCATACAAAGAGATTACTTATCGACTCACTTCAATCGCATGCCTATCAAAGCCCTATTCACGCATGCACATAGGCGATACTGGCAGAAAACTCAACTCTAACAACTACCAACAACCTAAGGTTTGGGAGGAAAGAGCAAAGTAGAAATACTTACTGGTATTCGGGTAGTTGAAGATTGAAGAGGTAACCGGATCACTGCACAGCACGATCGCGAGAAGTAAAAACTGTAAAGACAAACGGCGATTCAAACCCTGAACTTCGGCGAACAAACCCACTGCCAAATCACAAGAAAAGTGTCTAGATTCCTTACCAAAAGAAGTGGCAAGTTCGAAGGAATGGAAGCTTGGAAGCCTGAGAGTTCGAAGGTTTGGGAATCTGAAAATCCGAAAGATAGAGAATTTGAAAGCGTAAAGAGGAAGAAAGGTCTGTTCCCTGGTTTTTATAGCAGGAGTGAAGTCCTTTCAAATCCTACAAATGGACGGTCCTGGTCTTCCCATACCGCATGCATCCGATCCGACGGCTGGAGATGAAGCGCCGATCCTATTTATGACTCCTCGGATGGGAATAAAGTATTTATTTCCCATCATTATACCACCTCGGGCCCAGTGTACCATTAAAAACCGTCAAATCATTACTCAGATGCCTGACGCACGCATACTCAGCCAGTCGCCTCACGCACACGTCTTGGTCACAGAGCCATTCCCGGCATGACGCGTGGCCCTTGCCACACTTGAGTACTTGAGGTCAAACAGAAGAAATTTCCTTTCTTTTTCATACTAACACGCAGGCGGGAAAAAGGAACCCTTCCAGGAACACAGGAGGTGGCCCCTCGCCTAATCTAAGAAACCGGAATACCCGGAGGACTGTACAAGCTCCCGGATCTCTCAAAGCTCCGTGACCTTGGGGGGTAAATGTTATCCAGATTTCCGGATAGCGTTTAGATGGATATCCTTGGGGAAGCAGAATTATCAATGTCTTTCACGGTAGGTGACCAGAGCTCGCGGATGGACAGAAAGGCTTCGCCTCTCCCGTTTAGTGTCCGGATTACTCTTTCAAGCAAACGCGACACGGAAGCTCGTCAACTCTCCCGGACTCCCGAAGGGATATCCTTCGGGGAAGCTCCTTCCAGGAGAAGCTCTTCAAGTGGTCTTCGCGGAAACAGTTCCGTGCCTCGCACGGAACAAGACCAGGCGGTCGAGTCATGGAGGAGGCATAGTTGGAATGATATCCGCCTGACACAGAATCCCGCCTGACACGCCCGACAGGTCAAAGCCGCACACATCCCAGCACGCCTAAAAGTACTATTTCGCCTACTGTTCCGCTGACAACTTGGAAAAGACGGCTGCCTTTGTGCATTCCCCATACTTTCACGTAAATATACCCACATAGAGCCTGGTAGCCAGGTGACTACGGTAATTGTATCCCCTATTTATGGCTGGTGTAATTAAGACTCATGTGAGTAGAGAAAAACCCTAATCCAAAACCCTAGCTATAAAGACCCCCTCATTTTACAATAGGGGGGACGGCCAACAAATCACATAGCAAGAACTCTACTAAAATCTCTCTAGCTTCATCTTCTCCAAGAGAACCCGAGAGAAACACTGTGAGGTTGTGAGTTCCTTATACACCAGTTGTTTGACTGTTATTCTCTACAAGTATAATAACATCGACTCGTGGACTAGGGCTCGTTAACGCCTGAACCACGTAAAAACACTGTTTTCTTATTTACATTTCTGCATTTCTATAGCTCTTGTCTTTTTATTATTCCGTTCGTATTCGTTTCTGAAAAACTCGGTAAACAAAACCTAACTAGCCTAAGATCGGAAACAACCCTATCTAAATCCCTAAAGGGATATGGATTACCTTGGCCGGAGGGGCCGACTGCTGCCCCTGATGAATCTCGCTCTACTTTGGGGTCCTAAATGGCCTCAGGAGCTCGCTTTTTCCGCACGAGGGGTACCTTGTCTTCTTCTGCCTCCTTACCTTCAATGGCCTCAGTGTTCCCTTCGGGGATGGGTGGGAGCTCGTGGATTATCAAGATGCTAGCCCGCGTTCTTCTCAAGGCCAGGGTTTGACCTTGAGCAATTAACCTACACGCCAACATTGTGTAATCAGACACGAGCTGGCGGTAGTCCTTCTCACTGGGCGGAAGCCCGCCAAAGTGTCGTATTGACCCCCAAGGGTCGCTAATTTGTCCATCCTCGCAAGAAAGGCTGCACGAAGATACTCCAATCAGTATACACGCGAAAGAACTAAGTATGAAAAGAATAATTTCACGAACTAAGGAGGGAAAGTCTTACGAGGACGGTTGAAATATCGATGTTCGCAGTTGTGAAATCCATTCGACACAAAGAACTGATCTTTAAAGTCATTGGGATGGCTGGGTAGCTCGATGACTGCGGGTGAGTTCAGGAATCGGGTCAAGTAGTAGAACCCATCACCTTGCCCCCATTGATCCGGGCTGGCCTTGAGGCAGAAAAAGTAGAGAATGTCCGCCGGAGTGGGGACCTCCCACTCATGCTTCAGGAAAAGGTATTTCAGCCCCACCAACAGCCGGTAAGAGTTCGAGGGAAGCAGAAATGGTGTCAACTTCACGTAGTTGAGGATGTCAGCGAAATATTGATCGAGGGGAAGGAAGGCCCCTGCCTTTAGGTGCTCATCACTCCAGGCCGCAAAGTCATCTTGGAGCGATGCACAACTCCGTTCCCCTTCAAATGGTGGTCGGGCAATCAGGAAGTCGGTCCCGACCTCGATGTTATGGGACAACATGATCTTGTTGACCCTTCCTTGGGTCATGATCTTGGAGACGATTCTCTCTGCCTCGAAGAATGCGTCAGGTCCGACCATGACCTCCTCCTCCACCACGGGGCCGAACTGGGGGATGGGGGATTCGGGGGCGACCTCTTTTCCCTTATTAGCTCGCTGAGATGATGAGCCAGCTACGTTCTTCTTCGACGCGCCTTTCTTTGGTGCCATTAGTTTGCCTATCGAACAAGAACGATGGAACTCTTAGTAGGCGACCTAGAATTTTTATACAGGCAAGAGATAACAAAGAAAGGTTGAGGATCCTAACACACGAGATGAGGTAAACTCAGCCGCGATGTGGGGCCACGCGCTACCTATGCTTCGCGCCCAGGTTTCCAACAGACCCTTGATGTTTAGGGATCCGTGTGTCAGAAAATCAAGCCACTTTTCTTCTTGAATAGCAAAACCATCCAAGAAGCGTAGCCCTAAGGAACCTAGTTTCGAACCCTAAAAACTATTCATCCCCCACATCCTGAGTGGGTATTTCCTAAATTCCCCCGTAAGTTACCCAGGAATTTCCCAGTTTCATGAACATCACAATTTTAGGGATATTTCAGGGCCTACTCAATAAACCTAAGTTGAAGCTTATTCACCCTTGATTTGGGCAACGACACTGAGTCAAAATAACGATAAAGAAACAAAAAGGAAAACAAGAATGAAATCAAATGGGAAGAAGGTGACACAAATGATTTATAGTGGTTTGACCCCAACTGTGTTGTAATAACCTACGTCCACTTAGTGTTCTTATTGATCTTGAATCCTAAAGCCGTGATCAAAGAACTAGGGTTCTTGAGTTTCACTAGCCTTAGGAGAATTACAACTTTTCAGTGGATAATCACACTATGTTCTTTCTATGAGTATTCAAGTTCAAGGTGCATATGACCAGACTGGTCGCATCTAATCGCGAGGTTGGATGAGGCAAGAAACACATGGTCAATAATCAAACAGCACTCCTTCATTTTGACACTGCCACGTGCCAACCACGTGTAATAAATTCTTGCCACGTTATCAGGAGTCATTTTTGGGTAAACATTTGCCCCTCATGTTTATTTTACTGCGACCAGCATAAAGTAAAATTAGGAGACTGACCCTTCACATACCCCACCAAATCTGTCAGAGTCGCCCATGCCTTCTCGAAAAAGGCTACCAATCATGTCTTTTCAATTTCCAAAAAGTTGTTTGACGGCTATTGCGTTTCCCCATGCCTTGAAAAGTTAATCTCATTATTACCTCTTCTACACTGCCATGCTCAATATAAATAACCCATTTTCTTCACTTTTCACTTTTTACCAATCTTCTTGTCTTCAAGGACTCTAAAGAACAAAGCAAAACAAACACAGAATACTTCACTGATTCAAGGTGTGCCTGTCCATTCTTCTGAAATCTTCACTCCAATCCTTCATCCAAGTAAGCTTTCTGGTCGATTTTTTTTTGTTATGCTGTGTTGTGCTTGTTTTCCCCTTTATTTTTGATTTTTGAGTTCTTGAATATCCCTGTCAGTTCTTGCAAAATGGTTTCGAGGTAAATGGGTATATTGATTTGGGCTATGAATTAGTTGGGTAGTTAGGATTATAACTTTAAGGCGTGAAATCGAAGTAAAAATTTGATTTCTAATCTTGTAGAAAAAACAGGGTTTTTCCCGCCCTTTCAGAGTCGAAAAGTTTTTCCTGAAAAAATTTTCATTTCTACTTTTTAATCCAATTTCCAAACTGTTTGCTTGAAATGTAGTGTTTTTTGTCAGAATGCTGATGGTCGTATAAAAGTTTAACTTTTATACACGAACAACGTTATTCCAACTTTTAAACATCTTGATCCTTTTGGCCATTAGATTCTCATCTCCCCTTTTCTGTTTGCAAATTTTCATGCAAGATCCATGGGGAGGTGAGAGGCCAATTGACGACGATCTACTGGCCCAACTGCTCGAGGACGAGGAACAACGGTCACTGCTAATTCCAGAAATCCCTTTTTCTCGAATTCCCCCAAACAGACCTCTTTCTAGTCCATCCAAAATGGGTAGAGTAAAATCCATTGCCCAGAAAAAGAAAACATCAAAACCTTCTGAAAATCAGCCTGCTTCTCGAGCTGAGCTTCCTTCGACCAGTGGTAGAGCCGAAACTACTGATCCTGAAATCCAAACACAGGCCTGTCTCCACAATGCCATTCGACTAGATGTCGAATGGCACCTTGCTCCCCCTAGCACGATCACTGCTAGGATGATAAGTAATATCCTTAGAAAGTATGGACTTTCTGAGGTAACTTTTTTTCTTCCTACCATCGACCAACATGCAAACTTGCCTGGCGGCGCCTTCAACTCCTGATCGAGGTACCACATTGAGGCAGGAGAAATCCTGCTTCTTCATCCTTACTTCCAGGGAGTGGCCAATTACTCCGGGGTTGCTCCCTTCCAAATAACTCCAAACGGGTATAGAATGCTTTCCGCACTCTATATCCTTTATAACCATAAAAAAATGGCATGTCCCTTCGCCTCACAAGATCAACTACCTGTTCGATCTCAAATCTAACCCCAACTAGGAAAGTACAGGGTTCTTTCATCTCTACCAACAGGAAACGAACTGCACCTTCCTAAGTGAGACTACCTAAAAGTCTAATGTAGGAAAGTACCACCAGGAGTAATTTTTAACCACCGACCTGGTTGCCAACAACCTAGCCTTCACCCAAGGAGGTAACCTCTTCGCTCTCATGGTCGTTTATTTTCTTTTATTTTATTTGCATTTTCCTGAGAAAATTAGTTCTCTTCAGGTCCATGGCTACGACCAGCTCCTACTCCAGAAATGGAGCTTCGAGCAGCGCTACTGGCCAGCATGATTGACATAGAAAAAAGCATCAAACAGCTAGTCACTGAAGCCAACCTAAGACTGGTCGGACTTTTGGCACCTCACCAGGACGTGAGGGAAACCACTACGGGGAGTGCCACTAATGAAGGAGTTCCCGAGCAACACCCAGATGTGTCACAACCCCCAAGGAGGAGGACAAGTGGAGTGACAATTAGGGAACCCTCCAGCACCCCGCGAGCAGATGCTCCTTGGGCCCCTTTAGGGAAGGGCAAGAAGAAGGTCTCTGAGCCTGTCTCTGAATCCTCGGACGAGAACAGTACTGATCTCTCACTTTTAGATAGTTTTCTTATTCCCTGTCACTTATTTGATGGGGGCAACAACTTTAAGTGCACTCCCACTTTAGACTCAGAATTCTTCATGCTAGAGAGTGAGTGTAGCACTAGTAAAGTATATAATGTAGCGACCAATAATTATAGCTCGGGTATTTTACTTACAATTGCCTTTGTTTCCTTTTTTGACATATCACACTCATTTATTTATACTGTCTAACTGTTCGTGTACTTGCCTTCTTGCATACATGCCATCCGAAGACATGTTCGACCTCTACAGTGTGCCTCATGCTCCTGCGAGCAAGAAGAAGGTGAGCAGGCAGCATCGCGGGGAGTGCAGCAAAGAGCCTCCGGCCAAGAAAACCTGCACTGAGGACCCTCCACCTCCACCTCCACCTCCATCTCCCCTTGAGCAACAATCTCCGCCTGCACCAGTCTGGTCGACACCTCCTCCACCAGCTCCTATCGATCAGACATAGCCAACTGCCCCTGTTCAAACAGGGGATGACTTATCGAGCCGCGCTCTAAGATCGTCCAAGGATAAGATGACAAGGATCCTGAGACATGAGCGCGGCCAAGAAGCCATGGCTGGGACAGAGTTGATGGATGTCGACCAGATCTTGAATCGCACACTAAACGATCTTGCCAGTATAAGTTGTCTCTTCCTGCTGAGACTCAATATTTTTATCCATTATATTTATTTTAACTTTTGTTCTAATCACAGGCAATGCTGACCATGACTGCCAGCCGGCTCTGCTCGGGGTTATTACTGAGCAATTCAAGGCATCCGAGCAATGGCACGCTGAGGAGCTTAAGGTCGTTGAAGCGAAATATACAGAGCAGCTTGAGGCGGCTGAGAAGGCAAATGCGGCATTGCTCGAGAAGAAAAATAAATTGGCCGAGGAGATGAAGCAATAACAGGCTGCTCTGAACAAAGCCCTTGAATCAAAGGAGAAGTACAAAGAGTCCCACCTCACCAATTTTTGTGAAACCAAAAGACTCGAGGTGGACCTGATAGAGAGTAGGCAAGAGGCTGATAAACTAGAGGCTCGCATCAACGATCTCAAAAAATCCAACGCCAGCAATCTAGAGAGGTACAAGGGCGCCACGTGCAAGTGCTTCTATGATTTCTGGAAACACAACCAAGGGGCCGATTTCAGCGATCTCTCTGAGTGCATGAGGCAAACAGAAATAGCCCGGTGCATTGATCGCTTGGAGGAAGAAGAAAGAGCGAAAACCCCAGCCTCGCCCGAGATCTCTTTGGCCACTGGCATTGAAGGCGTAGAGAATGAAGCTGAAGTTGTAGTCGATCAAGAAAATCCACAAGACCCTCCTGCCTCATGATAATTTTTTTATATGTACTTCAAGACAACTATATTTATTGATGCACGGGCAGATTTAACTTTTAACAAACAATTACATCCGAGCAGTAATTGCTCGCGGTGTAAAAGGTTTCCTTTTTTATATTATAATACGTGCATTTTATTATAACATCTGTTCACATGACCGAACTTAGCATAGTACTTATGTTTGATTTAACAAAATACAAAATTTTGAAAAATACTCTAAGTACCATAGCATTCTTTCACTTATTTTGCTTGTGTTTTCATACCTGTTGATAGTCTTTGCTTACTAGGTACCTTATATGCCCCCCAAGTGATGGAGGAGCTTTAGGTCCTCAGTCACTTGCCTTGACCGAAACCTATTCGAACATTTCTACTCGTAATAAAGACTTGTAAAAATGATAATACAACAAAAAAACACACGTAATGAGCAAATACTTGTAATAAATACAATAGTGGGCAATAATGACTGGCTGCGCATAGTCCCTTTTATTTATCATAATAAATGGACAAAACATGTCTATACGAGTGATCAACAAAATCATCTTACACTTATAAGAGATCAGCCACATAAGATGACCAACCCTTTTTCATAACTTGTAAAAAGTAAAATTAATACAAGCCAATTCTTTAAGAAGAATTGTTTATTGATAGTACTTGCGCAGGTGTTCTCCATTCCAATAGCAAGGAATGAGATCTCCATTTAAGCAACCAAGTTTGTAAGTGCATGGATGGTGTACCTCTTCAATTCGGTACTGTCCTTCCCAATTAGGTCCGAGTACTCCAGCAGCCTGGTCGCGGGTGTTGAGGAAAACCCTTCGAAGTACTAGATCTCCAACATTGAATTTCCTTTCGCATACTTTAGAATTGAAATACCGGGTGACCTTTTGCCGGTAAGCTGCTACTCGAAGTTGGGCTTGCTCTCGCTATTCATCGACCAAATCTAGGGATTCCATCAATAGCTAGCGATGGCAGATCTAACTCAACATGCAACATAGCCTCATATCCATAAGCTAAGGAAAATGGATTATGGCCTGTTGCTGTTCGATGGGAAGTTCTGTACGACCAAAGGACTTTAGGAAATTACTCTGGCCATGCCCCCTTCGCTTCCTCAAGCCTTTTCTTCAGAGTATCCTTCGGCATTTTATTGACTGCCTCGACCTGTTCATTTGCTTGAGGGTGAGCAACTGAAGAAAAGCTCTTGGTAATTCCATGCTGCTCACAAAAACTGTGAACATATCACTATCAAATTGGGTGTCGTTGTCTAAGACAATTTTTCTTAGCAATCCATACACAATATTTTTTACTATGAAATCCAACACTTTCTTGGTCGTTATTGTTGCAAGTGGTTCAGCTTCAACCCATTTAGTGAAGTAATCGACGGCCACTACGGCATACTTGACACCGCCATTTCCTGTGGGCAGAGATCCGATTAGATCTATACCCCAGACTGCGAACGGCCACGAACTTTGCATCTGTTTTAGCTCATTAGGGGTTGCTCATGGAATTTTGGAGAACCTCTGGCATTTGTCACACCTTTGCACAAATTCCATTGAGTCTTCATTCATTGTTGGCCAGAAGTATCCTTGCCTTAGGATCTGTTTTGATAAACTCTACCCCCCAGCACAGTCCCCACAAAAGCCTTCGTGGACCTCTCTCATCAATTCTTTGGCCTTCTCTTTCGAAATAAACTTGAGGAGTTCCATTGAGTATCCCCTTCGGTATAAGATTCAATCGACCAGGATATACCTAGCAGCCTGCCGCTGAAGGGTCCTGGCTTTATTCCTGTTCGTTGACAACACACCCTTCGTCAGGTACTTTATGTAAGGTGCCATCCATGTATCCTCCACTTGAATCACCGAAGAGGACCCTTCTGCTTGGATACTTGGTGTAGATAGTCGTTCAACTAGCACTGTGTTTAGGGTGTCAGCATCCTTGGCATTCGCCAACTTGGCCAAAGCATTAGCGTTTGAATTTTGGTCGCGAGGTACTTGCTAGAGAGTGTACTTATCAAACTACGCCAATAGATCCTTCGCTTTATTCAAGTAAGCGACCATTTTTAAACCTCGGGCCTAGTATTCTCCAATGATTTGATTGACCGTTAATTGAGAGTCACTGTAGATATCAAGTGACTTTATGTGCATGCTTCTGGCTAACCATAATCCTGTGAGCAGTGCTTCATACTCGGCTTCGTTGTTAGAAGCAGTGAAGCAAAATCTGATTGCGCAGTGAAATCGATGCCCCTCAGGCGTTATCAAAATCACTCATGCTCCTGCGTGGTGCTCATTAGAAGAACCATCTGTAATCAACTTCCAAGAAGGAGTTTGGCTTTGAGACTCAGGACCTTCTGGTTGCTCGCTGTCTGGAAGCCCAGTGAGTTCTGCAACAAAATCGGCCAGAGTCTGACCTTTTATCGCTGCTCGTGGCAAGTAAGAGATCTCAAACTACCCATGTTTGAGTTCCCACTTCAATAATCGGCCTGCGGCTTCTGGTTTCTGCATAATTTATTGTAGAGGTTGGTCGGTCAAAACTGTGATTGGGTGAGCTTGGAAGTATGGCCACAATTTCCTGGAGGCTAAGATCAGGCAAAAGGAAAAATTTTCAATAGGTGGATACCACAGCTCCGCTCCTATTAGCCTCTTGCTTACATAATAAACAACCTTTTGCATGCCTTCCTCTTCTCTTACTAGGATAGCACTAGCAGCATATCCTATGATCACCAAGTAGATGAACAAAGTTTCTTTATCAACCAGTTTTGATAGAATCGGTGGCTGCGACATTTGAGTCTTTAAGGCTTGAAAATCCTATTCGCACTCCTCTGTCCATTCGAATTTTTTGTTGCCTCTGAGTAGATTAAAAAATGGGACGCATTTGTCTGTAGATTTGGAAATAAATATACTGAGAGTAGCACTTCTTCCGGCCAAGCTTTGAACATCTTTGATTTTTTTTGGCGATTTCATATCGACCAAGGCTTTGATCTTCTTGGGATTGGCTTCAATTCCATGTGAGTTTACTATAAATCCCAGGAATTTCCCTAATCCAACTTCGAAGGAACACTTGAGGGGATTCAGCTTCATCTAGTATTTGTTCAAGACGTTAAAGCACTCTTGCAAGTCCCCTATGTGTCCTTCAGCCTTCTTCAACTTAACCAGCATGTCGTCGATGTATACCTCCATGTTTGTTCCGATCATCTCCTTGAACATGTGATTGACTAGTCGCTGGTAAGTCGCACCAGCGTTTTTCAAACCGAAGGGCGTTACCTTGTAACAGTAGAGCCTTGTATCGGTCTGAAAGCTAGTGTGATCCTTGTCAGGGGGATCCATACTAATCTGATTATATCCAGAGTATGCATCCATGAATGAGAGAATCTCGTGCCCTACAGTGGCATCGACCAACTGGTCGATTCTAGGCAGTGGTAAATAATCTTTAGGGCAGGCTTTATTAAGGTCTATGAAATCCACGCATGTTCGCCACTTGCCATTCAGCTTGGGAACAAGCACGGGATTAGAGACCCATGATGGATAAAATGCTATCATGATGAATCCATTCTCCTTTAGCTTCTCGACTTCGTCCTTTAGAGCCTTCGATCTATCTTTTCCGAGCAGCCTCCTTTCCTTTTGTACTGGTGGAAAACTCTTGTCTACATTTAGAACATGGCTAATAACCGCAGTTTCTATTCCAACCATGTATTTATGCGACCAGGCAAAGACTTCCTGGTTTTTCCTTAAAAATTCCACCAGTTCTTGTTTCGTTGTTGTCTCTAAGTTTTTACCGACTTTCACAACCCTGGTCGGATCTGTCTCATCGAGTTGGACCTCTTCAAGGTCCTTGATGGGACCTATCTCTTCATCAAAATCCCCAAAGCGAGGATCCAAATCCCTATCCTCACTTTGGGAAACACCCTATTTGGTGACACAATCACCTGATTGGGCTTGTACATTACTGGCCGTTTGCAACTCCTTTTTGACAGCTTCCCTCGACCCGCCTATCTTTGCCTAAGATATTGAGGCATTATAGCACTCCCTCGCTTCTCGTTGGTTTCCTAACACACATCCTATCCCTGAGACAATTGGGAATTTCATGGCAAGGTGCCATATCGAGGTAACGACTTGCAGGTCGACCAAAATTGGCCTTCCAATTACAGCATTATACGCTGAAGGACAATCAACTACTATGAAAGTAGTGAGTAATGTCCTGTTTGTAGGCGCAGTTCCTGCTGTAACTGGGAGTCTAATCGACCTTGTCAGGGAAAGCCCTTCGCCAGAAGAACCGTATATTGTTTTGTTGCACGGCTCCAGGTCCTTGATGGACAACTTCATCCTTTCCAGTGAGGACTTGTACAAGATGTTGACTGAGCTTCCTGTGTCAACCAACACCCTTTTAACCATCATGTTGGCAAGTTGGATGTCAACAACCAGCGGATCGGAGTGTGGGAACCAGACATGTTGAGCATCGTCTTCAGAGAAGGTTATCAACTCCTCCTCTGTTTGAGCTTTCTTTGGTGCGCGATCCTCCACACTCATCAACTTGACGTCCTGGTTGTGGCGTAAGATCCGAGCATATCGCTCTCTTACTTTCCCACTATCTCGTACGAGGTGTGGCCTGCAACAGATGGTGAGTAATGTAACTGCCACAAGAGCTGGCTGTAAAGGTGGCGAGCGTTGTCGTGTTGACGCCTGCTCGTTGCCACCTTGAGCCTCTCGCTGAGACCCTCCTGCGGCTTGTACATATCTCCTTAGGTGTGGGCTTGATCAGGAACTCGATCTCGTCCTTCAACCGGTTACACTCATTGGTGTCATGTCTGTAGTCATTGTGAAAATGACAGAATTTTTTCGTATCTCTCTTGGAGATATCCTTCCTTATAGGCGTTGGTCGCTTATAAGGGACATTAGAGCTGGTCGCTTGATAGACCTTTGCTCTATTTTGGACAAGGGCTGTATAGTTGGTGAATCTTGGCTTGTATCTATTACTTTTGGGGCGTTTATTTTCAGATGTTGATGGCTCATTGCCCGCCCTTTTTCCACCATTTCTTCCATTTCCGTTCTTGTTGCCTTTACCATTTCCATTGGGTTTATTTGACCCGTTGGCGGCCTTGGCGAGATCTTCCTTCGGTCCCTTATCTTTCGTGGGCGACTTCCCTTCATTGGCAATCGCATCTTTGAGCTAGATGTATCGATCAGCTTGATCCAGGAATTCCTGGGTACTTCTTACCCCATTCTTTCTCCGGCTGCTCCAGAGGGGGGAATTGCGTCTAACTCCGGCAATTAGGGCCATCATCTTTCCCTCGCCGCCCACTATTTTGGCTCCAACCGCTGCTCACATAAAGCGCTGGACATACTCTTTTAAGGGTTCTCCCTCCTTTTGGCGTATCTTGACCAGCTGGTTGGCCTCAGTGGGGTGTACGCGACCCGCATAGAATTGTCCATAAAATTCCTTTACGAACATTTCCCAGGATACTATACTAGTAGGAGGGAATTTAAAGAACCACTCCTGGGCGGTGTCAGATAGTGTGGTGGGGAAGATCCTGCAGTGGGCATCGTCCGACACCTTCTGAATATCCATTTGTATCTCAAATTTGTTGACATGAGATACTGGGTCCTCGTACCCATCAAAGTTTGGCAGTACTGGCATTTTGAACTTGCTGGGGGTTTCTGCCACAACATTCCTCTGCACAAACAAAGTGCCTCTCCTCCGGTCGTACTCTATGTAAGATGTCCCGCTTCTGACCAGCTGCTGTACTGTCTGGTTCAAAACATCAATTTGAGCCTGAACCACGTTTGGGATTGCTGGGGCGACTGGTGCTGGAGTAGCGTACTCATCGTGCCTCTCGCGCCTGTCGTTGAGTACGTCTCTCAAGTCACCATCCCTGTGCCTTTGCTTTCTAACTCCTAGCCGATCAAAGATGTTATGATGTCTGGGGTGCCCCCCAATGTTATGGCTTACAGACCTATTATCTCATGGTGGGGGTTTCCTGTCTCCACCTCTTTCTTCATGCGTTTGACCAGCATTCCCCCTGTCGGAATCGGCCTCATTGTAGTCGTGGCCGATGCAACATGCCCTCTGGCCATCTGAATGGCTGCTTCAAGAGCGGTCGTGGCATCTCTCTGCTGACAGTCCATTTCTGCCTACCGCTCATTTAACTCCTAGCACTGAAGCTCAATCTCCCTTTGTTGTCATGCCAAGGTCTTTGCCACATTTTCCTGATTGGTCCTCAAACTGGCCAACTCATCCTGTAACACGCCTAGTGTTGCCCTCAGTGTTTCAGAATCCATTTCTTCCTCTTCAAAATCCAAGTGTGGTTCATTTTCAGCCACAGTTGGAGGAGGAGGTTGAGACGACGCAGCGCCAGCAACCTGTCCAACTTTCTTGGATGTCTTCGCCATTTGATTTTCTTTAAGCTTATTGACTAATCTCTTAATGAAAGCACTAGAATGTTGACCCTCGATTTGGCCATGTAAAGAACTAATGTTTTTGGGATCCCATGTAAAGAACTTATCTTTAACTTAACGGAAATGTTTATGAAATGATCAAAAGTGTTTATTACCCAAACCTTAGTGGTTAATCACATGTTTAGTCCAAATGACTTGTTAGTAAGTCCAGCACTGGTTTCAAAACACACCTGGTAATGGACCCTAACTAGTAGGGTGTTACAATGCGGTATTAGAGCAGCCAAGGTTTAAGGGTTCCTGATGTTGGACTGGGCATGTACAATCACTGCTAAAGACAAGCTCGACTCAGGGTTGGGTAACTATGAATGTACTTATGTGTATACATGCTTAAATGAATTATGTGAGCTTTATCTGTTAGCTTGAATAAGAAGCATGAGCTATTCTGATAGGGCCTGGCCCTTGACTACTGCATGTAGGTTGAGAACGTGTTTATTAGCATGATAGATATTTGAAATGCTGTAGGATTGCTTATTAGCGTCATTGAACTTGATAAATGCTAGAAACGCTTATTAGCTTCGTTGTATGTGTACCCTGGATAGAGAATGCTTATTACCATCGTAGTATGCTTAAGGAAATTTTTTATAAACATTGTTAGGTGGTTATGCATGCCAAAGAATATGCTTATTAGCATTTTTGTTTAGATGATGCCATGAATTTCTCTGCTTATTAGCATGACTACTGAGTGTGAATTATTGGGATGCTTATTAGCATTGTCAATGCATGTGGATGCTTATTCGATCGGTTTTGAACCGTGGGTTGATGTGAGATACCGTTATTACTGCCTGATGAGCTGAGTCATTGGTTGCAGATAGACTTGGAAGTATGCTTCCAGGGCAATCCAATGAGCCAGCCAGCGCTAGAAATCAGGCCGAAAGTAATGATCAGGGTCAGAACCCTCCGCCAGCCCCTGAGAACTGGCAACAGGTGCTTGCAGACTTGCAAGCTCAATTACAGAGGCAGAATGAAGAGATATTACAATTGAGGCAACAACAGGTTCTAGGTGGGAACGCTGCCTCAGGGGCCCCATATACTGCTTCAGTATCGGCCGAACAGTAGCAGACAGAGTTGGAGAACCGTTGGGAGTTGGTATATGAGCAGTTCAGGAAGCAACACCCTCTGGTATTCGAGGGTGGCGCTGATCCACTTAAGGCAAAGCAGTGGATGGCTATGATTACGTCCATCTTGGACTTCATGAGAATTGTGGGCAATGAAAGGGTGGCCTGTGCTACTTACATGTTTCGGGAGGATGCCCGAATCTGGTGGGAGGTGGTGTCCCAGACTAGAAATGTAACTATTATGGGTTGGGAAGAGTTTAAAACCCTCTTCAATGAAAAGTATTACAATGAGGCCGTTAAAGTTGCAAAGGCCGAGGAGTTTAGTAAACTTTTGCAAGGGAATATGCCAGTGACTGAGTATGCACTAAAATTCGACAGATTAGCCAAGTTTGCTCCAGACTTGGTGCCCACTGATGGAACAAGGAAGGAGAGATTCCTTCAGGGGCTGCAACCCATGATAGCCCGGGATGTCAGAATCACCACTGCACCGGGAGTAACAACTTATGCTCAGGTAGTGGAGAGAGCCCTTACTGCAGAGGATGCTGAGAATAAGATCTGGCGTGATAATGCAGCCAGGAGGGATATGAGGAGGACGGGACCTCCCTTCTCAGGAGTTGGAAGGGGCGGAGGCCCCAGTGATCAGAAAAGAAAGACTATGGATACCAGTTTGGCTCCTAGATCTGATAGGAGGCCACAGGGTGCGTAGATTGGCTGCCAGGGCGGCAATGAGAACTGGAAGACATATCCAGAGTGTGCCAGGTGCAAGAGACGTCATCTGGGTGAGTGTCGGGTGAAGGCCTATTTTGTATGCGGACTTGTGGGGCATCTGAAGAAAGATTGCCCAAGACTGAAGAAAGAAGAACTTAAGAAGCCGGATAACGCGACTCTGGCTCGAGTATTTGCACTGACACAGGCTGAGGCTGAGGCTAGGCCTTCAATGGTCACAGGTCAGCTTTCTAGTACTAGCATATCTTATTCTGTGTTGATTGATTCTAGTGCTACACAATCATATGTATCTAGTAGGATTGTTGATAGTTTGTGTAGGCTCTGTGAGCTTTATGCTGGGGGATTTGGAACATTGTATCCCACTGGGGAGTTGGTGGTTTCCAGAAGGTGGGTTAGGTCTTTACCAGTGATGGTAGATGGTAGAGAGCTATCAGTTGATTTGATAGAGTTAGCCATGACTGATTTTGACATGATTTTGGGGATGGACTGGTTAACTAGATATGGAGCGACTATTGGCTGTAAAAAGAAGATGGTAACTTTTGAACCTGAGAGTGAGGAACCTTCTGTATTTTTTGGCACTGTGCATGGACCCCGAATGCCTATGATTTCGTTACTGAGGGCTAGGGACCTACTGCAGGAAGGCTGCATAGGTTTCTTAGCCAGTGTGGTGGATACCACGTAAGTCATGCCAGTGGGACCATCAGAGACTAGGTTGGTCTGTGAAGTTCTAGACGTGTTTCCAGAGGATCTACAGGGATTGCTGCCATACCGAGAGATTGATTTTGTTATTGAGCTGGCACCAGGGACAGAGCCAGTGTTTAGGGCACCTTACAGAATGGCGCCAACTGAGTTGAAGGAACTCAAGGTACAGTTACAGGAGTTGTTGGATTTGGATTTTATTAGACCCAGTTTCTCACCATGGGGTGCATCGGTGTTGTTTGTGAAGAAGAAGGACGGTACACTGAGGATGTGTATAGACTATAGAGAACTGAATAAGTTGACCATCAAGAACAAGTATCCCCTACCAAGGATAGATGATTTATTTGATCAGCTACAAGGTAAAATGGTATTCTCAAAGATGGATCTTCGATCTGGTTATCACCAGTTGAGAATTAAGGATGAAGACATACCTAAGACAGCTTTTCATACTAGATATGGGCACTACGAGTTTCTCGTTATGTCATTTGGTTTGACAAACGCTCCGGCAGCTTTCATGGACTTAATGAACAGGGTGTTCAAGGATTAACTAGACCAGTTCGTGATCGTCTTCATTGATGACATCTTGATTTATTCACAGTCAGAGGAGGAGCATGAGCAACATCTCAGGTTAGTCTTGCAGAGACTGAGAGAACACAAGTTATTTGCGAAATTTAAGAAGTGTGAGTTCTGGTTACCGCAGGTGACATTCTTGGGTCATATTGTTAGTAGAGATGGGATCAAGGTGGATCCATCTAAGATTGAAGCTGTTAAGAATTGGCCAAGGTCAAGGAATGCCTCAGAGATAAGAAGCTTCCATGGATTGGTAGGCTACTACAAGAAATTTGTGGAAGGATTCTCCAGAATTTCATCTCCATTGATAGAGTTGACACGTAAGAACCAAAAGTTTATATGGTCAGATAGATGTGAGAATAGCTTCCAGGAGTTGAAGCAGCGTTTGATTACCGCTCCAGTCCTGAGTCTCCCGACTGGTCAAGGTAAATTTATGGTTTACTGTGATGCCTCGAGGCAGGGACTAGGCTCTGTCCTTATGTAGGCAGAGAAGGTGATTTCTTATGCGTCACGACAGTTGAAGGATTACGAGCAGAGGTATCCATCTCATGGTTTGGAGTTGGCGGCGGTGGTTTTTGCATTGAAGGTTTGGAGGCATTACCTTTATGGGGAGAAGTGTGAGATATATACAAACCACAAGAGCCTCAAGTTTTTCTTTACGCAGAAGGACTTGAATATGAGGCAGAGGCGGTGGTTGGAGTTGGTGAAAGACTATGATTGCGATATTCTTTATCATCCAGGTAAAGCCAATGTAGTGGCTGATGCTCTAAGTCGGAGAGGTCTCGGGCAGTTGTATAGTGTGAGACAGATATCCGGGGAGTTAGCTGAGTATATGACCAGGGCAGGGATTGAATTAGTAGTGGGCCAGTTAGCCAACATTACCCTGCAGTCTACTCTCCTGGAGAGGATAAAGGAGAGTCAGTTGCGAGAACCACAGTTGGTGAAGGTTAGAGAGGATGTTTTGGTTGGAGCAGCTAGGGACTATTCTATATCTGACATGGGCCTGCCAAGATACAAGGGTCGGATCTGTGTTCCGATAGATGCTGTTATTAGACGAGAGATTCTGGATGAATCTCATACCACCCCGTATTCCTTGCATCCCGGTACCACCAAGATGTATCAGGACTTAAGAACTTTGTATTGGTGGCCAGGGATGAAGGGTGATGTAACTGAGTATGTAGCCAAGTGTCTGACGTGTCAGTAGATCAAAGCTGAACATCAGAGACCTGCAGGACTATTACAGCCCTTAGACATTCCAGAGTGGAAGTGGGAAGACATCGCAATGGATTTTGTGGTGGGCTTGCCTAAGACAGTGGGTCAGCATGACTCAGTATGGGTAATAGTGGACAGATACACTAAATCAGCTCACTTTCTACCAGTGCGGACAACTTATATTGTTGATCAGTATGCGGATCTTTATGTTAAAGAGATAGTACGTCTTCATGGAGCTCCGAGGTCGATTGTGTCAGATCGAGATCCTACTTCTACTTCCAAGTTCTGGGGAAGTTTGCAGAAGGAAATGGGCACGTAATTGAAGTTCAGTACAGCATATCATCCTCAGACTGATGGTCAATCTGAGAGGACTATTCAGATACTGGAGGACATGCTTAGAGCATGTGTACTGGATTTTGAGGGGTCTTGGAGTAAGTACTTACCCCTGATAGAGTTTTCCTACAACAACAGCTATTAGGCGACCATAGGAGTGGCTCCTTATGAGCTGTTGTATGGTAGGAAGTGCAGATCACCTATCCACTGGGATGAGTTGGGTGAACACAGAGACTTAGGTCCTGAGGCAGTTCAGAGGACCAGTGAAGCAATAGAGAAGATAAGAGCTTGGATGCTCGCATCGCAGAGTAGACAGAGAAATTATGCGAATCCAAAGCATAGGAACGTGGAGTTCAGGTGGGAGACTATGTCTTCCTTAGAGTCTCAGCATTCAAAGGGGTGAGGAGATTTAGTAAGAAGGGCAAGCTGAGCCCTAGATTTGTAGGACCATTTGAGATCCTGGAAAGGATCGGTCAGGTAGCCTATAGGTTGGCATTACCTCCAGCGTTGTCAGCTGTGCACAACGTGTTTCACATCTTGATGCTACGGAAGTATGTTTCTGATGAGACTCATGTGTTGAGTTATGATGATCTGGAGCTGCAGTCGGATTTGTCTTTCGAGGAGCAGCCAGTCCAGATATTAGACAAGAAGGACAAGGTCCTGAGGAATAAAGTTATACCTTTGGTGAAGGTATTATGGAGGAACAGCAAGGTCGAGGAGGCGACCTGGGAGTTGGAGTCAACTATGCGGGATCAGTATCCCGAACTGTTCATATAAAATTTCGAGGACGAAATTCCTATAAGGAGGGGATAGTTGTAACATCCCAAATTTCCTAATAAGGCTTAGTGCCTGGATTAGGGGGTCGAGAGGCAATAATTGAGTTATTATGTGAATTATATTATAATATAATCATGCTTGTATTTTTAAAGATATTAAATATGTGTATGTGGGCCCATTTCTTATAAGAAGGGTATTGTTGACCCACGATTTGGCCAACTGACACGGAGTCAGAATATGCTTGATATGAATGAAAGTAATGAGAAGAACGTAATGACGAAAGTAAATAAGACACAATATTTTATAGTGGTTCGGGCCCAGGATCTGGTAATGACCTACGTCCACTTAGGTTGATATTGATATAAAAATCAGATGAGTGATCAAAGAACTTGGGTTCAATGAGTTTCACTGATCTCTAAAGAACAATACAATATTACTCGGAGAATTACTATAGTCTCAAATGATTCAAAAGCCAAAAGTCCCCTCCCTTGAACTATCTCTTGCTATTTATAGGCTCAAGGGGGATTACAAAAGGTTGTTACAGATATTCTTTTCTGAATAATCGGATACTCAGGAGATTGTGTGAGATAAATTCGGGATTCACAAAGATCTTCCCATTAATGTTGCCTTGTAGGCGGAGCTATCGACCAGACTGGTCGCAGGTAAGACAGGTTCGCACTGCTTCTAATGTGTCTCCTGGTCGATACTCTAGTAGAACATTTCCAGGTGTCAGCCACGTGTCCAGGGATCACTTGCCACATCACCAATGCTAATTTTTTGGATAACATTTGCCCCCCAAGTTTATTTACCACGAGCAGTAAATAAACTTTTGAACGAACGACTCTTCGGTAACCCCGCCTGACGTGTCAGAACCCTTCGTGTGTTCTTGAAAAAAGTAACCCACTTCTGTCTAATCATGTCCTTTCGGTTCCCCAGAAAAGATTTTGACGGCCATACTGCTTCCCCATATTTTGAAAAAAGGGAAACTGATGATTACATCTTTTTAATGCCACAGACAAACTTATATAAGACATTCGAAATCTTTATTTTCTTTTTACGCACGCCATCGTCTTCACCAAAAAACCTAAAATCCAGAGCCCTTATCGTTCCCGAAGACCGTTCCCTCTGTACTTTCAGGACCCCGTCCGAGAGCTCCTTGATCTCCGAAGACCCTTCTTCCATCTCCGCGATTACTTTTCTTGGTAAGTTTTCGAATTCCCACGCTTCTAATTTGTCATTGTGCATGCTTCTGAATGCGTACTGTTTGAGTTTTATCTATTTCTGGTTTGAGACGCTTGTAGACAGAATATTTTGTAGGCACAATAGAGTTACGAGTTAGTTTAGAATCCAGGATCATGCTTTTTAGGACGTAAAATCGAAGTAAAAATTCGATCTTTAAGCTAGTTGAAAAAATAAGTTTTGCCCGTCCTAAGGGGAGTTGAAAAAGTTTTTCCAGAAAACTTTTTACTTTCACCCTTTGATCCGTTTTTCAAACTGTTCGTGTAGAAAAATTTAGCTTTTTGTTAGAATGCTGTTGTATAAACACTTAATTTTTATACTCGACCAGCGTTATTCTAAAAAGCTTTTGAAAGTTTTCTATCCTCACCTCCCCATTCTTCTGTATGCAGACTTTAATGCCAGATTTGTGGGGAGGTGAAAGGCCTATTGACGACGACCTTCTCGCCCAACTGCTCGAGGGAGAAGAACAACCAGCTGACCGTGTCCACGAGATCCCTTTTTCGCGATTCTCTTCCAGACCTCATCCTTCTCCTCCAATGGCCCGTTCCAAATCTTCAGGCAAGGAAAGGCCCGAGTCTGAAAACAACCCAAATTCTCCTGCCCAGCCTGATTCGCAGGCAAGGGCTCCCTCGACCAGTGGTCGAGAAAATCTTGTTCCTGACCCTAATATCCAAATTAGGGCCAGCCCTCGCCATCAGAACTTGCCTGATGTCGAGTGGTATACTTCCCCGGCCAGTTCAGTGACTCTTCGGATGGCTGCTTTACTACTTCAGGAAATTCCCTCTCACAGGGGTTTCCATTATACGTCCTGTCGAAGACCAGAGGGCTAACCTCCCCGGAGGTGCAAACAGCGCCTGGTCTCGGTATCATATTGAGGTAGGAGCTTATCTCCCTCTTCGTCCCTTTTTTGTGGGGGTGGCCAATTATTTCGGTGTCGCCCCCTTCCAAATTACTCCAAAAGGATATAGAATGCTGGCCGCACTCTATATCCTGTATAAACTTAAGAAATGGCCAGAACCTTCGCCCCACGAGGTCAACTATCTTTTTGACCTTAAGTCTAACTCGCAAAAACACGGAACGGGCTTCTTCCATTTTTGTCACCAAGAAACCAACCGAACATTCCTGAGTGACACTACACATATCTCGAATGTGGGGCAGTATAATAAGGAGTACTTCCTTACCCCGGACATAACCAGCAACAACATGGCCTTCACCCGAGGAGGTAAGTGCTTGTCTTCGACTGGTCGATACTTTTCGTCGATGTGTTCCCTTTTGTATTTCTCAAAATGTAATATGTTTTTCAGGCCCATGGTTACGTCTGATCCCAACACCAGACATGGTGTTGAGGTCCAATACCTTGGCCAGGATGTCTGACGCAGCAAAAAGCGTCAAGACCTTGGTAACTGAAGAAAACTTGAGGCGGTCTGGCCTCCTGGCTCCTCGCCATGAAACTAGAGTGTCCGTGGTGGACGAAGCCACTTCCGAGGGGGTTCCCGAGCAACAACCTCCTGTGTCTCCTCGGAGGAGGAGGCCAACGGGGATTACTATTAGGGAGCCCACGGGCAATCCTTCCGCAGAAAGGCCTTCTCCTCCCCAAGGCAAGGGGAAACAAAAGGCCAAAGAGCCAGCTGTGGACTTGGGAGAGTCCTCTGATGAGAACGGTAACACTATTTTACTTTTAAATGGTTTGTCAATTCCCTGTCATTTGTTCGACGGGGAAGGCAACTTTACATATACTCCAAAATTAGGGCCAGACTTCTTCATGCCAGATAATGAGTATATGACTAATAGAGTCAATAGTGTAGCGACCAGTAGTTGTAGCTCGGGTATTCACTTTGTTACCTCTTTTTTGTTGTATAATAAATTTTCATTTGCCTCTTGTCTTATCATTTTCCTGTGTTTACTTGCATGCAGACATGGCTACTCCCAACATTTTTGACATGTATCAGGCTGAGGAGGAGGAGGAAGTTCCTCAACTCCACCGGAGGTCCAAAAGGAGAACTGGTGAATCCAGCCGAGGTCCTCCAGCCAAGAAGGGTCGAACAGAAGACCTTCCCAAGGATGCGCCAACTGGATAAAATTCTTCCCATCCTCCAGCTCCTACTGAGAAGCAGACCCCTCTTGCCCCGCCAAATCCTCCGGCTGCGCCCGCCAGAGAGGAAATTACTCGTGAAGAAGCTCTCGGGACGAAACTCATGAGCCGTGCCCTTCGATCAGCCAAGGATCGCCTAGAATGCATCAGTAAAGGTGACCGTGTCAGAGATGCAATGGTCGAGGCTGAAAGCATGGGGGCCGACCAGGTTCTGAACAGGGCCCTGAATGAAATCTCCAGTGTGAGTACTTCTTCACTTCTTAAGCCTTAGTGTTTTATTCTTCATGGCAGGCTCTAACTTTTTCCTTTATTCACAGGCCTTGCTGTCTACTATCACTGCTCGTACCCGTGTCCAGGCTTCCATCGAGCAGGCTAAGGCGAAGGCCACTGAGAGGCATCAGGTGAAGGCAGCTAAGGAGCTTTCCGCTGCAGAGGCTAGGCATGCCAAAGAGTTGGAGGCAATGGCTCGAGAGAGGGATGCTACGGTGACTAAGCTGTCAGAGGCTGAAGCTGCAAAGGAAGCTGCAATAAAGTTGCAACAGCAGTATCGAGATTCTAGCGTAACCCATCTTCGCGAAATCAAAAGGCTGGAAGAGATGCTCAAGCCCAAGGATGAGGCCATTGCTACTCTCGAAGGCAAAGTGAAGCAGCTGGAGCTTGAAAACTCCAAAAATCTGGAGAGGTACAAGAGTACGACGCTCCGATGTTTCTACAACTTCTGGAAACATAATCAAGGTGCCGACTTCAGCTATCTTTCGGAGGAAGCCAGGACTACCGAGTTGGCCCGCTACACTGCCCAACTGGCCGAAGAGGAGGCAAGAGCGAGGACCCCCGCCTCTCCAAGTATTGTTGCTGTAGAAGAAGAAGAAGTTGTTGAGGACGCGACCAACCAGGATGCTGCTCAGGACCCTCCAGCCCCAAATGCCTCTTAAACTTTTCCCTTATTTTTTTGGCTATACGACCCATGGGTCGTGATGTAAAGACAATATATTTTTGTTTTAAACTTTGCTGCATGGGCAGTAAATCTTTTTTCTTTTACTTGAACAGTTACATCCAAGCAGCAATGCTTGCGGTGTAAAGGCTTAAATCTTGGTGCTATAATATTTTTATTTATTATAACATTTGTCCGTATGACCGAACTTAGCATAGTACTTTGGCATGATTTAACAAAACATAAATTTTGAAAAATACTCTAAGTACTGTAGCATGCTTTCACTCATTTTGTTCATGTGTTTACATACCTTGCGAGTATGCTTTGCTTAGGTCCTTGGTCACTTGCCCTGACCATGTCCTGTTCGAACATTCCTGTTCCTATGAAAATTGATACTTGTAATACAGCAAAACAACACACGTAATGAACAAATACTTGTAAATGTAAATTCACAATAGTTGGCAAGAATGACTGGCTGCGCACAGTCCCTGATAATCATGTATTAAAAATGGACTAAACATGTCTTTACGAGTGATTCTATAATAGAACCTTACATATACGAGCAGTTAGCCATACAACGTGGCTAACCCTCTTTGCAAAACTTGTAAAAATTGAAATTTAATACAAGCCAGTCCTTTAAAAAGGAGTGTTTACTGATAATACTTGCGCAGGTGTTCTCCATTCCAATAGCGGGGAACGAGATCTCCATTTAAGCGTACAAGTTTGTAGGTGCCTGGATGAAGGACTTCTTCAATTTGGTAAGGTCCTTCCCAATTGGGTCCGAGCACTCCAGCAGTAGGGTCGCGGGTATTTAAGAAAACTCGTCATAGCTCCAAATCTCCGACGTTGAATTTTCTTTCTTTAACTTTGGAGTTAAAGTACTCGGCGACTTTTTGCTGGTATGCAGCAACTCGGTGTTGAGATTTCTCTCGTATCTCATCGATTGAGTCTAGGGACTCCATCATTAGCTAGCTATTCTGATCCTGGTCGTATGTTAGATGTCGATGTGAGGAGGGATCTAACTCGACTGGCAACATTGCCTCATATCCATAGGCTAAGGAAAATGGGGTATGTCCTGTCGCAGTTCGGTGAGACGTTCTATACGACCAGAGGACTTCAGGCAACTGCTCTGGCCATGCTCCTTTAGCTTCCTCAAGTCTTTTCTTCAAGGTGTCCTTAAGAGTTTTGTTTACGGCTTTGACTTTCCCATTCGCCTGGGGGTGTGCGACTGAAGAAAAGCTTTTAATAACTCCATGTTTTTCGCAGAAATCGGTGAATATATCGCTGTCAAATTGGGTCCCATTGTCTGAAACTATCTTTCGGGGCAAACCATATCGACAGACAATGTTCTTGATGACAAAGTCGAGAACTTTCTTGGTCGTGATGGTAGCGAGTGGTTCAACTTCGGCCCATTTGGTGAAGTAACCAACTGCCACGACTACGTATTTTACTCCACCTTTCCTTGTAGGTAGGGATCCAATAAAATCTATCCCCCATACTGCAAAAGGCCATGGACTCTACATTTGTTTCAATTCGTTTGGAGCCACTCGCGGAATCTTCGAGCACCTTTGACACTTATCGCACCTTCGTACAAATTCCATGGAATCCTCGTTCATTGTTGGCCAGAAGTAGCCCTGCCTTAGAATATTTTTTGCCAAACTCTGCCCCCCAGCGTGATCCCCGCAGAAGCCTTCATGCACCTCTTTCATGAGTTCCTTAGCCCTTTCTGGTGTAACGCACCTGAGTAGCGGCATCGAATATCCTCTTCGGTACATCACACCATCGACCAGTATGTATCTAGCAGCTCGTCTTTGTAGAGTTCTGGCTTTGTTTCTTTCTGTTGGCAGCGAACCATTTGTCAGATACTCCAAGTAAGGCGCCATCCATGTATCCTCCATCCGAATCTCCATACTGGACTCAGCTGCTTGTATGCTCGGCTTACTCAGTCTTTCTACTGGCACAATGTTCAAAGTGTCAGCATCCTTTGCGGTCGCGAGTTTGGCTAAGGCATCTGCATTTGAATTCTGATCTCGCGAGATTTTCTGGACGGTGTACTTTGTGAACTGGGCTAACAAGTCTTTTGTTTTATTTAAGTAGGCCACCATTTTCAAGCCTCGCGCTTGGTATTCTCCCAAAACCTGATTCACCACCAGCTGTGAATCACTGTAGATATCAAGCGTCTTTATGCTCATATCCTTTGCCATTCTCAATCCAGGGAGGAGTGCTTCGTATTCCGCTTCATTATTTGATGCAGTGAAGTCGAACCTGATAGTGCAGTGAAATCGATGCCCTTCCGGCATTATCTATATCACTCCCGCTCTAGTGTGAGATTCGTTGGATGAGCCATCCGTGAATAGCTTCCACGAAGGAGTTTTATCTTAATTCACAGGCGCTTCAGGCTGTTCGCACTGCTCGCTGTATGGGAGCTCGGTGAACTCTGCAATAAGATCGGCCAAGACTTGTCCCTTTACTGCTGCTCGCGGTGAATAGGTTATATCGAACTGCCCTAGTTCGACTGCCCATTTTAACAATCGCCCAGCCGCCTCAAGTTTTTGGAGGACTTGCCGAAGGGGCTGGTCAGTTAGAACTGTGATAGGATGGGCTTGGAAGTAAGGACGTAACTTCCTAGAGGCTAGAATTAGGCAATATGCTAACCTTTCGATTGGCGGATATCGTAATTCTGCATCGATCAGCCTCTTGCTGACATAGTAGACTGCTTTCTGTACGCCTTCTTCCTCCTGTAAAAGTACCGTGCTAGCAGCAACTTCGGTAGTTGTCAGATAAATAAACAAAGTTTCTCCTTCGATCGGCTTCGACAAGATGGGAGGTTGTGCCATATGAGCTTTCAACGCCTGGAATGCTTGTTCGCAGTCTTCTGTCCATTCAAACTTCTTATTCCATCTAAGTAGATTGAAGAATGGGACGCACTTGTCTGTTGATTTCGAAACGAATCTACTTAGGGCTACGATCCTCCCGGTCAAACTTTGTACATCTTTGATCCTTTCTGGCGACTTCATGTCGATCAGGGCTTTTATCTTGTTGGGGTTGGCCTCGATTCCTCTTGAATTTACGATAAACCCTAAAAACTTCCCTGATCCGACTCCAAAGGAACACTTGAGGGGATTTAATTTCATTTGGTACTTGTTTAACACATCAAAGCACTCTTGTAAATCCCTCACATGCCCTTCTGCCTTCTTAGACTTTACCAGCATGTCATCCACATATACCTCCATGTTTACACCGATTTGCTCCTTGAACATGTGGTTGACTAGCCGTTGGTAAGTCGCACCCGTGTTTTTCAGTCCGAAGGGCATTACTTTGTAACAATACAAGCCTGTATCGGTTGTAGCCTGAATATGCATCCATGAATGAGAGGATCTCATGTCCTACAGTAGCGTCGACCAGCTGGTCGATCCTCAGGAGCGGGAAACAGTCCTTTGGGCAGGCTTTATTGAGGTCTGTAAAATCCACGCAAGTTCGCCATTTGTCATTAGGCTTGGGAACCAGCACTGGATTAGAGACCCACGATGGATAAAATGCCACCCGTATGAACCCATTCTCCTTTAGTCTTTCGACTTCTTCTTTTAAGGCCCTTGATCTATCTTTATCAAGCAACCTTCTTTTCTGTTGCACAGGTGGAAAGGTTTTGTCTATATTCAAGACATGGCTGATTACCGCAGGATCTATCCCAACCATGTCTTTATGCGACCAAGCGAAAACCTCCTGGTTTTTTCGCAAGAATTCCACTAGTGCATGCTTCGTGGTAGGCTCTAAGTTTCTCCCAACCTTTACGACCTTGGTTGGGTCTTCTTTGTCAAGTTGGACCTCCTCCAGGTCCTCGACAGGTCCAACATTTTCTTCAAAATTCCCAAAGCGAGGATCTAAATCTCCATCCTCACTTTGGGCAACACCCTATTTGGTGACTTCATCACAGGATTGGGCTCGCGTATCAACTTCCATCTGCAATCTATTTGGGGTAGTGCTCTTCGGCGTTCCACTTTTCGCCTTTGTGATCGAGGCGTTGTAGCACTCCCTGGCTTCCCTTTGGTTTCCCAAAATTCGTCCTACCCCCCCCTTTGTCGGGAACATCATGGCTAGGTGCCACATAGAGATGACGGCCCATAGATCAACCAGTATGGGCCTTCCAATAACGGCGTTGTACGCCGAAGGACAATCGACCACTACAAAAGTGGCGAGTAATGTCCTTGTTGCAGGTGCTGTACCCGTCGTTACTGGGAGTTTGATCAACCCAGCTGGGGCGAGTCCTTCTCCAGAAAAGTCGTATATCATTTGATTGCAGGGCTCCAAGTCCTTCATAGACAATTTCATGCGTTCCAGCGTTGATTTGTACAGGATGTTCACTAAACTTCCTGTATCGACCAGTACTCTCTTCACCATCAAATTGGCCATCTGGATGTCTACAACCAGCGGATCAGAATGTGGGAACCTGACGTGTTGGGCATCGTCATCGGAGAAGGTTATCTCTCCTCCCTCTGACCGAGCCTTTTTTGGTGCACGGTCCTCCACAGTCATCATCTCGATGTCCTGGTCGTGGCGCAGAGTCCGAGCATATCGTTCCCTGGCCTTTCCCCTATTTCCCGCGAGGTGCGGGCCTCCACAGATGGTTAAGAGTGTTCCAGTCACGGGGGCAGGCTGTAATGGTGGCGAGCGTTGGCGCGTGGATGCTTGCTCGTTGCCACCCGGAGCTTCTCGTTGGGAATTTCCCGAGGCCCGAACGTATCTTCTCAAGTGTCCTTGTCTAATAAGGAACTCGATTTCGTCTTTTAACTGGTTGCATTCATTAATGTCATGTCCGTAGTCATTATGGTAACGACAGAACTTGGTGGTATCTCTTTTCGAAATGTCCTTTCGAATGGGCCCAGGTTTCTTGTAAGGCACACTGGAACTTGTGGCCTGGTAAACCTCTCCCTGAGACTCAACGAGGGCAGTGTAGTTAGTGAACCGAGGCTCATAACGATTACCCTTAGCTCGTTTGTTGTCGGAGGTGGAAGGCTCGTTATACAGCCGTTTTCCACCGTTCTTTCCATTACCGTTGCCGTTCCTGTTGCTTTTGCCGTTGCCACTAGGTTTGGACCCATTGGCGGCCTTGGCAGGTTCGGAAGCCTTCTTGTCCTTGCCTGAGGGCTTTCCATCGTCGGCAATGGCTTCTTCAAGCTTGATATAGCGATCAGCTCGGTCCAAAAATTCTTGGGTAGTTCTCACCCCTTCCTTTCGGAGACTCTTCCAGAGGGGAGAACGTCGTTTTACTCCTGCAGTTATGGCCATCATCTTCCCTTCGTCCCTGACCGTCTTCGCTCCAGCTGCTGCTCGCATAAAACGTTGGATGTAGTCTTTCACTGACTCCCCATCCTGCTGGCGAATTTCGACTAGCTGGTTTGCTTCGGTTGGGTGTACACGACCAGCATAGAACTGGCCGTAGAACTCCCGTACGAACATTTCCCAGGAAACAATGCTTGCGGGAGGGAATTTGAAGAACCACTCCTGCGCAGCTTCAGAAAGTGTTGCAGGGAAGATCCTGCACCGAGCGTCTTCGGACACTTTCTGAATGTCCATTTGAATTTCAAACTTATTGACATGCGAGACTGGGTCTCCATATCCGTCAAAGTTTGGGAGCGTGGGCATCTTGAATTTGCTGGAAGTTTAAGCGTTAGCTATACTCTGATGAAAGGAGTGCCTTTCCTCCTATCGTGGTCGATGTAAGAAGTCCTTCCCCCGACGAGCTGTTGCACTGCCTGGTTGAGGGCGTCTATCTGGGCCTGTACAGCGGCAGGAATCGCTGTGGCCTCCGTTGCCAGGGGGACGTTCTCGCCATGCCCCTCACGGCGATCATTGAGTACATCTCTCAGGTCCTCTTCTCTTCTCCGCTGCTCGCTACCCCCGAGCCGGTTGAAGACATTATTTTGTCTGGGCTGCCCCCCAGCATCCTGTCTATTTGGTTGGTCATCTTGAGGTACCTGGCTCCTGCCTTTACCTCTTTCTTCACTCCTCCCACCAGCATTTCCTTTGCCTGAGTCGGCCTCATTATATTCGTGGCCATCTCTGAACCTAGATTGGCTATGGTTAGATCGGTTGTTCCCTCGATGTCCGTTCCTGGCTGAACCGTCCCGAGCGTTAAAGGGTGGCCTGCGCTGGTCGTGGTGTCCCCGCGCATCATCGTGCCATGGGGGGCCCCAGACCGCAGAGCCTAACTCTTAGTCCCTCCTGTTGCCCGGAGGGTACTGACCTCTGTTCGGTAGGTTCGGCCCATCATCCCTACGGCGTCTAGGGCTGCGAGGCTGATGCTCGGCCCTATTCTGCCTCTGTTGCGGGGGATTACCCCGAGCAGCTGTGGATGGTGACTGTGCCTCAGGATCCAGTGGGACATCGTCATGGGGCATCTGAGGCTGCTCGGGCCTTTATGGACTCGAAGGCTGGATCGGTGAGCTTGGATTAGGACCCCTCTGGGGTGGCCTATTCACAGGTTGGTCAGGCTGCGAGGCAGGTGCAGCCTGCTTTCTAGCCAATAGCAAGGCCGCCTCGAGGGCTGCCATGGCTTCGCTCTGGCGGCGGTCCACCTCCGCCTGCCTTTCGCTCAATTCTGCGCGCTGCCGTTCAATCTCCTGCTGCTGCCGCGCCATAACTTCAGCGACAGTCTCCTGACTGGCTCTCAGACTAGCCAGTTCTTCCTGCAACGCGCCCAGGGTACTCTTCAGCGTTGCGTCATCCATTTCCTCCTCCTCAAAGTCCAGTTGTGGCTCATCCTCTGCCATGCTTGCAGGAGGAGGAGGAGGTGGCGGGTTTGACGGTGCAGCGGCGGCCGCCTGTCCGGTTTTCTTTTCAGCTTTCGCCATTTGTTTTTTCAACAACGATAAATCAAGCTCTCAATGAAAGCACCAGAATGTTGACCCACGATTTGGCCAACTGACACGGAGTCAGAATATGCTTGATATGAATGAAAGTAATGAGAAGAACGTAATGACGAAAGTAAATAAGACACAGTATTTTATAGTGGTTCGGGCCCAGGATCTGGTAATGACCTACGTCCACTTGGGTTGATATTGATATAAAAATCAGATGAGTGATCAAAGAACTTGGGTTCAATGAGTTTCACTGATCTCTGAAGAACAATACAATATTACTCAGACAATTACTATAGTCTCAAATGATTCAAAAGCCAAAAGTCCCCTCCCTTCAACTATCTCTTGCTATTTATAGGCTCAAGGGGGATTACAAAAGGTTGTTACAGATATTCTTTCCTGAATAATCGGATACTCAAGAGATTGTGTGAGATAAATTCGAGATTCACAAAGATCTTCCCATTAATGTTGCCTTGTAGGTGGAGCTATCGACCAGACTGGTCGCAGGTAAGACAGGTTCGCACTGCTTCTAATGTGTCTCCTGGTCGATACTCTAGCAGAACGTTTCCAGGTGTCAGCCACGTGTCCAGGTATCACTTGCCACGTCACCAACGCTAATTTTTTGGATAACAGGTATATTAGCAATTTGATCGTTTGGGGTATAAATGTGAATATGTGCTTGTATGATTGGGACCACATTATTATGTGGATATATTTGGGTTACTCGACGAGAGGCGGTCCCGATGAGCAAGTTAGCGAAAAAGTCACAACGGGGTCTAAATACCCGGTTTGGGGTGTATTATATTAATTTAGTACATTACCGGGAATTAGTGGGTAATGGGGAATTATTGGTAATTGTGTGAGAATAATGGAAGTGGCAGGAATTATAGGAAGCAAATTGTGGATAGCGGGATTTAAGGCAAATGAAAAAATTGCCCTTATAGATATTTGAGGTATAAGCTAAGAGCAAGGGGTAACTTAGTCATTTCCACTGTGGTTTAAGGCTTAGGTGGCTGGGATATACTCAGAAAGTTTGAGAAGTTACATGAAAAAGAATTCAGCAGCCCCTTTCTCTCTTTCACGTTCTCTAGGTGACATAGAAGCTTGAGGAGGTTTTTGGAAAATTCAAAGAGTGAAGCTTGGGAATTAAGGTGCCAAACTTGGGGAAAACTAGAGGTTTAGCTCAAGGGCTTCATCACAGCTGAGGTATGAACTTTGAACTTAAATTTGCTTGGTTAATTATGCTGAATAATTTAGAGTGAGGATGTCTATGCATGTTTGTTAATTGGTAGATTGGGTTTTGGGATTTTGATGAGTTTAACTTAGTATTCAGTTGGGTTTGATTGCTGGTAAGAGGTATATTGAATTTGGGGACATAATTGGAAGGTTGGGAGGAAATTGGATGAGCTTGGTTGGGTTTGGTTGCAAGAAAAACCCAGAAAATTCTTGGTTTGTGGTGATGAACTGTGGCTCTTTTATGGTGAGTCGCGGCCTGCGAAGGGGAGTTTAGGCCCACAGGGCTCGAATGCAAGGGCGGGCCGCAGCGCGCATTGGTTTTCATAGAGGCCGAGCTTCTGGAATCAAAGGCGGGCCGCGGCTCGGCTGTGAGGGGTCGCGGCTCTTAAGTGGAAAATTGACCATAATGGGATTTTTAGGTTGGAAACTTAACCGTTTGGGCTCGGGATCAATCCTACTTCCTTGTTAAGTGGAATTCGATGTCCCGGACGCTAAGAGTTGGTTTGGAAGTTGTTATATACCTGTTATTGATGGGAACTTCCTTATCGCGGTTGTGACTAGGTTTTCGCTAAGGGCTTGAATCGAGGATCGTGCTCGGAGGATTATCGCTAGTAACCCGCTTACGGACCAAAGGTAAGAAAACTGCACCTGTTATGTGAATGCATGCTTAGAGCTTAGTTAAGGTGATGAACATGATTATAATTATGTTGTGAATATCTGCTTAGGTATGCTGTAACGTGCATAATTATGATTATGCTTATAACTATTGAGTGGATGTATTATAATGCATTGTGTGAGTATCTGTTAAGTGTGCTATGTGGAACATGAGACTGTCTGTATGAATGTGAGGCTTAGTTTATAAACTAGGGTATCATTAAAGTGTTAAATGGAGATCAACTTATTAGCTGAGAATTTGATGGGTTCTGGGAGATTCTTAATAGTTATGAGTCTCAAGGCTTCAACTTATAAGTTGGAGGCACGTGGTGGCTTGACTTATAAGTCAAGGGCATAAGGGACTTAGTTTATAAGCTATGATTGGCATAACACACGTGGAGTGTAGGCCACCATGGCTGGGCCACCCTGGGAGTGCAACATGCACTTGACTGGCTCGAAAGGAAGTGCAGCATGCACTTGTGTGACTCTATGATCTCCAATTGAGTTTAGTGGATGTACTGGAATCAGTTATTACTGTTTGATAGTTGTTTTATTCACGGAACTATTAATTAAGTTTTCTTGCTGAGTCTTCTGGCTCACAGGTGCTTTGTGAAGCAAGTAAAGGTAAAGAGAAGCTTAACCAGCCATGAGTCGGAGGGCGTTAGCAGTGATATGTACATATGCGGTCCGCTCGACCACCACGGCCAAGATGCTCAGAGGAACTAGGGTTAAACCCAGCTTTTGCCGCTTAGGACGACTTATTGTGTAATCTGAGTTTTGTAACAGACTTTTAAACTAATGTTTTTGGGATCCCATGTAAAGAACATATCTTTAACTTAACGGAAATGTTTATGAAATTATCAAAAGTTTTTAGTACCCAAACCTTAGTTGTTAATCACATGTTTAGTCCAAATGACTTGTTAGTAAGTCCAGCACTGGTTTCAAAACACACCTGGTAATGGACCCTAATTAGCAGGGCGTTACAAGGCCTGTGCGATTCTCCTCCTCCTCCCTCTTTCCCCAGCACCAAGTGGCAGATCCAGCTCGTGCCACGTGTCTGATCCGCGTTGACCTGGTCAAACCAAGCATTTCCTTTAGCTTCAGCCGTCCACATGGCGCTTCTCTATTGGCCACGGTTGGATCAATGGTCCAGCTACCACCAGCCCACTTTAGGTGCACTTTGGGCCTTGGACCTCCCATTTTGAGCTTTAAAACTGACATATTGTGATGTTTTAGAAAAATGGCAAAAGAACCATTCACCAAAATAGCTACGTTAATATTAGTAATAATATTTAATTTTTCAAAATAATATTTTATTATTATTATTTCAGATTTTTCTTGTAAACCCTATTTGTGGTTAATTTCTTTTTAGTTCTTTTCTCCCTCTATAAATACGGACTCTTCTTTCATATTTGAAATGTAATTTTTAGGTAGCAAAACTCTACCAAATTTTAGTCTCACTTTTTCATATTTTTTCTCTAAAATTTTATGAGAATGTCTAGCATAATAGGCTAACTTTCTTAGGAAGGTTAAGATGATCTTATATGCACTATGACTTTGTTTGATATTTTTGATTCACCATGTGCTTAAATTTTATATATTTGAGTGATTTATTTTCTTTCTTCTCTATTTATTCATATCTATTTCTTCATCTTGTTATCTTTATTTATGTTTACTAATAGTATATAGATTTTGTCAAGCACTTTCTATGTATTATCAAATTAGTGAAAATAATATAGATAATGTCTTTATCATTTTCTCCATCTCATTCATAGATATTTACATTTGCTAAATCTATATAGAATTAGTCATGCTCTTCCTATGTATTTTATAAATAGTAAAAGTAATATTTGTGTTAGGTTTTATGTCCAATCTTTTATTGCATTATTGCCAATGGTATAATGTCATTTTTAGATTTCTCATAAGATTTATCTCATCCTTCCATGGTAAAGAATATTAATCACTTGAATACATTTTTGTGATATATATTTGTGCTTCAATGTTAAATCTTCCAAATGAATAGTTGGGATGTGAACTACTCAATTGTGTAATTTTTGTGAATCAAAGATCCTAATAAATAAGTATGCATATTGGTTACTCTTGATCCTTCCTACTTGTTACCTATTGTTACATCACACTTTATTCTATCTTTATTTCTAATCTTTAAATCTAAAAAATAACAAAAATATCACTTGTTCTATTTTCCTCATATAATTTATCTCTAAATTTTATTTTTGTTGATTAACTTTATTTCTTTGCCTCCTTGTGGAATCGACCGCTCGATTTGTACTACAACCACTGCTAAGTGGATGCATGTTTTGGACGTTAAACAAATTTTGGCGTTGTTGCCGGGGAGGTGATAGTGAAAAAAGTTTTTCAATAAATTTTACAAAAGAGGTAAGTAATTCTATAATTTTCTTTTTGTGTATATTACTCTAGAATTTTTTTTTTATCTCCCTTATTTACTCTTGTTTCTTTTTTTATATTATAAAAAAAAGTTACTATCATTTTTTGTTGTTGTTCCTTTTTAGTTAGTTTATTTTATGTCATTGTCGTGTTAAAAAAAATTTGCTATCCTTTCTTTTCTAGAATTTGTTATTGTTCCTTTTGTTATTTTTTTCTCTCTTTTTATTTATTATTGTTGTAAAAAATAAAAGCTTGTTGTGTGTGTATTTATTTATTTTTTCTTGTTAATTTATTTTTGGTTAGCTTATTTTATTTTATTTCTTTTTTTATTTGTACTAAAACAAACTTTTAAAAAATAAATTGGTTGCTTATCTTTTGCTAGTTTAGTTTTCATTTTTTTTAATTATTTGTGTTTAGGATTGGTTACATTTTTCTTTATCTTACTGTTGTGTTTTTTTATGTGGTTGTAGGATTACTTTAGTTTTTTGTTTACTTGGTTAGTTTTTCCTCAATCTCTGAAAAAAAAAATGTTACTATCTTAGAATTTTTTTAGACCTTTTATTCATTTTTTTCTATAATATTTGCTTAGGCTTTGTGAGCATCTTATTTCTTGTGTTTAGATAATTTATTCATTTTTTTATTATTGTTAGATTTGTCTCTTTATTTGACTTTTTTTGTTATTAGTTTTTATTTTTTATTTTTAGGTTTTAAATCTTTAAAAAAAATCATAAAATACAAAAAAAAAATAATACTAATAATAAAAACAAAGCTTGTTTTGTCAACATAAGCAATTTTTGCTTAAAGGTCAATTTGAGTAAAGTTACATCCATGCTTACTTAGTAACCTCAGGGAGTTCTAGTAATTGTTGGTTGTAAGATGACCATTTTTGTAAATTGTGGCCCCTCCACAATTCTTTATGAACCTTGAGGAGTTCTAGATAAAGTGTGGGTCTTAAGTGAGACCGTTCTAAAAACCTCAAATCGTCATGGAAACAAGTAAAACAAAAAAAAAGTCAAAACTAAAAAATAAAATAAAAACACAAAAGCAAAATAAAGAAAATGAACGAAGAAGAAAAGAAATGTTTCGAGATGTATTTTCCAATGTATTATTCTTCATTCGGAAACAATCATAAGGGTACTAGCCATTTTAGAGGGGCATGCAAACTTGGTGTAAGAGAGTACTGAGAACTTGAAGTCTTAGAAACTAAGTTTGATAGAGAAAGTTACGAGTATCCTGAGGTAGATTATGATGACCGTTATTGTGATTTTGCAAGAGTCGACCATAGGAATCATAATTCTAGTTGGACCAACCCTGTCGATTTTAGTTGGAAGCCTGAGTACACCTACCATGCATTGCCTCACATGAATTTTGAGAATGATTTTTCTAACTTCCCCCATGAACCTCAATATAATTTTTGGACTAATAAGAATTCCTTAGAGGACACTTTACAGACATTTATAGAGGAGCAAAGAGAGTTTAATAGACAACTTGTGGAAGATTTTTGGGAAACTAGTACTCAATTTTCAGAATTGACCAACGCTATTAATGCACATACTCTATGTCGATTACCATCTCAGCTTAAGACCATAGTGCCATCATTTACTCTCATTCCTAAACCCAATGAGGATGATGTTATTACCATTTGGAGTGAAACTCTTTCCCATACATAAATTCTTCCAACCACTCCAATGAAAAATGAGAGCTATCATACTGATGTGATAGAATTAATCGTTGAGGAAATCCTAAACATATTTGCAATGAAACATTCAGCCAATTTCCTCCACGATTTTGAAACCAAACATTTTCTTTATCCTGAAAATGTTACTAACTCTTTGATTTTTGAGACGCATGATAAAAGAAAATTCATTTTTGATACAGGATAGTATGCAAACATGCAGTTGGTAGACTTACCTAAGAACGATGCTTTTGTCTACCAAAGACTGATCAAGTTTTATTTTTCTTTTTGGTGTGCTTTATTTTAATTTGTGTCTTTATTTTATGTTGCAAATTTTACTTTTTGGGGTTTTATTGTTTTTTGTTGGCTATCAATTTGTCATTTGCTCCCACAATGTGCATAATGTTAGACATTGAGGACAATGCCTCATTTAAAGTTGGGGGTAGTGGGCATATTCATTCGTTGAAATATATTTTGATTACCATTTTGAAATTTTGAGTTAAATTTTTGCAGAATTCATGAAAACAAAATTTTTGTGAGATAGTTTTTGCTATTTTTACTATTAGGAAGTAATTTTTTTAGAGTAATTTGATGTACAACCAAAAAATAATAAAAAAATTTGTTAACACATTCAGTTGAGAAAAATCCTAAAGTTTAAAGCTTTTAATTTTTTGTGAGTTGTGAGAATGAGAAAACAACTTTGAAAACTTTTATTGATCGTTTGAGTTAGTAAAATTAATTTTTGGGAATTTAAAACATGAGATTTACTAGAGGGATAATTTTTGTTTTAAAGAGTCTTTGTTGTATTTTATTGTACTTTTCCTTTTAATTTCTTGTACTTTGTTTTCTCAAGTTGTCTCTTGTCAAAAAAAATTATATAAAAAAAATTTTTAAAAAAAGAGAAAAAAATATACAAAAAAATGAATGAAAAAAAAAGAACAAGAGAAACATTTTTCATCTTCATCTTTTGTAGTTTTGTTGAAAAAAAAATTCAAATAAAAAAAAATCAACATTGCTACATTTGTTTTCAATTTATGTCATAAAAAAAAGTTTGTGTATTTTTTTTTATCTAATTTTGTTTTGTTCTTTATATTGGATCTTAATATCATTTCATAAAATCTTGAAGGTTCTTATGTCATTTAGATTCCAATTTGTACGCCCTAAATATCCGCGAGTTATTAGCGAGCTGGAAAAGGGCATAATTCAATTCGCCACGTGTAAATCGTCCACCCGGAGCTGTTGTTACGAGTCTCCACCTCTCTAGCCCAAGCTGATCAGAGAGTTAGCAGTCTACTCGAAGGCAGCGGGTCCGCAGTATGGATATCACGAGCTGACGCTACATCAAGCTCGAGGTGCGGCACAGATCTAACACCTGAATCCTTGTAAAGGCTACCACGCAATGTAAACGTGCACATGTCAGACATCACGCGTCTATTCCATTCCTGAATTCTCGGACAGGTAGTATAAACGTGCGTGAACAAGTACCCCACGACTAGTTTGGGCCATGCGGCCCATTATCCCCCCTTACCTATTAATTAAACCACACCTCACGGTCAGGTTTTAGGAATTAATCATCAATGTCACAGAGATGACATGATGGGTAAGAGGGTCACGGGATGTGTAATGCCCTGGTTACCCCAGAACAGTTACGGTGAATGGTGGACCGGAAATTTGACCCGCTACCCGAGTCCTTTGGTCAAAAACGTGCTCTAAGTGTAATTAACAGGTTAAGGTGAAAAACTAATAAAAAGGAAGTGGATGTTTTCATTACAAACTGCTCTGCAGAGCTAATCAAAACATTTACAGGTTGTTCTCAGTATAAAATGGTCATTATTGTTTCAAATTTACGATCCCGCCAAACTAAGCGGAAAAATAGGGTAAACCCCCTAGTTCTTCTGAGAACGCCTTGGCCGTGGTGGTCAAGCGGCCGCATATGTACACATCAGCACCTAAGCTCTCCAGTCAAGGCTGGGTAAGCTTTTCTTTCCCTTTACCTACACCACATAGCACCCATGAGCCAAGGCCCAGCAAGAAAACACAATAAAGTATGATATAATATCAACAATGATCATAATAAGCATTTAGGACCAGCAGTCCAAACAAATAGGTGGCAGTCGCAACACTCACAAAAGTGGGTACAGCCCCCTATAGTCATGTGATGGTAGGGTCACTCGGGCTTATCTGATTAGTGAACCTTTCATAAGTTTGAACAAGATAGGTGTATGGTGAATAGTCACCAACATAACCTTCCTCATGACCTTAGATTCATAACCCTGGAACAGCGTTCCCTAGCCATCTGACAAACAGTCATCGGGGCCATATGCCCTGGCTCTGAATAACTGGTGTTAGACCAGACAAGCGCTTATAAGTTCATCGACCTTAGGGTCGGTCTAGCATTAATACTCCATATGAGTCATTCAACAATGATATCGATTAGATCTAATCTTCATTTGGCTCGGCGTTCATGACGCTATGCCATTTCTGACTCTTTAGGTCAGTGTCCCTGACTAGTCAGTGCCACATACAAGTAATCAACACTCACTAGCATCTAATATGCAATCCATGTCCACATTTGTCAACCAACATGCCTCAATAACAATCACGCATGTCATATATACACAGGGTGCAGTTTTCTTACCTCAGATTCGAGCTAGAATGATTAAAAGAATGACCCGTGAGAATGACAACCTTTAGTCCTTTAGCGGTCACATAATCATATCCAAAAATGGGACATCATCAATAATAATGATCAACATAGGTTTCCACACCAATATCTAGCCTCCAGAAGATCAATCCCAACTAATCCAAGTAGTAGGGACACTCTTGAGGCCTATAGCTAAGTTCCCGGGGTCAAAACGAGCAAACGGGGAGAAAATAGGGCAAGGGCTGTGGCCCCCAGAAATTCCTGAAACAAGCGCCACGACACTCAACACCAAGGGCCGAGGTGCCCAGCGAAGACAGAACCTCCCTTTCATCCTCCTCAAACTAGGGTCGCGGCCCCCAACCCTGGGCCATTCCCAAACGTGTTTTCAACTTCTCCAAGCCTCCAAAATCATGCCTAACCATCCCCAATCATCAAAACAAAGTTCCCAAGCTTCCCAAAACACCAAAACTCTCAATACCCAAGGTTCAAACCCACCAAAAACTCAACAATTCACAAAGTCCAATTCAAAGCTTAGAAACTCGGAAAACTCAAAACTTTAAACATAGATTACCTTTGATTGGGTAGTTTTCTGTCAAATCCTTCGGTTAAGAAGCTTCTAATCTTTCCTAGGATCGCTATGCCTCGATCCTCGCTTGATTCCGACTCCTAGAACTCGAGATATCTTCGAAAATGCTCAAACGATAAAACGAACTATCGAAAAGGAGAACGAGAGGTTTTCTAATCATACGTTCTATCTCACAACTACTTCAAGCTTAAGTAACCTCAAATAAAACCTAATGCTTGGGGTCCCAAAAATACCCCTAGGGACATTATAGTCAAAACCTCCGAAATTTCACCCTGATTCAAATATTCCCAATTTATCATCAAATAAACATTTCTACTACCCCAAAATTGACCCCATTATGACAAAACCGCTAATCCATTATATATGACTGTCTCATGCCGAATAGCTCGAATATATCTCCATAATAATGGAATCTCATTCACAAATAAAGTTATGCTCCCAAATACACAAATTCACCCTCCATGGGCCAAACTATCAAAATAGCATAATATTCAAATGTGGACCCATATGCACGCATATAACATCATATCATCATATAATTCACATATACATGCATAATATCATTTAATGGCATAATTAAACAAGTATGGCCCTCCCAGCTTACTAATCTCGCCATTAAACCACACCGGAGAATTCAGGGCATTACAACTATCCCCTCCTTACAGAAATTTCATCCTCGAAATTTACCTGAACAGCTCGGGATACTATTCTTCGTTTCTGACTCCAGCGCCCAGGTCGCTTCCTCGACCTTGCTGTTCCTCCACAATACCTTAACCAAAGGTATCGTCTTGTTCCTGAGGACCTTATCTTTTCTGTCAAGTATCTGGACAGGCTATTCCTCATAGGAGAGATCTGCCTCAAGCTCCAGATCTTCATAGCTCAAAATATGATTAACATCAGGCACATACCTTTGAAGAGCTAAAACATGAAATACATTATGCACGACAGACAACGCCGGAGGCAAAGCTAACTTGTAAGCCACCTGACCAATCCTCTCCAGGATCTTAAATGGACCTACATATCTGGGACTCACCTTGCCTTTCTTCCCAAAACTTCTCACCCCTTTCCATGGCGAGACTCTAAGGAAGACATAGTCTCATACTTGGAACTCCATGTTCCTGCGTTTGGGATCTGCATAGCTCTTCTGTCTACTCTGAGAAGTCAGCATTCTAAATCTAATCTTCTCTATGGCCTCATTGGTCCTCTGAACTGCCTCAGGACCTAAGTATCTCCTTTCACCTGTCTCATTCCAATGGATGGGAGATCTACACTTCCTACCATACAGCATCTCATAAGGTGCAACCCCAATGGTAGACTGATAACTGTTGTTGTAAGAGAATTCTATCAAAGGCAGATACTTACTCCAAGATCCACCAAAGTCCAGCACACATGCCCTCAGCATGTCCTCTAATATCTGGATCATCCTCTCAGATTGCCCATCTGTCTGAGGATGATAAGCAGTACTGAACTTCAACTGCGTCCCCATGGCCTTCTGCAAACTCCCCCAAAACTTGGAAGTAAAAGTGGGGTTCCGATCTGACATGATCGACCTAGGCGCACCATGGAGCCGTACGATCTCTCTCACATAGAGATCTGCATACTAGTCAACTGTATAAGTAGGACGCGCTTCTACAAGGATGAGATTCACGAGTTGCATAAAAAGACTAGGAGGCTGGAAACCATGATAGAGAACATGCAGAAGGTTTTAAACAACCTACGGCAAGGGAAGTCAAGCATACCCCTCCCAAAGCGTAAAGGGAAGGAGCATGAAAAAGGGGAAAACACTGTCCCCATAGACGATGGGGAACCCAACTTTCCGCCAGTAAAACCCCCCAGGCAAAGTACCATGGGGGACATAGGCCAACGAAATGTCCCCAGGAGCATAGGCAGAGAGAAGATGACAGTCATAAGAACGAGGCCGAAGTCCCCTCAAAAGGGGCACCCCCTGGCCTAAGAAAAGAGCTCCATGCGGAGAGGTCAGAAGTAAGAGACGTACCCCCCGCGGTTCCACCGAGGGACATAACCAAGGCAAGGGATCAGCCCGAGAACCCGCAAAATTCCTTATGCAAAAAGAGGAGGGGACTAGACACCAAAATGCGAAGCCCTCGAGGCAAGATCACCACTGCACTTGGGGGGCACATGGATGACAGAGAAGTCGACCGTGATTCACCCTTCACAAGGGAGATTCAGGCTGAACAAATGCCCACTGGCTTCAGAGAGCCTTGCATGACTCCGTACGAGGGTACTACAGACCCAAAATATCACTTAGACTCCTTCAATAACTTGATGAGGTTAAGAGGGGTCAACAGCAGAGCAAAATGTCATTTCTTCGTCGTTACACTTAAAGGAGTGGCGTACAAGTGGTTCAGGAGGTTAAGGCCAGGAACAATCAAGTCATGGCAACAATTCTCTGATGAATTTCTTCAGCAACACCATGCAGCGTGTGACTACGTCATGCCAACTACCAGCCTCGCTAACATCAAACAAGGCGAGAATGAAAGTTTGAAGGACTACATCCATAGGTTCAGTATAGAAGCAACAAAGGTGGGAGATTTAACCAAAGCGGAGCTCAAGATGGCTATTATAGCCAGAGTTCGTCCAGGAAGCAAGTTATGGAGTAACATGCTCAAAAGAGAAGTTTCAGATTTGGACGACTTCAAGAGAGAGCACCGAGGTACATACGTGTGGAAGAGGGCCATAAGAACTTCCATGTCGAAGAAAGCGCACCTTCCTCCAGTGGCCATACTACCAATATGTCTGGGGATTCCAAATAGAAGGGGGGCATCGTGCTAGAGGGTTCGCTGACCAAGTTGGGGATCGAACGAAGACCATCTAGTCATGAAAGTCTCCACCCGAGGGGAGATCACCTCAAAAGAAGACGCTTGAGAAAAGGGTCTCCAAAGTAGACGCTTGCAAAAAGGGTCTCATAAGTAGACGCTTGCAAAATGGGTCTCCAAAGTAGACGCTTGCAAAAAGGATCTCATAAGTAGACGCCCGCAAAAAGGGTCTCCAAAGTAGGCGCTAGCGAAAAGGGTCTCAAAGTAGACGCTTCCAAAAAGGGTCTCAAAGAAGACGCTTGCAAAAAGGGTCTCAAAGAAGATGCTTGCAAAAATAGTACTATGCCTAATGACGAGAAGGACGCTTCTCGCAACAAATAATAAGCGCGCACAAAAATATATAAAAGGATAACTAGAACCCAAGGGGTCAATATATCCTTCTAGGTGTAACCAAGGTGCACCAAAGAGAGACCTATCGAACCCCCTTTCGCGTGGGTTCCAAAGGACCTCGAGCATGATGGATACCAAAAAAAAAAAAAAAGGGATAATAAAAAGGAAGAGAAGAGTCTACAAGAATGCCTAAAGGCCTCCCTATAAAATGGGGGGCAAGTGTGGATGCCAAAAATCCACCAAATAAAAACTCTTTAGTCCCTGGTTGGAACATAGGGATAAAGGTCACTTATTCATACTATTGGGCTCGAGCCTGTAGGCCTTGTTGAATACAGAAGATCATCTCATGAGAAACAACACATTATGAGCCACAAGTTTTGGCCCTGCTGAGCTAAGGGGCCACAATGAATATCTCAAGAGGATAGGTGCACAAGGCCCTCACATAGTGAGGTCCAACGTGCCCGCGCAAGGCTGACATGCTCACGGGTCAAGATGCACTCATACGCGTAAACGCTGCCAAAGACGCCTGGGACATACACCTGTCGATGCTCAATATTCCACGCTTATAAAAGACCCAAAGAACGCACTTAGATCCCCATACGCCTACACTCTCATTGGGTCCTCGGGCCATCAGGCACGCACCCCCTAGCGAGGCCATCAGGCACACGCTCCCAGCGAGGCCCTCATACGAGTGCGCCCCCAGTGTGGCCATCAGACGCGCTCCCCCAGCGAGGCCCTCATGCACATGCGCCCCCAGCAAGGCCCTCATGTGCGCGTGCCCCCAGCGAGGCCCGTGGGCCACCATCTTCTCGGGAGGCCGTTGCACCATCACATCACTAGTCTGGATCCATGCCGCAAGGAGCAAGTACAGCTAGGCCCCTCGCCACTAGGAGCCTTGCAAGGCACGTCCAGTGCATGGGTCATTACCACGTCGCATCTATGCCTTGCAAATGAGGGTCACATGGCATTGATCTCATGAGGTACGGAGTCCACTGACGAACTGAAAGGAGTTAGAGTACGGACATAGTACCCACGTCAGATAAGTAGTGGAGGTACGAACAAAGTACCATCTGTTGTCCTCACCAGCCACTCCTCTGACACCCGTACCAGGAAGGTAGTGGAGGCATGACCATGTACAGAAGGTGAGGTGCTCCCATGATCTCTGACCTTGTACCAAAGCCGACACCACTTCCCCTGGAACCACTCTCATGTTACCATCGTGTCCCCTGGACCACCATGTACCCAGGGCCATTAGAGCCTACTATAAAATGAACCCCACTTCCACAAAGAAGGGGGTTGGAAAATTCATTGTATGGAGAGTCTATTAAGCAATATACATTTTTGACTCTATTGTTCATCTGTGTTTATCCTTTCATAAGTTAATTCTAAGTTCTTATCCAAACATCGCCGCATTTACCTTTGAGTTTTCCGACCTAATTTCGTTGACGAGATTTCACCGTCAACAGCCTTCTTATAGACTGGGGGCAAATGTGGATGCCAAAAATATACCAAGAAAAAAAACTTCTCTAATCCCTACCCAGAACACATGGTTGAGGGTCACTTAACCATATTATCAGGCTCGTTCCAATAGGTCTCACGAGACCACGCTTTGGCCAAAACTCTCAAAGCCCCGTAAGTCTCCTCCTTTCTGGGGACTAAATCACCTCACGCCCAAGTGTCACCATGTTGCACCTCCGTGAGCCCCGCGTACAGAAGCCTCGTCTAGGAGGGCCTCGCATGCCTAGGAGCATCGGCCAGCAGGGCCTCGCGTGCCTAAGAGCTTCGGCCAGCAGGGCCTCGCATGCCCAGGAGCTTCGGCCAGCAAGGCCTCGCGTGCCTGGGAACTTCGGCCAACAGGGCCTCGTGTGCCTAGGAGCTTTGGCTAGCAGGGCCTTGCGTGCCCAGGAGCTTCGCCCAGCAAGGCCTTGTGTGCCTGGGAGCTTCGGCCAGCAAGGCCTTGCATGCCTGAGAACCTCGTGCTCCTGCCTCGCACGCCTGCACATCAGGGCCTAGCACCCGCGCATGCCAGGCACCGCGCATGCCACATGACACCACCAGGGGCACCCGAGCATCATGGCCTCATGCACCCATTTGCTAGGGCCTCGCACCTACATGGTCCAGCGGCCCCCCAAGATGCCTCAAACCATCATGGCCTCGCGCACCCATGTGCTAGGTCCTCACACCACCATGGTCCAGCGGCCCCCCAAAGTGCCTCGCACCATCATGGCCTTGCACACCCATGTGCTAGGGCGTCACACCACCATGGTCCCGCAGCCCCCAAAGTGCCTCACACCAATATAGCATCGCGCACCCATGCTAGAGCCTCACACAACCATGGTCCCGCGACCCCCCAAGGTGCCTCGCACCATCATGGCCTCGCGCCCCCATGTGCTAGGGCCTCACACAACCATGGTCCCGCGGCCCCCCAAAGTGCCTCGCACCATCATGGCCTCGCACACCCGTGTGCTAGGGCCTCACACCACCATGGTCCCGCGGCTGCCCAAGGTGCCTCGCACCAACATAACCATCAGGTACAAAGTACCCGTATGTGTATGGCTGCAGGACGTATGACCATGATGAGGACAGAAGCGTGACCCTGACATCTGTATCAAGTAGGAAGTGGAGGTACAAATTTGTACATAGAGTGGAAGCACTATGTGCATGCCTCTGATCACGTACCAGGCCAACACCATGACTTTCTGCTCCACCACGACTTGTGCCACTACCCAGACAATGTACCTATGTACAGTCTTGTCCCCTGAGACCACAATGTATGAGGAGCCATTAGAGCTCCAGTATAAATAGATCATTACCCCTCCAGAAAAGGGGTTGGAAAATTCATTGTTTGCGGAGGCTATTAAGCAATATACATTTTTTACTCCATTATTGATCTGTGTTTATCCTTCCATAAGTTCATTCTAAGTTCTTATCTAAACATCGCTACACTTACCTTTGAGTTTTGCGATCTAATTTCGCTGATGAGATTTCACCGTCAACAAACCCTAATGTTTAAAATGGGATTTAAAACTTAATTAATTTTTTTCACACCATTTAAAACCTCACATGGCTGGCCACCTCTTTCTATTTTTGCATGTAATTATATATATATTATAAAGGTTAATAAATATTTCCTTAGAAGAAAAATCGAATTTGACTTCCTATAACCTTTTTCACTCTTATTAAGTTTTAAAAACAAAACTTAACACATAATAATTAAATTAAATGTCTCTCACATTAAATTTAATTAATCACAAAAAAAAATTTAACCCAAGGCCCGTTTATGGAATAAAATTCCCCAATTCGATAAAATTAAGAATTTAACACAAAATGTCCTAAAATTTCCTTTTTTCCATAGGTTTATTATTTTTTACCAAACTTTAATTTTTAAGAATGTATTTTATGCCCAAAACATATTTTCCATAGTTTTTCATTTTATTTTCTGAGATTTTTACCCGATCAGAGTTTTTGTGTCGATCCAAGACCGAAAGTCTTAACTTGACTTTTAAATCACAAAATTCATAATTTTTCTAGTAATAAATCATGGAATAAACTCCAAACAAATATAATATTATTTAAAATAATTGTCTTTACTCGGGGAAAAAAAATCCCGACCCTAGTCATTTAAAGGGACCCGGAAACGTAGGACGTTACACTTTTGCAACACAATCAGAGTCATCCTCAAGGTCTTAGAATCCATTTCCTCCTCCAAATCCACTTGGGGCTCATCTTCAGCCATATTTTACGAAGGAGGCTGGGTTGGTGCTATACTAGAGGTTTGTCCAGTCTTTCTAAATGTTTTCACCATTTGATCTTCTTGGAGGTCTTGAGTTCAGTCTCTCAATGAAAGCACCAAAATTCTGACCCTTGATCTGGTCAACAACACAGAGTCAAGTAAAACGACAAAAAGCAAGATGAATTCAAGATCAAAAGATAAATGACACCAAAGATTTATAGTGGTTCAGCCCCAGTGATGGTAATAACCTACTTCCACTTAGCATTCTTACTGATGTAGAATAACAAAAATTGTGATCAATGAACTAGGGTTCACAAGTTTCACAAGCTTAGAGATGAATACAAATTTGGCGGATAAAAATACTATAATTCTCTCTTAAAATTCTCCAAAAGAAAAAAGTCTACTCTCTTGAGCCCTTTGATTCTTATTTATAGGCTCAAGGAGTTCTACATGGGCCGATGGGCCTTAATTACATTTAATATAGGCGTATCTAAATAATAATGGAAATCATAATTATTACATAAATGTGAAATTACATAGCTTAAATACTGCGACCAGACTGGTCGCCCATGAAATATGCCGTCTGCTGAGTGAACTCTCTTTTGGTCGATGGTCGAACAGATCATACTCACTTAAACGGTCACGTGTATCCTATGTGCTTATTATTTCTGCCACATCATCAGGTAAATCTTTTATGGGTAAACAACTATATTGGTGGCTTGGGATGACAAAAGATGTGATTGAATATGTGGCTAACTGCCTAACGTGTCTGCTGGTGAAAGCTAAACACAAGATATCAGCAGAGCTATTACAGCCTTTGGGTATCCCTAAGTGGGATTACCCAGGACCATTTTTCAGTATAATTCAGTTTGGGTGATTGTGAATCGGTATACTGAATCAATCCATTTCTTGCAAGTGAGGATGAACTTTACAGTGGATCAGTATGTTGATCTTTATGTGAAAGAGATAATAGGGCTTCACGGGACTCCTAGGTCCATTGTGTCAGATCGGAACCCCGACTTTACATCGAAGTTTTGGGGATGTCTGCAGAAGACTATGGGTACACAACTAAAGTTTAGTATCGCCTATCATCCTCAGACAGATGGACAATATGAGAGAATGATACACATATGAGAGGACATGCTGCAAGCATGTGTGTTGGACTTTGAAGGTTCGTGGATTAAGTACTTACCATTGACTGAGTTTTCCTACAAAAACAGCTACCATTCAACTATTGGAGTGGCTCCTTATGAGATGTTGTATGGTAGGAAATGCATATCACTCATCCATTGGATGAAATGGGTGAGAGGAAATATCTGGGTCCTGAAGTAGTTCAGAGGACCAATGAGGCTATTGAGAAGATTAAAGTTCATATGCTTGCTTCTGAGAGTAGACAGAAGAGCTACGTTGATCCCAAGTGTAACGTCCTGGATACCCCAAGGCCGTTATGGTGAACGTTGAACCGTGAATGTAACTCCCTACCCAAGTTCGTTGGTTAAAAACGTGCTTCTAGGTGTTATTAACCGGTTAAGGTGGAAAACCAATCAAAAGGAAAGGATATATTGTATTTAAAGCATAAAACTATTCATGGGCCCATAAAAACGTTTACAAGTTATTTACAACTCAAAATGGTCATTACAGTTTAGATTTACAACCCGCCGATCTAAGCGGCAAAAATAGGGTAAACCCCTTAGTTCCTCTGAGAACTCCTTGACCGTGGTGGTCAAGCGGCCACATATGTACATAGCACCACCTAAGCTCTCCACTCAAGGAGGAATGAGCTTTTCTTTCCCTTTACATGCACCACATAGCACCCATGAGCTAAAGCCCAGCAAGAAAACACAATAATGCATATAAATATTATCGAATGATTATCATTATAATCACACAGAGCTTAAAGCTCTGAACAGATGAGTGAATATCACTTTGTGTTTACAATAACCATAAAGGGGCTTATAGCTCTTAATTAGATGAGTTACTTAACACTTGAGGTTCTGGTAAACCATAGTGAGTGACTGACGAGCAAGTCACTAGCTTAAACAAATAAATGACTGATGGGTAAGTTACTAGATTAAACAGATGAGTGACTAATGGGTAAGTCACTAGCTTAAATAGATGAGTGAATGATGGGTAAGTCACTAGCTTAAACAGATGAGTGACTGATGGGTAAGTCACACGGGGCTTGGCACCCACAGCCATGTGACTAAATAGTCAATGTGGCTCTAAATAACTAGCCTTTGGCTAGACAAGAGCTTATAGTATTCATTGAACTTCAGTTCGGTCCGGCATTAACGCTCTTCTAAGTAATTTAATGCAGATGTCGATTAGATCTAATCTTTGTTGGCTTGCGTTGAACACGCTAAGGTCGTTCCTGACTTATGAGTCAGCACTGTGTGACCAGTGCCCAGTACCACTGCCGAACTTGACTAATGAGTCACAGCTTCACAATTGATACTGACACCTTTACCAAATCTGACTATTCAGTCAGTACCATGGACAAGTGAGCAAGATTTTCTAAGCATTCACTAATCAATCCATGTCCACATTTAAACATTCAACATGCCTCATGAATAACCATCCATGTCACATATGGGTTGCATTTTTCTTATCTCTGATTCCAGCGAGAATTAATATAAGAACGACCCTTGAGAACGATCAACCCTTAAGTCCTTTAGCGGTCACCTAGTCATAACCAAATATGGGATACCATCAATAAAATGAATAACAAAGGTTCTTGAACTAAGATCTAGCCTCCGAGACATCAAATCCCACTAATTCGGGTAGTAGGAACGATCCCGAGGCCTAAAACTGAGTTCTCATGATCAAAACACCCAATTGGCCTGAAAAAAACTCATGAGCTGCGGACCTAGAAGCTTGAGCCACGGCCCCCATCCACACCAGAAGCAAGCTCCACAACACCCACTACTCAGTGTCATGGCCCCCAGCATGCTCAAAACCTCACCTCCTGCTTCTTTGAGCTTGGGCCGCGGCGCCCAAGAATAGGGTCGCTGGCCTCACCCGAGAACCTGCCATAACCTCATTTTTCTCCATTTTTAAACCTTCTAGAAACATACCTAAACACTTACAAATCCAAAAATCAAAGTTCCCAAACATCCCAATGATCCAAAATCATCATATCCCGAGGCTCAAAGGAATCAAAAACTCATCGATACACAAAATCCAATTCAAAGCTTAGAAACTCTAAAAACTCAAAACTTAAAGCTTAGATTACCTTTGATTGGGTTGTTTCTCGTTAAATCCTTCAGTCAAGAAGCTTCTAATCTTTCCTAGGACTGCTATGCCTCGATCCTCACTTGATTCCTTCTCCTAGAACTCAAGATTTCTTTGAAATTTCCATGAACATCACAAAGGCTTACGGGAGTGAGAGAAAGTGTTTTTTAACGTACGGTTCTATCTGTCAAACTACTTCAGGCTAAAGTAACCTCAAATAAAACCTAATGCTCGAGGTCCCAAAAACACCCTGGGGACAAAATAGTCAAAACTCCTAGAATTTCCT